>NC_072005.2:38218214-38823571 GCF_028885655.2 Pongo abelii
CAGAGTGAGACTCTCTCAGAAAAAAAAAAAAAAAAAAGATCTTTTGGATGTTATAAATTAACACCAAAGGCTTTGTCCTTAGAAGTTACTGTCCATACTGGGCACAGTGACTCATACCTGTAACCCCAGCCCTTTGGGAGGCTGAGGGGAGGATTGCTTGGGGTCAGGAGTTTGAGACCAGCCTGGGTAACACAGTGAGACCCCCATCTCTACATAAAAATTTAAAAATTAGCAGGGCGTGGTGACATGCATCTGTGGTCCCAGATATCTGGGAGGCTGAGGCAGGAGGACTGCTTGAGCCCAGGAGTTCAAGACTACAGTGAGCCGTGACTGGGCTACTGCACTCCAGCCTGGATGACACAGCGAGACCTTGTCTCCAAAAACAAAAACCAAAAAAGCCAAAAGAAATTACTATCTCTACATTAAGCACTCACTAAATATATACTTTTTAAAATAAAATCCACTATAATATTTTACCAAACATGATTCCAGTCTTCAAGGAACTGACTTTCCTAAGACTAAAGCCTTAAATCACACACAGGTGTGCAAGCACATGTCATAACGTTGTCCCTAAAGCTGCAAAATTTTCAAGATTTTTAAGGACATCAAACATGCCCAAACTAAGAACCGGATTTCTTATTTTCCTTCCCTTTCCTCATTAAACTTTTATTTTATGTCTTGTATCTAAAGTAAGTCATAAATATTTTCATCCTGTGTTACATGGTTGTATGTAATAATTCCCAAGCGTCTGATGACACTAGCACTTAGAGGTATTTATTATAGCATAAAACTGTACATCTCTCTACTCTATGAAAATATCTAATTGGTGGCTGGGCACAGTGGCTCACACCTGTAATCCTAGCATTTTGGGAGGCCAAGGTGGGTGGATCACTTGAGGTCAGTTCAAGACCAGCCTGGCCAACATGGTGAAACCCCCTCTACTGAAAATACAAAAATTAGCCAGGAGTGGTGGCGCGTGACTGTAATCCCAGCTACCCGGGAGGTTGAGGCAGGAGAATCGCTGGAACCTGGCAGGCAGAGGTTGCGGTGAGCCTAGATCACGCCACTGCACTCCAGTCTGGGCGACAGAGTGAGACTGTCTCAAAAAAAGAAAAAGAAAAGAAAATATCTAATTGGTCAAAGTGAATGGCTGTTTCTGGGCAATAGGAAAATAGCACAGGCAACTCACTGAATCATAGAGGTCAAAAGGTTTTCCCTGCCCCATATGACCAGAAATCCTCCTTCTGTTCAGATCTGGTACGTTCAAGAAAATTAAGCTCAGTAAATAGGAAACTAATGTCATCCCTAACCCTGAAAACAAAGATAAGAGGCTCTACAACTCTGTTTCCCCTCTCCTCTTAACAATGCCAGAATAAAGGCAAATACTCCTGCACCATGCAGGTCTCAGGAGAAATCACATGGAGGAAACTCCTGTGCACGTCTCTGGGAGATGCTCTCATCTTTAAACACGACCTGGTTCTCAGAAACAGGAAGTGCTAGCCCCGCAACTGCAGCAACAGCAGGGGCTGTTCATGGACCTGCCATGGTGTGTAAGGGGCTGCCATTCCAAAAGCAGCTGGAGAGGGGAAAACCTCCATCTGCTTCTCGGGGTGCCACGGCCTCATGCAAGATGGCTTGTGTTTCAGTTTCCCAGCCTATGCCATTCTTCACTAGGAAAGAAAAATCAGTAAAGCAAAGGGAAAAATGCCACTATCTTTTGTACTCATGAATTGTGGTTTTAAAGCAGAAGCGATGACTCTTAACCTGGCCCCCTTACAGTTGTGCACTGTCACAGACTGTGAAGCTCCTAGGGGTTGGAGGAATGCATGGGAAGAGATGGGAAGAGGGACACTCTCGGAAGGTGTCTGACGGAAATCTAACCTGCAGTGATGTCGCCTCCCAGGCCCACAGCTCTGAAGGAAGGAAGGACACAGGGGAACTGTTTAGAAAGTGAATGGTTCTGCTTACACATCCAACAAACATCTGGGAAGAGACCCTGTGTTATTTCAGATGTTTACCTCACGTGATCGTTCCCATTTCTAAGGTACTATTTTACCCCAAAACCAGTTCTGCTGAGTCTAGCACTATCACCTACGAGTGATTTACAAACCCATGGGATGATGAGAGACACTGTGAAGTCTGAGATAGCAATCTATGCATTGAGGGTAATGACGTGGAAAGGTTATAAACAGCCACATTTCAGTCAAGAATGTAAAACATGACTTCTCTCATTTTCAATTGGGGCCCCTGGCAGGAGGGAGATAGAAGGGTAAAATGACAATAGTGACATCACCGCATGGCCAGTCCTCGCTGGAAGGACCTCACCTTCTTGGAGGCGCTCCTGGTGGCTGTCCTTGGCTTTCCTTTGCTGAATCTCCAACTGCTCCAGCAACAACTTGTTTTCCTCTAAAACCAGTTTTGCTTGAGTCTGAAGCTGACGCCTGCAATTGATTTACAAGATTAAATACTGTGATTCAGGTGCTGAATGGTTACAGAAACACTCTGGAATCTAAAAGGAAGCAATGGGTGCATTATAGGTAATGAATATCAAGCCACGTCTTCATGTTAAACATATTAACACAGCAGCAAATCCTGCCATTTGCAGTCAGTTGGGGAAGGACAGCCACGAAGTCTGAATTATGGACTGCTTCAGAAATGCTTTCAGATGTAAAATTTCAAACATGTACAGAAGTAAAGAGGATAGAGTAGGAGACTCCCTGTGCACAACACCCAGCTTGAACAGTCACTAAATGGCTGATGAGGTTTCATCTGTATAAACCTCTAGTCCTGCCACCCACTATATTATTCTGAAGCCCATATGGAACATGTTTAAAGAATTTAGAAAGTTCCCATTTCAATTTTAAAATACTCCTTTGTAATCAGTAGCATATTTGAAAAAACAAAAAAACAAAAAAACAAAAAAACAAAAAAAAACCTGACTCTGTTAGCAGGCTTTGAAATGGTTTCTTTTTTTTTTTTTTTTTTTTTTTTGAGACAGAGACTCGCTCTGTCTCCCAGGCTGGAGTGCAGTGGTGCAATCTCGGCTCACTGCAAGCTCTGCCTCCCAGGTTCACACCATTCTCCTGCCTCAGCCTCCCAAGTAGCTGGGACTACAGATGCCCGCCACCATGCCTGGCTAATTTTTTTGTATTTTTAGTAGAAACAGGGTTTCACCATGTTAGCCAGGATGGTCTCGATCTCCTGACTTCGTGATCTGCCCGCCTCAGCCTCCCAAAGTGCTGGGATTATAGGCATGAGCCACCTCATCCGGCCAAAATGGTTTCTTAGAACTGTATGAATCTGCCCCAGGCTTCCTCTCAGCACAAGCAAATCCTCTCCTTCCAGTGCGATGTAAATCCCAGCCCAGCTCAGCCCTCAAGATCGCAAATTCTGATTAGAATGAGCTGAAGGGACCTTAGAAATCATCTAGTGAAATGCTGACCACCCAAAGTACACTGGGTGGTAAGTTTACTTACTAAAGCAGTAAATAATCTCAATTTTCCACCTGAAACCCTACAGGTGAGGAGGAGGAAGGAGAGAGACAAGATGAAAGGAGTCAGGCTGTAACAATGGTGTGGCCCCAACAGTGGTGTGCACTGGCTCCTGGGCACTGTGGGGGTGCCTCTTGCCTGCTACCAGCACCCATGGAGTGGGCTGCCATGCTGTCGGGAGGGGGCTCACCCAAAACTGGTCTGTGCTAGCCTCCTCATTCCCGCCACAAACTGGGCAGCTCCATGATGGTCTGTTTTATGTTTTAGACTTATTTATTTATTTATTTATTTAGAGATAGGGTCTCACTCTGTTGCCCAGGCTGGAGTGCAGTGGTGAGATCTTGGCCCACTGCAACCTCCACCTCAGCTTCCTGAGTATCTGGGATTACAGGCATGCATCACCACACCAAGCTAATTTTTGTATTAGTATTTTTCGGTAGAGACAGGGTTTCACCATGTTGGCCAGCCTGGTCTCGAACTCCTGACCTCAGGTGATCCCCCTGCCTCGGCCTCCCAAAGTGCTGGGATTACAGGCGTGAGAGCCACCATGCCCGGCCGCGTTTTGGACTAATTTATAAGACTTTTTCTTTATTTGTTCATTCATTCATTTGTTTACTCCTTCCTTCCTCCCTCCATTCATTTCACTTTTTATTTTTTAGAAACAGGGTCTTGCTCTGTCACCCAGGCAGGACAGGAGTACAGTGGCGCCATCAGAGCTCACTGTAGCCTTGAATTCCTGGGCTTAACCAATCCTCCTGCTTCAGCCTTCTGAATAGCTAGGACTACAGGTGCATGCCATCACGCCCAGCTAATTTTTAATTTTTTTTTTTTTGAGACAAGGTCTTGTTCTGGCACCTAGGCTGGTGCACAGTGGTGTGATCCTAGCTCACTGTAGCCCTGAACTCTTGGCCTCAAGTGCTCCTCCCACCTTGGCCTCCCAAAGCATTAGGACTACAGCGTGAGCCATGGAGCCTGAGCCATTTCTTTTTAAAATGCAAGGGATCAATCCCCCATTCCTAAAAAAAGTTCAAAATCTCAGATTTGGTTTAACACTCCCTCTTATTTTGTTTTATTTATTTATTTATTTTATTATCATTTGAGACACGGTCTCACTCTGTTGCCCAGGCTGGAGTGCAGTGGCACGATCTAGGCTCACTGCAGCCTCCGCCTCCTGGGTTCAAGTGATTCTCCTGCCTCAGCCTCCTGAGTAGCTGGGATTACAGGCATGCACCACCACGCCTGGCTATTTTTTATATTTTTAGTAGAGATACAGTTTCACCATGTTGGCCACACTGGTCTGAAACTCCTGGCCTCAACTGATCCTTCTGCCTCGGTCTCCCAAAGTGCTGGGATTATAGGCGTGAGCCACTGCGCCCAGCCTCCCTCTTATTTTATAGAGAAAGAAACAGACCCATTAAGCCTGAGGTTACCCAGTGATTTAGGGGAAGTTAGGAAAAGAAATATACAAAATTTTGTTGCACCCCAGAAGTTCATTGAGAAATTACTGGCAACCAAGCAGAAAGCATCTGCTGGGCCAGGTGTGGTGGCTCACGCCTGTAATCCCAGCACTTTGGGAGGACGAGGCGGGCAGATCACCTGAGGTCAGGAGTTGGAGACTAGTCTGTCCAATGTGGTGAAACCTCGTCTCTACTAAAAATCAAAAAAAAAATTAGCCAGGCATGGTGGTGGGCGCCTGTAATCCCAGCTACTCAGAAGGCTGAGGCAGGAGAATCACTTGAACCCGGGAGGTGGAGGTTTCAGTGAGTCCAGATCGCGCCACTGCAATTCAGCCTGGGCAGCAGAGCAAGACTCTGTCTCAAAAAAAAAGAAAGAAAGAAAGCGTCTGCTGAAGTGTGAAGTCCGGGTACCGAGTGCTGCGTGCAGGTTTAGCAGCTGTGCAGGTGTGCAGGTACCGAGAGCAGCAAGGAGGTCTGCCCACCAAGTATGACGCTCCAGAGCCCAGAGACCCTCCTGCAGCTGGAGGGCAGTGAATTCAAAGTAAGGGGTTGGCAGCCAGGGAGGCCCTGAGCAAGCCTAACATTCTCCCCATGCTGGTGTGGGCCATCACACTAGAGCAAAGGGCAGATTTCAAATCCCAACAAACGCAGGATTAGGGAACACTGCGGGGCTATGGATTTGAAAGCAGGGCCTGCCTTCCTTTCCTTTGTTTCGCTGATTTTATTTTAAGGAAACGCAGACAAGTTGCATTTGTGGCTATATACAAGACTAGGGAAGGAATCTGGGGTTCTAGAATCTGACAAGGTCTCTTGAGCCCCAGCCTAGCTAAGCTGCTTTCCAGGCCACTGTTCAAGGAGGGTGCGAGGGGAGAGACACTAGGAACCCTGACGGAAGAAAATCCAAGCTCAGCCGGGGAGGTCGCAGAGCACCAAGACCCAGGAGTTGCCTGAGCCCGTCCTACCTGACGCATCGGTGACCACAAAATCAGGGAGAGCCAATGGCAAGAATGCTGTTGACTCAATTCCAGATTTTTAAACATCACATATAGAAAATACTTCATTTTTTCCAGTGATGTTAAGACATTTGAAAACACTAAATATAACATAGCTATTCAAAGTGAGTAATTTTTGTTTTCTTAGTCCTGCCTGGATATTGCTTTTAGGCTTTTCAAGACATGTACTTTCTCTAATTCAGTTAACAGGCATTTGCTGTTGCTGTGCTATATGCGGGGCCACACACAAAAATGAGCAGGACATTGGTTCCTGCCCCTGAGGAGTTCACAAAGGAGAAGATGGAGGCAGATGTGGAGGCAGACAGGATAGGCAGGCACAGTGTGGCAGGTACTGGGACAGGGCATGTGTTTAGGGCTACATCAGAACCGGAGACAAGGGGCCGGGTGCAGTGGCTCAAGCCTGCAATCCCAGCACTTTGGGAAGCCAACATGGGAGGATCACTGGAGCCTAAGAGTTCGAGACCAGCCTGGGTAACCCAGTGAGACTCTGTATCTACAAAAAATTTTAAAAAATGGCTGGGCATGGTAGCGCACACCTGTAGTCCCAGCTACTTGGGAGGTTGAGGTGGGAGGATGGCTTGAGCCCAGGAGGTTGAGGCTGCAGTGAGCTATGACTGAGCCACTGCACTTCAGCCTGGGTGACAGAGTGAGACCCTAACTCTAAAAAAACATAAGAAACAGAGACGCCAGGCGCAGTGGCTCACGCCTATAATCCCAGCACTTTGGGAGGCCAAGGTGGGCAGATCACATGAGGTCAGGAGTTTGAGACCAGCCTGGCCAACATGGTGAAACCCCATCTCTCCTAAAAATACAAAAATTAGCTGGGCGTGGTGGCACATGCCTGTAATCCCAGCTACTCGGGAGGCTGAGGCAGGCGAATCGCTTGAATCCAGGAGGCAGAGGTTGCAGTGAGCCGAGATCACGCCATTGCACTCCAGCCTGGGCAACACAGCAAGACTCTGTCTCAAAAAAGAAAAGAAAAGAAACAGAGACAAGGGAGCAATAATGGCCTCTCCTGAAGGCAGCACTATAGACAAGTGCCATTACAGTAGGACCCTAGAGAATGAGGAGTGCAGAAGGGGCTTTCGGAGGAAGGACAGATTGGAAGTGGGGCAACCTCAGTTGTCAGGGAACCTGCCAGGGCAGGCGGATGGAAGCTGGTCGTGCAGGCCTCATGAGCTTTTTGTTTTGGGAGGCCATTTTGAGCTTTCTGTTCTCAAGCCCTGGGAGCCATTGTTGGGGCCTAAGAAGGGATGAGAATCTCCAGGTCTGAGATGGAAAAATCACCCTAGAAAAATACCAACTCAGAAAATAAAAAGCAGAAAGCAACTATATTTCAGGTTTGAGAACCTACTTAGAATTTTAAAAGTCATCTTGAAAATGTAAGTTTAGAATAATTTATTAGGGTTTTATTGTACCTTATTAATTTCTTAGAAACTCTCCCTTAAAATATTTTAGTTAAGAATGTAATTATGTATTTGATAATTTTATAACATATTTTCCTATTACCATTTGTTTTAAATTAGCAAAAGAGCAGAAACACAATGCCACTTGCCATTCCTCACTGGTAACAGCACTACTCTTATTTAACTCTTGGTGCAATTCTTCATTTTCTTTCACCACTTCTTGGACTCGCATCCTAAACATTCTCATTTCCTCCTGAAATAAAATGTACGTAAATTATAACACACACATACCCACGCATCTATATTTCTCAGTTCTGGTGCTGCTGCTGTGGCTAAAATCAAATGGTAACAGCCATTTAGCAAGGGCCAGCCTTCAACTCTCAGTACCAGCACCAGTGGTGCCTGCTCTCAGGGAGCTTACGGTCTAGTGAGAAAGCACTAGGACCAAATGCAAGGCCAAGTACAAGAGGCAAAGAACCTGGGCTTTCGAGTATTAGATTCCTAATTTGCTAACGTTGTTCTATAACGGCCGAGTACTGATAGAAAAGACAGAGATGCCCATCAACGCTGACATTTTTCCTTTGATTGAAGATGCAGGAGAATAAATTGGAGGTTTTTAATATAAAAAATAAGACCTTTTCATCCTTAATTAAAGCTATATTTGGTGGGGAAGGGGTTAATTAGTGTGGGAGTTGGAGGAAGCTCTTTTTTTTTTTTTTTTTGAGACAGGGTCTCGCTCTGTCGCCCAGGCTGGAGTGCAGTAGTGCAATCACAGCTCACTGCAGCCTCAACCTCCTAGGCTCAAGCGATCCTCCCACCTCAGCTTCCCAAGTACCTGTACTACCATGCCTGGCTAATTTTTGTATTTTGTGTATAGATGACGTTTCGCCATGTTACTCAAGGCTGCTCTTGAACTCCTAGGCTCAAGCAATCTTCCTGCCTCAGACTCCCAAAATGCTGGGATTACAGTCATGAGTCACCACGTCCAGCCAAGGCTCTTAGTTTTGTCCATGACAACCATGAGAAAGTGTCTTACTAGCGTCATCAGTCTGCAGAGCTTCATTGCCCATTAGCTGCAACACGAGGTCTGTCGCTGGGCCAGTTTTGATGCTTAACAGTCTATGTCTGTTTCAGCTCCCAACAGTCTGTGTGTGTGACACTTCAGCTAAGCCTCCTCCATCAGGGCTTTTCCAGCTTCCGTGTCCTGAGCTGTCCTTTGGTGAGAATCTGAGGTGCCAATATTTACTCTGGTGTGCCTCTAAAATATTCTACTCCCAGCTGTCAGATGTTTATGGCTACACCCTTTTAACTTAAAGCAGCACTGCCAAGTAACTTCTCCTCTCATCTCTCCACCCAGACACACTCACTCACTGCTAGCAGTCCATGTGACTCTTTTTTGGAACAGGGGTCAGGCAAACTAAAGCGTGCAAACTAGCTGCCTGTTTTTATAAATAAAGTTTTATTAGAACATGGCCTCGCCCATTATTTACATGTTATCCTCAGCTGCTTTCATGTTGCAACAGCAGGGCTGAGCAGGTGCAAACAGAAACTGCATGGCCTCCAAAGCCTAAAGTACTTATTAACTGGCCCTTGACAGAAAGTGTGTGCTGACCCTGATTTAGAAGGAGCACCAAAAAAATAATATTATTAGTTATTAGGATTGTTATATATTCAATTAGTACAAGATTCATTCATGCTCTTAGAAAATTAAGCATCCAACACTAAGTCTAAATGAAAAGGATTAAAATTCCTTTCCATGGGACATGGACACGGGACAGCATCACTGACGAGGAACAAGCTGGGAGCCTCTTAAAGGACCCTCCCAGCTCAGGATCCCAGAACAACCAACATTTCTTTCGCTGGATCCTTCCAATTTCAGGAATCTATATGGACACTTAAATGAAGAACCCAGAGGAATGCAGGAGGCACAGGAGGCATCTACAACACCTGCACAGGCTTGGCCTCCTGAGGTTAGAACGAGCTCCGCTGCGCGAAGTCATTCCCACAAAACGGCGGTGGACAAGGCAGAAATGGATAAAAACCTCACTTCTCCATTTCCAACAGCTCAGGAATCAGACTTCCCCGGGGTCAGCTCATCCTAGAATTAAGAAGCATCTAAGTTTGCCCAAAACATCTCCAGCCTTTCCTTCCCATGTCTGCCCAAATAGCCCTTTTTTTTTTTTTTTTTTTTTTTTGAGACGGAGTCTGGCCCCATTGCCAGGCTGGAGTGCAGTGATGCAATCTCGGCTCACTGCAACGTCCAACTCCCTGGTTCAAGCTATTCTCCTGCCTCAGCCTCCCGAGTAGCTGGGATTACAGGCACGTGCCACCACACCAGCTAATTTTTGTATTTTTAGTAGAGACAGGGTTTCACCATGTTGGCCAGGCTGGTCTCGGACTCCTGACCTCATGTGATCCACCCGCCTTCGGCCTCCCAAAGTGCTCAGATTACAAGTGTGAGCCACCGCGCCCAGCCCAAATAGCCCTTCTAATGGTGGTATTTGCAGCTGCAGAGTACCAGGAAAGAAGCACTTCCCCCCTGCTGTCTTCCCTGCACCCCAAGATCTCAGCCCATATGGGCTGGCTGTCCAGAAAGCCATGGCTTCTCATGCAGCACTGCTCTGACCCTCCATACCTCTCCCCTCACTCCCTATCCACCCCTCCTGCTCTGCCAATCACTCCTTACTTCTTCCCCTCTTTCTTCTTTCCCTCCCTCCCTCCCTCCATCCCACCCTGCCACACTCCTTCCTTCCTCCTTTTTGTCCTCTAATAAACATTTGGTTATCTATAATATGCTGGGTATACCTACATTCAAAATGTTTCTATAAAATTTGAAGCAGTCCTATATTTTTATAAATCTTGTCTCTTCTGAGACATTTGCCAGCCTACCTTGAGGGTGGCATTCAGCTCGTCCTTCTCTTTCATTATATCTTCATAAGCCAGCAACAACGGTGACAGGTACTTTATATCCAACTGAAGATAGAGAGTAAAGGAAGATTAATATATTTCTTACATCCAAACACAACCAGCAAATTTTTAAATGGCAAGAAGTTACACTTTTTTTAAATGGTTTCTTCGGTTGCTGTTGTTACTGTTTTTTAAGGACCCTCCCAGCTCAGGATCCCAGAACAACCAACATTTCTCTCCTTGGATCCTTCCAATTTCAGGGTATATGGCCACTTAAATGAGAAACCCAGAGGCATGCAGGAGGCACAGGAGTCATCTACAACACCTGCACAGGCTTGGCCTCCTGCGGTTAGAATGAGCTCCGTTGCCCGAAGCCATTCCCACTCTGCCGCCCAGGCTCGCGTGCAGTGGCACGATCTCAGCTCACTGCAACCTAAACCTCCCGGGTTCAAGTGATTCTCCTGCCTCAGCCTCCCAAGTAGCTGGGACTATAGGCACGCACCATCACGCCCAGCTAACTTTTGTATTTTTAGTAGAGACAGGGTTTCACCATGTTGGCCAGGCTGGTCTTGAACTCTTGACCTCAACTGATCCACCCGCCTCAGCCTTCCAAAGTGCTGGGATTACAGACATGAGCCACCGCGCCTGGCCTGAAATGGTTTTTAATATCTATGCAAATATAGCCTGAAAATATGGGCCTGAAATTAAATAACTTTCACTTACCAACCAGGGTGGTATAGGGCCCTTGGATGGGAGGCCTTCAATATTTAAGCTCTAAGAACAAAACATGTATTGAAGACAAGTTAAACAACACTCCTTTTAATTTTCAAGTCTTAGATATTCTTAATCTAGACTGGGCATTGCCCATCTATGCATTTAACTGTCTATCCATCTGCCTACCCACCCACCTACCCACCCACCCAACCATCCATTCATCCATTCATCCATCCATCCACCCATCCACTCTCCCATACATCTACCCATCTATCTATCTATCTATCTATATGTATATATGTATATATGAGAGAAATATTTTTTCTGAAATGTTTGAGAGTAATTTGCAGATATAATGCCCCTTTCATCTAAATACTTGTATTTCCTAAAAACAAAAACATTCATTTACTTAACCACAGTACTGTCAAGAAAATCAGGAAATCAACACTGATAACAATGCTATTTTCATATATATATATATAACTGCTCCTTGCAGAGCAGGGGTACCCCATAGGCAGTGTGCCTAGAGTAGCCTATAATACTATTTTCTAACCTAACCTATATGTTATCTTCAAATTTCATCTATTTTACCACTAACGTTCTTTTCTGATCAAGGATCCAATTCTGGGTCACATGTTGCATTTAGCTGTCAAGTCTTTTATGTCCTTTTTTTTTTTTTTTTTTCTCTGAGACAGGGTCTCATTCTGTCACCCAGGCTGGAGTGCAGTGGTAAGATCATGGCTCAGTGCAACTTCTGCCTCCTGGGCTCAAGCAATCCTCCCCCCTTAGTCTCCTGAGCAGCTCAGACTACAAGCATGTGCCAGCACACCTGGCTGATTTTTGTATTTTTTGTTGAAATGGGGTTTCACCATGTTGCCCAGGCTGGTCTTGAACTCCTGGGCTGAAGTGATCCTCCTGCCTCAGCTTCCCACAGTGCTGGGACTGCAAGTGTGAGCCAGCACACTTGGCCTTTTTTTGAGACAGAGTCTCACTCTGTTGCACAGGCTGGAGTACAGTGGTATGATCTTGGCTCACTGTAACCTCTGCCTCCCGGGCTCAAGCGATTCTCATGCCTCAGCCTCCCGAGTAGCTGGGACTACAGGTGTGTGCCATCACACCTGGCTAATTTTTGTATTTTTAGTAGAGGCAGGGTTTCACCATATTGGCCAGGCTGGTCTCGAACTCCTGACCTCAAGTAATCCGCCCACCTCAGCCTCCCAAAGTGTTGGGATTATAGGTGTGAGTAACTGCACCTGGCCTCCAGCCCTTTTTAGTCTTTTATTTATTTATTTATTTTATTTATTTATTTTTTGAGACAGTCTCGCTCTTTCGCCCAGTCCAGAGTGCAGTGGCACTATCTTGGCTCACTGCAAGCTCCACCTCCCAGGTTCACGCCATTCTCCTGCCTCAGCCTCCCGAGTAGCTGGGACTACAGGCGACTGCCACCACGTCTGGCTAATTTTTTGTATTTTTAGTAGAGATGGGGTTTCACCGTGTTAGCCAGGATGGTCTCGATCTCCTGACCTTGTGATCCGCCTGCCTTGGCCTCCCAAAGTGCTGAGATTACAGGCGTGAGCCACCGTGCCCAGTCCTTTTTAGTCTTTTAAAATCTGGAACGTATCTAGTGACTGTTTTCACTGGATATGGAACTTTTTAATGTCACATTGTTGAGTGTCTGGATTCTGTTTTCTTCCTTTAAAGAGTACTGGTTTCTTTTCCTTCCGCCCTTCCTTCCTCCCTCCTCTCTCTCTCTCTCTCTTTCTTTCAGCTCCTAAGTTGCTTGTGGATCACCTTCATGCTTCTGAGGGTTGTTTTTTCACCCTGGTCATGGTAAGTCTGTAGTAACCTTTCCCAAAAAACTCTTTTAGCCATACCTCTCAGGCATGGCCCTCCTGGGCTCTTGACTCAATGCAAGGTCTCTCCATTGCAGCTGGGCAGAACTCAAAGGTTCCCGGTGCTGTGTGAGCTCTGGGAACCATGCAGCTCACAGCTCCCTGTTCTTATTTTCTGCCCAGTATCTTGGAGTCTCATCCTACACATGTGCAGGGTGATATTCTACAAGACTCCAAGGAGCCCCATGCAGATTTATATAAGTAGCTCTTTCTCTCCAGGACTCCATTCTTTCTGGTATTCTTGCCCCACAAATTCTAGTCTCCTCAGCTTCCCCAGACTCTCATCTCTGTTGAACTCAGGGAAGGGCTCAGCTCAGGCCCTTCCTCCCTGCTCTGTGATCTGAGACTGCCTCCAGACACAAAGCAGATCACAGGCTCATCTATTTATCCTGCTGCTCTTGAGGGTCATAGGCCGGTACTGCCTGCTGTTTGACATCTGTAAACATTTGCATTACATATTCTGTCTGGTTTTCTATTTGTTTAGAGTAGGAGGGAAAATCTAGTACAGAATCAATGGCCTAGACAAAATAATTATTTATTTCACAAAAGCTTTCCAATGTGAACACCTTAATATCTATGTAATTACTCACTCACTCTGCAAACATTGGCAACTCGCTAAGTCATTATGGACACTGCAACGCAACCCTTATTTTCAAGGATTCTATGACCTAGGAACAGAAATAAATTCCACTAACACAAATGAACATGATATACAAAAATAGTATAGGGTAGAATGCTGTAAGTGCCTTATGAGTGATTACAAACAAAAGTCTGCAATGGTTTAAAAGAGAGAGCGGGCCGGGCATGGTGGCTCGTGCCTATAATCCCAGCACTTTGGGAGGCTGAGGAGGGTGGATCATTTGAGATGAGGAGTTTGAGACCAACCTGGCCAAAGTGGTGAAACCCCATCTCTACTAAAAATACAAAAATTAGCTGGGTGCAGTGGAACACACCTGTAATCCCAGCCACTCAGGAGGCTGAGAAACAAGAATCACTTGAACCCGGGAGGTAGAGGTTGCAGTGAGCTGAGATTGTGCTGCTGCACTCCAGCCTGGGCGACATAGAGAGACTGTGTCTGAAAAAAAAAAGAGAGAGAGATCAATCACTTCTGGCTGGGGTGATCAGGGAAGACTGTCATGGAGAACATGGCATTTGCACAGGGCAGAAGACAACATGGGAGGAGGCTGTCCCTGGGCCTGTCTGCCTGCCCCATGGTCCTGCAGAAAGCAAGCAAGTTTTGAATTATAGGACCCCAAGAACTTTATTTGTTTTTGTTTAAAAGTTAGTATTACGTTAAGTGAAAGAAATCAGTCACACAAAGTCATGTCTTGTATGATTTCATTTTTATGAAATGTTCAGAACAGGCAAGTTCATAGAGACAGAAAATAGATTAGTGGTTACCAGGGGCTGAGCTGGAGGAAGTGGGCAGCAGGGGAACATAGGGAGTGATTCCCAACAGGTATGACACTTCCTTTTTTTTTTTTGAGACAGAGTCTCACTCTCTCTGTCACCCAGGCTGGAGGCTGGAGTGCAGTGGCATGATCTTGGCTCACTGCTGCAACCTCTGCCTCCCAGGTTCAAGCGATTCTCCTGCCTCAGCCTCCCAAGTAGCTGGGATCACAGGTGCGCGCGACCACGCCTGGCTAATTTTTTTGTATTTTTAGTATAGATGGGAATTCACCATGTTGGTCAGGCTGGTCTCAAACGTCTGACTTCAAATGATCCGCCCAACTCAGCCTCCCAAAGTGCTGGGATTACAGGTGTGAGCCACCATGCCCAGCCAACATTTATTTATTTAACAAAAGTGCTCTAAAATTGATTGTGGTGATGGCTGCATAATTCTGTGACTACAATAAAAACCACTAAATGGTACACTTTTAAAATGGGTATGAATTGGATGGTGTGAATTATATTTCAAAGCTGTTATTAAAAAAAAAAAAAAGTGAAACGTAAGCCCTCCTTCAAAAAGCAACTCAGAAGCCCATGAGGCCTGAACTCCCAGGAGCCACGGGAGAACACTGTGTGCCTCCCCACCCTCTACCCCAGCAAGAGCCCAGCCAGCGGTGCCTCCCTCTCCTGTGTCCACAGTGTCACTCACATCTTCACAGCCCCAAGTTCTGTAAGAGTAAGGACCTGAGCGTTGGTTCATCTGGCACTCCTCTCAGCATCTCACGCAGTGACCTGCTCAGTTAGAGTGTGTGGAGTTGGACTCTGCAACTGCTCTTATAACTGAAAACTCTGCTTTCCTTTCCAAGTTAATGCACTGACAACAGCTGCAACTTTCAGGAACGTGACTGAGAAGGGAGCAGCCAACACAGACTTTCATTCTCTTACTTTTGTTATTTTTTTTTTTAATTTTTGAGACAGTGTCTTGCTTTGTCGCCCAGGCTGGAGTGCAGTGGCATGATCTCAGCTCACTTCACCCTCGACCTCCCATGCTCAAGAGATCCTCTTGCCTCAGCCTGCTGAGTAGCTGGGGCTACAGGTGTGTGCCACCACGCTCAGCTAATTTTTTTAAATTTTTTATTTGTAGAGACTAAGTCTCGCTATGTCGCCCAGGATGGTCTCAAACTCCAGAGCTCAAGCAATTCTCCCGCCTCAGCCTCTGAAAGTGCTGGGATTACAGGCAGGAGCCACCTCATCCGGCCTGTTTTACTTTGTACACTTCTGTATTGTCCCAATGTTTTACAGTCTTTATTGCCTTTATTCCGAGGAAGAAGGAAGGGAAAGAGGCAAGAAACAGAATGGTCCTTAGAAACATTGTGCCTTGGACAGAGCTTTTCTTACATCAAACTATAATAAATAAGAACCTCTTAAGATTGGAAATCAATTCAACAGTAAAGGCTAAAAAAATCTGAAAAGCTGATTTTCACAATCGGAAACATTACCTCTTCCTTGGACAAATGCCTGAATTTTGTCTGATATCGACTGAGTTCTACATTCAAACGATGGACAGTCATTTTCAATCCATCATTTTCATCCACCAGTTCTTGAGCTTGTTTTCGCAGATAAAGTAATTCAGGTGCAGCAACTAGGGAAAAAAAATTAATATTATACTATAAGAAGTAATGTCCAATTTATCCAGATTTTATTTAAATTGCAAATCGTTTGCTTTTCCCCCCTTTCACGCTCAGAGGCAATGAACTGTGTGTTGTGTGTCTGTGTGTGTATGTGTGTCTATGTGTGTGTGAATGAATAAAAGTTACAACGTTTTTTAACACTGAATAGTTAACGCTATATTGGAAGTTTGTGGAAGTTTTTGCATGTACAATAAAGTAAAATAAAAATTTCAAGTTGGAAAGGAATAGTCATTGTTTCAGATGACATAAGAATATGTGCTTTGAAAAATCATATAGACGCCGGGTGCGGTGGCTCACGCCTGTAATCTCACCACTTTGGGAGGCCAAGGCGGGTGGATCACGAGGTCAGGAGATCGAGACCATCCTGGCTAACACGGTGAAACCCCGTCTCTACTAAATATACAAAAAATTATCCGGGCGTAGTGGCGGGTGCCTATATTCCCAGCTACTTGGGAGGCTGAGGCAGAAAAATGGCGTGAACCCAGGGGGTGGAGCTTGCAGTGAGCCGAGATCACGCCACTGCACTCCAGCCTGGGCAACAGAGGGAGACTCCATCTCAAAAAAAAAAAAAAAGAAAAAGAAAAATCATATAGAATACATGGAAAATGTATTAGAGCTAATAACCTTCCCACATAATAGCAATGTCCTATTAGAAAACAAAACAAAATAGATCCCACAAGGTAACAGCACAAATAATATATAGTATCTAAAAATAAATGTGCCTAAGATAAGAATTATGCAGGGTCTATATGAAAAAAACTGACACCACCTTACTTAAAGCTATATTAGTTTTATATAAATAGAAAAAGGTATAGAGAAAATATTGGTGAATATTTATATAACCTTAGAGTTAAAAATGACTTAATACCAACAGTGTAAGTCATAAAAGAAAAACATTTTATAGATTTATCCCAATTATCAACAAATTAAGAAAATATTACACCTATGACAAAAGGATAAAATCTTTCATATGTAAGGAGTTCCTGCAAATCAATAAAAAGAAGTCAAGTGTCTCATTGTAAAGTGAGCAACTTGGCCATGCATAGTGGCTCATATCTAAAATCCCAGTGCTTTGAGCAGCCAAGGAGGAAAAATCCTTGAGTCCAGGAGTTTGAGACCAGCCTGGGCAACACAACGAGGCCTCATTGCTATAAAAAAAAAAATTAAAAAAAAAAAACTTAGCCAGGCATGATGGCGTTCACCTTTAGTCCCAGCTACTTGGGAGGCTGAGGTGGAAGGATCACTGAAGCCCAGGAGTTCAAGGTTATAGTGAGCTCTGACCACCCCACTGTACTCCAACCTAGGTGACAAGAGTGGAATGCTGTCTCTAAAAAATAAATAAATAAAATGGGCAGCTTTATGAAAGAAAAAGAAAATGACCTGCAAAGATATGAAAAAATATTCAAGTTCATCAATAATAACAGAAATACAAATTAAAATACTATTTCTTTTTTTAACCTATAAAATTAGCAAGGAAAATATAATCATTGATAAGTCTATGGTAAAGGACGAGTTTTTATATGCGTCTCTTGGTGATAAAAACTGAAGTGAAATATATGTAAACTAAGCATCAAGTTCCAAAAGAAGTATTGGAATCTCTTTGTTTTGTTTTTGTAAATTCAGCTTCTTTCCAACCTGAGGAATTTCTTTAGTGTAATAATGATATAGCAGATGAAATCAAATCTCAACAAACAGAAGGATATTAACAAAAAAACCTGAAATATTACAACATAAATTACCAACACAAATATCACAACATAAATATTAACTCTCAAAATAATTGAGTGAAGTCCTGCTCGTTCCTCTAATAAAGGCAATGTCCGTCCCCACCTTCCTGTGAAGATGCCTTCTCAGCCTCTTTGAGCTTTCTCTTCTCTTTTTCCATTCCCTTAAGTTTTAACTGTAGTTCTTTCATTGCTTGTTTCATTGTGTTTAGTTCAAGGGTAAGGCTTTGATTCGTATTGTTTAGGTGCATATTTTCTTCTTTTAATGCCTCAAACTTTTCTCTGGTTATTTCTGTATATCTTTGACGTGCTCTACCAGTTACATCTGAAAAGGTTCAGGGGAAGAGTTTTACAATGTTAATTGATGTTGACAATGTTACATCAAAATCACCTGGCTTTGTTCCAAAAACCACATCAGGCCTGGTGCCATGTTCTTTGGTCCCTGGGAAGGGAGTGGCTTGTACAGGAAACAGTAAGTGGCCTGATGAAGTCACAGCAGGTGGCAGGAAGAGAGGTACTAAGGGGAGGCCAGAAAGGGAGGCCAGAGCTGAAGGAGGCCATGCCCATTGTGATGTGGCATGAAAAGTTCATCTTGCAGGGCAGCAGGAGCCAGCAGGGCTTTCAAGCAGAGGTGTGAGAAGGAAGAGGCCAGCAGGGAAGAAGGCTGGTTAGAATGAGGCCTAGCCCAGCAGCCGAGGGGCAGCACTAGAGTGGGGACACAGAGAAAAGGACACATGAGAGCAGGACTCAGGGGCTGGTGACTGGCTGGGTGCAGGCAGTGAGAGAGAAGCAGACCAAGGATGACCACCCAGGTCTGTGTCTGGCAGCTGCTCCCCCAGATGAGGAGCACACTGTGAAGAGCAGGTGGGGATGGAAGACAAGGGGAGGCAGGCTTGGGTTGGGACACAGGCCCAGAGTCCCACGGGCAGCCTCTGCTGGGGAGACTGATGAGCCACTGGCCTGTGGGCAGCACCTGAAGGCACCAGGGTGAGGAGAAAACCGAGGTCACGTAGGACCTTAAGAAGGAAGAGCAAGAAAGAGGGGTGGAAACCAGCGCTGTTCCACAGGGAGATGTGCTCCGAAAAGTCACAGGAGGTGAGGCTTCCATGGGCCCCTGGCCAGCACACTTCCCAGGGGAGGGAGAGGCGGAAGCAGAGCTTCCACACAGACAAGGGCAGGATGGCTGGTGGCTCCAGAGAGCCTGGCCCGACCTCTGACACACACACATCCAATCCCTAACATGCGAAAGGTGAGGCTCAGAAATGGGAAACTCCACAGCTACACAGAAACAAGGGAACCCTGAGAAATCCCAGAGATAAAACAGTTGAGATGAGACTGAAGATGGATGCCACAGCCTGAAATGTGCCAAGAGAGGGCAGCTAGAAAATGGGCGGGGGGGGGGGTGGCTCCAGGGATACACCTTGCCCTGGTAGGAGTGGAGACACAAAGTGGCCTAGAAAGAGCTGATGAGGCTGGGCCTGGTGGCTCGCACTTGCAATCCCAGCACTTTGGGAAGCTGAGGCAGGAAGATTGCTTGAGGCCAGGAGTTCGAGACCGGCCTGAGCAACATAGCAAGAGCCCATCTCTACAAAAATCAATCAATAAATAAAATTATATTTAAAAAGAAGCAGCTTGAAACAGCTGATGAGCTGTTGAGTTAGATAACCAGAGTGGGAATAGCAAGGGGTTAACCCTCCTGACCCAGGCAGCAACAGTAGAAATGTGTGCCCCTCCTCAGGCAGAACACACAGGCCCTGAGGGCAGAAAGGCAGGGCAGGCCAGGGGGCTGGAGAAAGCCAGGGGGAAGAGGGGTCCCCACGGATCCCGGTGGGCCTCACATCCTGTCCATCCCCATCAGTTGCTGGAGGCAGCAGTCGGTACAGACTGGCAGCCTGCTGGCTCTCCCTCTCCAGGCAGGGTGCAGTAAACAGAGGTTAGCATCCCCATGCGGGCCACAGGGAATCTCAGGGACCCCAAGAGGCATCAAACAGCAGAGCCAGAGAAACACCAATGGCAAGTGAGAGAAAAGAAGGGGCTGCAACACAAACCCTAAGACTAGATGCGCACGGTTACAACTTTCAGAGAGACGTAGTCAGTGTCACAGAAATCATGGAAGTTAACGTTTGATTAACACCATAAACTGAAAGGATGGGATGAGCCGCAGGATACACATCATGAAAAATGAATGCATGGCGCAGAAGTTAGAGCCCCAGCAATCACCCAGAATACAGCATTGAAAATGCTGAGATTGAAAGGCTGCAAATAAAGTTAATCTGACGCGAAGGAGACTTAAAACAGGATTTTCAGAGCAGTGACACTGATGGCAGCAGCGGCCCATCTAGAGTGGCCGCCGCACAGACTCTAGAGCAGGGAGGTGTGGCCCAAGCTTCTTGCTCCATGGAGCAGGCAGGATCCCCGGCCCTCCCTGGGTGCCGCTGCAGCTGCCCAAGCCCGGCTGCAGACCCGAGAATCTCTGTGTTCTTGGGGGCCCAAGAAGGCCCCCACCACCCACCATAGGCTCCGAAGTGCCTGATCCCACTGCCTGGCTTCACCCCACTGTGGGCATCTGCTCCAGAGGTATGGTCAGGGCTGCATGCTCCACAGAGCCATCAGGAGCCGGGGACAAGCGGGAGCCCTGCCCCTTCTGAGTTGGTGGGGCAGGAGCTCATGGGGTGCTGCTACAGTCACCCTCCCAGGTGTAGGACCTGGGTGTCTCTGCAGTCGGCACCCTTGGGGGCCTGGGAAGGCTCCCACGTCCCCGCAGGCTTATGGGTGTTTGCTCTAGCTGCCTGGCCTCTCCCTGCTCCTGGCGCCTGCTCCAGTCTCGCAGCAGGGTTGGAGCGGGGTTGAGGCCAAGCCTGGGCACTGTCACAGCCTGGCCGGGAGTGTGCATACTCAGGGCAGTACTGACACGACAGCACCCTGCCGCCTCAGCCCCCTCCAGACTTTGGGCACCCATGAGCACAGGAGGGAAAGACAAGGGGCTGCTGAGGATGGTTCTGCACTGGCCTGCAGTTGTCCCTTGGTGTGAGCAGCCTGGGTGCTATTGACTGGGCAGCAGGAGGCAGACAGGCTCCTGGGCAGAAGCAGGCAGGTCCCCGGTGAGGCCCCACCTTCAGGTCGGGGAGGGCCTGAAGGCTGGGGACTGGGTTACCCGTCCCGTGGGACTGCAGTAGGAATTTGTGGTGCCTTTTCCAGGCTCACCCATGGCCACCCATGGACCAATTGGTGCGCACTTCCTCCCTTCTGAGGCCCATAAAAGCCCTGGGCTTAGCTGGAGCAGAGCAGATGAGATGACCAGCTGCAGAGAGGAGTTCCCCTCTCTGCTGATAGCTGGAGATGTCAGAGGACCAGCAGCAGAGAGGAGCAACCCACTCCAGGGCCTCCTCTCTACTAGGAGCTGGTCAGAATAACCAGCTGCAGAGAAGAACAACCCTCTCCAGGGCTTCCTCTTTGCTGAGAGCTGCAGAGACAGTTGGATGACCTGCCTTCAGAGAGGAGCCGTCGACTCCAGGGCCTCCTCTCTACTGAGAGCGGAACACTTAACGGGACGACCTGCCTACAGAGAGGAGCTACCCACTGTGGGTCTCCTCTGAACTGTCCTAACACGAAGTAAAGCTCCTCTTCATCTTGCTCATCCTCCACTTGTCTGCTTACCTCATTCTTCCTGGACGCAGGACAAGAACTCAGGCAAAGGCACACTGGCACCACAGACATTTCCGGCCAGAAAAGCGACACCCCAAAGATCTTGTAACAATGTGGGACCTAACAGCAAAAATTATAACCTCCATTTTGGAAGCCACTGAAGCTCCCCAAACTGTTCAGGGAGCATCTCTAGACCTCTCCCTCTGCCTTCAGCCTCAGAGCAGAGCCCATAACTGCACCTGCCTGCCCAGCATGGATCCTAGTACATCATGGGTCCACTCCTCCCACCGGGATCCCAGCACATCCCACAGGTCCTCCTTCCACCCCCAGGATCCCATTATATCCCACAGGTCCACCTCCCTTCCCCCAGGATCCCAGCATATCCCACAGGTCCACACCCCCCCAGGTCCAACCCCCACCCTCCCAGGATCCAAGCACATCCTGTATGGACATACGTCCACTACCTAGTGTTTGGACCCTCTCTTTTGAGGCAAGGGTGAAAGTTCAACAACTAATACAAGAAGAAGAAAACGTAATCTTTATTTTCAGATAAAATTAATCTGGATATTCTCCAAAACAAGCTTTTCAATCATAACATAATTCAAAAGGCAAATACCTGGGGAAGGTGGAGGTTTCTCACATAATGGAGGTTTTTCATCCTAGGAAAGAAAGAACATAAGAGGAATAAGTGCAGAGCATTAGTGTTTTATAAAGTGGACACCAGCAGCTAGGTCATTAGACAGCAGGTATATAAGCATGCTTTATTTCCTTCATTTTGACTCTTGTTCTTTGTTTGTTTTAGCTTTCAAAACTTTAATATGTACTATTTCTTTTTTTCCTTTTTTAAGACAGGGTCTTACTCTGTCACCCAGGCTGGGGTGCAGTGGTATGATCACAGCTCACTGCAGCCTCCAACTCCTGGGCTCATGCAATCCTCCTACCTCAGCTTCCCAAGTAGCTGGGATTACACATGGGCCATCACACCTAATTTTTTTTTTTGTAGAGATGGGGTCTCCTGTTGTCCAGGCTGGCCTTGAGCTCCTGGGCTCAAGGGATCCTCCTACCTTGGCCTCCCAACATGCTGGGATTACACTGTTTCTTATACCTGAATCTGAGACTTTAAGTGTCTTCCCCTCTGGTGGGCTCTCTGAGGCTATAAAGGAAGTCCTGCCTGAGCTTTCTTCCTGCCTTTCTGCACTGAGTTCAGTGACTGTCCTTACAGGTAGATCCTGTGAGTAGCGGGCTGTGGGCTCACGTTTAAAAGCATGTGCTAGGTAGGGCTGCAAGTGCTGAGCGGAGATGCCCTCAGCAAACTCCAGCCAGGCCTCTTCTGACTGGGATGGGCAAAAAGGATCCCATCAACTGCAGGGAAGCACATTTGCAAAATGCTGAGAAAGGAACAGTAAGATATTGTTTCTCAACCCCAAACCTAAAGGAAAGGGAAGGCTGTGAACTTTTGTTAATTTTTCCTTACATGGTGGTGTGATATTAAGTTTCTAATTTCTGCTGACAAAGTAGACAAGGTTATAAATTAACTCTGCAGAGAAATGTTTAATTTTTAAGTTCCTATGACATCGCACAATGAAAAACTTAAGTTAGAACTATTTCCATGTTTGCAAATTAGTTATTAAAATTCTCAGGCCAGGCCAGGTGCAGTGGCTCACACCTGTAATCCCAGCACTTTAAGAGCCCGAGGCAGGTGGGATCGCCTGAGGTCAGGAGTCCGAGACCAAAATGGCCAACATGGTGAAATCCCATCTCCATTAAAAATACAAAAATTAGCTGGGCATGGTGGCATGCACCTGTGGTCCTAGCTACTCGGGAGGCTGAGGCAGGAGAATCACTTGAATCCAGGAGGCGGAGGTTGCAGTGAGCCAAGACTGCGCGACTGCACTCCAGCCTGGGTGACAGAGCGAGACTCCATCTCAAAAAAAAATCTCAGGCTAGGCACATCACATCATGCCTGCAATCCCAATGCCCTTGGGAGGCCAAGGCAGGAGGATCGCTTGAGCCCAGGAGCTTGAGACCATCCTGGGCAACATAACAAGATGCCATCTCTAAAAAAATTTTTTTTTTAATTAGCCAGGAGTGGTGGCATGTGCCTGTAGTCCCAGCTACTCAGGAGACTGAGGCAAAAGAATCACTCAATCCCAGGAGATTGAGGCTACAGTGAGCTATGATCACACTACTGCACTCCAGCCCGGGTCACAGAGGGAGATCCTGTCTCAAAAAATAATTTTAACAAAAGATAAAATTGTCTATTCATTCAACATTCATTTTAATCATAAAGTAGTTTCTAACCCTTTAATACATTATTTTCATCATTAAACTATGGAAAATATCAATTTCCTCATGTTTTAAAAGTATTTAAGGCCAGGCACAGTGGCTCATGCCTGTAATCCCAGCATTTTGGGAGGTCGAGGTGGGCAGATCACTTGAACTCAGGAGTTTGAGACCAGCCTGGGCAACATGGTGAAACCCCATCTTTACCAAAAATACACAAAATTAGCTAGGTGTGGTGGCATGCATCTGCGATCCCAGCTACTCGGGAGGCTGAGGTGGGAGGATCGCTTCAGCCTGGAAGACAGGGACCGCAGTGAGCTGAGATTGCGCCACTGCACTCCAGTCTGGGCGACAGTGAGACCCCCTTCTCAAAAAAAAAAAAAAAAAAGCATTTAAAAGAAATATTCAACAGGAAAGAACTCTTAAGGGAAGATTTATTTTTCCCCCAAAATCACCGCCAAAGTTTCAACACCAAAGTTGTTGAAAATTTATGAAAAATTATGATGAAAACTCTATTTATTGAGAAAATCAGTTTTTTAAAAAAATGATCTTACCTTTAAATTCAGAACAGAGTGTTTACCATCTGATGAAGAAAAGAAAAGAGAGAGAGAAACTTTTAAAGTAGATAATGAAATATGACAACTCAGAAAGTACAATCATAGAAATTCACCCTCTACAGAGGAGCTCGACAAGGCCCGAACAGGGATAAAATTCACAGGGTCACAGGGCAAGTCAGTCCCAGAGCCAGGCGGGGGCCTGACTCTAAATTGTCATCTCTCTCCCATACCCATGCCTGAGCACCATCCGTGGCTCACGTGGCTGCAGAACCAAAGCCAAACTCTTCAGTGTCTCCAAGCCCTTCCCATGCCAGGCTCCTCCTCTCCTTCCAACACTCCTCCCCATCACTCTCCACACATCTTCCCATGCCGGGCTCCTCCTCTCCTTCCAACACTCCTCTCCATCACTCTCCACACATCTTCCCATGCCGGGCTCCTCCTCTGCTTCCAACACTCCTCCCCATCACTCTCCACACATCTTCCCATGCCGGGCTCCTCCTCTCCTTCCAACACTCCTCCCCATCACTCTCCACACATCTTCCCATGCCGGGCTCCTCCTCTCCTTCCAACACTCCTCCCCATCATGCTCCACACATCTTGCTGACCACTCCCTGGATGGGCCAATGCATACTCCTATCGGCCCACCCTCCCTAGATGCAGCATCCAACCTGGTCAGAAAAATAGCTGTTCCTTGAAGCAAACTGTCTCAATGATAGAGAGGAAAACAAATCTCACCCAGTTACTCATCTTCCACACATCTGTAATCCAGGTACCCTAGGAAGCAGGTGATCTTACACCCCAGTTTGCCTGTACACATTCATGTTGTGAAAAGTTGGACATCGAGTTGCTTTTTTTTTTTTTTGAGACGGAGTCTCACTCTGTCCCTCAGGTGGAGTACAATGGTGCAATCTCGGCTCACTGCAACCTCCACCTCCCAGGTTCAAATGATTCTCCTGCCTCAGCCTCCCAAGTAGCTGGGATTACAGGCATGCGCCACGATGCCCAGTTAATTTTTGTATTTTTAGTAGAGACGGGGTTCTCCCATGTTGGCCAGGCTGGTCTTGAACTCCTGACCTCAGATGATCCACCCGCCTCAGCCTCCCAAGGTGCAGGGATTATAGGCATGAGCCACTGTGCCTGGCCCTGAGTTGCTTTTAACTTTCTACTATTAATTTGCAGAGCAGAAATAACTGGCTGAAAATAAACTGGAAACACATGCAAAAAATAGGTGGAAAAACCCTACAAAATTCAGACAACAGAAGAAAATGCTAGAGATACATACAAGATTCTAAATCTACTTCCTGGTTGGGCGCGGTGGCTCACACCTGTAATCCCAGCACTTTGGGAGGCCGAGGTGGATGGATCACTTGAGGTCAGTAGTTCAAGACTAGCCTGGCCAACATGGTGAAACCCCATCTCTACTAAAAACACAAAAATTAGCCGGGCGTGGTGGCGCTTGCCTGTAATCCCAGCTACTTGGGAGGCTGAGGCAGGAGAATTGCTTGAGCTTGGGAGGCAGAGGTTGCAGTGAGCCAAGACTGTACCACAACACTCCAGCCTGCGCAACAGAGCAAGACTCCATCTCAAAAAAATAAATAAATAAATCTACTTCCTGATGTATTGAAAATACCAACACTTGAGCAACTCATCACTGAAGAGGTCATTTTTGGCCAAAGTCATCTTGATCAACTGTTTTTAACCAAACTGCTTTCAGTCAAACGTTCAGGGGCAGCCTGGACTGCTCTCCTGCGTTGGACACCAGGTGAAATCCTGCCCTATCCTTCTGAGTTCAGCCTGATGAACCCTCCTCCTGCTACCACCTTCCCTAACTGAGAGACAACCACCTCTACTGCCCACCTTAGCACCCCAGACTACGGTTTGCAATCTGCACCTCCTCCTCTGCAGCTGGGATGCGGGGGGAAAGGCCTGTGGCTCTGTCATCTCTGACACACGGCTGGCACTGAACAAATTTCCAAAGAGCAAATGTTTAAAGTGATACAACGAGAAAAAAATATATTTTTAATAACACCTTTACAATAGTCTTGATTTGGTATCACACAATGCTACCTCAGATCTGACTGCTTTCATATTTAATGGAGTCTTCTACATCCCCCTTAAATTCTTCACAAAATAAAATTGGGGGAGCAGGGAGTTACATGAAATAGAATGGCAAAAGGTTGACAGCTCGCCGGGCACACTGGCACATGCCTGTAACCCCAGCACTTTGGGAGGCTGAGGCAGGTAGATCGGTTGAGCCCAGGAGTTTCAGACCAGCCTGGGCAACAGAGCAAAACCCCGTCTCTACAAAAAATACCAAATTAGCCAGGTATGGTGGAACACACCTGCAGTCCCAGCTACTTGGGAGGCTGAGGCAGGAGAATCACTCAAGCCTGGGAGGCAGAGGTTGCAGTGAGCTGAGATCACGCCTCCGCACTCCAGCCTGGGCAACAGAGAGCGACCCTGCCTCAAAAAAATAAGAAAATTGTTGACAGCTATATTAGTGGGGAGATGCATAGGTGGATAGGTGGGAGTTCATTTTACTAGTCTCTCTACTTTTGTACACATTAAAAATGATCATAATAAAAAGTTTCTAAAGGGCAATTCAATTTTCCCAAAGGAAATCATGCTATTTTATCTTAGTCATCAACTTTTCAGAAAAAGAGTCTGATAAAGATTAAACTTACAATTTACAGCATCCCAAATTCATGTTGGTATTTAATGTACATGCAGTTCACTTGGTTCTGTGAATCTACTTTGTGTCCTGTGTTCTTATTTATCATTTCTCAAAAAGATTTCCAGAGTCCTCACCCTCCTCGCTTCTATTACCTATATGGGTGAGGGGGATAGACATAAAATAACAGCAAAAGGCTTCAATACTGGGCATACTCCTGCTGCATACAAGGTATCATGCTGGGTACTATCCCAGTCTTTTTTTTTTTTTTTTTTTTTTTTTGAGACAGGGTCTCACTCTGTCACCCAGGCTGGAGTGCAGTAGTGGAAACTGCACTGCAGCCTCAACCTGCCAGGCTCAAGCGATCTTCCTGCCTCAGCCTCCAGCTGCCGGGCTCAAACAATCTTCCTGCCTCAGCCTCCAGAGTAGCTGGGACTACAGGTGTGTGCCACTATGCTGGCTAATTTTTTAAATTTTTGTAGAAACAGGGTATCCCTATGTTGCCCAGGCTGGTCTCAAATTCCTGGACTCGAGCAATCCTCCTGCTTCAGCCTTCTAAAGTCCTGAGATCATAGGCCTGAGCCACTGTGCCTGGCCCTATTCCAATCTTTATAGAAAGAAAATTCACATGACATGAACACATTCTTGCTGTCAAAAATTTTAATGACACAGATAAATCAAAATTCACCCATGACCATAATCCCTCAAAACCTTCCCCTCTCCAGAGGTAACCATGGTTATCAACTGGGTATGGTTCTTTTCAGATATATTTGAGCATATAAGGATGTAGTGGCTCACGCCTGTAATCCCAACACAGCGGGAAGCCGAGATGGGAGGATGATTTAAGCCCAGGAGGTAGAGGCTGCAGTGAGCTATGATCACACCACTGTATTCCAGCCTGGGTGGCAGAGCGAGATTCTGTCTCAAAAAAAGAAGTCAAACCCCACAAGTCACCACGTTTCACATGCCTACATATAAGAGACATTAGGTAGTGGGGAGGGAAAGTAGCATGTACACAGGTCCAGTGGCAGGAAGGAACACCACAGAGTTGAGGAAATAAAAGAACAGCAGAGTAGCTGGAAAGCAGTCAGCAGGGGCTGGCAGGCCATGCAGGTGGTGGGAAACCATGGAAGAGATCCAATTCAAAAGGGTCTGGGCTATGTGGGGGTGTGAGGGGACGCATGTGGGGGTCCATGGATGTGCAAGGGGACACTACCAGCTTTGTGCTTTGAAAAGATGGCTCTGGGCCAGATGAGGTGCCTCATGCCTGTAATCCCAGCACTTTGGGAGGCCAAGGCAGGTCGAATGTTTGAGCCCAGGAGTTCAAGATCAGCCTGGGCAACACAGTGAAACCCTGTGTCTAACAAAATACAAAAATTAGCCAGGCATGATGATGCACACCTGTAGTCCCAGCTATTCAGGAGGCTGAGGTGGGAGGATCAACTGAACCCAGGTTGAGGTTGCAGTGAGCCGTGATCACACCACTGTACTCCAGCCTGGGCAACAGAGTGAGACCCTGTGGAAAAACAAACAAAAAAAAAAGACTGTTCTGGCTGAGAGGATCAATGAATGAAGTCAAATGGTCACATGGCATAGAAGCTGGGAGAGGGAACCTGGGCGCAGCACACAATGAATGATAGCAAACTGGGGAGCAGGCTGTGAGTGCTTCAAAGAGTAAAGGGCCTAGACTGAGGAGATGATGGGTGGATGCCCAGGAAGGCAGGAGGAAATGAGATGTCCTGGGCCCAGGGAGAAGGTATATTAACCACGTGGTATGCTCCTGAGACATCATCAGATGAAGCCAGAAAACCACCCGGTGCACTTAACTACATGGTCTCTGGTCCAGTGGTGCGATAGGGAGGGAAGCCAAGCTGGAGAGGTATGAGGAGACATGGAGAGGGAGAAGGCCTGAAGAGGTGTATCACTTGACAAAGCGGGCTGTTGAGGAGGAGAAGGAGGAAGTACTAGCAAGAAGGGACTGTGGGATCAAAGAAGGGTCTGCAAAGAATCTAGGAAAGGGGAACAGCGTCCACGAGCATGAATTTGGCAGCTCTGACCAAGGGTACAAGGGCCTTGCCCAAAGTGTGTTTGGTCTTCTTGGCAGGGGTCTCGCTAGAGTGCAGAGGGATGCACCAGGTGATTAAAGCTTCAGGCTTCAGACACTAATCATCACTAGCACTGATGGAAGCCACTGCATTTTACATTGTCACTTCATTTATGAGACAGACACTCTCAGATTGAGGAGAAGATGAGGTAAGTAACTTAGCCACGCCTGGAAATGAGAGTCAAGGACCAAACCACCAAAAGCCAGGGTTCCTCACGTGTTGTCCAAGGATCACCCACAACAGACTCTGTGTACTTGTGAAAATTACAGAGTCTTCGAGACCAGTCTGACCAACACAGAGAAACCCCGTCTCCACTAAAAATACAAAATTAGCTGGGCGTGGTGGTGCATGCCTGTAATCCCAGCTACTCAGGAGGCTGAGGCAGGAGAATGGCTTGAACCTGGGAGGCGGAGGTTGCAGTGAGCCAAGATCGTGCCACTGCACTCCAGCCTGGGCAACAAGAGCGAAACTATATTTCAAAAAAAAAAAAAAAAAAAAAGTACAGTCCTCTGGGCCCAGCCCTGAGCCACTAAAGTAGAGTTTGGGGTTTGGGGTTTCTCAGAAGTATGCAGGGGCTTTTAATGCCCACCACAAACCAGGCATCACTGCAGGAGCTGCAATCCCTCCCAACCACCACCTGTGTGCCAAGTGCACGTTCCCAAGTATGTGGGTGGCCACTGCGTCTCATCTCCAAATCCACCTTCATGGCTGGCTCATGTTACTGCAGAATTTCCACCCAGCCAGTTGGCACCATGGAAGGCTTCCTCTGTAGGGGGTGCTGGAGAGACGCTGGAGGAGCTGGGGCTTTGCTTTCTGATTCCAGCTTCCTCTGGCTCTTCCTTCCATGCATTAATTTCTTTTTTTAATTTCTGGTTTTAGAGTCCAAGGGTCTCACTATATTACCCAGGCTGGACTCGAACTCCCAGGCTCAAGTAATCTTCCCGCCTTGGCCTCCCAAGTAGCTGGGATTACAAGTGGGATTTCATGCACAGATCCTTTCTTTCTTTTTAATTTTTTGGGTGGCCAGCAACATGCAGTACCTCCCCATGGTGGCTTCTCCTGGCCCCCTATCCCAGTGAGTTTCATTAGGGCAGCCCCTCAGCAAACTTCTCGGCCACCCAGCAGGCCACAGCTACATCCTCTCCAGGAAGGTGTGGATCTTGGCTCTGGCTGAGGCTCCTCCAGAGCTTCTTCCTCCTGAAGGCTGACTTTGCATCAGCCCTAGGGGCAGTGGCTGCTCCCTCGAGCTGCTACTCCTGAATTCTTGAGTATTCTCTTTACTCCTTAGTAGGCAATCCTGTTATTATTATTTTTAGAGACAGGGTCTCACTCTGTCACCTAGGATGGAGTGCAGTGGCACTATCACATCTCACTGCAGCCTTGACCTCCTTCCTGGGCTCAAGTGATCCTCCCATCTCAGCCTCCTGCATAGCTGGGACTACAGGTGTGAGCCACCATGCGCAGCTCCCAAACCTGTTATAATTAATAATTCTTTATAGTAAATTTTCCCTCTTCAAGTCACTGTGTGTGTTCTGACTCCTGATTGGACCTTGACTGATATATGCTACATCAGGCCACACCATGCAGATGTTACACAAGGCAGGAGAGAACCAAATTTGGGGACATAGGAAGACATTTGGCATGTGCTGTGAGATGAAAGAAAGGTAACAAAACAGTGTGCACTTTATATATATATACTCTCTAAATTGTTAAAAATCTTATCTGTGGGAGCACAATTAAGGGTGTTTAGCTTTATGATATGGTCTGGCTGTGTCCCCACTCACATTTCATCTTGAATTGTAGCTCCCATAATTCCCTCATATTGTCGGAGGGACCCAGTGGGAGATAACTGAATCATGGGGCGGTTTCCCCCATACTGTTCTCGTGGTAGTGAATAAGTCTCATGAAATCTGATGGTTTTATAAGGGGAAACCCCTTTCTCTTGGTTCTCATTCTCTCTTGTCTGTTGCCATGTAAGATGTGCCTTTCACCTTCTGCCATGATTGTGAGGTCTCCCCAGCCACGTGGAACTATGAGTCCATTAAACCTCTTTTTCTTGATAAGTTACCGAGTCTTGGGTATGTCTTTATCAGCAGGGTGAAAACGGACTAATGCACTTTATATATTTATGTATTTTTTTTTACAGTGAGACAGTATTACTTTTGTAATTTAAAAAGAGATGCACCTTTTACATAAATCTAATATTTAAAAAATATGCCAACTGACCAACAGGTGTTTTCTGGCCCCAGGATTATGAGGCTGGCGTTCTGTGTTCCCTGAGAAATGATTTACAGAAACGTTTCCCTGAGCCCGAGCAACTCTGGGGCTGCTGATAAAGCAGTTATTGGTTGTCCACTTGATGCCTGGCTCTCCTTGTCACTTCTCAAATGTGAGCCACCTCTTAGGAAACTGAAAACTTTTCCCTACCTTTGCTATAACATGCTGAATTCTCTCATTGTGATAATCAAATAGATATATGTCCACATACTCATGCACCCAACAGATCTTTCCTAGTGGGCCACTGTGGGCCAGGTCTTTCTGCAAGCACTGGGACTAGGGAGACCCTATCCTATCCCTACCTCTATTGCTTAAACCCAGGAGTTCAAGACCAGCCTAGCTAACATAGCAAAAAAACCCAGCACCTTGTACTTTAAAAACAACCTAATATCCAGAAGCAATTGATGTGGAATAACTTTTCCTTTTTTTTTTTTTTTTTTTGAGATGGGGTTTCACTCTGTCACTCAGGCTGGGGTACAATGGCGCGATCTCAGCTCACTGCAGCCTCCGCCTCCAGGGCTCAAGCAATCCTCCCACCTCAGCCTCCTGAGTAGCTAGGACCGCAGGCACATGCCACCATGCCTGGCTACTTTTTTGTATTCTGGTAGAGATGGGATGTCCATTTTTTGTAGAGAGAGTCTATGTTGCCCAAGCTGGTCTCAAACTCCTAAGCTCAAGAGATCTACCCACCTTGGCCTCCCAAAGTACTGGGATTACAGGAGGGAGCCACCACATCCAGCCTTATTTTCTTGAGACAAGGTCTCATTCTGTCACCCAGGCTGGAGTGCAATGGTGCAATCATGGCTCGCTGTAGCCCTGACCTTCCGAGCTCAAGTGATCCTCCCACCTCGCCCTTCTGAGTAGCTGGGACTGTAGGTGTGCACCACCTTGCCTGGCTAAGGTTTTTATTTTTACTTTTTGTAGAGACGATGTCTCCCTGTGCTGCCCAGGCTGCTTTCAAATTCTTGAGCTCAAGGGATCCTCTAGCCTTGGCCTTCCAAAGTACTAGGATTACAGGCGTGAGCCACCATACCTGGACCCTCATTTTCAATAAAAAATAAACTTCGATTATATTCCTAGTTAAAATCACAGAGCTACAGTATGAAGGGGCAATAGGTATGTTTTCCTAAAAATAAGCAATATTCATTATGAAAAAATGTTCTTATATTTTATAAAAATTGTGGCTTTTTTTTTCTACCTTTTTGTTGTGTCCGCTGTGGTGTAGGAGGGGAGCCTGGAAACCCATCTTGATCAGAAATATTTTCATCGTCTTCACTGTCCACCTCATGTAACAATGGCACCTTTTTGTTGTAAAAGACAAAGGAGCAAAGAAGTGAGAAAGGTAACCTTTATATACAGCATGTCCTCCTAACAAATTCCAACATCTTTCAAGTCTTCCCCACTGGGAGCTCCCTCCATGGGCACTTCAGCTGCTTTCCTCAGTGACACACAAAAGGGGTATATCAGGTGGGGCTGGATGACACTTACAGGCCCTCAGGAAAAGCTTAGGGGGCAAAGGCAACACCATTAAAGTTATGCTAAGGCCACTGAGAGCTCCACATCCCAGCCATGTTGCCAGGGCAGCTTCCCTTCCTCATCCCTGCCAAGGACCACCCAATGCCACTCCACCCTGGTACTGAAACCATGTTACTAGTTTCCCCCCATCCCTTTTTTTTTTGAGACAAGGTCTCCTCTGTCACCCAAGCTGGAGCACAGTGGTGTGATCACAGCTCACTGCAGCCTTGACTTCCCACGTGCAAGCGATCCTCCCACTTCAGCCTCCAGAGTAGCTGGGACCACAGGCGTGCACCACCACAGCCAGCTAATTTTTTTTTTATTTTTTGTAGAGACAAGGTCTCCTTATGTTGCCCAGGTTCGTCTCAAACTCCTGGGCCCACGCAATCCTCCTGCCTCAGCCTCCCGAAGTGCAGGGATTACAGATGACAGCCACTACACCCAGCCTGTGTTAATCATTTCTGTGTGGGACAAGCAGTGCTGACCTCCCCTGGGAGGACTCTCAATGAAGACTGCTATGTTCACCAATTATGTAAGTCCACTGTAAATTTCATTTACTGAGGGACTCCCCTCTACTGACTGAGAGTAGCTCCTATATAGGTAACGATTCATGTTAGCTATATAGGAGATACTGAAATTTTGTTTCATCCCAACATGGCAGGGACACAGAGTTGTCCTTTAGAGAGAGGCCCATGGGCCAGGAATGGGACCTGCCGCTGATGAGGAGGAGACATTCCCATTGGCAGGAGCCTGGGGGTAGGGACAGAGGCTGCCTAAAGGAAGAGAAAGAACAGTGAAGCAGGTCTTTTTTTTTTCTTTCTTTTTTTAAGACATGGTCTCACTCTGTCACCCAGGCTGGAGTGCAGTGGCGCAATCATGACTTGCAGGAGCCTTTACCTCCTGGGCTCAAGCAATCCTCCACCTCAGCCTCCCAGTAGCTAGCACTACAAGCGTATGCCACCATGCCTGGCTAATTTTTAAATTTTTTGTAGAGATGGGGGTCTCAGTATGTTGTCCAGGCTGGTCTTGAACTTCTGGCTTCAAGCGATCCTCCTGCCTCGGCCTCCTAAAGGGCTGGGATTACAGGCATGAGCCACTGCACTCGGCCTGAACCAGGTGTTACGCGGTAAACTGTGACTGGCGCTGTCTGGGTGGGCTGCCCTTTGGCTCTTCTGATTCTTCAGTAAAATCTTGCTTTTGTGATCAGTTTGGCTTAGCTGGGCTGCACTGCAGGCAATGGAAGGGCTGTCCCTAGGGCTGACAAGGAGGTGGTGGCAGGGACTAGCAAGACGCCCATGAGAAGGGGCATTTCAGAGTAAAAGCTAAGGCTGCTACGTCCACCTGTCTCTGTGGACACGGTTCCAAGATGACCTGGCTCAAGAGAAGCAAACAGGTCTCCCAAGATACTCATCATTTGAAGAAAGAAAAAGTAAATGGCCGCGTACTTTTTTTTTTTTTTTTTTAATACAGACAGGATCTCACTATGGTGTCCAGGCCAGTCTTGAACTCCTGTCCTCAAATGATCCTCCCACATCCACCTCCCAAAGTGGTGGGATTACAGGTGTGAGCCACTGTGCACGGCCGACCTCAAGCTTTTTTATCTCCCAGGAACAAACTTCCTTGTTTAACCTGTCAAAAATATATTAAGTGACTCACTATTCTCAAGGAAATGTGAAATGGATAAGATGACTTAAAAAGTATTAAGGGCCAGGTGCGGTGGCTCACATCTATAATCCCAGCACTTTGGGAGGCCGAGGCAGGCGGACCACCTGAGGTCGGGAGTTTAAGACCAGCCTGACCAACATAGAGAAACCTTGTCTCTACTAAAAATACAAAATTAGCCGGGTGTGGTGGCACATGCCTGTAATCCCAGCTACTCAGGAGGCTGAGGCAGGAGAATTGCTTGAACCCAGGAGGCGGAGGTTGCAGTGAGCAGAGATCATCCCATTGCACTCCAGCCTGGGCAATAAGAGTGAAACTCTACCCCCTTCCCCACCCCCGAAAAAAGCATTAAGGAGATGCTCAATACGGACAACTGTTTGGCAGTATCTACTGGTACTAAAGCTGATGGTACATATGCCCTATGACCATACGCATACCATTCCTCAGTATACACCCACCAGAACTACACAAATATGTACATCAAGGGACACATCCCCAAATGTTCACAGCAGCACTATTCCTAAGAGTCCCAAACTGGAACCAATCAAGTCCCTGTCATCAGTAAAATGAATAACTGAGTGGCACAGTTGTACAGTAAAATATACAGCAATGAGAACGAACCCGCCCCTGCTATACACAGTAACTGAAGACTCCCAAACTCCAAATAATGCATATCGTCCAATTAAATGCATGTAAATTTTCAGAATAGGCAAAGCTAATCTCAGGTTATTTTTAAAGATTAAGGCTAATCTTGGCAATGGTTAACTCTGTGGGAAGTAGTGACTAAGAAGGGGGATTTCTAGAGTACAAGTAATTTTTTTTTTAAATCTGAGTGGTGGCTACTTTTTGAAAATTTATCGAAATGTACACTTATGATTTATCCACTTCTTGTGCATATTTTATACATCAATAAATAAGTCTACTAAAAACATACCTTCATAAAGAATTTGTGATACTTTATATAAACATACTTTAAAAGGCTTGGCTGGGCGCAATGGCTCATGCCAGTAATCCCAACACTTTGGGAGGATCAGCTAAGGTCAGGAGTCCGAGACCATCCTGGCCAACATGATGAAACCCAATCTCTACTAAAAATACAAAAATTTGCTGGGCATGGTGGTGGGCACCTGTAGTTCCAGCTACTTGGGAGGCTGAGGCAGGAGAATCACTTGAACCCAGGAGGCGGAGGTTGCAGTGAACCAAGATTTTACCACTACATTCCAGCCTGGGTGACAGAGCAAGACTCTGTCTCAAAAGAAATAAACAACAAAAAAAATTATACACACACACACACGCACACGCACACTACTACAGTTGTTTACTTAAACTTGTAGTACAAGAATAAAAACACAAACTTCCAGGATGCACTCCAAATCCAAGAAAAGATGAGTTTCCAAGGAGGGAGTGGGGTTAGGGGACAAGGCAACATCAACCCTAATGGTAACATTTTATTATTTATTATTTTCTACTTTTCACATGTTAAAATTTAAAAATTTTCCTACTACACATGGCTCCTAAAGCCACCCTAACAGACTTGCCTAAAAAAAACAAAATATTTGTCCTTCTAACAAGGAAAGAGTCTCTGTAGGTCACTGTATCTCTTTCTTCCAAGGGAAATATTGTAGCAAGCTTTCCCTCTAGAATAGTGGAGTGATATGACTCTATGTGTAATATCGGTCCAAAATAACCAGCCGGCAAGTGTGCGAGTGAGGAGCAGTAGGACTGATTCTGAGCCCTGCAGAGCTCGACAGGAGCACCTCCCTCCTTGGGGCTCTGGCAGTGTCTGCCTATTCCAGAGCTGCTTGCTATGAGAAACCTAATTCTATGTGTGAAAGTCTGTGTATGTGGGAAAATGATGGTGAGTTCATGAAACAGCCACATAAGGATCCCTCAAAATAAGCTCCTGAAGACCATTTAAAATGTGCTTTAGGGCCAGGGGCGTTGGCTTATGCCTGTAATCCCAACACTTTGGGAGCCCGAAGCAAGAGGATTGCTTAAGCCCAGGAGTTCAAGACCAGTCTGGCTAACATAACAAGACCCTGGCCCTATAGAAAAAAAAAAAAAAAGCCAGTTGTGGTGCCATGTGCCTAAAGCCCCAGCTACTCGGGAGGCTGAGGTGGGAGGATCACTTGAGCCCAGGAGGAGGTGGCTATAATGAGCTATGATTGTGCCACTGCACTCCAGCCTGGGGACAGTGAGACCTCATCTCAATTTAAAAAAAAAAAAAGTGTTTTAATATAGTAGAGGCTAATTAATATACATATAATCAATACTGGTATAGCTTAATGCTGCCGGTCTATATGTACAGACACTATGAATAACACACTATAATGGTGGCTAAAAAAAGAAAAAGGGGCTGGACACAGTGGCTCACACCTGTAATCCAGGTACTTTGAAAGGCTGAGGCAGGTGGATCGCTTGAGGTCAGGAGTTCGAGACCAGCCTAGGCAACATGGAGAAACCCTGTCTCTACAAAAAGCACAAAAAATATCCAGGCATGGTAATGTGTGTCTGTAGTCCCAGCTACTTGGGAGGCTGAGGTGGGAGGATCACTTGAGTCCAGAAGGTTGAGGCTACAGTGAGCTATAATGGTGCCACTGCACTCCAGCCTGAGGGACAGAGCAAGACTCTGTCTCAAAAAAAAAAAAAAGAAAAGAAAAAGAAAAAGAAAAGAAAGAAAAAGATAAAGGAAAAAGGGATATGGTGCTATATTTTGCCATTAAAGAAATGTCATTATCTAGTTTCCAAAACCCTGGGAGCAGTTTAAAAATCGAGATTCGCAGAGCAGCTGGAAGTGGAGAAGTATGTTTCCTTGAATCTCTCTGTGTGCAGTTCCCTGATGTGTGACAGGGCAATGAAGGGAATTCCTCAATGAGTCAGTGGGGGTCAGCTAAGATAAATGCACACAGGAGTTAGAAACGGGAGCGCTCATAGTAAGCACTCAAAGCACATCAGCTCCCATTGAGAGACGCATGACGACGTTCCCCATCAGGCACGAATTTAAAGAAAGGTTGCAGTGTGCAAAATGATACCATAAAAGTGACAGGAAATTTAGCTTCCAAGGTCAAAGAAAAGAACAAGATTGCTAAGCTGTGAATGGAAGTCCACATTAACAATATGAAGATGTTCATCTTTGTTTTTACAAGATAAAGGAAAGAAGTTTATGTTTTAATCTAACCAGATAGAAATGAGGCTGGACACATTTAAAAAAATAAGCCCCAAAGCAAATGCTATCAAATGCAGAATAGAGAGAAGAAATCCTTAGCAATGCACTAATTTACCAAAAGTTAACATCAGGGTGAATGTCAAGAAGAAAACTGGGAACATAGAAAACACCTGATTTCTGTGTGGCACAGCGTACAGGTCATCACTGTGGCCTCCTCTGTCCTCCTGGGCACTGACATCCCCCAATTCCTTGCAGCTGGATGACAGCTGAGTTTCAATGTCCTCTTCGTCCCCATAGTCCAGTGTTTCAAAGGATGGCAAAGAAGATCTTCTTCCCATCTCACTCTGCCAATTTGGTCTGTATTAGAACATTCATGGGGAAAACAAACAAAAAGTCACTTAACACTTGACACTGATAAATACCATGTATTTTTTTTTTTTTTTTTTTTTTTTTGAGACAAAGCCTCGCTTTGTCGCCCAGGCTGGAGTGCAGTGGCGCAATCGCGGCTCACTGCAAGCTCCGTCTCGCGGGTTCACGCCATTCTCCTGCCTCAGCCTCATAAGTAGCTGGGATTACAGGCGCCCGCCACCACGTCTGGCTAATTTTTTTTTTTTTTGTATTTTTAGTAGAGATGGGGTTTCACCGTGTTAGCCAGGATGGTCTCGATCTCCTGACCTCGTGATCCGCCCGCCTCAGCCTCCCAAAGTGCTGGGATTACAGACGTGAGCCACCGCGCCCGGCCAATATCATGTATTAAATGCACTGCCTCTAAGTCCTTATCATAAATGTGTGATACTACAAAGTACACAGAAGCTAAAAGATTAAATTTTCCACCGTCCCTTCTCTTTGTACACTCGGCATATCCTTCTAGTTTCTGTTTTTGGAGTTACTGCATACATATACAATTTGCCTTGTTATGAATAAGGGTTTTTTTTTTGTTTTTTGTTTTTTTTTGAGACAGGGTCTCACTCTGTCTCCCAGGCTGGAGTGAAGTTGTCCAATCATGGTTCACTGTAGCCTCAACCTCTCTGGGCTCAGGTGATCCTCCAATCTCAGCCTCCCAATAGCTGAGACTAACCATGCCCAGCTAATTTTTGTATTTTTTGTAGAGACGGGGTTTCACCATGTTGTCCAGGCTGGTCTCGAACTCCTTGGCTCAAGGGATCCGCCTGCCTCAGCCTCCTAAAGTGCAGGATTACAGGCATGAGCCACTGAGCCCAGCCTGTTGTTATTATTATTGTTATTATTATTTTGAGACAGAGTCTCACTCTGTCACCCAGGATGGAGTATAGTAGCACAATCTTGGCTTACTGCAACCTCTGCCTCCCGGGTTCAAGTGATTCTCCTGCCTCAGCCTCCTGAGTAGCTGGGATTACAGGCACTCACCACCACACCTGGCTAATTTTTCTATTTTTAGTAGAGATGGGGTTTCACCATGTTGGCCAGGATAGTCTCAAACTCCTGACCTCAAATGATCCGCCCACCTCGGCCTCCCAAAGTGCTGGGATTACAGGCCTGAGCCACCATGCCTGGCCCCAGCCTGCTATTAATAAGTATTTTTATTTTTTAAATTGAGATAGGGTCTCATTCTGCCACACAGGCTGGAATGCAGAGGTGCAATCTTGGCTCACTGCAGCATCCACTTCCCCAGCTCAAGTGATCCTCCTACCTCAGCCTCCCGAGTAGCTGGGACTACAGATGCACTCCACCATATCCAGCTAATTTTTTGTTTGTTTGTTTATTTGTATTTTTAGTAGAGAAGGGGTTTTGCCATGTTGCCCAGGCTGGTCTCAAACTCCAGAGCTGAAGTGATCCACTCACCTCAACCTCCCAAAGTGTTGGGATTACAGGTATGATCCACTGTCCCCAGCCTATTAATAAGTTTTTATAGTCAACATTTTAAAAGGTGGGAATCCACCAGATATACCAGCTTAACCAGCCATTTTCCTTGGTTAGGTGGGGTTTTTTTCTTTCACTTTCCATTGTTGTAGATAACCCTGTAATAAACATCTGTGTGCAGATAACCTCTACTGTATTTAAGGTTACTCACATAAAACAAACCGCCATAGAGTAAATTCTTTTTTTCTTTATCTTTTTTATTTGAGATGGAGTCTCACTCTGTCACTCAGGTTGGAGTGTGGTGGTGCGATCTCAGTGCACTGCCACCTCCGCCTCCCAGGTTCAAGTGATTCTCCTGCCTCAGCCTCCCGAGTAGCTGGGACTACAGGCGCCTGCCACCATGCCTGGCTAATTTTTGTATTTTTAGTAGACATGGGGTTTCACCACATTGGCCACACTCCTGACCTCAAGTGATACGCCCGCCTCAGCCTCAAAAAGTGCTGGGATTACAGGCGTGAGCCACTGTGTCCGGCCCATACAGTAAATTCTTGAGTCAAATGGTGTGAACATTTTGTGTCTACATACATACTGCACAAAATCATTTCTCCAAGCTATAAATACACTGGTAATAATTTTCTAAAACTTGCCAAAACAACTTAAAACCCACTGTCTAAATTTGCATTTGTTACTGAGACTGAATGTTTTTCCATATACTTGTGTTCAGGTCCTTTGTCTGTTTTACTTCTGGTATGTCCATTCCAATTTGGTTCTTTTTTTTTTTTTTTTTTGAGATGGAGTCTCACTCTGTACCCCAGGCTGGAGTACAATGGCTCCATCTTGGCTCACTGCAAGCTCCACCTCCCGGGTTCACGCCATTCTCCTGCCTCAGCCTCCTGAGTAGCTGGGACTACAGGCGCCCGCCACCACGCCAGCTAATTTTTTGTATTTTTAGTAGAGACGGGGTTTCACCATGTTGGCCAGGATGGTCTCGATCTGCTGATCTTGTGATCCGCCCATCTTGGCCTCCCAAAGTGCTGGGATTACAGGCGTAAGCCACCGCACCCGGCCTGTTTTTTCATTTTTTTTGTTGTTTTGTTTTTTTGGTTTTTTTTTTTTTTTGAGACAGGGTCTCACTCTGTCATCCAGGCTGGAGTGAAGTGACAAGATCACAGCTTACTGCAACTTTGACCTCCTGGGCTCAAGTGATCCTCCTGCCTCAGCCTCCCAAGCAGCTGGAACTACAGGTGAGCAACACCATGCCAGGATGATTTTTGTATTTTTTTTGTAGAGATGGGGGTCTCACTTTGTTGCCCAGGCTGGTCTCAAACTCCTGATCTCAAGCAGTCCTCCCACCTCAGCCTCTCAAAGTGCTGGGATTACAGGTGTGAACCACCACACTTGGCTTCCATTCCAATTTGAAATTACTAAAATTAATCTACTAAAATTAAAATCCTGACTTTGCTTTTACTATGTTTTTTCTGTTCTATTAATATTATTTTGCTTATATAAATTTCTTAAACATAGAAGTGATTAAAAAGGTTTTTTTACCTTCTAAATTCTTGGTGTAAAAGCAAATAGCAGACATATTCCTGAAGAGGTGTGATAAGACTGGATACTGGATTTCATAGTCTTATTTGTGTGTCTATACAGTATAGTCCTTCATTCAATAGGAATTTATTTTAGTGTATGACTTAGGCAAGGCTCAAAGCTGATTTCTAATACTGCTAATCAATATAGCACTGAATCCTTTCCTTCCCCTTTGAGGTGTGGGACAGACTTTATTAAAGATTCAGTATGCTTATAGAAACACTAGGTTCACCTCAGGGAATTCCTGGGCACCTGTGTATCACTCAACTAGTCCTACAATGTTCTTGCTACTTTATCTATACGTTTTGAAATATGACAGGGCTGGGCCCAATGGCTTTTTATTGCATCAATTGAGGGGTAGCTGTTGGGATGTTCGTGGTTAAAATATAATTTCTGGGCTCTGACTGGGTTGCTTTTTAGTCTCTTGTTTTTAGGGTTTGGCAAGGGTAGGTTTACCTAGGTTGATGGAAAAGTCAGAGATGGGGTGGTTGTGGATTTAATCGGAAATAGTTCTTGAAATTGAGTGTATGTGCGTGCACGAGCATGGCTCACACCTATAATCCCAGCACTTTGGGAGGCCAAGGAGAGAGGATCTCTTGAAGCCAGAAGTTCAAGCCCAGCCTGGGTAACATCAGGAAACCCTGTCTCTACAAAAAAAAAAAAAAAAAAAAAAAAAATTAGCCTGGGCTGGGCACAGTGGCTCGCGCCTGTCATCCCAGCACTTTGGGAGGTCAAGGTGGGCAGATCACTTGAGGCCAGAAGTTTTGAGACCAGCCTGGCCAACATGGTGAAACCCTGTCTCTACTAAAAATACAAAAATTAGCCAGGTGTGGTGGCGGGCACCTGTAGTCCCAGCTACTCTGGAGGCTGAGGCAGGAGAATTGCTAGAACCCAGGAGGCAAAGGTTGCAGTGAGCCGAGATCATGCCACTGTACTCTACCCTGAGTGACAGAGCGAGACTCTGGCTCAAAAATAAATAAATAAATAAATAAATAAATAAGCCAAGCACAGTAGCAAGCATCTGTGGTACCAGCTTCTTGGGAGGCTAAGGCAGGAGAATCATTTGAGCCCAGGAAGAGGAGGTTGCAGTGAGCCATGATTGTGCCATTGCACTCCAGCCTGTGCAACAGAATGAGATCCTGTGTCAAAACAAAACAAAACAAAAAAAATCCCCCTCCAAAAAAATAAAATACATTGGGGATAGTCCAGCACTCCTGTGGGTCAGACCATCTCCTCTGATGGTCTTATGTGCTTATTTTTTCCACTAAATTTTAGAACCATTTACTCATCTTTAGTTTTTATTCAGCCAAAGTATAATGTTTACCAGGAAAAAAAAAAAGGTTAAATTCAAATATCTCAAAATGGTAGCAATACTTTTGGTCAAAACAAAAATAAAAACAACCCTAGAAGGAAATACCTTAAGTATTTATATAATACTATAGTAGGAAGGGTCTTACTAAATTTACAATTATTACAGAAAATGTAAAGAAAAAATGGATAGATTTTACTACATATAAAATACAGAATATTTAGTATATCAAAAAAGCCAACACAGGCCGGGCATAGTGGCTCACACCTGTAATCCCAGCACTTTGGGAGGCCAAGGTGAGAGGATCACCAGAGGTCAGGAGTTCGAGACCGGCCAACATGGCGAAATCTCATCTCTACTAAAAATACAAAAATTAGCCGGGAAAGGTGGCACATGCCTGTAATCCCAGCTACTCATGAGACTGAGGCAGGAGAATCGCTTGAATCCAGGAGGCGGAGGTTGCAGTGAGCCAGGATTGCACCACTGCCCTCCAGCCTGGGCAACAGAGTGAGACTCTGTTTCAAAAAAAAGTCAACCCAACACAAAGGTGAATATACGTGACAATTAAAAAGGCAAATGTGGCCGGGCATGGTGGCTCATGTTTGTAATCCCAGCACTTTGGGAGGCCGAGGCAGGTGGATCATCTAAGGTCAGGAGTTCAAGACCAGCCTGACCAACATGGAGAAACCCCGTCTCTACTAAAAATACAAAAATTAGCCAGGTGTGGTGGCGTGTGCCTGTAGTCTCAGCTACTCAGGAGGCTGAGGCAGGAGAATGGCTTGAACCCAGGAGGCGGTGGTTGCAGTGAGCCAAGATCGTGCCATTGTGCTCTAGTCTGGGCAACAAGAGCGAAATTCTGTCTCAAAACAAAACAAACAAAACAAAAAAAAAACCCAGACAAATGTGATCATGGATCCCTACTCCCATCCCTGCCCCATGCACCCTTAGAGACCTCCAGTGTCTTCCCACCACTCCAAAGGCAGACACCAACCCTCTAAACAGGACACCAAAGGCACCCCCAGCCTGGCCCCTGCCCACTCCTCCAGCCCCATCTCGCATCCCAAACATCCTCCTTCCACTGCCGCCTGTGTCACATTCCCTCGTCTCTGTCTGGAAAGCTCATCCCAGCCCCACAAAGATCATGCCCAGCCCTTGAGCTGTTCCTAGATGATTCCTGTACATCCTAAGCTCTTCCCTCGACCCTCTCTTCCTCAGGAGGAAACCTTCCTGACCCCCTAGCCCTGTATCAGCTCAAACCCAGGACAAGCAACAAAGGAAAAGATGATGAAGAAAAAAGGCTAAACTGCAGCTGCCAAGAAGATCAAATTAATGTGAATGTCCAGAGATACATGTGAGAGGTAAGGAGGGACCACTCTCACTGTTCAGGTTGCCGCACAAAGAAACTTACTAAGGGCTGGAAGCAGCGCTGAATTCATTAGCTCTGTGCCGCTGTGAAAATGGCCAGGACCCATACAAGTCAAAATCTAACAAGATCCACTATGGAGGAAATCCAGATCGCAGAGCAATTAGGTCGCTGGACAGTGTCCATTTGACATTGGTGATGAAAACCCAGCGACTAAGACTCTAGTCATAAATACGTGCACGAGCACCCACACACCCACACAGGTACACATGCACACACATATACTCATGCACACATACACGTAGAGACCAGGCTGAGCCTGCCCCTCTTCCACCCTCAGAGGAAGCAGAAGCGGCGATCTGGTACCTACCGAGGCCTCAGCTGTGAGGTGGTGGCATAGGGCTCGATGAAGCTGTCCTGTTCAACACTGCTGACATCACTCTCAGACCGGGATCTCTGGCGAGGCTGAGGAATAGCAACCGTTCGCCCAGTCAATGTTGTTGCCAGAATGGCTGCTGCCAGAGCAGATCTGAGGACAGAAACATCCCATGGAGATGGTGAGATGTGAACATTCCAGGTGAAGGCTGAACAAGATACACGAACTGATCAAGGTTTACCTTCTGCTGGACAGTGTCAACTGAGCATTTACTCTGCACCCATCATCTACCATAGGCCATCAGACAATCTCATTTGATTCTCACACAACCGTATGACTACATATTATTGTCATCCCATTTTCCATAGAAATTAAATGACTTGTAAAGATTACCTAGCCAGTAGGAGGTAGAACAGGGCCTCTAATCCAGGCAGACACAAAAGCCTACATTCAAGTAGTTTTCTTATTAGAATGGAAGATCAGAATGGAAAAAGAAAATGAGATATAGACTAAAAGATTTAAAAGGGGACTTTAAAAATACTTGCGAATTACTCAGCAATATTTTACAGGAAAGTTAGAGTAAACAGATTTATCCTCCTGCCTAAAACAGTAAAACAAGGCCAGGCGTGGTGGCTCATGCCTGTAATCCTAGCACTTTGGGAGGCCGAGGTGTGTGGGTTACTTGAGGTCAGCAGATCGAGACCAGCCTGGCTAACACAGTGAAACCTCATCTCTACTAAAAATACCAAAAAATTAGCCAGGTGTGGTGGCGCACACCTGTAAATCCAGCTACTCAGGAGGCTGAGGTAGGAGAATCGGTTGAACCCGGGAGGTGGAGGTTACTATGAGCCTAGATTGCACCACTGCACTCCAACCTGGGCAACAGAGCAAGACTCCATCTCAAAAAAAAAAAAAAAAATAGTATAACAAAACAAAAGACCACCGTCCCAGCTTGCTGCCTAGGAAAATTTCCAGGTCACAGCACAGGGAGGAGGAACGGGTGGAGCCAGGCAGACTCCCTGAGTTGTAGAGATGGAGCTGAAAGAATGTGTAGGATAGAGTGCCGGAAAGGAAAGAACTGCACAGAGAGAACGAGGAGATCTGCAGAAGGTCCCCCAGTTTCAGCGGGATACAGTGCAGCACACAAGTGTGAGGAAATTACCCGATAGTGGAGGAAGAACCATTCACCAGGATCACAGGAGCAGTGCCAGGTGCTTACACATAGCCCAAGACAGCAGCTGCTCCCACCAGGAAGACTGGAGAAACCTGTCATTCACAAGACGCTGGGTACAGCACTCAGAAAGGTCTGGCCTCGGTACTGGGGAATAATTAGCCCTGGCTGAGCACTGCTCCACACCCCACCTAACAAATCATATAAGAAAGACCCGGCCAGGCGCAGTGGCTCACATCTGTAATCCCAGCACTATGGGAGGCTGAGGCAGGCGGATCACGAGGTCAAGAGATGGAGGCCATCCTGGCCAACATGGTGAAACCCCGTTTCTACTAAAAATACAAAAATTAGCTGGGCGTGGTGGCACGCGCCTGTAGTCCCAGCTACTCGGGAGGCTGAGGCAGGAGAATTGCTTGAACACAGGAGGCGGAGGTTGCAGTGAGCCGAGATCACGCCACTATACTCCAGCCTGGCGGCAAGGCAAGACTCTGTCTCAAAAAAAAAAAAGACCCAAAAGATCTGTTTCCAAGAAATTGAACTGCATCCCAGAACAAAGGTCAAGACGTTTTAAGGAATACAAAACTATCCAGCACTAAAGGTAAAATTCACAACAAGATCTTATATCCACTTAGATAAGCAGGCATGCAAAGAGACAGCAAACCATGACCTATAATGAAGACAATCATCAACTGAAACCCACTAAGAACTGAACACATATGTTAGAATTGGCAGAAAAGCACATTCAGACAGTTATTATAGCTGTATTTCATATAATCAAAAAGCCAAGTAGAGACATGGACAATTACAAAAAGATCCGAACTTCATGAGATAAAAATGACAACATCAGAGATAGAAAGTATACTGGATGGGATTAACAGATTATATGTTGCAGAAGATCAGTAAAATTAAAGGCAAAAACAACCAAAATGAAATGGAGATGAAAAAAAAATTTTTTTAAAGAGCATCAATCAGATGTGGGATAAAAACCACCATTTTTTATATTTTGGTTTTGGGGCTTTTTTTTGAGACCAATCTCACTCTGTTGCCCAGGCTGGAGTACAGTGGCGCAATCACAGCTCAGTATAGCCTCAACCTCCTGGGCTCAAGTGATCCTCCCACCTCAGTCTCTTGAATAGCTGGGACTACAGGCACACGCCACCACACCTGGCTAATTTTTATATTTTTTGTAGAGATGGGGTCCGATATGTTCTCCATGCTGGTCTGGAACTCCTGGGCTCAAGTAATCCTCCTGCCTCAGGCTCCCAAAGTGTTGGGATTACAGGCACGAGCCACCACGCCCAGCTGCTGTTTTGTTTTAAATTACTACATTTTGGTGCAATTGTCACACAGCAATAAATAACTAATAGCCTCATCATCAAATGGTGCTGGAAAAATCAAATCTCCATATGCAAAAAAAAAAAAAAAATCATGGATCTATACCTTACACACTGATATGGTTTGGCTCTGTGCCGTTACCCAAATCTCCTCTCAAATTGTAAGCCCCACGTGTCGAAGGAGGAAAGTAATTGGATTATGGGGGTGGTTTCTCCCATCCTGTTCTTGTGACAGTGAGCTCTCACGAGAGCAGATAGTTTTACAAATGGTAGTTTCTCCTGAGCTCTCACATGCTCGCTCTCTCTCATCTGCCACCATGTAAGACATGCCTGCTTCCCCTTCCACCATGATTGTTAGTTTCCTGAGGATTCCCCAGCCATGCAGAACTGAGTCAATTAAATCTCCTTTGTTTATAAATTACCACATCTCAGGTAGTATCTTTATAGCAGTGTTAGAACGGACTAATACGCACACCATTTACAAACATTAACTCTAAATGGATTACAGACCTAACTGTAAAGCCTAAAACCGTAACACTTCTAGAAGAAAATATAAGAGAAAACCTTTGTGACCTTGGGTTAGGTAAATATTTCTTCAATATGAGATACTGAAAGCATGATCCATAAAAGAAAAAATTGTAAGCTGGACTTCATAAAAATTAATAACTTCTGCTCTTTGAAAGACACTGTTTAAGAGAATGAAAAGACAAGCCATAGAGAGAAAAGACTTGCAAATCACATATTTGATAAAAGACTTGTATTGATACTATATAACGAACCCTCAGGACGCAATAATGGAAAACAAGCTGGGGCTGTGATGTCTCCAGGAAACCCACAGTCTTCACCCAGGTCTCTGCTTACGTCTCCTGGATGAAAAATGTCATTGCCTCCAACTGAACATGATCCTGAGTCCAACAGCCTTCCCAAGATGGTTCTTAGATCTGCAACAGGACTTGTGACCAACAACGAATGCCCAATTTTTATAAATGGGCAAAACATGTGAACAGATGCTTCACTAAAAAAGATATAAAGATGACAAATAAGCACATGCAAAAAATGCTCAATACCATTAGCCATTAGAGAAATGCAAAATAAGGCTGGGTGTGGTGGCTCACGCCTGTAATCGCAGTACTTTGGGAGGCCGAGACAGGTGGATCACTTAAGGTCAGGAGTTTGAGATCAGCCTGGCCAACATGGCGAAACCCCATCTCTACTAAACATACAAAAATTAGCCGGGTGTGGTGGTGCATGCCTGTAATCCCAGCTACTTAGGAGGCTGAAGCATGAGAATCGCTTGAATCCAGGAGGCGGAGGTTGCAGTGAGCTGAAATCGTTCCACTGCACTCCAGCCTGGGTGACAGAATGAGACTCTGATCAAAAATAACAGACTCCATCTCAAAAACAAAAAAACAAAAAACACACAATGAAATACTAGTACACACTCATGAAATGTCCAAAATTTTAAAAACTGACCAAGACAACCCCTTGTGCTCTTTTATTCTAAACTGCACCTATGAGAATGGCTTCCACAAAGGAGGGCAACAAGAAGGGTTGTTCTGTCATCAACAAGGTTGTGACCAGAAAGCACACTATCAGCACTCATGAGCACACCTATGGAGTGTGTTTTAAGACGCTGCCCCTGGCATACACAAAGAGATCTGGAAATTTCCCATGAAAGAGCTGGGAACTCCAGATGTGTACATCGACGCCGGGCTCAACAAAGCTGTCTTAGACAAAGGAGTAAGGAATATCCCTCACCCTACCTGTGTACCACTGTCCAGAAAGCATAATGAAGATGAAGATTGATCAAACAAGCTCTGTACATTGGTTAGCTATGCAACTGTCACCACTTTCAAAAACCTACAGTCAATGTGGATGAAAACTAACCACTGACTGTCCAAGTTATAAAAGACCACACACACACACACGCACGCACTCACACGCATGCACATGAACACATACACACACACACAGACACACACACACACACACACATACACACACTCTGACCAAACCAAGTACTGGTGAGAATATGAAGCAACTGGACTCATATACTGTTGGTGGGAACATAAATGGGACAATGACCTTGGAAAATAGTTTGACAGTTTCTTAATAAATTAAATATCTGCCTAGTATAAGGCCCAGCTATAGGTATTTACCCGAGAAATGAAAGTATATATCCAAACATTTGTGTATACATTTTTTTTTTTTTGAGATATAAGTCTCGCTTTGTTGCCCAGGCTGGAGTGCAGTGGTACAATCTTGGCTCACTGCAACCTCTGCCTCCGGGTTCAGGTGATTCTCCTGCCTCAGCCTCCCCAGTAGCTGGGACTACAGGAGTGCACCACCACACCCAGCTAATTTTTGTATTTTTAGTGGAGATAGGTTTTCACCGTGTTGACCAGGCTGGTCTCAAACTACTGAGCTCAGATGATCTGCCCGCCTTAGCCTCCCAAATTGCTGGGATTATAGGCGTGAGCCGCCGCACTCAGCCAGTGTGCAAATGTTTACAGCAGCCTTATTCTAGTAACCAAAAATTAGAAACAAGCCAAATACCCATCAACAGGCGAATGGATAAACAAACTGTGGCATATTCATATAATGAAATACTACTCAGTAAGGAAAAGGATGAATTATTGACTTTCAGAACATGTGTGAATCAGAATAATCATGCTGAGTGAAAGAAGGCAGTGTATTTTATGTAATTCCACTTATATAAAATTCTAGAAAATACAAGCTAATCCATAGCGTGAGAAAGGAGATGAGAGGTTGCCCGGGGATGAACAGGAGCATGAAAGGTGGCAGAGAGGGGAAGGGGGAAGGAATTACAAAGGAGCATGAGGACTCTTGTCAGAATGATAGATGTATTTATTATCTTTTTTTCTTTTTCAGGAGCTACCCTATTAATTATCTTTTTAAAAAAAATTTTTTTAGAGGCAGGGCCTCACTCACAACAGCCTCACTATTGCTGAGGCTGCAGTGCAGTGACTCGATCATAGCTCACTGCAGCCATGACCTCTTGGACTCAAGTGATTCTCCAGCCTTAGCCTCCTGAGTATCTGGGATTGCAGGCATGTACCATCATGCTCAGATAATTTATTTTCTTTTAATTTTTGCTATAGATAAGGTTTTGCTATGTTGCCCAGGCTGATCTTGAACTCCTGGGCACAAGCAATCCTCCTGCCTCAGCCTCCCAGGATCAGTTTACCCTAGGAGTTCAAGACTAACTTGGGCAACATAGTGAGACCTCCATCTCTGCAGAAAATTTAAAAAATTAGGCAGGCATGGTGGCATGCACCTGTAGTCCCAGCTACTCAGGAGGCTGAGACAGGAGGATCGTTTGATGCTAGGGGGTTGAGGCTGCAGTGAGTCACGTTCGCACCAATGCACTCCAGCCTGGGCAACAGAATGAGACCATATCTCGAAAAAAACTTTTTGTTTTGGCCAGGCACAGTGGCTCACATCTGTAATCCCAGGCACTTTGGGAGGCAGAGGCAGGTGGATTGCTTGAGCCCAGGATTTCAGCCTGGGCAACATGGCAAAACCCTATCTCTACAAAAAATGGAAAAATTAGTTAGGCATGGTGGTACGTGCCTGTAGTCCCCGCTACCCGGGGGGCTGAGATGGGAGAACTGATTGAGCCTGGGAGGCGGAGGCTGCAATGAGCCATGTTTGCACCACTGTACTCCAGCCTGGGCAACAGAGCAAGATCCTGCCTTGAAAAAAAAATTAATAATTAAAAAAAAAAAAGAAAATTGGCTGGGCGTGGTGGTTGATGCCTGTAATCCCAGCACTTTCAGAGGCCGAGGCAGGTGGATTAAGAAAGAGGTCAGGAGTTTGAGACCAGTCTGGCCAACATGGTGAAGCCCCATCTCTACTAAAAATACAAAAATTAGCTGGGCGTGGTGGCATGTGCCTGTAATCCCAGCTACTCCGGAGGCTGAGGCAGGAGAATTGCTTGAACCTGGGAGGTGGAGGTTGCAGTGAGCCAAGATTGCGCCACTGCACTCCAGCCTGGGCAACAGAGCAAGACTCCGTCTCGAAGGAAAAAAAAAAGAAAGAAAATTATGTGTATGATTCAAAATTCCCTGTTAACCTGAATACTTGGGCTTTAATGCTTTACATTTTTTTTTAAATACTCATCGCATTCAATCACGAAATGTGAGAAGTTCATGCACCTGAAAAGGATAGACCTCAAGTCAGTCCATTATCCTCAGAGACACCATATTAAGTGCATCATTATGGAATCGTGGTAAACATTTTGAAGGACATGATTCTAACCTCCCTACTTGTACTTTTCTGGGCAGTTTGAGCAGTTCCAGGATCCAGTACCTGGATGCTGAGCACAGGGGTGACCTCAGTGCCTGCTCATCTGATACTCACCTTGGTCTCTCTGGAGACGGGTTGGGGCTGCGGGGAGGAGGTGTGCGTGGCACAGCTGCCTTTGGAGCAATGCTGGCTGCAGGTAAAAGGCCATGGATGATGTGTTTCTGCACAAATGAAATCCAACAGAAGTCACTGGGTTGGGTCACTGGATCACCTGAGTCTTGTCACCACTCCCCATGGGCCTGCAAGGGGACACCTGCACTGGCCACCCATGGATCCAAACCCATCAGAAGCCCACTCCTCCCCTACCATCCCCAGTCCCCATCAGGCCAGACAAGTGCACACAGCCAAGGAGCATCATGACAGCTGCTCATTGTGGGGCCCTCTTGTCCTTCCCTCCTCAGAGCTTCCCTGGCTGTCCCCAAGAGTCACCCTCTAGCTCTTCCACGTGTCCCACAGCACTCCCCACAGTGATGTCTCATGTGGCTCCCCCTGCAGAGCAGGGTGACTTCCTGAGAAGCAAGTGACTTCCTTATCTTTTTTTGCTTTGTTTGAGATGGGGTCTTGCCCTGTTGCCCATGGTGGAGTGCAGTGGTACGATCATAGCTCACCACAGCCTCAAACTCCTGGCTCAAGCAATCCTCCGGCTTCAGCCACGCGAGTAGATGGGACTACAGATGTTCACCACCATGCCTAGGTAATTTTTTGTATTTTTTTGTAGAGACAGGATCTCACTACATTGCCCAGGCTGGTCTCAAACTTCTGGCTTCAAGTGATCCTCCCACCTCAGCCTCCCAAAGTGTTGGGATTATAGATGCGAGCACCACACCTGGCCGACTCTTATTTTTATCAATCCTGGAACTCTAGCATTGCGCACATTGCCTCACACCTCACAGGGGCTTAATATAAGCTTTTAGGTGGCTTATCTCCAAGATGAGAGTAATGAAAACTAACTGCTATACACAATAAAAGTCAGAGAGCCCCGCTTTAGGTAACTGTAACTGGGAGTCTCTGAGACGTTTCTGGGTCTAGTCCAATCATTTTCTTGGCACGAGCCATTCATTCACACCTACTAGAGGCAGAACACCATGACAGCAATGAAGAAACTTTGTCTTCATCCCCAAGGTGGTGAGTAGGGAGGAAAAACAGCCAAATAATTATTACAGAACATAGAATTATGGAATGAGCCGGGAGAAAGGCTCTCACTAAAAATGGAAGAAAAAAAAAAAAGAGCATCAATGAGATGTGGAATAAAAACACTATTGTTTTCTATTTGAAGCCAGTAATTAGCACAAAGTGCTGGGGCGGGCAGGGAGGGAAGATTCCTCCAGGTCTGGGGCCAGCCTGGGAATTTCAAATGCTTTCCTTCAAGAAAATCACACAGGCGTTTAGACTGGGCTTTCAGAGATGCCCACTGGTCCCACATTTGGAAATGTGACGGAACAGCATTCTAGGAAGAGGGAACAGCATGAACAAAGGAATGGAGCAAGACATTGGTTGCAGTGCTCGGAAATCATAAGCACTGTTCTCTGTTTTGCTGGAATAGAGGCATCTGCGAGGGTGGGGCTCAGGGGCATGGTGGGGACAATTCCCATGGGAAGGGCTTCCAGAGTAGATGGAGGAAATCCCAAGGCTTAGTGAGGAGCACCCACTGACAGTGGCCCCAGGAATGTTAGGTAGTGGTCAGCACGAGACACAAGGCTGGGAAGGGTGGCACAGAGTGGGGGCATCTTCCAGGAACGAGGGATGGGCACACCTTCCAGTCATTTCCTACAGTCCCCACCACCGACTTGCACAGCCACCCACAGGAGCAGAAGCTCCAAGCAGTCTCTACCCAATACCGCCACTCTGTTTACCTCTGTGTGGTGCTTGCTACCCTGCATCTGTCAAGTGATTCCACAGTTTCCATGTTTCCTCCCTGCCCCCCTCCACCACCTGCTACATGACAAGAAAGGGTTTTTGTTTGTTTGCTTGTTTTGGAGACAGAGTCTTGTCTGTCACCCAGGCTGGAGTGCGGTGGCACGATCTTGGCTCACTGCAACCTCCACCTCCTGGGTTCAAGCTATTTTCATGCCTCAGCCTCCCAAGTAGCTAGGACCACAGGCATGTGCCACCATGCCTAGCTAATTTTTGTATTTTGGTAGAGACGGGGTTTTACCATGTTGGCCAGGGTGGTCTCAAACTCCTGACCTCAGGCAATCCGCCTGCCTCGGCCTCCCAAAGTGCTGGGATTACATGTGTGAACCACTGCACCTGGCCAGAAAAGGTTTTCTTAACCTTTGAATCCCAAGGACTGGCGTCCAGCAGGTCCTCCAAAAAGGCTGCATAAGATTTTTTTTTTTTAAAGAGTGAATCCCCCCTCATACCATCACAATCATCCCTAACTATGGTCCCTTCATCAGTCCTGTCTCTACCAGGCATAAAAACCCTCACGGGCAGCACCACTCTCTCAACGGCAGGCAAATGTCCAGCATGGCATATCAGGCTGATATAGGTTGGTTCCTACCAAGTGTTATGGGATTTTTAGGGTGTCGATTTTTCTGGCCGGAAACTCTGTGGCCACAGTGCCTTTGCCTGAGTTCCTGTCCTGCGTCCAGGAAGAATGAGGTACTCAGACAAGTGAAGGGTGAAGAAGAGTTTTATTTAGTGTTAGAAGAGCTCAGAGGAGGAGGTAGCTCCTCTCTGGAGACAGGGTGTCCCATGAGCTCAAGTGTTCAGCTCTCAACAGAAAGGAGGCCCTGGAGAGAGTGGCTCCTCTCCGCAGGCAAGTCATTCCAATGTCTCTGAAGCTCTCAGCAGAGTGTAGCTCCTCTCTGCTGGCAGGTGGTCTCTGTAGCTTTCAGTGGAGAAGGTACTCCTCTTTGCAGCCGGTCACCCCACCGTCTCCAGCTATCAGCAGAGGGTACTCCTCTCTGCAGCTGGTCATCCTGTCCCCTCGTCTCTACCCTCTTCGTCCTCTGGCCATTCTCTGCGCTGCTCTAGCTGAGCCCAGGGTTTTTATGGACCTCAGAGGGGAGGAAGTGCGTGTTGATTGGGCCATGGGCAGGCCCAGAAGAGGCTCCACGAGTTTCCACTCTAGTCAGAGGGACTGGCAGCCCAGCCACCAGCCTTCAGGCCCTCCCTGGCCTGAGGGTGGGGCCTTACTGGGGACCCCGCCCCCGCCCCCTTCCTCCTGCTGCCATTCATGGCCCCAGGGCTTGGCTCCGACCCCCCTCCAAGATCAGAGCAGTTGCTGGAGTGGAGACAGGCCAGGCAGTGGAAGCAGACACCCCTGAGCCTGCAGGGATGGAGTGTGAAGGGGGCTGTTCTTCCTGGGGTGGCCGATGGTGCAGGCTGCGGAGACGCCCTGGTCCTGTGCCTGGGGGGGCAGCCACAGCTGCACATGGGAGCTCCCACCCCGCCAACCTGGAAAAGGCAGGGCTCCCACTTGTCCCCGGCTCCTGCCTGCGCGGCTGCTGCTGCATCTGGAAGGGCAAATTCTGCCTGTTTCCGGCTCCCCCAAGAGCAGAGAGGCTCGGATCCACAGCTGCAGTTTGGGTGGCTGTAGCTCTGCCCAAGAGGGTGGGGCTCCTGCCTGCTCCGTAGAGCAGGCCTGGGTCTGCAGCAGCCGTTTGCGGCTCCGGTCCCAACTCACAAGGGGCGGGGCTTCCACCGGCTCCATGAAGTGTGCAGCCCTAGCCACACAGCATGATGGCAGCAGCCACTGCCATCACAAGGACCCAAATTCATTTCCTGCTTCCCCTCCTCTTCCTGGGCAGAGTCCCTGTGCTTCAGCACTCAGCGTGGGCTTCCATTTCCCAAACAGCAAATAATTCATTCTTTTTTAGGCCTTGGTATTTGCTGTCTTCTGCACCCAGAATTCTTTCCTTACTCCCTGCCAGGCCCAGGCCAACTCTCCAGGCTGACGTCGCTGCCCTTCTGGTACACACGTCAACAGCAGTTCTTGTTTTACCATTGTGTACAGAATTATTTATGGGCTTGTCTATCCTACAGACCGTGTGGCCATAAGCTGTCAGTTGTGGGTATCAGCACACAGCAGGAACTCATTAGTGTTTGGGGCTTTAAATAAAAACTCAGGCCAGGTGCAGTGGCTCACACCTGTAATCCCAACACTCTGGAAGCCAAGGTGAGATGACTGCTTGAGCCAAGGTTTAAGACCAGCCTGGGCAGCGTACCCAGACCCCATCTCTACAAAAAAAAAAAAATTATGTTTTTTTTGAGGCAGAGTCTTGCTTTGTCGCCCAGGCTGGAGTGCAATGGCACAATCTCAGCTCACTGCAACTTCTGCCTCTTGGGTTTAAGCGATTCTCCCACCTCAACCTCCCTTGTAGCTGGGATTACAGGTGCCCACCACCACGCCCACTAATTTTTGTATTTTTAGTAGAGATGGGGTTTCACCACGTTGGCCAGGCTAATCTTGAACTCCTGACCTCAAATGATCCGCCCGCCTCAGCCTCCCAAAGTGCTGGATTACAGATGAGAGCCACCTCGTGTGGCTTCTACAAAATAATTTTTAAAATTAGCCAGGCATTGAGACTTGGCAGAGTGTGAGGCAAAAAATAAAATAAATAAAAAATACCTAGGTGTGGTGGTGCACACCTGTAGTCCCAGCTACTCAGGAGGCTGAGGCAGGAGGATCACTTGAGCCCAAGAGGTTGGAGCCACAGTGAGCCACGATCATGCCACTGTACTCCAGCCTGGGCATCAGGACAAGACCCTGTCTCTAAAACTAAATTAAATAATAAGTAAATATAAGAATCCCCTTGGCTGCTATGTGGAGAATGGACCTAGGGAAAGGGCGAGAGTGGAAGCAGAGAAACCAGTGAGGATCTGCCGCAGCAGTCCGGGTAGATGCTGGAGGCCGGGGTGTGGGTGAAGATGGGAACAGCTGGCAGATGTATGTAGTGGGTAGATCGGATGGGACTTGCTGATGGGGTGTACATGGTGGCTGGCGGAGGGAAAAATGAAGAATGACTATATCCAGCAGTGCAGCAGGTGTACGTCGTCCAGGAGTTAACTCCGGGCACGGGGACGAATGCTACAGGGGAGGCAGGGTGCTCCTGTCCAACTGTGGCCGACCCTGGGGCAGAAGATTGTTAAGGCCGGGCACAGTGGCTCACGCCTGTGATACCAACACTTTAGGAGGCTAAGAAGCTCAAGACCGCCATAGGAACATAGCAAGATCTCTGTCTCCACAAAAATATTCAACAATTAGCCGGGAGTAGTGGCGCGCGCCTGTAGTCTCAGCTACTTGGGAGGCTGAGGTGGGAAGACCGCTTGAGCCCAGGAGTTCGAGGATGCAGTGAGCTATGGATCGCACCACTGCACTCCAGCCTGGGCGACAGAGCGAGACCCTGTTTCTTAAAAAAAAAAAAAAGTTTAGAACACGAAAAATCAAGGCTTCCTCAACTGAAAACCACTTTCTCTTGTGCCGCCGCCTTGACTGGATCTCAGGCCACAAACCCCAACCCGCCCCAACACTTCACCCCTAATTCCCGGCCCCATAGAGCCCTGCGCGCGGCGGGCGAGCATCTACTTACGAACTGGCTCCTGCGGCCTCTCCGAAATCCCAGGAGCATCCTTGCAGCGCGAGGAGAATGGACCGCGGGCTGGACTCATCAGCAGATCTATCCACAGCCAGGGACCACTCTCTGAAGCCCGCCGCAGGCCCAGCCCCTCACGCTTTCTCTTCGCAATAGACTTTGCAGCAACCACGTCGGCCATTGGCTCAGCTCGGCCTTCGACCAATCAGAGCTAAGGTTACTTCCACACCGGTCGTTCTTGGCAACCAGCGGGTTCCAGTTCAAATTCCCGCCAGGGCGGAAACGTCCGCCCTGTCCGTTCTCTTATTGGCCAGGTTAGACGTCCATTTCTGACGCCACAGCCTATCCGGCGCTGCGGGAGGCGGAGGGCGGGCTGGATGAAGGACTAGGCGAGCACCGAGGGCGTGAACCCGGAAGTGGCGCGGCCGCCAGTAACATGATCTCTAGACTGGGACAGCGGGGTTCCTGCCGGCTGTATTCAGGCCTTGGACTGGACTGAGGAGCCACGGTGCGGATCCAGCTGGGGTATCAGGGGCTAGGCACGTGATGAAAATGAAGGACAGGAATCTCCTGGTTCTTAGAGAATTTATTTCGCCACAAATAATTGGCAAACGGGATCTCGCTGTATTGCCCAGGCTGGTCTCGAACTCCTGGGCACAAGCGATCCTCACGCCTCAGCCTCGCCCAGTGTTGGGATTACAGACGTGAGCTACCATGCCCAGCCCAGGATTCTTTTAAAACTTAAATCTGATCGTGCCTCTGGCCTTATTGGAATCCAATGCCATTACCACCTCCACCACCACACATCCCCTCTCCAGCCACCCTGGCCTTCATTCAGGCCTTTGTGTTTTCTTATTAGTAATTAAAAAGGGAATCTCATTTGACAGTTCTTTGACAAATAATTCAGTCTGCAGAGGGGATCCTGCCCCAGAGGCCCCAGCTTGGAGTGGAATGCAGGGCCGTGGGCGGGAGAGCCTGTTCAAGGGCTGCCTGGCTTTTCCCTCCTTAGGTGGAGACCATCCATGGAAAAGAACCCCCCTGATGATAGGGGCCCCGTGCACGTGCCTTTGGGGCATATTGTGGCCAATGAGAAATGGCGCGGGTCACAGCTGGCACAGGAGATGCAAGGTCGGTGGGCTGCCCTCTGCCAGCCCCTTCCTCCCCTGACATATTAAAAAAAAAAAAAAATCTGCCTATTATTGCCATCTTTTCATCCAAAGCTCATGGAACTCATTTTCTTCTCTGTATTTTAAGGGAAAATTAAGCTCATTTTCGAGGATGGCTTGACACCAGACTTTTATCTGTCGAACAGATGCTGCATTCTTTATGTCACCGAAGCTGATTTGGTGGCAGGAAATGGCTACAGAAAGAGGCTTGTTCGGGTTAGAAATGTAAGTATTAGGCTGGGTGCCGTGGCTCACGCCTGTAATCTCAGCACTTTGGGAGGCCGAGGCGGGTGGATCACCTGAGGTCAGTAGTTGGAGACCAGCCTGGCCAACATGGTGAAACCCTGTCTCTGCTAAAAATACAAAAATTAGCTGAGTATGGTGGCGCACGCCTGTAATCCCAGCTACTAGGGAGGCTGAGATGGGAGAATTGCTTGAGCCTGGGAGGCAGAGGCTGTAGTGAGCTGAGATCACGCCACTGCATTCCAGCTTGGGTGACAGAGTGAGATTCCAACTCAAAAAACAAAAAAGAAATGTAAGTATTGGATTAAAGAAACTCAAACATTGATTTGTCTCACCCCAGCCTTCCCTCCATCCCTTGGTATCATTTATTTAAAATCATTGGCCAGGTCAGGCACGAAGTGATAGCATTCTTAACCTGAAAAGCAATTTGGTTGCAAAATGACTTACTGTCTTTTTTCCTTTCAAGTCCAATAATCTTAAAGGAATTGTAGTTGTTGAAAAAACCCGGATGAGTGAACAATACTTCCCAGCCCTACAGAAGTTTACTGTGCTGGACCTTGGAATGGTGCTGCTTCCAGTGGCCAGCCAGATGGAAGCATCCTGCCTCGTCATCCAGTTGGTGAGTACCGATTCCTACACCTTCATGGTAGTCCTGTCCTCGTGGACACTCAGCTGCCCTCCAGAAGCAACCATCAATCCAATCTATGTCATTCTTTGAGTTGGTTTATAAAATCTCTTCGAGGAATTTAAATGTGGAAGCTGCCTCTGCAGCCAGCTCAGCTTGGCACCCACTCTAGGCAAGTGTATCACAAAGTATACAAGTTGGAGACCTGATTTTAGATTCTCAGGGTGTGATGGCTCCATCAGTCATTATCCTGCCCTTTCGCTGGTGAAAATGTCAACTAGAGGCCAGGTGTGATGGCTCACGCTTGTAATCCCAGCACTTTGGGAGGCCGAGGCGGATCACTTGAGGCCAGGAGTTCGAGACCAGCCTGGCCAACATGGCAAAACCCTGTCTCTACTAAAAGTACAAAAATTAGCTGGGCGTGGTGGTGGTTGTGTGTAATCCCAGCTACTCGGGAGGCTGAGGCAGGAGAATCACCTGAACCCAGGAGGCGGAGGTTGCAGTGAGTGGAGATGCTCCATTGCACTCCAGCCTGAGCAACAGGAGTGAAACTTTGTCTCAAAAAAAAAAAAAAGAAAGAAAAAAAATGTCAACTAGAAGCTGCTTTGTCTCATCCCATGTTTTTGTTAAGCATCAGCACCTTGTGAAAGTTTTTTTCTTCCTTTTTTTTTGAGGCAGAGTCTCACTCTGTCCTTCAGGCCAGAGTGCAGAGGCACAATCTTGGCTCACTGCCATCTCCGCCTCCCAGGTTCAAGCCATTCTTCTGCCTCAGCCTCCCGAGTAGCGGGGACTACAGGCATGTGCCACCATACCCAGCTAATTTTTGTATTTTTAATAGACAGGGTTTCACCATATTGGCCAGGCTGGTCTCAAACTCCTGACCTCATGATCCGCCCACCTTGGCCTCCCAAAGTGTGGGGATTACAGGTGTGAGCCACCACGCCTGGCCAGTTTTTTTGTTTTTTTTTTTTTTAAGATAGGGTCTTGCTCTGTCATTCTGGCTGGAGTGCAGTGGCGCAATCTTGGCTCACTGCAACCTTTGCCTGCTGGGTTCAAGCGATTCTCCTGCCTCAGCCTCCCTAGTAGCTGGGATTACAGGCACCCACCACCATGCCCGGCTAATTTTTGTATTTTTGTATTTTTAGTAGAGGTAAGAGTTTCACCATGTTGGCCATGCTAGTCTCAAACTCCTGACCTCAGGTGATCTGCCTGCCTCGGCCTCCCAAAGTTCTGGGCCACCGCACCAGCCAACACTTTTTTTTTTTTTTTGAGATGGAGTTTCGCTCTTGTTGCTCGGGTTGGAGTGCAATGACGTGGTCTCGGCTCACTGCAACCTCATCCTCCTGAGTTCAAGTGATTCTCCTGCCTCAGCCTCCCGAGTAGCTGGAATTACAGGTGCCCGCCACCACGCCCAGCTAATTTGTATTTTTAGTAGAGATGGGGTTTCTCCATGTTGGTCAGGCTGGTCTCGAACTCCCGACCTCAGGTGATGCGCCCGCCTCAGCCTCCCAAAGTACTGGGATTACAGGCGTGAGCCATCGCGCCCAACCGCCAACACTTATTTTTAAAATCAGTTTAGTAGCTTACGCCTCTGATCCCGGCATGGGGAACATCAATTGTGTGTGTGTGTGTGTGTGTGTGTGTGTGTGTGTGTGTGTAGTGTTTTTGTTTTTTTTCACTTTTTTTTTTTTGTTATGTGTGTGTTGTTTTTAAATCACCCCCTCTGATGTGGAGCTAGAGTTGAGAGCCACATTGGAGATGCAAGCAGCCATGAATGGTTCACAGATCCCTCTCTACCATATCCCTTGTGTCACCATTCCTAACTTTCCTTGATATAACGCTGTTGTCTGCCTTAGTATAACCACCACTAACTACAGACCAGGTTTCTCCTTTGAGGCAGGCTTCCTGCAGCTCCTGCGTGAAGTAGGCCTAGTTTAGGTGTAGCCATCATTTAATCCTGCACAACTGAAATGTTTCTTAATGGACCATCAGAAAGTGTTTGAATTCCTCAGTGTGTTTTTCTAAACATTCGGAAAACGCACGTTTTTGTAAATTATTAATGTCTTAACTCCTTTGTGTGGTTCACCTTTCAATAATTTTACTGATGTCTGAGAAATTATATTCATGATATATGAAAACATTTGTTCCCATAAGTCAAGCTGAGCCAAATGGAAAAACGCAATTTCTACAAAACATATTTTAAGAAAACGGCCAGTCCTCCAGAGGGCGCTCACGTGCTGTTGCTTTCATTGCGGTTCAGGTTCAAGAGCAAACCAAAGAGCCCAGTAAGAACCCTCTTCTCGGGAAGAAACGGGCCCTGCTGCTGTCTGAGCCTTCGCTCCTTCGAACCGTGCAGCAGATCCCAGGAGTTGGAAAAGTTAAAGCTCCCCTTCTCCTCCAGAAGTTTCCAAGCATCCAGCAACTGAGTAATGCTTCCATTGGGGAACTGGAGCAGGTGGTCGGACAAGCAGTGGCACAGCAGATCCATGCCTTCTTCACACAGCCCAGGTGAGGGCTGGCCTCAGGGCCACGGCATCTTCTCCCGAGATCACAAACACCAGGATCTTGTTTTCAGCTTTAAAAGCCAAGAGAATGGGCCGGGCGCAGTGGCTCACGCCTGTAATCTCAGCACTTTGGAGGCGAAGACAGCGGATCATCTGAAGTCAGGAGCTCAAGACCAGCCTGGCCAACATGGAGAAACCCCGTCTCTACTAAAAATAGGAACAATTAGCCAGGCGTGGTGACAGGTGCCTGTAATTCCAGCTACTTGGGAGGCCGAAGCATGAGAATCACTTGAACCCGGGAGGCCGAGGTTGCAGTGAGCCGAGATCGTGCCACTGCACTCCAGCATGGGCGCCTGAGGGAGACCCTGTCTCTAAAAAAAAAAAAAAAAAAAGCCCTGGTGCAGTGGTTCACGCCTGTATTTCCAGCACTATGGGAGGCCGAGGCGAGCGGATCACAAGGTCAGGAGAAGATTGAGACCAATCTGGCAAACACAGTGAAACCCCGTCTCTACTTAAAATACAAAAAATTAGCCGGGCGTGGTGGTGGGCGCCTGTAGTCCCAGCTACTGCTGAGGCTGAGGCAGGAGAATGGCGTGAACCCGGGAGGCGGAGCTTGCAGTGAGCCCTGAGGCTGAGGCAGGAGAATGGCGTGAACCCGGGAGGAGGAGCTTGCAGTGAGCCAAGATCGTGAGCACTCCAGCCTGGGTGACAGAGCGAGACTCCGTCTCAAAGAAAACAACAACAACAAAAAAACATGAAAAAGGATTTCCTCTAGCAGCAACTAGTGAAAGATGAGGCGAGGCCTGAATGGAGCCTGTGGGTCGTCCTGCCTTAGCGTCTGAGTTCAGCTTGTGAAGTTAGTGGGCCGCAGAGGGCACTGCCTTCATTCTGCTTAAGATGAAAAGAGCTGGTGGGGTCTTCGCAAGAGTCAGGGACTCACACTCAGCAAAAAGCCAGTTAGGGCCGATTTTAATGTGCGACCTTGACCTGCATCTGTCATGGAAAGTGCCTTCTAAAAAGCTTCAGTAGTGGATGTGACCATCTGAAGGAAACAAGTGTACAAGGAAGCACTGCGTATCCTAAGCCCTGTGTTCCTGGAGTTTGACCTGCTGTTCATCAGGTCTGGCCTTCATATACCTGTACTGCGAGGGCTGCTTCCAATGTAAATAAATAACTGCGCAACGGTTCCTTCCTCCTTTCTTTTGTTCCTCCCTCCCCTCCGCCTTATTTTTTTTTTTTGGCAAATGTACAGTTTGTTTATAATCACTGTGTATGTCTTCTGCACACCGAAAGTATGGAGTCTGAAGTTCCCACTTAAAGTTGAAAACTCGACGGCCAGGCACAGTGGCTCACACCTGTAATCCCAGCACTTTGGGAGGCCAAGGGGGGTGAATCACAAGGTCAGGAGATCCAGACCATCCTGGCCAACATGGTAAAGCCCTGTCTCTACTAAAAATACAAAAATTAGCTGGGTAGTGGTGGCACACACCTGAAATCCCAGCTACTCGGGAGGCTGAGGCACTAGAATCGCTTGAACCCAGGAGGTGGAGGTTGCAGTGGGCCGAGATTGCACCACTGCACTCCAGCCTGGACGACAGAGTGAGACTCCATCTCAAAAAGAAAAAAAAAAAATTTAAAGTTGAAAACTCAATGTGCATGAGGCAGAACAGGCTGTGTTTGTATATGGAAGGCCCAACAATGGGAGGATACAAGAAAATGATGGCAGCAGCTGCATCCAGTGAGGGAACCAGGGGCTGGGGATCAAAAGGTACAAATTGCCCATTCAAAAAATAGACACAGGCCAGGCACAGTGGCTCACACCTGTAGTCCCAGCACTTTGGGAGGCTGAGGTGGGAGGATTGCTTGAGTCCAGGATTTCGAGATCAGCCTGGGCAACATGGCAAGACCCCATCTCTACAAAAAAATTAAAAAATTAGCCAGGCGTGGTGGCTCATGTCTGTAGTCCCAGCTACTCAGGAGGGTGAGGAGGGAGGATTCCTTGAGCCTGGAAGGTTGAGGCTGCAGTGAGCCACGATTGCACCACTGTCCTCCTGCCTGGGCAACAAAGTGAGACCCTGTCTCGAAAAAAAAGACAAAAACAAAAAATAAGCACAAAGATGCCATCTGTCTTAGAAAATACTAAGATAACTTGACAGCTCTTTAAGTTCTGCTTTGTGAAATGTCAGTAACTAAAAAAATCAAAACATTAGAAACTGTGCATTGGGGAGAAACAATTTGAAAGAGGAGGGAATGAAAATGAAATAAAAATAACTATTAACTCGGGTAAATGAATATGTTTATTTAAATATTTATACAAACATGGCCCTAGGAGCAGCAGATACACTTTCCCAAAGGTGGTTGCTTCCTTTAAGATATTGCACAATAGAAAATAAACTCTTGTTAATCCTTAAAATTAGTCTTCAATGCTATGTATTTTAGCTATGTAACTTGTACTGTGTCAACAGTGAACCTTATTAGATTCACGGTGTCATCCAACTTATAGCAAGATAAAAATCAATCAGTAGGAATGTCATTTTAAAAAGTAAAATAGTGGGACGGGCGTGGTGGCTCATGCCTGTAATCCCAGCACTTTGGGAGGCTGAGGTGGGTGGATCATTTGAGGTCAGGATTTCGAAACCAGCCTGGCCAACATGGTGAAACCTCACCTCTACTAAAAATACAAAAATTAGCCAGGCATGCTGGAGGGCACCTGTAGTCCCAGCTACTTGGGAGGCTGAGGTAGGAGAATCGCTTGATCCCAGGGGGCAGAGGTTGCACTGAGCTGAGATCGCACCACTGCACTCCAGCCTGGGCAACAGAGCAAGACTCTATCTCAAACAACAAAAAAAAAGTCAAATAGAGCTTTAAACCTGAATCATTTACATCTTTACTTTATAAAATGTAAAACTACTTTTTTACCCAAGACTTAAAATATAGAATTATGTAACTTCTACTTTAAACAAAATGAAAAATGTTTTGAGTATCAAACAGTATATTATCTACCTTGTAGACAGCATCTTCATCTAACACTGCCACTGTGTTGGCAATTCTTAAATGACATCAAACTAGAAGAAAAGCTGCTCCTACATTGTTTTTATTTAATAAGACAAATTTGGCACTAGACTTTTTCTAGAAATAGCATTCATAGTATATCGATATAATAGTAACATCTTGTTTTAGGTTAATGAATTCCTATTAGGAAGCAGCACTTTGGAACAGTTTTTAGTGACACTAATTTAATTCTATCATTATAGTCCTCTGACCTGCCTTAATTCCAGGATCATCTGAATTCTAGGTTAAGGAATGATTATTAGCCAAACCTGGAAACAACTACAAATTGTACTAATATAGGTAACCCCAATTTAATAGTGACTAAAAGTCATAATTGTCACCATTAAAAACGGCCGTATTTCATATCTTCAACACTATTCTATTTACAATACTTTATATAATAAATAACTTACAGCAGTATAGTAACACACCTCAAAAAGGTTTTTTTCACTAACTCCTAGAGGTTTCTTGGTTACTTTCCTTCATAAAAACACATCAAATGTGAGTTTACACTATGAGAAAAACAGGATTTGAGAATAGATATTTTCCATTATGGCACAAACGTTTAAGGCCGAGTCAGCACCGGAAATGTTCGGGGCCTGAACGTGTTTGTTTCCTCACATTAGTACAAAGAACTGTCTGGGTTGAGAAGGCTGAAAGGGGAGGGCAGCTTCTTCTTGACCTGAGGCCGTGCAGCCCCGACTGATGGGAGGCACAAGGTGCTGGCTGACTTCTGTCTGTTCTTGTTGGTGCCCCAACTCAGGAAGGAAAGCTTCTTGGAGATTTTCTTGGTTTTATCAGTTTTGTCGTCATCATCAATGGCTAAGCAGATCATGGAGTACGTTTTCTGCATTCCCACGGAGTATGTGGCACTCTTATTATGCTGCACATAGAAAAGTAAGAAAAAGGGCGTCAGGCATCATCAAAATAGATGATAAAAACTACGAAGTTTGGCCAGGCGCGGTGGCTCACACCTGTAATCCCAACACTTTGGGAGGCCGAGGAAGGCGGATCACTTGAGGTCAGGAGCTCAAGACCAGCCTGGCCAACATGGTGAAACCCCATCTCTACTAAAATACAAAAATTAACCAGGTGTGATGGTGGATGTCTGTAGTCCCAGCTCCTTGGAGGCTGGGCACGAGAATCACTTGAACCCAGGAGGTGGAGGTTGCAGTGAGCTGAGATCGCACCACTGCACTCCAACCTGGGCGACACAGCAGGACTCTGTCTCCAAAAAATAAATTAAACAGACATAATTCGGAAACTCAGGTGACCAATGCTTATATAGAATTAGGTTCTTAAAACAAGGACAAACTTTTTTCTTTTTTGAGACAGGGTCTTCCTATGTTGCCCAGGCTGGTCTTGAACTCCTGGGCTCAAGTGATCTTCCTGCCTTGGCCTCCTGAGTAGCTGGGGCTCTAGGTGTGCGCCACCAGGTCCAACAAGGATAATTTTTTGTTTGTTTTTTGTTTTTGTTTTTGTTTTAAGACAGAGTCTCACTCTGTCACCCAGGCTGGAGTGCAGTGGCATGATCTCGGCTCACTGTAAGCTCCGCCTCCCAGGTTCACGCCATTCTCCTGCCTCAGCCTCTCCGAGTAGCTGGGACTACAGACGCCCGCCACCACACCTGGCTAATTTTTTGTATTTTTAGTAGAGACGGGGTTTCACCATGTTGGCCAGGATGGTCTCGATCTCCTGACCTCGTGATCCGCCCGCCTCGGCCTCCCAAAGTGCTGGAATTACAAGTGTGAGCCACCGGGCCCGTCCCAACAAGGATAATTTTTAAGGAATGTACTCAATAGTAACAATTTAAGCTTAGGAGCCACAACTCACATTTTAAGGTGGTTCTTCTATTTGAGAAAGTAATAATAGTAATGGTCACGAATATGAAAATACAGGGTGGGGCACGGTGGCTCACGACTACAGTCCCAGCTAACTGGGAGGCTTAGAGGGGAGGATTGCTTGAGCCCAGGAGGTTGAGGCTATAGTGAGCTGTGATTGTGCCACTGCACTCCAGCCTGGGCAACAGAGTGAGATCTCTGTCTCAAAAAAAAAAAAAAAAAAAAAAAAAAAAGGGCGAGAGGGAAGGGAAGAGGGGAAAGGAAGGAAAGAGGAGAAGGAAAGGGAAGAGGGGAAGGGAAGGAAAAAAAAAAAGAATATGCAGTGAGCAATAGGTCTCCCTGTCACCTGGGCTTCTAAGGCCCTCCATGTTATACTTTTAGAGATGATGTGCATATACAATTATTTCTATGTGTACATAAGTATATTACCATTCATTTTCTTAAAAGGAATATACTACAACTATTCTACACCTGATTTTCTTTTTTTCTTTTTTTTCTTTTTCTTTTTTTTTTTAAGACGGAGGCTCGCTCTGTCGCCCAGGCTGGAGTGCCATTTTCATCATTTTCAAGTGTAGAGTTCAGTGGCATTAACTACATTCACATCATTATGCTCCACTGCCACCATCCATCTCTGAAACTTTTTCATCTTCCTCAGCTGAAACTTTGTACCATTAAACACTCTCTACTATTAACTTTCAAAGAATCATGTAGGATTCAAACTGGAAATCTAGGGAAGCTTGCTTTCTGAAGACTTCCACATGGGCTATCACCAGCTTCTAAGGTTTGCCTAACATTGAGATTGTTTAGTTCTCCACATGTTTATTGATGCTCTACTATGTTCTGGCACTAAAATTAGGCATACAATATATCCCTGCAATAGTTGAGGACATTGTTCCTAATAAACCCTAAGAGGGGTCGGGCACAGTGTCTCACACCTGTAATCCCAACACTTTGGGAGGCTGAGGTGGGCGGATCACTTGAGGCCAGGCGTTCAAGACCATCGTGGCCAACATGGGAAAACCCTATCTCTACTAAAAATACAAAAATTAGCCGGATGTGGTGGCCCACACCTGTAATCCCAGCCACTCAGGAGCTGAGGCAGAAGAATCACTTGAACCCAGGAGGCGGAGGTTGCAGTGAGCCAAGATCACGCCACTGCACTCCAGCCTGGGCGATGGAGTGAGACTCTATCGCAAAAAATAAATATATAATAAATAAATAAATAAAATAAACCCTCAGAGGAATCTGAGTTATGCAGCAATAAAGTAGGGGGTACTTCGAGCCCCTAAGGATGGAGATGCCTCTTCCTTTTCTGGAAAACTGACCACTAACTCCACCATGTTTTACAGAGCACACACAATGTCATTTAAAACAATAATAAAACGAATAATCCTGGAGACAGATGTGAGGCCTGAAAGCATTTCCAAACCCTCAGCTGCTCAAAGTCCATTGTGTATCAAAACCACTGCCTTATAAATACCCTCAGTTATCTTCCAGCTGCCCCCAGCAATGCTAACTCACTCATCTCCACCCTCTGCCTCCCCTAGGGCCTGTATCTCAAAGGTTGTGCATTGCTGGAGGACACTCACCAAGGCTTCCCTTGGAATTCTAACCTGACCCCAAACCTCTAATAGGCACCCATTTCCTGGCACTACTGTGTGTCCCTAGTAATTTCATTTCCTTTTCTGCTGCATACTTGTTTCTTATCTTCGCTCTCCTCCTGAAGCCACTCACGCACCCTCCTGACATCCCTGCCGTATACTTCATGGCATCCGTCCCCCAAGACCAAGCCCTTCTGTGTGCCTGCATCCCATTCCCTCTCTCCTCTGGGCACCCTTGCCTCCCAGACCTCTACACACACACACACACACTCCTGCAATGCGTACCATCACATTTTTTGAAAAGCCTTTCTTGGCCCAGATCCCTACACAGACACACACACACACACGCCCCTCTCTACACACACACACACACACACACACACATAACACACACTCCTGCAATGCATACTGCAATGCATACCATCACATTCTTTGAAAAGCCTTTCTTGGCTGGGTGCAGTGACTCATGCCTGTAATCCCAGCACTTTCAGAGGCCGAGACAGACGGATCACAAGGTCAGGAGATTGAGACCATCCTGGCTAACACAATGAAACCCCGTCTCTACTAAAAATACAAAAAATTAGCCGGGCGTGGTGGCGGGCACCTGTAGTCCCAGCTACTTGGGAGGCTGAGGCAAGAGAATGGCGTGAACCAGGAGGTGGAGCTTGCAGTGAGCTGAAATAGCGCCACTCACTGCATTCCAGCCTGGGCGACAGAGCGAGACTCGGTCTCAAAAAAAAAAAAAAAAGTAAAGCCTTTCTTGACCCTATTCCCCTCCAGGTCCACCCCAGTATCATACCCACACACACTATCTCTCACTCCTGCAATGTGTACCACTACTTTCTTTGAAAAGCCTTTTTTTTTTTCTTTTTTTTTTTTTGAGACGGAGTCTTGCTGTCACCAGGCTGGAGTGCAGTGGCATGACTTCAACTCACTGCAACCTCTGCCTCCTGGGTTCAAGTGATTCTCCTGCCTCAGCCTCCCAAGTAACTCAGATTACAGTTATCTGCCACCATACCCAGATAATTTTTGTATTTTTAGTAGAGACAGGGTTTCGCCATGTTGGCCAGGTTGGTCTTGAACTTCTGGCCTCAAGTGATCCACGTGCCTCAGCCTCCCAAAGTGCTGGGATTACAGGCGTGAGCCACTGTGCCCAGCTCCATTTACTATTTCTTTCCCCGCCACCCACTCCTCACTCAAATCCACCTGGGGTACCCCTCTAGAACTCTTAGGGCTTTACAGAGCACAGTTTAAAACCACTGTGTAGGCCTAACTCTTCCATCCTCTGGATGAGAAAACTGAGGCCCGGGGAGGGTATGAACGTGCTGAAGGTTACACAGCCTGTGAATGGCAGTCAGGGCCTAATTCCAGAGCTTGATTCCAAGCTTAGATTTGTTCAACTAGGGATCCCCACTGTAGTCAAGACGGTAGCCAAGGGCAGCAGGTCATCAGTTCAGCCAGAGTGCTAGGCTAAATGTTCTCTTTATTTGATTTTGTTTGAAAGGCTCAGTCGCTAAAAACAGTGCTTGGCTGTCATTATCTAAAATCCTCATCATAAAAATTAATAGACAAAAATAATTTTTTTTTTAAATTATTTTTAAAAAGCCAGGGACTGGGCATGGTGGCTCACTCCTGTAATCCCAGCACTTTTGAGAGGCCAAGGCGGGCCGATCACCGGAGGCCAGGAGTCCAAGATCAGCCTGGCCAATATGGTGAAACCCCGTCTCTACTACAAATACAAAAATTAGCCAGGCATCGTGGTGGGTGCCTGTAATTCCAGCTACTCGGGAGGCTGAGGCAGGAGAATTGCTTGAACCTGGGAGGCAGAGGTTGCAGTGAGCCAAGATTGCACCACTGCACTCCAGCCTGAATGACAAGAGCAAGACTCTATCTCCAAAAAAAAAAAAAAAAAGAGCCAGGTACAGTGGCTCACGCCAGTAATCCCAACTATTCGAGAGGCTGATTCAAGAGGGTCTCTTGAGGCTAGGAATTCAAGATCAGCTTGGATAACTTAGTTAGACCCCGTCACTACAAAATTAATTAAATAAAAGACAAAAGGAAATTACTTTTGGCCTGGTGCAGTGGCTCATTCCTGTAATCCTAACACTTTGGGAGGCAGAGGCAGGAAAATTGCTTAAGCCCAGGAGTTTGGGACCAGGCTGGGCAACAAAATGAGACTGTCACTACAAAAAAATTAAAAATTAGCTGGGGATAGTGGTGCACGCCTGTAGTCCCAGCTACTCGGAAGGATCTTTTTTTTTTTTTTTGAGATAGAGTCTGCCTCTCTTGCCCAGGCTGGAGTGCAGTGGCACGATCTCGGCTCACTGCAACCTCTGCCTCCTGGGTTCAAGCAATTCTCCTGTCTTGGCCTCCCAAGTAGCTGGGATTACAGGCACCTGCCACCACCACGCCCAGGGTTTCACCATGTTGACCAGGCTGGTCTCGAATTCCTGGCCTCAGGTGACAAGAAGGGAGGATCTTTTGAGCCCTAGAACTCAAGGCTGTAGTGAGCTATGATTGCACTATTGCACTCCAGCCTGGCAACTGAGTGAGATCCTGTCTCAAAATAAACAAAACAAAACAAAAAACAACAACAAAAGAAATTATTTGGCCGGGCATGCTGGCTCATGCCTGTAATCCCAGCACTTTGGGAGGCAAGGTAGGTGGAATGCTTGAGCTTAGAAGTTAGAGAACAGCTAGGGCAACACGGTGAAGCCCTGTCTCTACAAAAAATATGAAAAATTAGCTGGGTATGGTGTTGCATGCCTATAGTCCTAGCTACTCAGGAAGCAGAGGTGGGGGGATCACTTATGCCCAAGAGTAAAGACCACAGTGAGCCGATAGCGCCAGGGCAATGAGAGCGAGACCCTGTCTCAAAACAAAAAACAAACTTTTTTTTTTCTAGACAGGGTCTTACTCTGTCGCCCCGGGTGGAGTACAGTGGCGTGACCTCGGCTCACTGCAACCTCTGCCTCCCAGGCTTAAGCGATTCTCATGCCTCAGCCTCCCATGCAGCTGGGATTGCAGGCGCGCACCACCACATCCCGCTAATTTTTATATTTTTAGTAGAGACAGGGTTTTGCCATGGTGGCCAGGATGGTCTCGAACTCCTGGCCTCAAGTGATCCACCCGCCTCGGCCTCCCAAAGTGCTAGGATTACAGGAGTGAACCACTGTGACCAGCCTAAAAACATTACTTTTAAAAAAATTAAAGAGGTCCTGCTGGGTGAAAAGAATAAACATCATGATCATGGTTATCATCATTATAATGCCTATTGTGAAGTGAAATGTAGCTCATGTTTGGCCCTCTTGTAAGGGCTTTATGTAAACTCAGTTTATCCTGAGGCTCACAGCTATTCCCTGACTTGCTGAAGGCCACACAACTGGTGGTGGAAAGCCAGGATACACATCTAGACTGTCTGAGTGCAGAACCCTTGCTTTCAGCTACTACAGCAGCCCCTTCCTTGGACTGGTGTAAAGATGTCACAGGCTTGAAAGTCAAGCCTTTGCACCTCTCACAGGGGGCAGGCCATACCCCATAAACTCAGGCCTCTGCTGATGGGGTCCCTACTCCAACCTTCAGTGTGTGGCTCGGCTCTTTTCTCTAACCTCCTTTTGGACAAATTTCTTTTCTGTTTCTGCTGGGGACCTTAATCACTTGTCCAGAAACTCCATGGATTTTGTCCCTAAAAATATAATTTCTTATGATCCCTTCTCCCAAGATGCTCTGAGTCCCTTGACTTTATCTTCTTTTAAAATTTGAAGTATGTCAGGTGCGGTGGCTCACGCCTGTAATCCCAGTACTTTGGGAGGCCAAGGTGGATGGATCACGAGGTCAGGAGTTCGAGACCAGCCTGACCAACATGGTGAAATCCTGTCTCCACTAAAAATACAAAAATTAGCCAGGAATAGTGGTGCCCGCCTATAATCCCAGCCACTTGGGAAGCTGAGGCAGGAGAATCACTTGAATCCGGGAGGCAGAGGTTGCAGTGAGCCAAGATCACGCCACTGCACTCCAGCCTGGGCGATAGTGCGAGACTCCATCTCAAAAAAAAAAAAAAATATTTTGAGATATAATTCACATACATGCATAAAATTCACCATTTTAATACCTTTCTGTGGCTTTTATTTATCATTTTTATTTTTGAGACAGGGTCTTGCTCTGACACCCAGGCTGGAGTGCGGTGGTAAAATCATAGCTCACTGCAGCCCCAACCTCCCTGGGCTCAAGTGATTCCTCCTGCCTCAGCCTCCCAAGCAGCTGGGACTACAGGCGTGCGCCACCATGCCTCACTAATTTTTTTTATTTTTTGTAGAGACAAGGTCTCGCCATGTTGCCCAGGCTGGTCTCGAACTCCTGGGCTCAAGCGAACATACTGCCTCAGCCTCTCAAAGTGCTGGAATTACAGGTGTGAGCCAGCATGCCAAGACATCAGTGATTTTTAGTATATTCACAAAGTTAGGTGACCATCACTACTACCTAATTTCAGAACATTTCCATCCCCCCAAAAAGAAACCTTCTACCTTATGACCCTTCAGCAGTCCCTCCCCACTCCCATTGCCCAGCCCCAGCACCATCTACTTTCTGTCTCTGGATTTGCCCATGCTGAGCATTTCATATCCATGGACTCAAAATCCACTGGCTCTCTGGCCCTCTCTCAACTGACTTCTGGTGCCACCTCTCCACCAAAGTGTCTTTTCATCCTGCTGCCAAATACAATAGGCACAGCTAAGCTGACCTCATTCTCCACCTCTCAACTGCATTCAGGGCAACCCATCACTCTCTCACTGCAAAGCTTTCTCCTCTTAAGTTGAGAAGCTCCTTTCTTCCGACATCTCTGAAGTCTCCTCCATTTTCTTTGCACTTGCTTCTCTTCCAACTGATCTCTGTTTAGCCCTCAGCCCTAGGCCCCTTGCAGGGAGCTGCATTTTGTCTCACAGCCTCAAATATCATCCCTGTGCAATGATTCTCAAATATTTATTTCTAGCTCTGATTTCTTCCTTGAACTGAAGACTTCACATCCAATCTCCTCCTTTATGCTTACGTCTGACCGCTAATAGCATCTGAAACATTCAAAACACGACTCTTGATTTCTCTCTCCTTCACCTCCCTCACACCCATTACCCATCATTATGAAAAATAACCAGGCCAGGCATGGTGGCTCATGCCTGTAATCCCAACACTTTGGGAGGCGGAGGTGGGAGGATCGCTTAAGGCCAGGAGTTTGAGGCCAACCTTGGCAATATATCAAGGCCCCATCTCTACCAAAAAAAATTTACAATAGATAGATAAACAAATTAGCCAGGCATAGTGGTACACACCCGTAGTTCCAGCTACTTGGGAGGCTGAGGCAAAAGGGTTGCCTGAGCCCAGGAAGTCAAGGCTACAGTGAGCTATGATTGCACCACTGCATTCCAGCCAAGCAACAGAGTGAGACCCTGTCTCAAAAACAACAACAACAACAACAACAACAAAAAAAAGCAAAACAAACAAAAAAAACAGAAAAAAGAAATTAAAGGTAGAAAAATAACCACTACCCATGAGATTGATCAAGCCAAAAACTGAGGCCTCACCTCCCTGTGCACTGTCTCCTTTACACAAATCATCCACAAATCCCCCATCAGCTCTACCTCCAAACTATGTCCCAGAGACACTCATGTCTCTCCAACTCTACAGCCACCCCCATCACCTCAGCCACTAACGTCACCAGCCTGGACAACTGCCATGGCCAGTCTCCGGCAGCAGACGCCCTTCTAAAACAAACATCACACCACGCCGTTCCCCTTCTGAAAAGGTCCAGTGGCTTCCAAGCTCCCACCACTGTCGCCAAGGCCTCCTTCCTACCTCACTTCCCACAGCTCCCTTCCTTGTCCTGGTGCTCTTACCAAAAGGCCTTCTTTTTGCCTCTCTGGTAGGAGAAGCTTATTCTGCTGCAGGGGCTCTGTACCTGTAGGTGCCCCTGCCCAGAAGGCCTTTCTTGTCCCTCTGCAACTGGCTCAAACCTCCTGGTCACTCTCATGTCTGTTCCAGCCCTGCCTAGATACAGCCTCGCCCCCTCCCCAGTCATTCCACCCCGTTACAGGTCTTTTTTCCTTTACAGCACTTATCAAAATCCTGACCATTTATTTGCTGACTTAGTGCCAGCTTCGTGGAGGGGCAGGGACCTTATCTGTGTAATGTAATCTGGAGCTCTGACACCTAAGAGAGTGTCTGGCACCCAATTGATCCTCAATCAATATTTGTTGAATGAATAAATGAGTGTTGTTACAGAGGGAAGGTCGAGGGTACATCATTAAGTGTGGCAAAGTGCAGAGAACGTCATTAAGTGTGGCAAGAATCCTAGCACTTGGGGAAAATTTTAGGGTTTTTTTGCAGACAGAGTCTCACTCTGTTGCCCACGCTGGAGTGCAATGGCACGATCTCTGCTCACTGCAACCTCCACCTCCTGGGTTCAAACTATTCTCCTGCCTCAGCCTCCTGAGTAGCTGGGGTTACAGGCGCATACCACCACGCCCAGCTAATTTTTATATTTTCAGTAGAGACAGGGTTTGCCTTGTTGGTCAGGCTGGTCTTGAGAACTCCTGACTTCAAGCAATCTGCCCACCTCAGCCTCCAAAAGTACTCAGATTACAGGCATGAGCACCATGCCTGGCCTCACGTGGGGAAAATTAAAGGTGGTAACTGTGCAAGTGAACTTGAAGAGACTCAAATGCTTCCCAAATCTCCCAGGACATGGCTGACACTGCCTCTAGGGCATACAGAGGGATTGTCTTAACTTTCACAGGTTGTCTTAAGCTCTTCTGTACCATTAGAATTTTTTTTGTTTTTTTCACTATGAGTATGTATTACTTTTGTAATTAAACAATTTGATCAGAAAAATAGATCAGTTGATTATTTTATCTACAGGATATTTTTAAAAGTTTGCTAGCAGGGTGCAGTGGCTCACGCGTGTAATCCCAGCATTTTGGGAGGCCAAGGTGAGAGGATGGCTTGAGCCCAGGAGTTCAAGACCAGCCTTGGCAACATAGCGAGAACCTGTCTCTACAAAAAATAATGGGCCAGGCACAGTGGCTCATGCCTGTAATCCCAGCACTCTGGGCCGAGGCGGGTGGATCACGGGGTCAGGATATCAAGACCATCCTGGCTAACATGGTGAGACCCCGTCTCTACTAAAAATACAAAAAATTAGCTGGGCGTGTTGGCAGGCACCTATAGTCCCAGCTACTTGGGAGGCTGAGGCAGGAGAATGGCATGAACCCGGGAGGCAAAGCTTGCAGTGAGCCGAGACTGCACCACTGCACTCCAGCCTGGGTGACAGAGCGAGACTCCGTCTCAAAAAAAATAATAAAAATTAAAAAAAAGAATAAATCGCTCTCCCTCTCCCCTCTCCCTCCTTCGGTCTCCCTCTCCCTCTCCCTCTCCCTCTCCCTCCTTTGGTCTCCCTCTCCCTCTCCCTCCTTCGGTCTCCCTCTCCTTCTTTTTTCGGTCTCCCTCTGTTGCCGAAGCTGGACTGTACTGCGGTGATCTCGGCTCGCTGCAACCTCCCTGCCTCAGGCTCCTGTGATTCTCCTGCCTCGGCCTGCCGAGTGCTTGGGATTGCAGGCGCGCGCCGCCACGCCTGACTGGTTTTTGTGTTTTTGGTGGAGACGGGGTTTCGCCCTGTTGACCAGGCTGGTCTCCAGCTCCTGGCCTCGAGTGATCTGCCCGCCTCGGCCTCCCGAGGTGCTGGGATTGCAGACGGAGTCTCGCTCACTCAGTGCTCAATGTTGCTCAGGCTGGACTGCAGTGGCGTGATCTCGGCTCGCTACAACCTCCACCTCCCAACCGCCTGCCTTGGCCTCCTAAAGTGCTAAGATTACAGACTCTGCCCCACCGCCACCCCGTCTAGGAAGTGAGGAGCGTCTCTGCCTGGCCGCCCATTGTCTGGGATGTGAGGAGCCCCTCTGCCCGGCCGCACCGTCTGGGAAGTGAGGAGTGCCTCTGCCCGGTTGCCCCGTCTGGGAAGTGAGGAGCACCTCTGCCCAGCCGCCCCGTCTGGGAGGTGAGGAGCGCCTCTGCCCGGCCGCCCCGTCTGGGAGATGAGGAGCGCCTCTGCCCGGCCGCCCCGTCTGGGAAGTGAGGAGCGCCTCTGCCTGGCCGCCCCGTCTGGGAGATGAGGAGCGTCTCTGCCCGGCAGCCCAACGCCTGGGAAGTGAGGAGCGCCTCTGCCCGGCCGCCACCCCGTCTTGGAGGAAGTGAGGAGCGCCTCTGCCCGGCGGCCCCATCTGGGAAGTGAGGAGCGCCTCTGCCCGGCCACCCTGTCTGGGAGGTGTACCCAACAGCTCCGAAGAGATAGCGACCATCGGGAGTGGGCCATGAGGACGATGACGGTTTTGTTGAAAAGAAGGGGGGGAAGTGTGGGGAAAGGAAGGAGAGATCAGATTGTTGCTGTGTCTGTGTAGAAAGAGGTGGGCATAGGAGACTCCATTTTGTTCTGACTAGGAGAAATTCTTCTGCCTTGGGATGCTGTTGATCTATGGCCTTGCCCCCAGCCCCGTGCTCTCTGAAACATGTGCTGTGTCAACTCAGGGTTAAATGGATTAAGGGCGGTGCAAGATGTGCTTTGTTAAACAGATGCTTGAAGGCAGCATGCTCTTTAAGAGTCATCACCACTCCCTAATCTCAAGTACCCAGGGGCACAAACACTGCAGAAGGCCGCAGGGACCTCTGCCTAGGAAAACCAGAGACCTTTGTTCATGTGTTTATCTCCTGACCTTCTCTCCACCATTATCCTATGACCCTGCCATATCCCCCTCTCCGAGAAACACCCAAGAATCATCAATAAATACTTCATTAAAAAAAAAAAAGAATAAATAAAGAACGAATGAGCCAGGGGTGGTAGTGGGTGCCTGTAATTCCAGCTGCTTGTGTGGCTGAGGTGGGAGGATCACTTAAACCCAGGAGACAGAGGCTGCAGTAAGCCATGATCATACCACTGCAAACCAGCCCGGGCAATAGGGCAAGACCCTGTCTTTAAAAAGAAAAAGTTTGCCAATTTTCTCTTTGACCCAAGGTGAGCACACTACAGTGATTACAAGCCTGGGAGTCCAGTCATTTGTACCATGTTACACAGGCAGGAGACAGAGGGTCTGGTAAACACCTCTGGGGCTGAACTCATGCAGATTTCACTCCACGCCACTACTGACTGCCCAGGGAGGTGTCAGCACTCACCATGGATGATGTGGAGTCCAGGAGGCTCACGACTTTCATCTCGATCTCGTCCTCGCCAAAGCTCTTCAGCAGCTTCATAACCTCACTCACCGTCAGCCACTTACAATCCACAAGCTGAATGGAGACAATATAATCTCCTTCCCGGGCTCCTGCCACCTGAAAAAGTATTGTTGAAAATAAGTCAACGTTCACTCAAATCCTTGAATCAGTCCCCATTAACAAAATAGGTATTTGCATAAGTTCGCATCAAGAAAGCAAAAATGCGCTTTGGGTGGCTGAGACGGGTATAGACCACTTGAGGTCAGTAGTTCAAGACCAGCCTGTACAACACGGTGAAACCCATCTCTACTAAAAATACAAAAATCAGCCAGGTGTGGTGGTGGGCACCTGTAGTCCTAGCTACTTGGGAGGCTGAGGCAGGAGAATTGCTTGAACTCGGGAGGCAGACATTGCAGTAAGCCGAGATCGTGCCACTGCTCTCCAGCCTGGGTGCAATTAAAAAAAAAAAAAAAAAAAAAAAGCCAAAATTGGCCAGGCACAGTGGCTCACGCCTGTAATCCTAGCACTCTGGGAGGCCAAGGCAGACAGAATACTTGAGGCCAGGAGTTCGAGACCAGCCTGGCCAACATGGCAAAACCCTGTTTCTACTAAAAATACAAAAATTAGGCCGGGTCAGGTGGCTCACACTTGTAATCCCAGCACTTTGGGAGGCCCAGGTGGGCGGATCACGAGATCAGGAGATCGAGACCATCCTGGCTAACACGGTGAAACTCCGTCTCTACTAAAAACACACAAAAAATTAGCCGGGCATGGTGGCACGCACCTGTAATCCCAGCTACTCAGCAGCCTGAGGCAGGAGAATTACTTGAACCCAGGAGGTGGAGGTTGCAGTGCCAAGATTGTGCCACTGCACTCCAGCCTGGGCGACAGAGCGAGACTGCGTCTCAAAAAACAAAAACAAAAACTAAAATTAGCTGAGTGTGGTGGCACGTGCCTGTAATCCCAGCTACTCAGGAAGCTGAGACAGGAGAATCACTTGAACCCAGGAAGCAGAAGCTGCAGTGAGCCCTGAGATCACGCCACTGCACGATCGTGACTCACTGCAGCCTCCACCTCCCACGTCTAAAAAAAACTAAAAACAAAAAACAAACAAAAAAAAGACAGTAAAAATTAATCCTTTTCTTTTAGGGAATGTAGCACCCATGAGGCCTTTCACATCAAGTCAGGCCTTTGACATGGGTGAACCTACCCTAAATTCAATCACCCAGATATCTGTGTTTGCTGCCAACCAAGAAAAACATGTGCTTACCGAGGCAGAGCAGTAAGGATCCAGGAAGTGAACCTGAACGGGGGCGTTCCCTCTCAAGGTGAACCCCAAGTCCCCTTCTTCTGCGGTGAAGCGGATGCTTCGAGGAGGCGTCCACCGCTTGTTAGCCGAAAACACAGATAAGGGGCCCTTTGGAAGAGAGCATCGTTAGGTGTAGGATTTGAAGGCTGGATCAGACGCTTGAAAGCTAAAGGGAATTTTGCCTGCTGTCCTTGAAGATCTTACTTGGCCTTCTTGTTCAGGGACAAATGACACATCTGGGGGCATACATGCTACAGCAGTCATGCGAGAACCTGGAAAGCCATCTTCTCAAACATACCCAATATATTTTCAATAAAATTATCTTTTAGACATTGTACTAATTATCTTTTTCTTTTTTTTTTTTTTGAGACATTGTCTCGCTCTGTCGCCCAGGCTAGAGTGTGGTGGTGTGATCTCGGCTCACTGCAGCCTCTGCCTCCCGGGTTCAAGCAATTCTCCTGAGTAGCTGGGATTACAGGTGCGAACCACCATGCCCGGCTAATTTTTGTATTTTTAGCAGAGATGGGGTTTCACCATGTTGGACAGGCTGGTCTCAAACTCCTGACCTCAGGTGATCCGCCCACCTCAGCTTCCCAAAGTGCTGGGATTAAAGGCGTGAGCCACCACACCCGGCCAAAATTATCTTAAATAAAATCTCTAATATAAACAATTTAAGACCAAGCGTGTCATGCCTGTAATCCTAAGCACTTTGTGTGACCAAGGCAGAAGGATCGCTTGAGGCCAGGGGTTTGAGACCAGCCTGGGCAACATAGCGGGAACCATTCTCTACTAAAAACATAAAATAATTAGCCAGGCATGGTAGTGCACGCCTATGGTTCCATCTACTCAGGCTGCTGAGGCAGGAGGACTTCTTGAGCCCAGCAGTTCGAGGCTGCAGTGAACTATGATTGTGCCACTGCACTCCAGCCTGGGTGAAAACAGAGTTAGACCCTGTCTAAAAAAATAAAAAAGGAAAAAAAATCTCAGGCCAGGCACAGTGGCTCATACCTGTAATCCCAGCACTCTGGGATGCCTAGGCAGGAAGATGGTTTGAGCCCAGGAGTTTGAGACCAGCCTAGGCAACATAGCAAGACCCCATCTCTACAAGAAATAAAAATTAGTTGGACGTGGTGGTGTGTGCCTGTAGTCCCATCTACTAGGGTAGCTGAGGCAGGAGGATCGCTTGAGCCCAGAAGGTTCAGGCTGCAGTGAGCTATGATCATGCCACTGTCATCCAGCCTAGGTGACACAGTGAGACCATGTCTCTAAAAAAAATTAAAAAATATTTTAAAAATTTTTAAATAGACAATACCTAAAAACTACTTTTAAAATATGCTACGGGGCCGGGCACAGTGGCTCAGGCCTGTAATCCCAGCAACTTTGGGAGGCCGAGGTGAGCGGATCACTGGAGCCCAGTAGTTCAAGATCAGCCTGGCCAACATGGTGAAACCCCGTCTCTACTAAAAATACAAAATTAGCTGAGCGTAGTGGCACAGGCCTGTAATCCCAACTACTCGGGAGGCTGAAGCTGGAGAATCACTTGAACCTGGGAGGCGGAGGCTGCAGTGAGCTGAGATCGCACCACTGCACTCCAGCCTGGGCAACAGAGTAAGACTCTGTCTCAAAAAACAAATAAATAAAAATAAATGAATAAAATAAAATATGCTATGGTCTGAATGTTTGTACCCTCCCAAAGTTTGTATATTAAAATATTAAAATTTTATTAATATTTATTAAAATTTAAAATGTATATTAAAATCATCAACGTAATTATTAGGAAGTGGGGCCTCTCGAGAGGTGATTCAGTCTTGGGGTGGAGCCCTCAAGAATGGAATACATGCTTTTAAAACAGGCCCAAGGGAGCTCATCACCTTTTCTGCCATGAGGATACAGGTAGAAGGCCCCACCTATAAACCAGAACATGGGCCTTCAGCAGACACCTTGGTCTTGGACTTCCCAGCCTCCAGAACTGAGAAATACATTTCTGCTGTTCATAAGCCACCCAGTTTGAGGCATTTTGTTATAGCAGCCCACATGGACTAAGACACCATACTCGCCAAAGTGAAGAGCTGTCCCCTTAGATCATTTATGTAGAGAGCTTTCAACATACCAGCTTCTGGAAGAAGTCCGTGACTGTCAGCTTGGAAAACTGGGGCAATATAATGTCAACCTCTTGCTCAGTTTTAGCTAGAATAGAGGATTAGAAATGGGAGGATAAATGTTTCTGTAATTGAAAGTGATCCTTATAGCCCAGTGTTGTGGCTCACGCCTGTAATCCCAGCACTTTGGGAGGCTGAGGCAGGTGGATCACTTGAGGCCAGAAGTTCAAGACCAGTCTGGCCAGCATGGTGAAACCCTGTCTCTATTAAAAATACAAAAATTAGCCAGGTGTGGTGGCAGGCGACTGTAATCCAAGTTACTCGGGAGGCTGAGGCAGGAGAATCACTTGAACCCAGGAGGCAGAGGTTGCAGTGAGTTGAAGTCATGCCACTGCACTCCAGCCTGGGTGACAGAGTAAGACTCCGGGGGGGGAAAAAAAAAAAGAAAGTGATCTTTGGGAAGGAGACAGAACAGAACTTTCTCTTAGTCACACATCCTTCCCCTCGATTTAGACAAGTAGTAGAAGAAGATGGAACACAGCTCAACCCCCGACCTAGGGTGAACTGTACCTTCCATTTGGGTACCTCCAGCGAGCCATGGGAGGTATAACTCATTCCCGAGCTGGGACCAAGGAGTGATAACCAGACACATTCCCATGGGGTTTCCTGATACTTAAGGGGCTTAGTGGGCTTCTCTGGCACTCATAAAACCCTAATGAGGAGGCCGGGCACGGTGGCTAATGCTTGTAATCCCAGCACTTTGGGAGGCCACGGTGGGAGGATCATCTGAGGTCAAGAGTTCAAGACCAGCCTGGCCAACATGATGAAACCCCATCTCTACTAAAAATACAAAAAATTAGCCAGGCGTGGTGGCACGCGCCTGTAGTCCCAGCTACTTGGGAGGCTGAGGCTTGAACCAGGGAGGCAGAGGTTGCAGTGAGCTGAGATCATGCCACTGCACTCCAGCCTGGGTGACAAGAGCGAAATGACTTCTCAAAAACAAACAAAAAAACCTATTGAGAAGTCATCTATGTTTCAAGTGTTGTTGTTATGGAAGTTCCATGCCTCACTGGACACAGCCCTGGGATACTGTGCTTTCTGTTTTCATCATTATTACTATTTTGAGACAGGGTGTCACTCTGTCGCCCAACCTGGAGTGCAGTGGTGCGATCACAGCTCTCTTGCAGCTTGACCTCCAGGACTCAAATGATTCTCCTGCCTCAGCCTCCCAAGTAGCTGGAACTATAGGTATGCACCACCAACCTGATGAATTTTTTTTTTATTTTTTGTAGAGAGGGGGTCTCACTATGTTGCCCAGGCTGGTCTCAAACTCCTGAGCTCAAGTAGTCCTCCTGCCTCGGCCTCCCAAAGTGCTGAGATTACAGGTTTGAGCCACCGTGCTTGACCTTTTCATTATTAATGTGATACAAGGATTTCCCAGTGAAAAGGAGGTTTGGCAAATCATGACCATTGACAGCTACATACCCCCACCAGCATCTTCACAGCAGGCTCGGACTACCCTTAACATAAGGCTGGTCAATTTCTAACAAAGGATCCCAGGGCAGGCTGATTCTACACAAGAACAAACAGCATAAAAAGTGTATCTAGGCCAGGTGTGGTGGCTTACCCTGGTAATCCCAGCACTCTGGGAGGCCAAGGCAGGCGGATCACTTGAGGTCAGGAGTTCGAGACCAGCCTGGCCAACATGGTGAAACCCAATCTCTACTAAAAATCCAAAAATTAGCTGGGTGTGGTGGTGGGCGCTTGTAATCCCAGCTACTTGGGAGGCTGAGGCAGAAGAATCACTTGAACCCAGGAAGCAGAGGTTGCAGTGAGCCGAGATCATGCCACTGCACTCCAGCCTGGGCAACAGAGCGAGACTCCATCTCAAAAAGAAAAGAGAACTCCAGGGCAAAAGCAGCACCTCGGTCCCTGCCCTGTGCAGCCCTCCCTGTGCCAAGCACACAGCAAGGGCTTGCTCAACCCCCACAGGCCAGGCGTGCTCTTTCCGCGGCACAGGCACCCCCACAGAGGGAACACAGTCTAGGTTACTCACCAACAACACTGGGGGCGTCCATCAGGTTCAGCAGGTCATCATCCTCCTGGTACTGGGCGTACGTGAGCCGGGAGCGTTCCTGTGCCGCACACAGCACCTTCTGTAGCACCTCAATGCTCCGCAGCTTCTTGCAGAGGCTGGCCTCCCGCACCGACTCCTCGTGATGAGCCATGGCTCTGCGCAGGTGGGACTTCCCTGCAGACGGAAGCCAGCACCCACGTGACTTGCAGATCCACCAAGCAGAGCATAAGGGCCCAAGGGGCAGCCCAAAAGATTGGACGTTCTCTTTTCTAAAGGATCTGCCTGGAGAGCTAGAGCCTGTGATACCCTACCTTATTTTAACCTGAGTGACTCTCTCCTAGCAGAGAGAGCCGGACAGACTCCATTTTCGTTTCTTCCCTTGCAGCCCCCTTTATCCCCCTTAAGGGAATAACTAGTGTAAGCTGACTCCAAGCACATCCAGGAATGCAAACTGCTGATAAGATATTGAGGCAGGCTGTACCAGCAGCTCCTGGGGATGTGCTCAGTGGCAGGTACCTAAAGCCCCTGCATTTATCTCTTAGTGATAGTTTAAGCCCCTGCACCTGGAACTGTTTGTTTTTTGTAACTGCTTCTATAACCAATTACTTTTTTTAACTTTTTTCCTATTCTGCTTCTGTAAAATTGCTTCAGTTAAACCCCCCTCCTCTATTTAGACCATAGTATAACAGAAAATCTAGCCCCTTCTTCAGGCCCGAGAGAATTTCGAGCGTTAGCCGTCTCTCGGTCGCCGGCTAATAAAGGACTCCTGAATTAGTCTCAAAGTGTGGTGTTTCTCTATAACTCACTTGGTTACAACAAGCCTTTTATTAAAATATTATTTTATTTCATTTTATATTTTATATTTAGAGACAGGGTCTGACTTTGTTTCGCACGCTGGAGTACAGTGGTGCAATCATGGCTTACTGCAGCCTCAAACTCCTGGGCTCAACTGAACCTCCCGCTTCTGACTCTTGAGTAGCTGGGACCACAGGCATGCACCACCACACTTGGATAATGTTTTCATTATCATTATCATTTCATTATCATTGCTGTGTTGCCCAGGCTGGTCTCAAACTCCTGGCCTCAAGCAATCCGCCTGCCTTAGAGTGGTAGGATAACAGGCGTTGAGTCACCGCGCCCAGCCCAAGCCTCCCTTAAATGCATATGTAATAAGCTCACTTGTGTCCATAAGATGTTCACTCAACAAATATTTACCAAATGTGCTGGGCACTAGAGATAAAGCAGCAAGTAAACAAACTGCCCCCACATTCATGGAGTTTACATGTAGTGGTTGAAGACAGATAACTAACAAGACAAGAAATATGTAATGGATGGGGTGGTGATGAGGTTATAGAGAAAAATAAAGCAGGGTAAGCGGAGATGGTAAGAGAAGACTGGGAATGGGGTTGTCCTACGATGGGTGACCGAGAAAGGCTTTTTTTTTTTTTTCTCTTGAGACGGAGTCTTGCTTTGTCACCCAGGCTGGAATGCAGTGGCACGATCTTGGCTCACTGCAACCTCCACCTCCCAGGTTCAAGCGATTCTCCCACCTCAGCCTCCCAAGTAGCTGGGACTACAGGCACACACCACCACATCTGGCTAAGTTTTTATATTTTTGGTAGAGATGGGGTTTCTCCATGTTGCCCAGGCTGGTCTTAAACTCCTGACTTCAAGCTATCCTCCCACCTCGGCCTCCCAAAGTGCTGGGATTGCAGATGTGAGCCACCACACCCGGCCAAGGAAAGCTTTGTGATATGGTCCTTTTTGAGCAGAGTCCTGATGCATGTGAAAGAGCAGCAGGTGCGAGGGCCCTGGGGCAGGGGCACGTGCAGGTGTTCTAGGGCAAGGAGGAGCTAGGGTGTGCCTGGAGGCAGCGAGGGCGGGAGAGAATGAGTGCAGGGAAGAAAGAGCCAGGCCAGATCATGGCGGACCTCACAGGAGCGAGATGAGGGCTCTCATTCCTGTTCTGCATGAGATGGGAGCCCACTGGAGTGAGAGCAGGGGACTGATGTGATCTGACTTGTGTGACCAGACTCTGAAGGGGCAGCAGGAAAACCAGCTATGAGCAGGGCAAGCCACGTGACCTCTCTGGGTCTCAGTTTCCTCAGCTGTAATATGGGGATGCCACGAGACCCACCTCATAGTGTTGTGTGGGGTTTAAGTGAGTGAATGTTTGTTAAATAAGCACTGTACACATGTGGCTTCCACCAGGGCAGCAGGATTAAAGTGGCCAGATTTGAGATGTGTTTTCTAAGTACAGCCAAAGGGATTTGCTAATCAAATGTAGGGTGAGAAAGTAAGACAAGAGGTTAGGTGTGGTGGCTCATGCCTGTAAACCCAGCACTTTGGGAGACAGAGGCAGGAGGATCGCTGGAGGCCAGGAGTTCAAAACCAGCCTGGGCAACATAGTGAGTCCGCATCTCTACAAAAACCTTTATACAATATTAGCCGGGTGTGGTGGTGCATGCCTGTAGTCCCAGCTACTCAGGAGGCTGAGGCAGGAGGATCACTTCAAGCCAGGAGTTCGAGGCTGCACTGAGCTGTGGTTGCACTACTGCACTGCAGCCTGGGGGACAGAAAGATGCTGTCAAAGAAAGCAAATGAAAGAAAAGGAAAGAGGAAAGGAGGGAGGAAGGATAGATGGGGAGGAGAGAGAGAGAGAAAGGAAAGAAGGAAAGAATAAAGGAGAGAGAGGAGAGGAAAGGGAGAGAAAAGGAAAGCAACAAGGAACAAGGACAGGAGAGGGGAGAAGAGGGAGAACCGGAGGAGAGAGGAGAGAAGGGGAGAAGAGAGGAGGGGAGAGGAGGGGATAGGAGGGGAGCGGAGGGTAACAGGGGAGGGAAGAGGAGAGGAGAGAACGGGAGAGGAGGGGAGGGGAGGGGACGGGAGCAGGGGAGAAGAGGGGAGGGGAGCAGAGGGGAGGGGAGGGGAAAGAGGAGGAAAGAAAAGAAGAGTGGAGAGTGAGTCCAAGGTTTCTGGCCTGAGCACCTAGAGGGGCGGGAGTTGCCATCACTGAGACGGCGAAGCTGCGTATGTGTGCATGAGTGGTGCGCAGCGGGGCAGGTTAGGGTGGTGGAGGTGAGGTCTGCACATGGGAAGAGATATTCACACTGAGACATGGCAGAGACTAAAAACCAGGACACTTCATTACCAGTCATTAGGTGTTCTTGGTAATTCAGCCATGCATAAGGAAATCAACAAACGTCTCCTTCCCTGTTAGCATGATACAGGCCACCCTGTGGACCCCAAGGGAGATGGTTAAAGTCCTGGCTCCACAGTGGGAGGCCTGGGTGCTATGGAACCCATGAGAACACAGCCTGGGAAGCCCTCTGAGGCTCAGGACTGCGCCTCATGACTTCTGAACCCAAAGTGGCCACGATGACTCGGAACACTCCCCTCTCCCGGGCCCTCTTCAGGGACCTCTCTGTGGCTGTCTGTGAGCAGGACCAGCTGGGCACCAAGTGGGGCCCACGTCTGAGTGCAGGGGGACACGCACCCAGCTGTCGGCGCTGCTGATCATTCTTCAGTGTGGCCAAGGGTGTCAGCCCCTCTGGCATGTGGTCGTAGAGCTGGGACAAGCACTTCTCCTGGTGGTCCAGATCCGTGCCTGGCTTCACTGCAAAGAGAACCACAGGTTAAATCCCCTCTCATGGACCTGGCCACAGGCCCACATAGAGATTTCTCTTTCTACCACGTCTCCAGCTTCCTTTCTTCTGCAGTTTCACAAGGCATTTGGGATCATGGGTCTCCTTTCTGCCCCTGGACACACCCCAGGCAGTCTGACCCTCAAGCTTTTTTTTTCTTTGAGATGGTCTCACTCTGTCACTCAGGTTGGAGTGTGGTCTCACTCTGTCACCAGGCTGGAGTGCAATGACACAACCATAGTTCACTGCCGCCTTGAACTCCTGGGCTCAAGTGATCCTCCCACCTCAGCCTCCTGAGTAGTTAAGACTACAGACATGCACCACCACACGCCAGGCTAATTTTTAAATTTTTTTGTAAAGACAAGGTCTTGCTACATTGCCCAGGCTGCTCTCAAACCCCTGGGTTCAAACGATCCTCCTGCCTTAGCCTCCCAAAGTGCTGGGATCAAATGTGCGAGCCACTATGCCTAGCTACCCTGAAGCTCTTGCTCATTGGGACCAGTCACACTCCAGAGGTTCATAATTTTTTTTTTTTTTTTTGAGATGGAGTTTTGCTCTGTCGCCCAGGCTTGGGTGCAGTGGTGTGATCTTGGCTCACTGCAACCTCCACCTCCTGGCTTCAAGCGATTCTCCTGCCTCAGCCTCCCAAGTAGCTGGGATTACAGGCACATGCCACCATGCCTGGCTAATTTTTGTATTTTTAGTAGAGATAGGGTTTCAGCCTCTTGGCCAGGCTGGTCCTGACCTCATGATCCACCCATCTTGGCCTCCCAAAGTGCTGGGATTATAGGCGTGAGCCACCACACCCGGCAACGTTCATAATTTGACCCTGAGCCCCCACACGCTACCTCCTCCGACTCACCTACCACACAGAACCTCCTGGCATAGCCCAGACCCTGTCATGCCTGGCCTGCACCCCTCTGCGGGCCTGCACACCTACAGCAGAGCCCCTTCCTGCTTCAACCACACCCTTCGTGGTGCGTATCCTGCTCTCAAACATCACAAAACCACTCTCCACTTCCCCAGCACCCTCGGCCTCTGTTCCTGTGCTCAGACACTTTACTCCCTCTAGGCTGACCCTTCCCTCCTGTGCAGATGGAAAAGTCGAACTCAAATGTCACTGCCTCTGAGAAGCCATCCATGACTGCACCACGGAGTCCACCTGCTGCTGCATTTGTGTCTCTGCAGCAATCACCGAGGCACTATATGGTATTTCTATTTGTTTCCACATCTTGTCTCACCTAATAGACTATATAGTACTAGGAGTGGCGGCTCACACTTTCAGAGAACCTACAGTATATAAAGCATTATTGAGCTTTGCGTACAGGCCCTTCGTTTTCATGACAGCCTGTGAGGTAGGTTCTCTCCATATACCCATTTTACAGATGAGAAAATCGAGGCAGAGGACAGCTAAGTAACTTGCCCAAGGTAAAACAGCTCATTCATGGCAGAGCTGAGATACGAACCCAGGAAGTCTGGCTCCAGAGGCTGTCTTTTTAATTCCTTGGGAGGCTGCCTGGATTAGTACTCATTAGATGAAAAATCCCTGGCCAGGCACCATGGCTCATGCCTGTAATCCCAACACTTTGGGGAGGCCAAGGCAGGACAACTGCTTGAGGCCAGGAGTTTGAAACCAACTTAGGCAATATAGTGAGACTCCATCTCTACAAAAAAAAAATTTATTTTTAATTAACTGGTGTAGTGGCATGTGCCTGTAGTCCCAGCTATTCGGGAGGCTGAATTGGGAGGATCGCTTGAGACCAGGAGTTTAAGAAGGCAGTGAGCCATGATCATACCACTGCACTCCAGCCCCATCTCTAAAAATAAATAAATAAAATAAAATTCCGATCATCACAGATTTTTTTTGCATTAATTTTTATTTTATTATTATTAGTTTTTTTGAGATGGAGTCTTGCTCTGTCACCCAGGCTGGAGTGCAGTGGCACAATCTCGGCTCACTGCAACCTCCACCTCCCCGGCTCAAGCCATTCTGCCTCAGTCACCCGAGTAGCTAGGATTAGAGGCGCGCGCCATGCCCGGCTAATTTTTGTATTTTTAGTAGAGACAGGGTTTCACCATGTTGGCCAGGCTGGTCTCAAACTCCTGACCTCAAATGATCTGCCTGCCTTGGCCTCCCAAAGTGCTGGGATTACAGGCATGAGTCACAGTACCTGGCCTGCATTAATTTTGATTCTTTTAAAATATTACCTTAAAATGTTACTTATCTTGATGCCAGCATTTTTGGCCTTCCCTTAGATTCTAGATTCCAGGTGAAAATTCATCCTCTTGCACCCAGGCAGAATTAAACATGCCTCTTCTTCCTCTCTCTAAAGAAGCTTATAACCCCTAACCCCACCATGGCCTGTGCAGCAGCTGCCTCAGTCACGGGTCACTCCCATCCTCTACCTTCAGCCTGTGAGCATCTCCAGGGAAGGCAGTTAGCTCTTGCTCAGCTCAGAATCCCCCCTGGGGCAGCTGGACCACAGCCCTGGCCAAACCCCCGAACCTCCCAGGCCTTACCCTGGTGGTCGATGAGGAGGATGGCAGTGAAGTAGTGGGCCAGGGCCGCGTAGTGGTGGGCCTTCACGCAGGCTAAGCTGGCCCAGGAGTAGGGGATGTTCTCTTTCACCGGCGCCTGGCTCATGGCTGCGTGCAGCTGTTGGTAGACCTCTCCCACCTGAAATAGAAGGGGCACTGGGAAGGGGCAGCCCGGCACAAGGGCCCTCATGAACCCATTTGCAGAGAAAGAGCCCTTTCTTCTTCCCATGCAACAGCCCCTGCCAGGGGCTGCTCCAGAATCTGGGAGCAAGTCCAAGCAACCCCTCGTTCTGTCATTGTCACAGTTAACAGGGGGATCAGGCTACTGTCATTATGCTGGTTTTTAGGTTAAGCTGCAGATGGAATCAGTGATCCGTATCTGAAACACCAATACTTGCCAAGAAAACTCAAGCCAGCAGTGCTGGCCGGAGCTGGCACAATGCCCAGGTCACAGGCAAGCTCCCGTGGGAAGGCCCCGCTACTTCCAGTGCTCCTGTGCCAGCATTTCCCGCCCACTCCCCAAAGTCACAGGAACCAGGGAGTCTTACCTGGGCAGCCTCCTGAGCCACCCCCACCAGCATGAAGAATTCATTCCGGATCCCAGGAAGGCCGATTTTCTCAAACACGCTTTCTTGGGCTTGTGCAAGCATCATTTTGACGAGCACGCTGAGCATGGCAGGGCTCATGTCATAACTTGGAGTATGGGTAAATGTCTCTTTCAGGTAGTTTAAAACCCCTAAAAGTGGAAAATGTTTTGCCCATTAGTTCGGGTTTATATTTACTTCATCACGTTGCTGTAGAGAAAAGACAGGAGGCCAGGTGCGGTGGCTCATGCCCATAATGCCAACACTTTGGGAGGCCGAAGCGAGCAGATCACTTGCGTCAGGAATTTAAGACCAGCGTGGGCAACATGGTGAAACCCTGTCTCTACAAAAAAATACAAAAATTAGCCGGGTGTGATGGCGTGCCCCTATAGTCTCAGCTCCTCTGGAGGCTGAGGCAGGAGGATTGCTTGGGCCCAGGAGGCAGAGGTTGCAGTGAGCTGAGATCTCACTACTGCACTCCAGCCTGGGTGACAGAGCAAGACTCTGTCTCAAAAAAAAAAAAAAAAAAAAGGAAAGATAGGAGAAAAAAAAAGAACCGGTGTCCTACAACATATTTAAAAATTTGATTCTCAATTATATGGTCCAGCAATTCCACTCCTATGATATCTCTCCCCCAAACAATTGAAAGAGGGGGCTTAAATGACACTTGAACACCCGTGTTAATAGCAACATTATTCACAAGAGCTGAAAAGTGGAAACCACCCAGACATCCATGAGCAGACGAATGATTAAACACAATGTAGCCTATCCATACAACGGAATATTTTTCAGCCTTAAAAAGGAATGAAATTCTGACACATGGTACAGTGTAAATAAGGACATTATGCTAAGTGAAACAAGCCAGTCACAAAAGGACCAATATTGTAGGATTCCATTGAGATAAGGTACCCGGAATAGTCAAATTCACAGAAACAGAAAGGAGAATAGAGGTTAGCTGGGGATGGGAAAGCGGGCAATGGGAAGTTATTGCTTAACTGAGTACAGAGCTTTGCTTTGGATGATGAAAAAGTTCCAGAGATAGCTGGGCACAGGGGCTGCTGCCTGTAATCCCAGCTACAAGGGAGGCTGAGGTGGGAGGGTTGCTTGACATTACGAGTTCAAGACCAGCCTGGGCAACGTACTGAGACCCCTGTCTCTTAAAAAATATATACTTTTAAAAAATGTATTTATTTCTTTTTGAGACAAGATCATACTCTGTTGCCCAGATTGGAGTGCAGTGGCACGATCATGGCTCACTGCAGCCTCAAACTCCTGGGCTCAAGCGGTCCTCCCACCTCAGTCTCCTGAAGAGCTGGGACTACAGCCATGCACCACCCTACACCCAGCTAATTTAAAAATTTTTTGTACAGATGGGATGTCCCTATGTTGCTCAGACTGGTCTCCAACTCTTGGATTCAAGTGATCCTCCTGACCCAGCCTCCCAAAGTGCCGAGATTACAGGTGTGAGCCACCTTGCCTAACCAACAAAAAAATTTTTTAACTTCTGGAGATGTTTAGTGGTAATGGCTGCACAACACTATGAATGTACAAATGCACTTAATGCCATTGAACTGCACATAAAAATGGTTAAAATGTGCTTCTGGTTGGCAGGATAATTTTAAAATTTTTAAAATTTAAGATAATCATTAAAATGGTAATTTTATGTTCTGTGTTATTTTACTATAATAAAAAACTGGTTAAAATAGTACATTTTAAGTTATATATGTATATTTTAACACTATTTATTTATTTATTTATTTATAAATAAATGCCCAGGCTGGAGTGCAGTGGCATGATTTTGGCTCACTGCAACCTCTGCCTCCCAGGTTCAAGCGATCCTCCTGCCTCAGCCTCCCAAGTAGCAGGGATTACAGGTGCCCACCACCACACCCAGCTAATTTTTGTACTTTTAGTACAGACGGGGTTTCACCATGTTGGCCAGGCTGGTCTCGAACTCCTGACCTCAGGTGATCTGCCTGCCTCGGCCACCGAAAGCGCTGGGATAACAGGCGTGAGCCACCCCACCCAGCCTTTTAAGCCAATTTTTAAAAATTGGATTATCTTCCAAAACACTTAAATCTCTATTGAGTAAAGAAACCAGCCTGCTCCCCACAACTCCTGTGTCACCTGGGACAAAATTCCATCACGACGGGTATGGAGATACAAGCAGAGAGCAGGCAGAAGGACTGAGGGGCTCACAGGGGGCCAGGCTCACACATAAGATCTGAGTCATTCAGCAGTCCAGGGCTTTTCCCCTGGACCTCAAGAAAGATCTATTCTGGCCAGGCGCGGTGGCTCATGCCTCTAATCCCAGCACTTTGGGAGGCCGAGGCAGGCGGATCACCTGAGGTCAGGAGTTCGAGACCAGCCTGGCCAACATGGCAAAACCCCATCTCTACCAAAAATATAAAATTAGCTGGGTGTGGTGGTGCATGCCTATAATCCCAGCTACTCCGGAGGCTGAGGCAGGAGAATCACTTGAACCCAGGAAGCGGAGGCTGCAGTGAGCCGAGATCTCACCACTGCACTCCAACCTGGGCAACAGAGTGAGATTCCGTCTCAAAAAAAAAAAAAAACAAAAAAAAACTCAATCCGTCTGCTCCAATGGAAATTTTCATGCTGCAGCCTTCCACTGACTTCTTTATAGTTTAGAAAATTAACTGTCCAAAGTGCTAACTGACAATCAATCTAGAACTGAAATAGAATCTCTCATATGAATCCCATCCGACTGGTTCCTCTGGTTTTGTTGCTGAGCAAAAAAAAAAAAAAGCCCCGCCCTGCGGAGGGATGGCACCTGCTGTTTTGAGCTGTGAGCTCCGTGGGGGTTCCCTCACACTCCCCACTGTTCTCCCACTTGCTTCATTTCATCTATAGTTTGTCTCCATTGCTGTAATCTCAAAGACAGGAAACAGGGTGCCTGCCTAAGGTTCCTCAGAAAGATGAGTCCAGAAAAAAGATTTACAGCAAAAGAAATCAACTCATACTTGGAATCTTAGCCTATCGCTTCATCCCAAGAAACCAATCTTTTTTTTAATTAATTAATTATTTTTTGAGACAGGGTCTTGCTCTGTTGCCCAGGCTGGAGTGCAATGGCGCGATCTTGGCTTACCACAACCTTGGCTGATCCTTCCATCTCAGCCTCCCAAGTAGCTGAGACTACAGGCATGCACAACCAGGCCCAGCTAACTTTCGTACTTTTTGTAGAGATGGAGTTTCACCTTGTTGCCCAGGCTGATCTCAAATTCCTGGGCTCCAGCAATCCACCCACCTCAGCCTCCTAAAGTGCTGGGATTACAGGCATGAGCCACCATGCCTGGCCTATTTCTTTAATTAAAAAAAAAATTCTTTTTAGGGACGGAGTCTTACTCTGTCACCCAGGCTAGAGCACAGTGGTGCAATCATAGCTCACTGCAGCCTCAAACTCCTGGGCTTAAGTGATCTTCCCGTCTTAGCCTCTGGAGTAGCTGGAACTATGGGCATACACCACCACGCCTGGCTAATTTTTAAATATTTTGTAGAGACGGGGTCTTCCTGTGTGGCCCAGGCTGGTAGGACCAATCATTATAACATCAGAAATTTCACAATGAGTCGAAGTGGCAAAGCTATGGTTCTTCACAAGCTTGCAGGGCAAAGTGATATCAAACAATGATCCACACAGGTGGAAGGGGACCACACCCCAAAGCAGAATGTCGATGATCAGCCCAGAAGGCAACACGCTATAGAACACACTATAGAGCTAGCGCGGGGACCACACTGTGGTGTACACTGTGCCCTGGCTCTTGCATCCATCCCCACACGGAGTCTGACCCAGACACAGGCCCTGCTATGGGGGAGCAAGGCAGAACCCCCAGGCACGGGTGAGCCACGCCAGGCTCACCCACAGTGCTGGGTCTGGTGACCCCAGTCCTCTACAGGTGTAAGCACTAGGCTGCTTTTCTCCTCAACCCCGCACCTCGTTCTCATACTAAAATTACCTGAGGTCAGGAGTTTGAGACCAGCCTGGCCAACATGGCAAAACCTCATCTCTACTAAAAATACAAAAATTAGCCAGGCATGGTGGCAGGCGCCTGTAATCCCAGCTACTTGGGAGGCTGAGGCAGAATTACTTGAACCCAGTAGGCAGAGGTCGTAGTGAGCAGAGATTGTGCCACTGCACTCCAGCCTGGGCGACAAGAGCAAGACTCTATCTCAAAATAAACAAATAAATAAAATAAAGTAACAACAGACAGTTCCCAGAAGAAGAAGAAGGAAAATGAGCTACGAGACATCCTTTGAATACATCACTTGACAAAGGGTTGAGAACACCCACCTCATGCTGGAGAAGTTGGCAGAATGCAGGTGATATAAAGCCATGGAGGGGCAGGGCACAGTGACTCACACCTGTAATCTCAGCATTTTGGGAGGCTGAGGCAGGCGGAACACCTGAGGTCAGGAGTTCGAGACCAGCCTGGCCAGCATGGCGAAACCCCATCTCTACTAAAAATACAAAAATTAGCCAGGCATGGTGGTGGGTGCCTGTAATTCCAGCTACTCAGGAGGCTGAGGCAGGAGAATCGCTTGAAACCGGGAGGTGGAGGTTGCAATGAGCCGAGACCACGCCACTGCACTCCAGCCTGGGCGACAAGAGCGAAACTCCATCTCATAAATAAATAAAGGCACAGAGAGTAATATGCACTGATAAGGTACACCTAATACAAGAAAAAGAAGCCTACAGTTTCACTATTTGGGAAAAGTTATTCTGCTCTTCATGACATGTGTTGAAAGAAACAGTTATGCACTGCCATCCCAGGGGCCACTTGTCTGGAAAAGATCAATTGTCAGCCACAGGATTCACCACGTACATCAGCCATCCCAGACTGAGATCTGAACCACCGAGCAAGTTTCTTTTTTTTTTTGAGATGGAGTCTGGCTCTGTCGCCCAGGCTGGAGTGCAGTGGTGCAATCTCAGCTCACTGCAAGCTCCGCCTCCCGGGTTCATGCCATTCTTCTGCCTCAGCCTCCCAAGTAGCTGGGACTACAGGTGCTCGCCACCAGGCCCAGCTAATTTTTTGTCTTTTTAGTAGAGATGGGGTTTCACCGTGTTAGCCAGGATGGTCTCGATCTCCTGACCTTGTGATCCACCCGCCTTGGCCTCCCAAAGTGCTGGAATTACAGGTGTGAGCCACCGTGCCCGGCCGGAGCAAGTTTCTTAATGGGAAGTTACACCAGAGCTGGAGACTGGTCTGGCACTTGCGGGGGATGACCTGCAGACCCTCTTCAGTGGGGGGTCCCCTGGTGCCACCAGGCAGGGCCAAGGCTCCGTCTGGTCAGCCCTGGAGGAGACATACCTGCGGCTCTCTGAAAGGCATCTATGGCACTCTCCAGCCCAGCCTGCGTCTGCCGATCGCACCGGGTCCCGATCTGGGTGTAGAGGGCCCCAGTGTTGAACAGGACACTGGCCTTCTCCAGCAGCAGGTTCTGCTGGCTGACCGGCACCCCAGTGAGAGAGTCATACCTATGTGAAAGAAATGCATTCCGAGAATACAGATTACTTGGCTAGTTAATGCTACAAGTGGAAAAAATTCTTTTTTTTTTTTTTTTTTTTTTAAAGAGTCAAGATCTCACTCTGTTGCCCAGGCTGAAGTGCAGTGGTGTGATCATAGCTTACTGCAGCCTTCAACTTTAGGGCTCAGTTGATCCTCCCACCTCAGCCTCATGAGAATAGCTGGGATTACTAGTGCATGCCACTATACCTGCCTATTTTTTTTTTTTTTTTAATTTTTTGTAGAGATGGGGTCTATGTTACCCAAACTGCTGTCACACTCCTGGGTTGGCTGGGTGCGGTGGCTCACACCTGTAATCCCAGCACTTTGGGAGGCAGAGGTGGGTGGATCACCTAAGGTTAGGAGTTCGAGACCAGCCTGGCCAACATGGTGAAACTCAGTCTCCACTAAAAATACAAAAATTAGCCTGGCGTGGTGGCGGGCGCCTGTAATCTGAGCTACTCAGGAGACTGAGGCAGGAGAATCGCTTGAACCCGAGAGGCAGATGTTGCAGTGAGCTGAGATTGCACCACTATGCTCCAGCCTGGGCGACAACAACAACAACAACAACAACAACAATAAACTCATTTCTTCAATAAAATTCAAGAATGCACATGCACTGAGGCTTTTGTTTCCAAGCAAGATGACAGGACTAATCACACTGACCGCCACAGCCACACATAAAAATATCTGACGGGGTAACTGCATAAACACACCATGGGACATCCAGACAATGGAATATTACTCAGCACTAAAAATGGATAAATGAACCAGCAAGCCATGAAAAGATGCAGAGGAAACATTACTAAGTGAAAGAGCCAACCTGAACATTGCTACCTACTGTATAGCACGCTGTGTGATTCCAACATTCTGAAAAGCCAAAACCCTGGAGACAGAAGAAAGATCAGGGGTTGCCAGGACTTAGGGGGGAGGGAGGGAGGAACAGGCAGAGCACAGAGGATTTTTCCATCAGTGAAACTCTTCTGTATGACACTGCAAAGGTGGATCACTGTCATTCTGTGTTGGCCAAAAGCCATAGAATACACAAGTGTGAGAATGAACCCTAATGGAAACTATGGACTCTGGGTGATAATGATGTGTCAGGTAAGTTCCTCAATTATTAAAAAAAAAAAATTAAAAAAAAAAAAATGGGCTGGGTGCGGTGGCTCATGCCAGTAATCCCAGCACTTTGGGAGGCCAAGGCAGTATGGCTTCTCCTAAATGAAATATGGCAATTACTAACCCCTCATAATTCTTTCTGAAATCTAAAAACTCAGGATTTGTTTTACTTTTTATTTTTTCAGACACAGTCTCACTCTGTTGCCTAGGCTGGAGTGCAGTGGCGTGATCATGACTCACTGCAGCCTCAACCTCCTGGGCTTAAGAGATCCTCCCATCTGAGCCTCCCAAGTAGCTGGGACTACAGGCATGCACCACCCATGACCAGCAAATTTTCTCTAATTGTTTTGTAGAGATAGGGTCTCACTGTGTTGCCTAGACTGGTCTCAAACTCCTGGGCTCAAGCGATCCACCCACCTTGGCCTCCCAACCTGCTGGGATTACAGATATGAGCCACCACACCCAGCCTAGGACTTGTTTTATTTTTTATTTTTTGAGACAGAGTTTTGCTCTTTCGCCCAGGCTAGACTGCAGTGGCGCCATCTCAGCTCACTGCAGCCTCTGCTTCCTGGATTCAAGTAATTCTCCTGCCTCAACCTCCCAAGTAGCTGGGATTACAGGTGCCCACCACCATGCCCGGCTAATTTTTATATTTTTAGTAGAGACAGGGTTTCGCCATGTTGGTCAGGCTGGTCTCGAACTCCTGACCTCAGGTGATCCACCCACCTCGGCCTCCCAAAGTGCTAGGATTACAGGCGTGAGCCACTGCACCTGGCCCTAGGACTTGTTTTAAAGTTTACTCATGAACCAGGGGGTGTGCAGACAGCTTCTCCCTAATTCATGACTAAGGAGAAACCACCTTTCGCCTTTTCGGCCATGCAGACAGCCTGGTGCATTGTTAGGAAAAGTCATCCCCCTTTCCTTTGCTTTCCATGAGGAAGGCATTAGTAGCCATCCATCAGCTGTAGAAACATTCAATTCTGATATGCCCCTGACCTTCTAGGATGTGTTTTCCTTTCACTGACACTCCTAACGACACTCAGAGAAGGGGTGTAGCATCTCCAAAGAACTTTTTTTTTTTTTTTTTTTTTTTTTGACACAGAGTCTCACTCTGTCGCCCAGGCTGGAGTGCGGTGGTATGATCTCGGCTCACTGCAACCTCTGCCTCCCGGACTCAAGTGATTCTCCTGCCTCAGCCTCACGAGTAGCCCCAGCTACTCGTGGGACTAACTACTACTACGTGGGACTAACAGGTATATACCATCATACCCAGCAAATTTTTGTACTGTTTGTAGATATGGGGTTTTGCCACGTTGCCCAGGCTGGTCTCAAACTCCTGGGCTCAAGTGATCTGCCTGCCTCGGCCTCCCAAAGTGTTGGCATTACAGGTGTGAGCCACTGTACCCGGCCTCCAAAGTATTTAAACTATACTAACCTTTGAAAATACCAATTGAGTCTATGGCCATACCACCCTGACGTGCCTGATCTTGTCTGAAAATACCAATTGTGGAGAAGAATCAAATGCTCTACTTCCTTTTTTAAAATCTGATCTAAGCTGAGTGTGTAGCTCCTGCCTATAGTCCCAGCTACTCAGGAGGCTGAGGCAGAAATATCACCTGAGCCTAGGAATTCAAGACTAGCCTGGGCAACACAGTGAGACCCCGTTTCAAAAGAAACCTGATCTATTTCTGTTTGGTGCTTTTGTCTCACTGGACAAGACCTGATTCTCTCTCTCTCTCTCTCTCTCTCACTCACACATACACATGTACGCCCCTGTCCAATCTGAGACAAGAATCTTGCTTCCGGCTAATTCCACTTCAGGGCCCCCGTGCTTCCCCAGTGATACAACAAGCAAGAAAAATGTCTCTTCTCCTTGGCTCGCTTGTTCTGAGAAGCAAGAGACCACAGTCTGTTGGAGCCATCTCCCCTCAGATCACCTTCATAAATAAATACCAATGTATTGACCTCTTTCTAGACTTCCCCGGATAAATGCAAGATAGGAAATGGGGCTGAGGTGCACAGGGGCACCTGCAGAGGGGCGTCTGTGATGCTGAGGCTCTGAAACTGTGGCTGCCGTAACACGTGAAGCGCCAGCGCAGACCTCAAGCACCTACCAGGTGAACAGGAGTCCCATCTGCCGAGTGGGCGGGAAGAATCGACTCTCGACAAAGCCCAGCTGGATGAAGTATGTCATCAGCAGTTCCACCCCGGCCTCATCCCGGCTGGGTGTCCGACAAGCCTGCAAGGAAAAGAACCCCAGAGGGCATGAGCAGAGGAAGACACAGCTGACGGCCCTTCCCAGAAGGTGCCCTGCACATACCAGCAGGTGCCTGTAACTATTTCTGCAGTATGATGACCTCGCTGCTGGCATCGTAAACTCTGGGAGGGGTGGAAAGAACCTGGGAGGAAGTCAGAAATCCTGGAATCCAGTCCCAGCCCTGCCAGGAGGCAGATCTCTCCCCTTCTATGGTTTTCCTTTTTTTTTTTTTTTTTTTTTGAGACAGAGTCTTGCTCTGTTACCCACCCAAGCTGGAGTGCAGTGGTGCGATCTTGGCTCACTGTACTTCCACCTATCAGGTTCAAGTGATTCTCTTGCCTCAGCCTCCCGAGTAGCTGGGATTACAGGCGTGTAGCACCATGCCTGGCTTGTTTTTGTATTTTTAGTAGAAACGGGGTTTTGCCATGTTGGCCAGTCTGTTCTCAAACTTCTGACCTCAGGTGATCCACCCGCTTCAGCCTCCCAAAGTGCTGGAATTACCAGCATGCACCACCACGCCCAGCTAATTTTTGTATTTTTAGTAGAGACAGGGTTTCACCATGTTGGCCAGGATGGTCTGGAACTCCTGACCTCAGGTGATCCGCCCACCTCCACCCCACAAAGTGCTGGGATTACACAGGCGTGAACCACCGCGCCCGGCCTCCTTCTACGGTTTTCTTATGCAGCAAATGGAATGGATGATTCCAGCACCCACCAACCATCACCTCTATCCACCCGCGATTCTGTTAAGACCACAGTATGCAATAATGGGGTTCCCTGAAGACTCGGAAAAGCCACCCTCCCCTCTCTGCTGCACACAAAAACTTACTTGTCTCAGATCCATAAGATCTGCAATTTCATCTTCATATAAATAGCCATCTTCACTGTAATGTTCCAGGATAAAATCCTTAAAGAAAAATGAGGTCAGATATTATAAAGTGTGACTGAAAACCATATATGTGCATAATAGTAATATGTCAATTGTGAACCCGTTTTTAAAAAGGCAGAAGAAAGAAAAACTTATAGCAATTTTCAAAGTGGGGGGATTTATTTTCTTAATTTATGTAGTTTTTTTAATACAGAGTCTCTCTTTGTAGCCCAGGCTGGAGTGCAGTGGCACAATCTCGGCTCACTGCAACCTCTGCCTCCCGGGTTCATGCAATTCTCCTTCCTCCCTCTCAAGGAGCTGGGATTACAGGCGCCCACCACAATGTCTGGCTAATTGTTGTGTTTTTAGTAGAGACAGAGTTTCACCATGTTGGCCAGGCTGGTCTCAAACTTCTGACCTCAGGTGATCCCCCCACTTCGCCCTCCCAAAGTGCTGGGATTACAGATGTCAACCACCATGCCCGGCCATAGTTTTTTTTTTGTCTTTGTTTTGTTTTTAAAAAAAAAAAAAAAAACACAGAGTTTCACTCCCACTCCCATTGCCCAGGCTAGAGTGCAATCTTACAATCTCGGCTCACTGCAACCTCCACCTCCTAGGCTCAAGTGATTCTTGTGCCTCAGCCTCCCAAGTAGCTGGGATTACAGGCATGTGCCACCATGCCCAGCTAATTTTTGTATTTTTAGTAGAGATGGGGTTTCACCACATTGCCCAGGCTGGTCTCAAACTCTTGGGCTCAAGCAATCCATCTGCCTCAGCCTCCCAAAGTGCTGGGATTACAGGTGTGAGCCACTGCACCTCATGCCTATGTTTTTAAATGTTGTGCTGCTTCAGTAAAAGTGAGAGTTGAAGTTAATTTTTTGCTTAAAAATGTCTTTGTGTCTGTGCATCGTGGCTCACATCTGTAATCCCAGCACTTTGTGAAGACCAGGCAGGTAAATCACTTGAGCCCAGGAGTTCGAGACCAGTCTATAGCCTATACATTCAACTATACTGCAAACACCACAGATATTCAGGGGCTCAGACTTGCAATTCTGGGCCTCCCTCAGGACCCGGACAAGTTTCCCAGCACAGACCCTGAGGGTAGGACTGTCATAACAGTCCCCAGATACAGGTTCCTTTGCCAAGAAGACCCTTAACCATGTTATAAAGGCATTTTATTTTATTTTATTTTATTTTATTTTATCTTTGAGGCAGGGTCTCACTTTGTTGCCTAGGCTGGAGTGCAGTGGTGCGACTGCAGCTCACTGCAGCCTCGACTTCTCCGGGCTCAAGCAATCCTCCTACTTCAGCATCCCAAGTAGCTGGGACCACAGGCACGTGCCACAAGCTAATTTCATTTTTGTATTTTTTAATAGAGGTGGGGTTTTGCCCTATCGCCCCACCCCCGCCCCTACAAGTGCTGGCTCCCCCAAGCTGCAAGAAAGGTGATCACATAAATTGCTCAATTATGTCTTCCCAAGTGACTGTGAGTAACCTCTTTACACAACTTCTACATTAAAGCTCCTCCTGTTTTTGTGTGTTCAACGTACAGACACACAGACAAACACTTGTCTTACAAAAATGGATTTGTACTAAATATACAACTTTGCTGTGCCTTCTTTTTCTTTTTTTAAGAGAGGAGGTTCTTGCTCTGTCGTCCAGGGTGGAGTGCAATGATGCAATCATAGCTCACTGCAGACTTGAACTCCTGGGCTCAAGTCATCCTCCCACTTCAGCTTCTCCAGTAGATGGGACTATAGGTGTGCACCACCACACTCAGCTAATATTGTTATTTTTCGTAAAGACAGAGTCCTCCTATGTTGCCTAGGCTGGTCTTGGACTCCTGGCCTCAGGTGATCCTCCCACCTCAGCTTCCCAAAGTGTTGCGATTACAGGCATGAGCCACTGCACCCAGCTGACTATGCCTCTATTCTTTAAACTTGGCCATGAGCTGGGTATGGTGGCTCACACCTGTAATCCCAGCGCTTTGGGAGGCTGAGGTAGGTAGATCAGTTGAGGTCAGGTGTTCCAGACCAGCCTGGCCAACAAGGTGAAACCCCGTCTCTATTAAAAATTTAAAAAAATAAAAAAATAAAATAGCTAGGCATGGTGGTTAAAAGGGGTCTGGTGTAGTGACTCATGCCTGTGATCCCAGCACTTTGGGAGGCCAAGGTGGGAGAATCACTTGAGACCAGGAGTTTGAGACCAGCACGGACAACATAGTGAAACCCCATCTCTACAAATAATAAAAAATTGGCCAGGCGTGCTGAGGCAGGAGGAGGATCACTTGAGCCCAGGAGGTTGAGGCTGCAGTGAGCCATGATCACGTCACTGCACTCCAATCTTATGTTCACCTCATAAAAGTCAAAGAGGATTTTGATTAAATTATATATGTGATCCTGAATTTGAAACTTAGTAAACTAGGGTAGATTAACATACTTAGTGGGATAAAAAAATTATCTAACTGGCCAGGCACGGTGGCTCACGCCTGTAATCTCAGCACTTTGGGAGGCCAAGGCAGGTCGATCACTTGAGGCCAGGAGTTCGAGACCAGCCTGGCCAACGTGGTGAAACCCCGTCTCTATTAAAAATACAAAAATTAGCCAGGCATGCTGGCAGGTGCCTGTAATCCCAGCTACTCAGGAGGCTGAGGCAGGAGAATAGCTTGAGCCCAGGAGGCAGAGGTGGCAGTGAGCTGAGACTGAGCCATTGCACTCCAGCTTGGATGACAGAGCGAGACTTCGTCTCAAAAAAAAAAAAAAAATCCTAACTGAAACCCACTGTAAACATTAGGGACAAAATGAGAATTTCTACCATCACTGTTATTACTTAGCCTAATTCCAAACATTCTCTAGCCCATACATTAAGAAAAATAAGAGACATAAAATATTAGAAAGAAACAATCAAAATAATTTTTTGCAACGTAACAGCATGTTTATAAAACCCAATAGCATCAACTGAAACATTACTAAATTAAGAAGAATTCAATAAAGTGGCAAATAAGTTAACACACGAAAGTCAATAGTAAAAAAGAAAAGTCAATATTCTTCCTTTCTTATACAAGCAATAACCAATTAGAAAAACTTAACAGACAGCCAGGTGTGGTGGCTCACATCTGTAATCCCAGCAGTTTTCAAGGCTGAGATGGGTGGATCATTTGAGGTCAGGAGTTTGAGACCAGCCTGGCCAACAAGGTGAAACCCTGTCTCTACCAAAAATACAAAAAATTAGCTGGGTATGGTGGCAGGTGCCTGTAATCCCAGCTACCCAGGAGGCTGAGGCAGGAGAATCACTTGGACCTGGGGGGCAGAGGTTGCAGTGAGCCAAGACCGCACCACTGTACTCCAGCCTGGGCGACACAGTGAGACTCTGTCTCAAAAACAAACAAACAAAAAAAACCTAACAGAGAAATAATACCTTTCACAATAGCAACAAAAGCACATTTCTAGGGATAAAATTAAAATAATTAAGCAGAAAACTATTAAACTTTACTGAAGAACAGATGTTATTTCATTTTCTTTCATTGATTCGAAATTTTTTTTTTTTTTTTTTTTTAATGAGACAAGGTATCATTCTGTTTTCCAGGATGGAGTGCAGGGGCTCAGTCACAGCTGACTGCAGCCTCAACCTCTTGGGCTCAAGCAATCCACCTCAGCCTCCCAAGTAGCTGGGACTAAAGGTGTGAGCCACTGTGCTTGGCCCTATTTCTTTAAAATAAAACAAAATCGGCCAGCTGTGGTGGCTCACGCCTGTAATCCCAACACTTTGGGAGGCCGAGGCGGGTGGATCACTTGAGGTCAGGAGTTCGAGAACAGCCTGGCCAACATGGTGAAACCCTGTCTCTATTAAAAATATAAAAATTAGCTGGGTGTGGTGGTGGGTGCCCGTAATCCTAGGTACTCAGGAGGCTGAAGCAGGAGAATCACTTGAACCCGGGAGGCAGAGGTTTCAGTGAGCCAAGATTGTGCCACTGCACTCCCGTCTGGGCGACAGAATGAGACTCCCTCTCTAAATAAATAGATACACAAAATAAAATAAAACAAAATCACACTGTGAAGCTTCACTGATTATAAAACATCACACAGACACACAGGTCAGATTTGAAATGGAACTGCCCTAATTCAGTCTGCTGAACCACTTCTGCAGTACCTGTGTTTCTATCAAATATGGAAGGGAAAAAATACAGCAGAAAGTCCCTCAAACGTTCTCATTTTCATATGACTGACATTTGTAGAGTCTCTTTTAGGCTAAAATGATATGGTTGGAAGCCTGTGCCGAATGGCAGTTGGCCATGTCCACAACATGTGAATATTTTCATTTGCTTTAATGTGGAATTCAGAACATGACCCAGTTGAATCCTTAAAAATGCCTATAAAATTCCTAAGTTTCTCCAAGAGACTCCTCCTTTAAAATGCTTGCATTCTTGGCCGGATGCAGTGGCTCACACCTGTAATCCCAGCACTTTGGGAGGCTGAGGCGGGTGGATCATCTGAGGTCACGAGTTCAAGACCAGCCTGGCCAAATGGTGAAACCATGTCTCTACTAATAAAAATTAGCTGGGTGTGGTGGCACATGCCTGTAATCCCAGCTACTTGGGAGACTGAAGCAGGAGAATCGCTTGAACCCAAGAGGCAGAGGTTGCAGTGAGCTGAGATCGCGCCACTGGACTCCAGCCTGGGCAACAAGAGTGAAACTCCATCTCAAAAAAAAAAAATGCTTACATTCTTGTAGCACAGCACCAAGCAACACACAAATTAAATCGTAAAGAAACTTCTACAACAGCAGCAACAGACATTTCCAGACACATGGATTGTTTTGAGTCCCACAGACCAGTGGCAAGTCACATCTATTTTTGCATTTATATATATACACATTATACATATATTTTAAATAAAAATAGAGATGGGGCTGGGTGTGGTGGCTCACATCTATAATCTCAGCACTTTTACTGGAGGTGGAAGCAGGAAGATCGCTTGGGGCCAGGAGAGTTCAAGACCAGCCTGGGCATCATAGCGAGGAGACCCCACCTCTTAAAAAAAAAAAAAAAAAGAGAGAGAGAGAGAGAGAGATGACTGGGCATGGTGGCTGACGCCTGTAATCCCAGCACTTTGGAAAGCCGAGGTGGGCGGATCACCCGAGGTCAGGAGTTCGAGACCAGCCTGGCCAACATGGTGAAACCCTGTGTCTACTAAAAATACAAAAATTAGCCTGGTCCGGTGGCTCATGCCTCTAATCCCAGCACTTTGAGAGACTGAGGCAGGTGGATCATGAGGTCAGGAGCTCAAGACCAGCCTGGCCACGATGGTGAAACCCCGTCTCTACTAAAAATACAAAAATTAGCCAGGCGTGGTAGTGGGTGCCTGAAACCCCAGCTACTCAGGAGGCTGAGGCAGAGAACTGCTGGAACCCAGGAGGTGGAGGGTGCAGTGAGCCGAGATCGCGCCACTGCACCCTAGCCTGGGCAACAGAGCGAGGCTTCATCTCAAAAAATATATATATATACACACAAAAATTAGTTGGCCATGGTGGTGCATGCCTGTAGTCCCAGTTACTCAGGAGGCTGAGGAAGGAGAATCGCTTGAACCCAGAAGATGAAGGCTGCAATGAGCTGAGATCGCACCATTGCACTCCAGCCTGGGCAACAGAGTGAGACTGTGTCTCAAAAAAAAAAAAAAAAAAAAAAAGAGAGAGAGAGACAAGGTCTCATTCTGTTGCCCAGGCTGGTCTTGAACTCCTGGCCTCAAGCTGTCCTCTTGCCTCGGCCTCCCAAAGTGCTAAGATTAGAGGCGTGAGCCATTGCATCTGGGCATAAGTCTCACATAAAAGTTCAGGCAGGCTGTGGCAGTGTGGCATAAAGCTGCAATTCCCGAATTGTTTTCATTGCTTTCTACCCAGAATATAAACTTTCCGGTAAACTTGAGTCCTGAAACACTCAGAATACCAACTTCCCTTCTCCAATTCCAAAATAAACCCCAAACTCACAGGATTTAAACACAGCAGCAGTCAAAAAGGCCTCTATTTATGTCAAACAACTCACCGTCTCTGAGAATGAAGGTCAAGTGCTTCCAAAGTATTAACCAATTGCTTTTAAAAGTAGTAGTTGGCCGGGAGCGGTGGCTCACACCTGTAATCCCAGCACTTTGGGAGGCCGAGGCGGGCGGATTGAGTTCGAGACCAGCCTGGCCAACATAGTAAAACCCCATCTCTACTAAAAATACAAATTAGCCAGGCATGATGGCAGGTGCCTGTAATGCCACCTACTCGGGAGGCTGAGGCAGGAGAATCGCTTGAACCTGGGAGGCAGAGGTTGCAGTGAGCCGAGATGCCATCATTGCCCTCCAGCCTGGGCAACAAGAGTGAAACTCCAGCTCAAAAAAAAAAAAAAAAAGTAATAGTCAAAATGTCATAAGATGTTTTCTTTTCTAAACTAAAAGTAGTCCAAGATGAGCCAATTAAGAGGATTATCATGGAAAGTAAAATAAGCCAGGCACAGTGGCTCATGCCTATAATCCCAGCACTTTGGAAGGCCAAGGCAGGAGGACTGCTTGAACCCAGGAGTTTGAGACCAGCCTGGGCAACAGTGGGAAACTCTGTCTCTACGAAAAATACAAAAATTGGCCGGGCATGGTGGCTCACGCCTGTAATCCCAGCACTTTGGAAGGCCAAGGCAAGTGGATCATCTGTGGTCAGGAGTTCGAGACCCACCTGACCAACATGGAGAAACCCCATCTCTATTAAAAGTACATAATTAGCTGGGCATGGTGGCACATGCCTGTAATCCTAGCTACTCGGAAGGCTGAGGCAGGAGAATCGCTTGAACCCGGGAGGTGGAGGTTGCGGTGAGTCAAGATCACGCCATTGCACTCCAGCCTGGGCAACAAGAGCTAAACTCCATCTCAATAAAAAAGAAAGAAAGATAGAAAAATGCAACAATTAGCCAGGCACGGTGGCACACACCTGTAGTACCAGCTACTCAGGAGGCTGAAGTGGGAGGATCACCTGAGCCCAGTAGGCAGGGGTTGCAGTGAGCCGAGATCATGCCACTGCATGCCAGCCTGGTGAAAAAGTGAGACTCTGTCTCAAAATAATAAAGAAAAAGAAAAAAAAAAAAAGAACGTAAAATATTTCTTCGAAGCAATTTTCACGATGCTAGGATTAATTCCTATAACCAACGCCTGGGCTGCATGGCGCAAACTTGGGCCACCCTACACCTCATCCCCTTTCCCCTCCTTGATGGAATTTGGCAGCGACTGGTTAAAAACTCAAACTGATGGAGTTGAAGAGGGAAGGAAGAGGAGGGTATTCCAGGCACAGGACGGTCTCCCGGCCCCAGCCTCGGGGCACGGTCTCTGCTGTGTTCTCCATTGAAGCACCTCTTCCACTTCCCACTTGAATCCCCCACTGACCCAAAGGCCCCACAGGCAGAGCTTGGGGCACCTCTGGCACCCAGCACAGTGCCAGGCACAGGTGGGCTTATGAGGATCTGCCAAATGGGAGAGGAGTCCAGATACCCAGGAATGTGGCAGGGGGACGCACAAGCAAAGACTCTGGTTATTCAAATATTTAAGGGGAGTGAATTGACATCTTTGATTTCCTTTGAAACTGCATCACAAATAAGACAGACTGATACTAGCCATTAGTTTCGTTCTTTTTTTTTTTTGAGACAGTTTCACTGTTGCCCAGGCTGGAGTGCAGTGGCACAATCTCAGCTCACTGCATCCTCTGCCTTCTGGGTTCAAGTGACTCTCTCATGCCTCAGCCTCTCGAGTAACTGGGATTACAGGCATATGCCACTATGCCCAGCTAATTTTTTTTTTTTTTTGAGATGGGATCTCACTCTGTCGCCCAGGCTGGAGGGCAGTGGTGTGATCTCAGCTCCCTGCAACCTCCACCTCCACCTCCCAGGTTCGAACGATTCACCTGCCTCAGCCTCTCAAGTAACTGGGATTACAGGTGTGCACCACCAAGTCCAGCTAATTTCTGTACGTTTAATAGAGACAGGGGTTTTACCATTTTAGCCAGGCTGGTCTTCAATTCCCAAGCTCAAGTGATCCACCTGCTTCAGCCTCCCAAAGTGCTGGGATTACAGGCGTGAGCCACTGTGCCCGGCCTTTAGCCATTACTTTCAATGGCAAAAACTGCAATTACCTTCAAACCAACCTAACAGACACAAGAATGCACAGATGGATAAATATGTCAGGAAGCAATGCTGGCAGTATGTTCTTGGAAGAAGTGAGTACACAGGGGTTTGCTGTAAAATTCTTAAAAATTTTTGAAAAGTTTGGAAATTTTCATAATAAAATGTTAGAGAAAAAACTTTAGCTATTCTTCCAAAGACATAACCGAAACTGGTTACACGATTTAAGAAAAAAATACACTACTAATAAAAGAGGCCGGGCGCGGTGGCTCACACCTGTAATCCCAGCACTTTGGGAGGCCGAGGTGGGCGGATCACGAGGTCAGGAGATCGAGACCATCCTGGATAACTTGGTGAAACCCTGTCTCTACTAAAAATACAAAAAATTCGCCGGGCGTTGTGGCGGGCGCCTGTAGTCCCAGCTACTCGGGAGGCTGAGGCAGGAGAATGGTGTGAACCCGGGAGGCGGAACTTGCAGTGAGCGGAGATGGTGCCACTGCACTCCAGCCTGGGCAACAGAGTGAGACTCCGTCTCAAAAAAAAATAAAAAATAAAATAAAAAAAAAAAGAGGATATAAGTTTTAAATTTCAAAGCATATCCACTACAGACCCTCTTTGACTTGGCCTCGGGGAAGGCCTGGGTTTCCAACCTGCCTTGTCCAAGACCCAGGAGGAGCTTCAGAAGCCATCAAAGGCAACAACAAAAATATGGCAGGAATAAACATATAAATTATGCATGTAGCTGGCTGAGAAGGGCCTCAGGGTCACTCTGTAGATATCAACTGACTCTGCCTGCTGAGCCTAAGGCCATTGCAAGGGATATGTATTTTCTCTATCTCCATTTTTTTTCTTTTTTTTTTTTTTGGAGACAGGGTCTCATTCTGTTGCCCAGGCTGGAATGCAGTTGTATGATCACAAATCACTGCAGCTTCCAATTCCTGGGCTCAAGCGATCCTCTTGCCTCAGCCTCCCAAGTAACTGTGACTAGAGGCATGCGCCACTGCAAATGGCCTATTTCCATTTTAAACACTGAGTCTGGTGCCCATGGCTTTGAGATTTACCTTGAGGACAACTGAAAAGTCGACGTCTTTCGTCTCCTTCAGGCCAAGAGGAATCAGGGGAATCGTAAATGCCTCCCTATGAGGAACACAACAAGGTATGTATGAACACCCCCAACCAGACCCCTGTGCATCCCACGGCCTTGCCCTCACCAGCCCAGCTCAGGTGTGTGCCCCCTCCTTGCCCCATCCAGTACTCACCTGGCTGACAGGCTCATTTTCCATAAGGATGACTCTGGTCATGCCCCACCCTCTGCTCTAAAACTGACCCAGCACCCTAAGACTGCTGGACCACCCCGCCTAACACATCAGGCCCCTGGCATCTTGACACTGATTTATCTTCCAGTTTCAATGCCTCAATGGTTCCTTTTTTATTTTATTTATTTAATTTTTTGAGAGACTCTTGTTCTGTCGCCCAGGCTGGAGTGCAATGGTGCAATCTCAGCTTACTGTAGCCTCCACCTCTTGGGTTCAAGCAATTCTCCTGCCTCAGCCCCCCGAGTAACTGGGATTACAGGCACACGACACCACACCCGGCTAATTTTTGTATTTTTTTAAGTAGCAATAGGGTTTTGCCATGTTGACCACGTTGGCCAGGCTGGTCTTCTGACCTCAAGTGATCCGCCCACCTTGGCCTCCCAACGTGCTGGGATGACGGGCACGAGCCTCTGCGCCCAGGTCAGTCTCAATGGTTCTTTCGGCAGCTGTGCTGAGAGTCTATCGTGTGCCAGGGTCTGTGCCTGGTGCACTTGCTGCTCCCACCTGGGTGCACCACCCTGCTGCCCTGCGCCTCCTTTGTCAGCTCCTCACTCCCTCCTCCTCTGCCCCCCTCAGCGGGCCCCACAGCTGTGGCAGCTCTCCAACACCCTCACATTCGCAACTCTGGGTTCGTAGGGGCCTCTTCTTTGGGAAGTGTCTAGGCATCCCACCACCAGCACAGGAGATGCCGTCAGGGCAGGAGCCCCATCTGACACCGAAGTGCACCTGCCTCCCAGCCCAGGGTCAGACACCCTCCACCTCCTCTCCCCCAGCTGACCACTCCGTAACCACAGGCTCCCTGAGCCTACATTCCTAGGGGCTGGGCCAGCAGGAAGTGAACGGAGCTCAGGCTGTGTTTTGCAAACACGGATTTAGCTCCCTGACCTGTAACAGGAGACCTCCTTGGGCTGCCCAGCCCAGCCCCACAAGAAGGCCAGGAAGGCTGGGCAGGGCGAGGGGACAATGCAGCTGTAAGCTGAACCTGGCTCTGCAGCACAACTGTGCTACGGCCAGGTGAGACCCATCCCGGGGGCATGGAAAGCCGGATCCTGCTGAAGGCTCCTCCAGGATACGCGAGGTGGAAAGCCAGGTTTGCGGCTGTCCAGGCAACGAGAAGAGGAGGAGCAAGTGTCCTGAGTCCCAGCTCCAGGGCATCCCAGCCCCAATGTGGCACTGACAGCGCCCTCTAGTTGCCTTCTGGCCTCCCTGAGTTTTCCCATCTGCACCATGAGGTTATTTCTTTCCCGCCTACCTCCTAGAAGACTGTAAAGATCAACCATGCTAAGAAAGAAACAATCTACTTTGAAAACAGGGCCGGGCATGGTGGCTCACGCCTGTAATCCCAGCTCTTTGGGAGGCCGAGGTGGGTGCATCACGAGGTCAGGAGATCGAGACCATCCTGGCTAATGGTGAAACCCCGTCTCTACTAAAAATACAAAAAATTAGCCAGGCAAGGTGGCGGGTGCCTTTAGTCCCAGCTACTCGGGAGGCTGAGGCAGGAGAATGGTGTGAATCCGGGAGGCAGAGCTTGCAGTGAGCTGAGATCGCGCCACTGCACTCCAGCCTGGGCGACAGAGCGAGACTCCATCTCAAAAAAAAAAAAAAAGAAAAAGAAAAAGAAAAAAAAGAAAACAGAAGAGCGCAGGACCCAAATGCATGGTGCCATGTTGAATCTGCACAGCTCTCCCTCTTCCCAATGACACAGGGCAGTGACTGGCCACTCTAGAGCCCAGGGACCACTCCAGAGACCTTCGGTTCACTCTGTGGGAAGCCCTGTGTTGCACGTCCCTGCTCTTCGGCACAGCAAATGTGAGTGTGGAACAGCCGACATTTATTACCAAACCTTGGCCCCATCTCGCCTCCTCCAGAACGTGAACCTTTTGGACAAACACTGGAATTGAACACCAGAGCATAGGCCGGGAGAACCTTCCATTAGCTGTCGCACTGACTGGGCATTCAAAACTGCACAGAAGGCCCAGTGTGGTGGCTCATGACTGTAATCTCAGCACTTTGGGAGGCTGAGGTGGGCAGACCACGAGGTCAGGAGTTCGAGACCAGCCTGGCCAACATGGTGAAACCCCGTCTCTACTAAAAATACAAAAAATTAGCTGGGCATGGTGGCATGCGCCTGTAGTCCCAGCTACTCAGGAGGCTGAGGCAGGAGGATTGCTTGAACCTGGGAGGCGGAGGTTGCGGTGAGCCACTACACTCCAGCCTGGGCGACAGAGAGAGACTCCATCTCAAAAAAAAAAACAAACAAACAAACAATAAAAACCGTACAGAAGCCCACAGGTAAGCCAGGCATGGGGTGTCACAAAGGGAAGAGCCAGCGAGGTTTCACACACTGATGCTTCCCCTCCAGCTCTGAAACCACGCTGGTGCCCTGCGGAGGACCAGCACCAGGAAACACACATTCCATAGGTGACTCAAGGTTCCCAAATCCAGGGAGCTATTTTCCGACTGAGTTTCCCCTGGGGCCCACCTACTTTTTGAGAAGTCTCATGCCCACACTGAAAAAGCACGTAAACCCTTCTCTGAACTGTCTCAAAGTTATTTCTCCTTAAAAAGAAGCATTTCACTTAGGGTTTTGTTTTGTTTTTGTGTTTTTTGAGACAGGACTTCTTTCTGTTGCCATTACTGCAGTCTCGACCTCCCTGGCTCAAGTGATCTTCCCACCTCAGCCTTCTGAGTAGCTGGGACTACAAGTGTGCACCACCATGCCCAGCTAATTTTCCTATTTTTTGTAGAGATGGGGTTTCACTATGTTGCCCAGGCTGGCCTTGAACTCCTGGGCTCAAGCGATCCCCCACCTCAGCCTCCTGAAGAGCTGGGATTACAGGCATGAGGCAAGGGGGCATTTCTTTCACAGTTAGATCTCCATTTTTGGAGATGTATTACAATTCTGAGGGATGGTGTTGCTGGCTTTCACCTCGAAGAAATCGATTCCAAAATTGAGTTATGGAGAATGATACGATAGAGTGCCTTCAAAATTGACCTGGGGCCAGGCACAGTGGCTCACATCTGTAATCCCAGCACTTTGCGAGGCCAAGGCGGGCAGATTACTTGAGACCAGGAGTTCAAGACCAGCCTGGCCAACATGATGAAACTGTCTCTACTAATAAAAAAAAAAAAAAAAAAAAAAAAAATCAGCCAAGTGTGATTGTGCACACCTGTAATCCCAGCTACTCAGGTGGCTGAGGCACAAGAATCGCTTGAACCCAGGAGGTGGAGACTGCAGTGAGCTGAGATCGTGCCACTGCACTCCAACCTGGGTGAGAGAGGGAGACTCTGTGTCAAAAAAAAAAAAAAAAGGAAATACAACCTTAAAAGGAGACTGGTCTGTTATTTTGTTTTAATTTGGATTTTTCTGTTTCAGTTTGTTACCTCCAGCTAGGAAACAGACTGCAGTCCAACCTAAGTACAATGCACAGAATCTCTGTGTGTGCAGAGTGGCCTCCCCTTACAGGGTCAGTTTTGGCCTTTGGCGTTAATCCCAAAGTATTTGTGTATGCTTTTTGTTCCTTGGCAAATAAATGAGGAAATAATTAGCCAACATTGGAAAGGTATTGTCCTAACAATGTCCCTTTAATGTTTCTTAGGAAAATTATGGTGACCCACTAAAATATCCTTGCTCAATGTCTGTTCAGTTGAATTTAATAACATATCTTGCTAATGCTTGCGTGTCTATGAAATGTGACTACGTGGAATTACTGAAAATTAACTATAAAATCCAAGGCATCTAACTTTTAAACTTATCTTGGTTCATCATGAATATTTACACTAGATTTTATACTGTCTTCATTTGTTTTTTTTTTTTTTTGTCCGTTTGTTTGTTTTGAGACAGAGTCTTGCTCTGTCAGGTGGGCTGGAGTACAGTAGTGTGATCTCGGCTCACTGAAACGTCCAACTCCCGGGTTCAAGCAATTCTGCCTCAGCCTCTGAGAAGCCAGGATTACAAGTGTGCACCACCACGCCTGGCTATTTGTTTTTTATTTTAGTAGAGACGGGGTTTCACCATGTTGGCCAGACTGGTCTCGAACTCCTGACCTCAGGTGATCCACCCGCCTCAGCCTCCCAAAGTATTGGGATTACAGGAGTGAGCCACCGTGCCCGGCCTCACAAATGCCTTTTTGTCCAACACTGCAGGTATTTCCCAACAAATGGAATGGGCTCATCCCTTCCAGTCTAGCACCTCACTCAACCCAAAACCTGATGGTTCTCTCACTTCCGAAAGTGGGGGCTGCCACACCCCAGTCTAGAATCCTATCTGGTCTCTTTGTGCAACACCCTGGATGTACGAAGGATCTCTGGCTCAGAGGCTTCTGGAAGGTGTGCTGCTCCCACTTACTCTGTGTTCTGATAGACGCCCACCGAGATGTTCAGCCCCTCCAGCTCTTCCTTGAGCATCTGCAGGTCTGAGTTAACGAAGCTCAGCTCCAGCCGCACTTGCTCCCGCACCTTTGAGTTCGTGGCCACTCTGTTCAAAGAGAAGAGGGAGAGAAGTGCTCTCAGCCAGGTATCCCGGCTTCTGGGTGAGCAGACCCAATCCCCAGTCCTTGCAGGGAGGATCAGGGCACGGCTTGCAGAGAAGGGCCAGGAGTGTCGGGTAAGGTATCCCAGGGACACAGGGCACCTGCCCAGCTTGCAGCACACCTGCCAGTACGTGGAGCTGGGGACACAGGCAATGACACTGTGAGCTGCAGACATGAACTCTATGACATCCTGCAAAAACTCAGTATTGAGAAGAGAAAACAAAACTGCTCCCAGCCATGCCCTAAAATACCGTAAGATACCCACTTGAAAAGAAATGAATGATTCCAGCCGGGCGTGGTGGCTCACGTCTGTAATCCCAGCACTTTGGGAGGCCGAGACAGGTGGATCAGCTGAGGTCAGGAGTTCGAGACCAGCCTGGCCAACATATAGTGAAATTCTGTCTCTACTAAAAAATACAAAAACTAGCTGGGTGTGGTGGCGCACGCCTGTAGTCCCAGCTATACAGAAGGCTGAGGCTTGAACCTGGGAGATAGGGGTTGCAGTGAGCTGAGATTGTGCCACTGCACTCCAGCCTGGGCAACAGAGCAAGGCTCCCTCTCAAAAAAAAAAAAGAAATGAATGATTCCTTTTGGTAGGAGAAATCACAATACATAAATAAATAAACATAAAATTTGTTTTAAAAAAAGAAAGAAATGGATGATTATAGCTGGGCATGGTGGTGCATGCCTATAGTCCCAGGCAGGAGGATCGCTTGAGTTCAGGAGGTTGATACTGCAGTGAGCTATGATCACACCACTGCAATCCAGCCTGGGTGACAGGGCAAGACACTGTCTCTAAAAACTAAAATAAGATAAAATGAAATAAAATATAAAAATTTATACATATAAGGTAGAAAGTAAAATAAAATAAATGAATGAGAAAATGAAGGGAGAGGTAATGCTTCCCAATTCATTCTGTAAGACTAGTATTAGCAACCCAAGCCTAGCAACATATAAATAGGATTATACACCATAACTAAGTGGGATTTATCCCAGGAATGCAAGGTTGGTTTAACATCTGAAAATCAATATAATATAAAGGACAAAAAACACATGGTGACTTCAACAGATATTGAAAAAACTGTGACAAAATCCATCACAGATTCATAATAAAAATTCTCAACAAAGTAGGAATAAAAGAGAATTTATGAAATCTGATAAAAGACACCTACAAAAACCCACAGTTAACATCACACTTAGTGGTGAATGACTGCTTTCCTCTTCTCACCAGGAACAAGGCAAAGATGCCCACTTTTGCTATTTCTAATCAATGAGGCAAATAAAGAAATTAAAGGCATCCAGATTAGAAAGGAAGAAATAAAACTGTCTTTATTTACAGATGGCACTATCTTATATATAGAAAATCCTAGGGCATCCATAAAACAAATATTAGTACTAATAAATTTAGTAAGGTCACAGGTCAATATACAAAAATCAATTCTTTTTTTTTTTTTTCTCTAGACAGGGTATCACTCTGTCACCTAGGCTGGAGTAAAATGTCACCATTATGGCTTACTACAGCCTCAATCTCCCAGGCTGAAGCCATCTTCCAGCCTCAGCCTCCCAAGGAGCTGGGACTACAGGTGCACACCACCACGCTGGCTGATTTTTGTATTTTTTTGTAGAGATGGAGTCTCACTATGTTGCCCAGGCTGGCCCAGAAATCCTGGGCTCAAGCAATCTTCCTGCCTCAGCCTCCCAAAGTGCTGAGATTACAGGCATGAGCCACTGTGCCTGGCCAATTCTACTTCTATATACTAGCAATGAACAATCTTGAAATTGAGAAAACCATTCCATTCACAATAGCATCAGAAAGAATAAAATACTCAGGAATAAACAAAAGAATCACAAGACACGTAAACTGAAAACTACAAAACAATGCTGAGATATATTAAAAGAAGAGCTATTCCATGTTTGTGGATGGGAAGGCTCATTATTGTCAAGATATCAAGCCTCCTTAGTTGGTACATTCATTCAATGCAACCTCAATCAAAATCCCACTAACCTTTTTAATAGAAATCAGCAAGCTGATCCTAAAATTCATATGGAAATGCAAAAAAAACCTATAATAGGCAAAATAATTTTGAAAAATAAGAACAGAGTTGGAAGACATATTGATTTTAAAATTTACTAAGAAGCTGGGCTGGGCATGGTGGCTCACGTCTGTAATCCTAGCACTTTGGGAGGCTGAGGCGGGTAGATCACCTGAGGTCAGGAGTTCGAGACCAGCCTGATCAACACGGTGAAACCCCATCTCTACTAAAAATACAAAAAATTAGCTGGGAGTGGTGGCAGACACCTATAATCCCAACTACTCGGGAGCCTGACGCAGGAGAATCACTTGAACCCAGAAGGCAGAGGTTGCAGTGAGCCAAGATCGCGCCACTGCACTCCAGCCTGGGCAACAAGAGCGAAACTCCATCCCCCAAAAAAAATAAAAAATAAACTTACTAAGAAGCCATAGTCATCAAGATAGCATGGTACTGACATAAAGATAGGCAATGAAACAGAATAAGAGTCCAGGAATAGGCCAGGTGCAGTAGCTCACGCCTGTAATCCCAGCACTTTGGGAGGCCAAGACGGACGGATCACGAGGTCAGGAGATCGAGACCATCCTGGCTGACACAGTGAAACCCCGTCTCTACTAAAAATACAAAAAATTAGCCGGGCGTGGTGGCGGGCACCTGTAGTCCCAGCTACTCGGGAGGCTGAGGCAGGAGAATGGCGTGAACCCAGGAGGTAGAGCTTGCAGTGAGCTGAGATCGCACCACTGCACTCCAGCCTGGGCGACAGAGCGAGACTCCGTCTCAGAAAAAAAAAAAAAAAAAAAAAAAAGAGTCCAAGAATAAATGTTTACATTTATGTAGTAAATCTTTACAATTGATTTTGAACAAAAGTGCCAAATCAATTCAATGTGGAAAAGATTATTGTTTCAACAAATAGTGCTAAAGCAGGTTGACATCCATAGGTATGTCAGGGTCCCTAAAACCACCCCCAAGTTCAGTGTTAATCTAGGAGGACTTGCAAAAGCCATGGCTATGGTTTACTACAGCAAAAGACACAAAGCATAATGAGCAAAGGGAAAGGCACACAGGGTGAAACTGGGAGGAGGCCCGGCCCAGGCTTCTAGGGGTCCTCTCCCAGTGGAATCCCACAGACCGTGCTTAACTCCCCCAGCAAGGAGTTGTGACAACACACGTAAAATGCCATCTACCAGGGAAGCTCAGAGACTCCGTGTCCAGGGTTTTTACTGGGGGCTGATAGCATAGGCACCTCTGCCTAGCATGCTCCAAAATTCTGGATTCCCAGAAGGAAGGCAAGTGGTTCCACATAAACCATACCATTTGTACAGACAGTTCAGGCACAGTGAGTCAATCTTATCAGTCTGGGAATGGTGAGAACACTTCTAAAATCGAAGTTTCCGCCCTCGCCACGTGTGACAACACTCTTCCTCTTGTGGCTCTGGAAGTCCGCACACATGCACATTTGGACTCCCCCAGAAAATAAGATACTGGAGGCTCAGCTTGGTGAATTTCATCAATTCAGAGATTTTTGTGTGTGTGTATGGCTATAGCACCAGTAAGAAATACATTTTAGGCCAGGCGCAGTGGCTCACATCTGTAATCCCAGCATTTTGAGAGGCCAAGGCACGCGGATCACTTAAGGCCAAGAATTTGAGATCAGTCTGGGCCACATGGTAAAACCGGTCTCTACTAAAAAGACAAAAATTAGCCAGACATAGTGGCACATGCCTGTAGTCCCAGCTACTCAGGAGGCTGAGGTATGAGAATCGCTTGAACCCGGGAGGTGGAGGTTGCAGTGAGCTGAGATCGCACCACTGCACTCCAGCCTGGGTGACAGAGCAAGACTCCATCATGAAAAAAAGAAAAAAGAAATACATTTTACAACTCAGTACATGCATGCACAAACACACAGACACATGCCCCTGCAACAAAAGTCTCACAGAAGTCATAGGCATGATCCACTCCAGCATATTCTAGTCTACTCTAATAACTTCTTTTTAAAACACAATTATGTTTGCAACCCTCCAATTCTCTGATTATCTGACACCAACTGGGTATCCAACAATTCAATTTGATTCTGACCCCAGCTCCCGGGGTAAGCACATACCCCACAGAGTAGGGGCTCGGTCCCACGAGGCTGCCCCCATTTTAGGGACCAGTCACACATCCTGGGAGAGAGGGGGATACTTGTGCTTCTGACTGATGAGCTGTCAATCAAGGGTTCCCACTGCCACCTCCTCAGGTTTGGTAATTCACCAGAAAGACTCCCAGAACATAGGAAAGCACCTGATGGACCAGTACTGGTTTATGTTATTCAATTCAGGAATAGCCAATTGGAAGAGGTGCACACAGCAAGTTACGGTGGGAGAGGGGCAGGGCTTCCATGCTCAATCCAGGCACCTCAATGTGTTCACCAACCCAGAGGCTCCCTGAACCTCATTGTATTGTTATTCTATCCTATTCTATCCTATTCTATTCTATTCTATTCTATTTTTGGGAGAGGGTCTTGTTTTGTCACCCAGGCGGGAGTGCAGTGGCATGATCATGGCTTACTGCAGCCTCGCCCTCCAGGGCTCAAATGATCCTCCCACCTCAGCCTCCCAAGTAACTGGGACTACAGGCATGCACCACCATACCCAGCTAATTTTTGTATTTTTTCACCATGTTGCCCAGTCTGGTCTCCAACTCCTGGGCTCAAGCAATCCGCCCGCCTCAGGCTTCCAAAGTGCTGGGATTACAGGCGTGAGCCACGACGCCCAGCCTTATTTTATTTTTTGTATAGATGGTGTCTTGCTATGTTCCCTAGGCTGGCCTCCAACTCCTGGGCTCCTGGGTTTGAGTGATCCTCCCTCACCCTCCTGGGTAGCAGGAACTACAGATATGCACCATTGCGCCCGGCTAATGTAGGTTTTTTTTTTGGTTTTTTTTGTTTTTTTTTTTGAAATGGAGTCGCCCAGACTGGAGTGCAGTGGCGTGATCTCAGCTCACTGCACACTCCGCCTCCCGGGTTCCAGTGATTCTCCTGCCTCAGCCTCCCGAGTAGCTGGGACTACAGGCGCCCGCCACCACGCCCGGCTAATTTTTTGTATTTTTAGTAGAGACGGGGTTTCACCATGTTAGCCAGGATGGTCTTGATCTCCTCACGTCGTGATCCATCTGTCTCGGCCTCCCAAAGTGCTGGGATTACAGGCGTGAGCCACCGCGCCCGGTCTTTTTTTTTTCTGAGGCAGAGTCTCGCTCTTTCCTCTGGGCTGGAATGCAGTGATGTGGTCTCAGCTCACTGCAACCTCCACCTCCCAGGTTCAAGCAATTCTCCTGCCTCAGGCTCCCGAGTAGCTGGGATTACAGGCGCCCGTCACCATACCCAGCTAATTTTTGTATTTTTAGTAGAGACGGGGTTTCACCATGTTGGCCTGGTCTCCAACTCCTGATCTCAGGTGATCCACCCACCTTGGCCTCCCAAAGTGCTGGGATTACAGGCGTGAGCCACCGTGACCGGCCTAATGCAGGGTTTTTTATGGAGGCTTCATTACGCATAGATGATTAAATCATTGGCCACTGGTGACTGAGCTCGATCTCCTCTCTCCCCTCTCCAGAGGTGGTATAGGGAGGAGCTGAAATTTCCAGCCCTCTCACCATGTGTCTGGGGATCAGCATCCATTCTAAAGCCTCCCACCAAGAGTGATCTCATTAGCATACAAAAGATACTTTTATCACTCAGGAGCTCTGTGCCAGGAACACAGGAACAGGACGAAAACCAAATATTTATCTTTTATTATGCCACAGCAACGCACTGAATTGATGTCATTACACACCACTGGTCACAATCTACAGCTTGTAAAACCTGTGCTACAAAGAGCTTATTGAGAAAATGACTGATTCTGTAGCCGATAATGTTCACAAGGATTGGGGTGGGGTCAGGGGAATCCTCCCATCCCTCAGTATCAGGAATGGGTTCATTTCTTCTTACAAATGGGATTCCAAGCTAGTGAATATAAAATGCGTTCCAAATATATTCCTTTCCTCCTGTTGCCTGCCAGGAAGCTCAGAGACAAATCACGGCTCACATTTCACAAAGTATATAGGACTTTGTGGCATGCACTAGCCTTACCTCCAGCTAAATCTCTCCTTTATTCTTCTTTCTCTTGCCTTCATATCTTCATTCACTCCTGATTTAATCTTACATGTTTTATGAATATGTTAAGGTACTTCAAATCTACTTTAAAACAAGGGAAGATAAACAATTATAATTCAATTATAATTCCTAGAGGACAAGCCTTCTTTCTCTTGGTATTTTTTTCCTAGAACCTGGCATAGCCCTTTCCACATCATGGGGGCGCTGAACAAATTTTAGTTCATGGAAGAACAAATGACAGTGAAGACTACTCCCTCTAGGCAGCGAGGGAGCTGATTGGTTCTCAGCAACACGGTAGATTCAACTTAAATATAAAAACTAAGGCCTGGCACGGAGGTTCACACCTGTAATCCCAGCACTCTGGGAGGCCAAGGTGGACAGATCACCTGAGGTCAGGAATTCAAGATCAGCCTGGCCAACATGGTGAAACCCTGTCTCTACTAAACATACAAAAATTAGCTGGGCATGGTGGCATGTGCCTGTACTCTCAGCTACTCAGGAGGCTGAGGCAGGAGAATCACCTGAACCTGGGAAGCGGAGGTTGCAGTGAGCAGTGATCATGCCACTGCACTCCAGCCTGGGCAACAGAGCAAGGCTCCATCTCAAAAAAAAAAAAATTAAAATAGGCCGGGCACGGTGGCTCACGCCTATAATACTAGCACTTTGGGAGGCCGAGGTGGGCAAATCACCTGAGGTCAGGAGTTGGAGACCAGCCTGACCAACGTGGAGAAATCTCGTCTCTACTGAAAATACAAAATTAGCTGGGCATGGTGGCAGGCACTTATAATCCCAGCTACTCGGAAGGCTGAGGCAGGAGACTCGCTTGAACCTGGGAGGCACAGGTTGTGGTGAGCCACGATCGCGCCATTGCACTCCAGCCTGGGCAACAAGAGCGAAACTCCGTCTCAAAAAAGAAAAAAATAAATTAAATAAAAATAAATAAAAACTGAGACCCTAAGAACCCCACGAAAGTCCCTGGAGAGCTTCCACGTAATGCCAACTCTTTATTTTTCCACCTTTATATATAAATTTGCCATGTCTCCCCCCTCCCAACTTGGCAAAACAGTTATTTTTTTTAATTTTAATATATTTTTTAATAGAGTCAGGGGTCTCAACATATTGCCCAGGCTGGTCTCAAACTGCTAAGACAAAGCAATCCTCTTGCCTCATCCTCCCAAAGTGCTAGGATTATAGGTGTGAGCCATCGCGCCTAGCCTGGCAACAATTTTTGATTTAAGATTTGCCACAAGGCCAGGCGCGGTGGCTCATGCCTGTAACTCCAGCACTTTGGGAGGCCAAGGTGGGCAGATCACGAGGTCAGGAGTTTGACACCAGACTGGCCAACACAGTGAAACCCCGTCTCTACTAAAAATACAAAAGTTGGACAGGCACGGTGGCTCACGCCTATAATCCCAGCACTTTGGGAGGCCGAGGCGGGCAGATCACGAGGTCAGGAGATCAAGACCATCTTGGCTAACATGGTGAAACCCTGTCTCTACTAAAAATACAAAAAAATTAGCCACGTGTGGTGGTGGGCGCCTGTAGTCCCAACTACTTGGGAGGCTGAGGCAGAAGAATGGCGTGAACCCGGGAGGCAGAGCTTGCAGTGAACAGAGATTGCACTACTGTACTCCAGCCTGGGCGACAGTGCAAGACTTCATCTCAAAAAAAAAAAAAAAAAAAAACAAAAGTTAGCTGGGCATAGTGGCACACCCCTGTAGTCCCAGCTACTCAGGAGGCTGAGGCAGGAGAATTGCTTGAACCTGGGAGGCGGAGGTTGTGGTGAGCCAAGTTCATCACACCACTGCACTCCAGCTTGGGCAAGAGCGAGACTCCATCTCAAAAAAAAAAAAAAAAAAAGATTTACAAGAAAGCCAGGTGAAGTGGGTCATGCCTATGATCCTAGTGCTTTGAGAGGCTGAGGCAGGAGGATTGCTTGAGGCTAGGAGTTCAAGACCAGCCGAAGCAACATAGTGAGACCTTGTCTCTAAAACAAATATGTTTTTTATTTATTATTTTTGAGATGGAGCATTTTTGAGATGGAGTCTTGCTCTGTCACCCACGCTGGAGTGCAGTGGTACGATCCTGGCTCACTGCAACCTCCGCCTCCAGGTTCAAGCGATTCTCCTGCCTCAGCCTCCCGAGTAGCTGGAGTTACAGGTGTGTGCCACCACACCCAGCTAATTTTTTGTATTTTTAGTAGAGATGGGGTTTCACCCTGTAGGCCAGGCTAGTCTTGAACTCCTGATCTCAAGTGATCCACCTGCCTCTGCCTCCCAAAGTGCTGGGATTACAGGCGTGAGCCACCACACCCAGCCAATTTTTGTATTTTTAGTAAAGACAGGGTGTCACCATGTTGCCCAGGCTGGTTTTGAACTCCTGGACTCAAGTGATTCTTGAGGATCGGCCTCCCAAAGTGCTGGGATTACAGGCTTGAGCCACTACACCAGGCCTAAAAATTTTTTTTAAATACATTTCCAACAAATCAATGAGCTGCCCTTAAGATGTAGACCTCTTTACGTCGGTCACTCTGAAACTGTTGGCAGCCAGGTGGGGTCTCAGGGTTGGTTTCTGCAATGCTGACCTTTGATGCAACCATGATTCAGAAATCAACCCTGGAGTCTGAGCTTCGTTGCTAGCACAGGTGTACGTCAGAGGCGTTCGCAGCAGAGCGACTCCATTTTGAGTGAGGGCTGGAAAAAGAGGCTGAGACTTGCTGGGCTGCATTCTCAGAAAATTAGCCATTCCTAGCTTCTAAATGTTTACAGTAAAGGGAACAAATTAATAATGTTTTCTAAAACAGACCCAGACCTGGGAGTGTCCTGATATCCCGATATCTGGAGAACAAAGGCATTCTTCAATTTTGCTTTAAAGATAATAATATCAGGCCGGGTGCCGTGGCTCACGCCTATAATCCCAGCACTTTGGAAGGCTGAGGTGGGCAGATCACGAGGTCAGGAGCTATAGACCATCCTGGCTAACACAGTGAAAACCTCTCTCTACTAAAAATACAAAAAAATTAGCTGTGCATGGTGGCGGGCGCCTGTAGTCCCAGCTACTCGGCAAGCTGAGGCAGGAGAATGGCGTGAACCCGGGAGGCGGAGCTTGCAGTGAGCGGAGATCAGGCCACTGTACTCCAGCCTGGGCGACAGAGCCAGACTCCGTCTCAAAAAAAAAAAAGAATAATATCGATTCCTGCAAAATATAGTAAGTAAGAAATTTTTTTTTTTTTTTTTTTTGGTGACGGAGTCTTGCTCTGTCGCCCAGGCTGGAGTGCAGTGGCACAATCTTGGGAGGCTGAGGCAGGAGGATTACTTGAGGCCAGGAGTTCAACACCAGCCTGGGCAATATAGGGAGACCCCCCATCTCTACAGAAAATTTGAAAATGAAAATTAGCTGGGAATGGTGGTATACGTGTATAGTCCCAGCTGCTTAGGAGGCTAAGGCAGGAGGATCACTTGAGCCCAGGAGTTTGGGTCTGCAGTGGGCTAGTGAGAGGTGACAGCGTGCTGGCAGTCCTCACAGCCCTCGCTCGCTCTCGGAGCCTCCTCTGCCTGGGCTCCCACTTTGGCGGCACTTGAGGAGCCCTTCAGCCCGCCGCTGCACTGTGGGAGCCCCTTTCTGGGCTGGCCAAGGCCGGAGCCGGCTCCCTCAGCTTCTGGGGAGGTGTGGAGGGAGAAGCCCGGGCGGTAATCAGGGCTTCGTGCGGTGCTTGCGGGCCAGCGCGAGTTCCGGGTGGGCGTGGGGTGGGTGTGGGCTGGGCGGCCCCGCGCTGGGAGCGGACATCCGGCCCCACTGGCCCGGGACAGTGAGGGGCTTAGCACCTGGGCCAGCAGCTGCTGTGCTCAATTTCTCGCCCGGCCTTAGCTGCCTTCCCGCAGGGCAGGGCTCAGGACCTGTAGCCTGTCATGCCTGAGCCTCCCCCCACCCTCCGTGGGCTCCTGTGTGGCCCAAGCCTCCCTGAGGAGCACCACCCCCTGCTCCACGGTGCCCAGTCCCATGACCACCCAAGGGCTGAGGAGTGCGGGTGCACGGCGCCGGACTGGCAGGCAGCTCCACCTGCCGCCCTGGTGCGGGATCCACTGGGGGAAGCCAGCTGGGCTCCTGAGTCTGGTGGGGACTTGGAGAACCTTTATGTCTAGTGCAGGGATTGTAAATACACCAATCAGCACTCTGTATCTAGCTCAAGGTTTGTAAACACACCAATCAGCACCCTGTGTCTAGCTCAGGGTTTGTGACTGCACCAATCGACACTCTGTATCTGGCTACTCTGGTGGAGACTTGGAGAATCTTTATGTCTAAGGGATTGTAAATACACCAATTGGCACTCTGTATCTAGCTCAAGGTTTGTAAACACACCAAGCAGCACCCTGTATCTAGCTCAGGGTTTGTGAATGCACCAGTTGACACTCTGTATCTAGCTACTCTGGTGGTGACTTGGAGAACCTTTGTGTGGACAATCTGTATCTAGCTAATCTCGTGGGGACATGGAGAACCTTTGTGTCTAGCTCAGGGATTGTAAACGCACCAATCAGCACCCTGTCAAAACAGACCACTGAGCTCTACCAATCAGCAGGATGTGGGTGAGGCCAGATAAGAGAATAAAAGCAGGCTGCCTGAGCCGGCAGTGGCAACCCGCTCCGGTCCCTGTCCACACTGTGGAAGCTTTGTTCTTTCACTCTTTGGGTCCACACTGCCTTTATGAGCTGTAACACTCACTGCAAAGGTCTGCAGCTTCACTTCTGAAGCCAGCGAGACCAGGAACCCACCGGGAGGAACGAACAACTCCAGACGCGCCGCCTTAAGAGCTGTAACACTCACCGCAGAGGTCTGCAGCTTCACTCCTGAGCCAGCGAGACCATGAACCCACCAGAAGAAAGAAACTCCGAACACATCTGAACATCAGAAGGAACAAACTCCAGACACACAGCATTTAAGAACTGTAACGCTCACTGCAAGGGTCCGCGGCTTCATTCTTGAAGTCAGTGAGACCAAGAACCCACCAATTCCGGACACACTAGGATTGCACTGCTACACTCCAGTGTGGGCAACAGAGTGAGACCTCCTCTCAAAAAATAAATAGGCATGGTGGCTCACACCTGTCATCGCAGCACTCTGGGAGGCCTAGGCACGAGGATTGCTTGAGCCCTGGAGTTTGAGACCAGCCTGAGCATCATAGGGAGACCCAGTCTCTATAAAAAAATTTTAAAAATTAGCCGAATGCCAGTCAGGTGTGGTGGCTCGTGTCTGTAATCCCAGCACTTTCGGAGGCCGAGTGGGCAGATCATTTGAGGTCAGGAGTTTGAGAACAGCCTGGACAACATGGTGAACCCCCTCTCTATTAAAAATACAAAAATTAGCTGGGCATGGTGGTGCGTGCCTGTAATCTCAGCTACTAGGGAGGCTGAGGCAGGAGAAGCGCTTGAACCCAGGAGGCAACAGAGCGAGACTTCATATCAAAAAAAAAAAAAATTAGCCTAGTGTGGTACACACCGGTGGAGGCTGAGGCGGGAGGACAGCTTGAGCCCAGAAGGTTGAGGCTGCACTGAGCTGTGATCATACCACTGAACTCCAGGTTGGGCAACAGAGCAAGACCCTGCCTCAAAATGAATAAATATAAAAATTTTATTTATTTATTATTTACGTATTTATTTATTTTGAGACGGAGTCTCGCTCTGTCACCCAGGCTGGAGTGCAGTGGCATGATTGCGGCTCACTGCAACCTCCATCCCCCTGGTTCAAGCAATTCTCCTGCCTCAGCCTCCCAAGTAGCTGAGATTACAGGTGCACACCACCACACCCAGCTAATTTTCTTTTCTTTTTGTTAAGAGACAGGGTCTCACTCTGTCACCCAGGCTGGAGTGCAACGGCGCGATCTCGGCTCACTGCAACCTCGAACTCCTGGGCTCAGGGGATTCTCCAGCCTCAGCCTTCCGAGTAGCTGGGATTACAGATGTGTGCCACCACGCGTGGCTAGTTTTTGTATTTTTAGTAGAGACAAGGTTTAACAATGTTGGCCAGGCTGGCCTCAAACTCCTGACCTCAAATGATTTGCCCGCTTCAGCCTCCCGAAGTGCTGTGATTACAGACTTGAGCCACCACACCTAGTCTAAAAAGTTTTTTTTTTAAAAGTAATACATGTGTATTTTGCATTCTGTCCCCATTTGTTTTAGTGTAATTATTTTTCTCCCAAGTCTTTTAATAAAACTATCCTTCCAGGAATAAGCATCACATTGACACAGTGACTTGCCGCAGCTTCAGCGACCTTATTAGAGCAGCTTAGCCTTAGTCCATCTGATCCCAAATCCCGCTCTGCCAGGGTTTCAGGAGGCTGGAGCGAGGACTGTCCCATTCCCTGCTGAGGTGGCTGATCAGCCAGACCGGCAGGACATCTGCTCCCAGCCTGTCTCTCAATGGAGGAAGGTGGGCCTTGATGTTGATGTCAGCCCCAAAGGCTATCAAGGGCTTGCAAACCTCACCACAGACACATACCAGCCCTCCCACAACTGACGGTGTGAGCTGTCATTAACCTCAAGTCACTCTCATGACAGCCAAGGCCACCTCACGTCACTCCTGCCCCAGAACTTCATCACCCCCGTCCAGAGGTCACAAACTAAACTGAAGGCCTGAGGGACTTGTTCACCTGGCTCTCAGGATGTTACTATCCCCCCTCTGAAATGAGACCCCAAAACTTAAAAATTCAACAATCGGCCAGGCACAGTGGGTCATGCCTGTAATCCCAGCACTTTGAGAGGCTGAGGCAGGCAGATCACTTGAGGTCAGGAGTTTGAGATCAGCCTGGCCAACATGGCGAAACCTCGTCTCTACGAAAAATACAAAAATTAGCCGGGCATGATGGCGCATGCTTGTAGTCCCAGCTACTCGGGAGGCTGAGGCAGGAGAATCACATGAACCCGGGAGGCGGAGGTTGCAGTGAGCCAAGATCATGCCACTGCACTCCAGCCTGGGTGACAGGGCAAGACTCTGTCTCAAAAAGAAAAAAAAAAAAAAAAAATTCAACAATCAATCAGATTAAAAACAAAAAAATTCCTAACTTCTCCTGGAAAAAAAAAATTAGAAGATACAGCAACTCTGGCCCTACCCTCCATGAGGCAAACTGCAGTTGCCTCATCCAGAGAGGGCATATGCTGTGTGCACTTCACCACAGTCCCCACCACTCCCTATTGTCTCACAGCACAGAATCCAGCCCCATTCACTCATTTAAAGCCCACCTGATCCCTGTAAACCTCGGAGCAGGTCACTTCTGATCTAGCCCAACAATTCTCAGCACAACAGGGGAACCTGAAGCCCAGAGAGGTTAAATGACCTGCTCTTGTTCAAAGAACTAGTTAGTTAAAACTAGTTAAAACTAGGCAACCTGCCTTTTTTTTTTTTTTTTGAGACGGAGTCTTGCTCTGTGGCCCCGGCTGGAGTGCAGCGGCGCGATCTCAGCTCACTGCAAGCTCCGCCTCCCGGGTTCATGCCATTCTCCTGCCTCAGCCTCCCGAGTAGCTGGGATTACGGATGCATACCACCATACCTGGCTAATTTTTTTAGTTTTAGTTTTTGAGATGGGGTTTCACCATGTTGGCCAGGATGGTCTCGATCTCTTGACCTCGTGATCCGCCTGCCTCGGCCTCCCAAGAGGCCTTCCCAACAAGAACTACAGAAGTGAGCCACTGTGCGCGGCTTTAAATTTCACAAGGACTGCCTCAATTTCAGATAAACTTCATCACATTTCTACCCTAGCTTTTCTCAAGGGAGGGAAGCTGGGAGAAGACAGAATATTGTCTCTGGTTGGCCTAAATGAAAAAGTACGGTCAGGCGTGGTGGCTTACGCCTGTAATTCCAGCACTTTGGGAGGCTGAGGCAGGCAGATCACTTGAGGTCAGGAGTTCAAGACCAGCCTGACCAACACCGTGAAACCCCGTCTTACTAAAAGTATAAAATTTAGCCAGGCATGGTGGCACATGCCTATAATCCCAGCTACTCAGGAGGCTGAGGCACAAGAATCACTTGAATCCAGGAGGTGGAGGTTGCACAGTGAGCCGATATCTTGACACTGCACTCTATCCTGGGAGACAGAATGAGACTCTGTCTCAAAAAAAAAAAAAAAAAAAACCTGAAAAAAGTGCATTTGAAATATTTGATGGCTTTCTAACAAAACTCCAGGAAGCTCATGGACTCCCAGCTGGAATGGATCAGAGAAGGGGAAGACTTTGAAGGATCACAAAATCTGGTTTTTCAAGTGCCTGCCTAGCCACGATACCCTCTGACAGTCCTCAGGTAAGGACTTAGCACCCCCATTTCCATTCCTGCATTTCTGGGGACGTCTCCAAACATCCCCCACCCCATTCCAACGGATCTACCTTCCTTTGGGGGCTGCAGTAGGAAACCTGGGAACCAGAAGACAAACAGAAGGAAAGCAGGGCCTAATTTACAACTGAAACCACCCATGGCCTGCAGAGACAGCCATGTAATGGGTCGCCCAGGGACACTGAGGGGCCAGAGCGGGGCTTGGCAGAATGCCCTATTTGTTTTCGGGAAACCGTTGGTGCTTGTTGAGTCAGATTAATAAATACCTTCAGGGTTTCCTCTGACAACATTCTCCAGCAAGGGGTACTTTGAACCTTTAGGCCACTGTGAGAATCATTAACAACCCCCCACCCCTGCCCCTGCCAACCCAACCACTGCCAGTTTAACAATGAGCTTGAGTCAGGCTCGGGCCTCAGAAAGGGTGACTGCTGGTGTCATTAAGAGAACAAGGCACACAAAACTGCCCTAGTTCCTGCCTGAGAAACTCCAAGTTCCCTGCTCACAGGGGCCTCTCCGACCACCCTCTGTCTCTAAGGCTGGCCACCCTGGGCCAACCTCTATGACATTCAGAGTTCATTATTCCCTAGAAAACATCACTTCCCTAGGTGATCTGATTTGTTTACTTGTCTGTGAAAGTCTCCTCCCATCCCCCAACAAGAGAAATCACAAAAGCAGAGCCTCGCCTGATCTTCAGGCACCTCAACTGTGCCTGCCACTTAACAGGTGCTCAATAGCCAGGCACAGGGGCTCACTCCTGAAATCCCAGCACTCTGGGAGGCCGAGGCAGGAGGATCACTTGAGGCCAAGAGTTTGAGACCAGCCTGGGCAACATGGTGAAACCCTGTCTCTACTAAATATTTAAAAAATTCAATTAGCCGGGTGTGCTGGCATGTGGCTGTAGTCCCAGCTATTTGGGAGGCTGAGGCAGGAGAATCACTTGAACGTGGGAGGCAGAGGTTGCAGTGAGCCAAGATTGCGCCATTGCACTCCAGCCTGGGCAACAAGAGTGAAACTCTGTCTCAAAAAAAAAAAAAAGGTGCTCAATGAATCCATGAATAGGTAAATCAATTGTTGTCCACTCCTAGGAAAGCCACACAGCATCAAGGCTGCCCACCTGCCCCCTTGGCCACAAAGCAGGCCTGTCCAAGGGTCAACCAGAACCCTAGGCCACAAAACATACCACAGCCTTCCCAGCACATGACAGGGAGTCCCAAAATCGGGGGCCTCTCTCACATTACACAGACAACATGAGTTCCTCTCTGCTATGGGAGTGGACAATTCCCATGTCCAGACTTGTCTTGGGACAGGGACACTGCTTGACTTTTTAAAAGCCAAAATGCTACAGTATTTTTCCCAGCCTCCTCCAGTAACAACCTCCTTTGCACCCAGTTGCAAAAGGAGCTGGAGAAGAGATTCCCAGACAACCTTCCCACCCAGGACCTCAAGTCATCAGGTATTCCGTGAGTAACAAAAGCAACACAGGCCAGGCACAGTGGCTCATGTTTGTAATCCCAGCACTCTGGGAGACCAAGGCAGGAGGATCACTTGAGGACAACAGTTCGAGAACAACCTGGGCAACACAGCAAGACCCTGTCTCTACAAATAATTTTTAAAAAATCAGTCGGGCATTGGCCAGGCACAGTGGCTCACGCCTGTAATCCCAGCACTTTGGGAGGCTGAGGCGGGTGGATCATGAGGTCAGGAGTTCGAGACCAGCCTGGCCAAGATGGTGAAACCTCGTCTCTACGAAAAATACAAAAATGGCTCTGGCTATTTCCTTATCTATAAAATCGGTGGGCTCTCTCCTCTCCCCTCTCCCATCTCCCCTCTCCCCTCTCCCCGGTCTCCCTCTCCTTCTTTTTTCGGTCTCCCTCTGTTGCTGAAGCTGGACTGTACTGCCGTGATCTCGGCTCGCTGCAGCCTCCCTGCCTCGGGCTCCTGTGACTCTCCTGCCTTGGCCTGCCGAGTGCCTGGGATTGCAGGCGCACGCCGCCACGCCTGAATGGTTTTTGTATTTTTGGTGGAGACGGGGTTTCGCCGTGTTGACCGCGCTGGTCTCCAGCTCCTGGCCTCCAGTGATCTGCCTGCCTCGGCCTCCCGAGGTGCTGGGATTGCAGACGGAGTCTCGCTCACTCAATGCTCAATGGTGCTCAGGCTGGAGTGCAGTGGCGTGATCTCGGCTCGCTACAACCTCCACCTACCAGCCTCCTGCCTTGGCCTCTTAAAGTGCTAAGATTACAGCCTCTGCCCCGCCACCACCCCGTCTAGGAAGTGAGGAGCGTCTCTGCCTGGTCGCCCATCGTCTGGGATGTGAGGAGCCCCTCTGCCCAGCCGCCCCATCTGGGAAGTGAGGAGCGCCTCTGCCCGGCCACCATCCTGTATAGGAAGTGAGGAACGTCTCTGCCCGGCTGCCCATCGTCTGGGATGTGAGGAGCGCCTCTGCCCGGCTGACCCGTCTGGGAAGTGAGGAGCGCCTCTGCCCAGTCGCCCAACGTCTGGGAAGTGAGGAGCGCCTCTGCCCGGCCGCCCCGTCTGGGAGGTGAGGAGAGCCTCTGCCCGGCCGCCCCGTCTGGGAAGTGAGGAGCGCCTCTGCCCGGCCGCCCCGTCTGGGAGGTGAGGAGTGCCTCTGCCTAGCTGCCACCCCGTCTGGGAGGAAGTGAGGAGCACCTCTGCCCGGCTGCCCCGTCTGGGAAGTGAGGAGCGCCTCTGCCTGGCCGCCACCCTGTCTGGGAGGAAGTGAGGAGCGCCTCTGCCCGGCCGCCCCATCTGGGAAGTGAGGAGCGCCTCTGCCTGGCCACCCCGTCTGGGAGGTGAGGAGCGCTTCTGCCCTGCCGCCCCGTCTGGGAGGTGAGGAGCGCCTCTGCCCTGCCGCCCTGTCTGGGAAGTGAGGAGCGCCTCTGCCGGGCCACCCCGTCTGGGAAGTGAGGAGCGCCTCTGCCTGGCTGCCCCATCTGGGAAGTGAGAAGCGCCTCTGCCCAGCCGCCACACCGTCTGGGAAGTGAGGAGCGCCTCTGCCTGGCCACCCCATCTGGGAGGTGAGGAGCGCCTCTGCCTGGCCGCCACCCCGTCTGGGAGGAAGTGAGGAGCGCCTCTGCCCGGCTGCCCCATCTGGGAAGTGAGGAGCGCCTCTGCCCGGCCGCCACCCCATATGGGAAGTGAGGAGCGCCTCTGCCTGGCCACCCCGTCTGGGAGGTGAGGAGCGCCTCTGCCCGGCCGCTCCGTCTGGGAGGTGAGGAGTGCCTCTGCCCGGCCGCCACTCCGTCTGGGAGGAAGTGAGGAGCACCTCTGCCCAGCTGCCCCATCTGGGAGATGAGGAGCACCTCTGCCCGGCCGCCCCGTCTGGGAGGTGAGGAGCGCCTCTGCCCGGCCGCCACCCCGTCTGGGAGGAAATGAGGAGCGCCTCTGCCCGGCTGCCCCATCTGGGAAGTGAGGAGCGCCTCTGCCCGGCCGCCACCCCATATGGGAAGTGAGGAGCGCCTCTGCCCGGCTGCCCCGTCTGGGAAGTGAGGAGCGCCTCTGCCCGGCCGCCACCCCATCTGGGAGGAAGTGAGGAGCGCCTCTGCCCGGCCGCCCCGTCTGGGAAGTGAGGAGCGCCTCTGCCTGGCCGCCACCCCGTCTGGGAGGAAGTGAGGAGCGCCTCTGCCCGGCCGCCCCGTCTGGGAAGTGAGGAGCGCCTCTGCCCGGCTGCCCTGTCTGGGAGGTGTACCCAACAGCTCCGAAGAGACAGCGACCATCGGGAGCGGGCCATGAGGACGATGGCGGTTTTGTTGAAAAGAAGGGGGGGAAGTGTGGGGAAACGAAGGAGAGATCAGATTGTTGCTGTGTCTGTGTAGAAAGAGGTGGGCATAGGAGACTCCATTTTGTTCTGACTAGGAGAAATTCTTCTGCCTTGGGATGCTGTTGATCTATGGCCTTGCCCCCAGCCCCGTGCTCTCTGAAACATGTGCTGTGTCAACTCAGGGTTAAATGGATTAAGGGCGGTGCAAGATGTGCTTTGTTAAACAGATGCTTGAAGGCAGCATGCTCTTTAAGAGTCATCACCACTCCCTAATCTCAACTACCCAGGGGCACAAACACTGCAGAAGGCCGCAGGGACCTCTGTCTAGGAAAACCAGAGACCTTTGTTCATGTGTTTATCTCCTGACCTTCTCTCCACTATTATCCTATGACCCTGCCATATCCCCCTCTCCGAGAAACACCCAAGAATGATCAATAAATACTTCATAAATTAAAAAAAAAAAAAAAAAGAAAAATACAAAAATGAGCCGGGCACGGTGGTGGGCACCTGTAATCCCAGCTACTGAGGAAGCTGAAGCAGAAGAATCACTTGAACCCAGGAAGCGGAAGTTGCAGTGAGCCGAGATCACGCCACTGCACTCTAGCCTGGGTGACAGAGCAAGACTCCGTCTCAAAAAAAAAAAAAAAAAATTAGTCGGGCATGGTGGTGCATGCCTGTGGTCCCAGCTACTCAGTAGGCTGTTAGGAGGATTGCTTGAAGAGCCCAGGAGGTTGGGGGCTACAGTGAGCTGTGACTGCACCATTGCACTCCAGCCTGGGCAACAAGAGCGAAACTCCATCTGAAAAAAAAGAAAAAAGGTGGCATGGCACCAGACGCGGTAGCTCACGCCTGTAATTCTAGCACTTTGCGAGGTGGAGGCAGACGGATCACTTGAGGCCAGGAGTTCAAGACCAGGCTGGCCAACATGGTGAAACCCCGTCTCTACTAAAAAGACAAAAAATTAGCCAGGCATGGTGGTGCATGCCTGTGGTCCCAGCTACTGGGGAGGCTGAGGCAGGAGAATCACTTGAACCCCGGAGGCACAGGTTGCAGTGAGCCGAGATCGCACCACTGCACTCTAGCCTGGGCGACAGAGCAAGACTGTCTCCAAACAAACAACAAAAAAGGTGGCACGGGGCTAACCATAGTCGCCAGTAGAACTCTGAAGGAAGAAGAAACTCTGCACTCTTTGTAAACAGAAGGAAGATGGCACATTGTCTTTTGTTGCATTTCGTTGCCTGGAGAGGGTTTATAGAGGTCTAGACACAGGTAAGGCTCCTCTGAGTTCTATGCTGGATATGTAACTGTTTTACCACCAGAGCATACTAATGAGTGCCCTAGAGCACGGGGGTGTACTGAGCCCTCTCATTAGCAAGGTGGACACTGGCAATAGAAATGTCCCCTCTCCCTCCTTTCTGCTTTTCTTTCCTTTATATATTCAATAAACATTTACCAAGCAAATTCTGCACCAGGCATAGTGTCAGGCAGTGGAGAAAATAGACAAGTCCCAGAAAAAGCCAGAAAACAAACCTCGAGACAAAAATTGGGCTTCCCATCAAGATGGCTGACTGAATTGAAGCCAAACGCCACACCGTCTGCATCTATCTCCCACCCACTCAATCCCCAAACACACAAACAGGCGGGGCAAAATATTTGTTTTCAACATAACCAAGCTATAGGCAAGAAAGGGACGACTCCAGATGCCAGAAATGAGGAGGAAATCCAAAGCTGAAACCAAGAGCCTGGCCTGGGAGTTTAGGGAACAGATGACTAGGACTCGGGAGAGGCAGGGAAGCCAGAAGACACCTACTTCAGAAGGTTTTCCGCTCCGGTCCTCATCCGCACAGCTTTCAGGATCTGCTGATTCAAAGCAGCTCTTTGATTCTGCAATTTACTCCGGCCGGTTTGTGCAAGGGGATTACAGCCCTGAGGAAAAATGAGATGCCCCTTCAGAGGTCAGCTACTCTAAAAATATAATGGAAAATGTTTAACTTTAAAAATAATTTTTTCTGAAAACAAAGCATCTATGTAGAAAATATTGAAAAGTATAAAGAAAAGTCGTTCATAACAACACAACTGCAAAACAGCCACTGTGAATTGGTCTTTCCTTCTCATCTATTTTATTTTTTAATTTATTTTAGAAATTAATTACTGTGGCTCATGCCTGTAATCCCAGAACTTTGGAAGGTCAAGGCGGGTGGATCACCTGAAGTCAGGAGTTCAAGACCAGCCTGGCCAACATGGTGAAACCCTGTTTCTACTAAAAATACAAAAAATTAACCAGGTGTGGTGGTGGGCGCCTATAATCCCAGCTACTCAGGAGGCTGAGGAACGAGAATCGCTTGAACCTGGGTGGTGAAGGTTGCAGTGAGCCGAGATCATGCCACTGCACTACAGCCTCAGCAACCAAAGTGAGACGCTGTCTCATAAATAAATTAATTAAAGACACATCTCTAGGGCAGAGTTATAAGATCAAACCTTTTAGGGCTACCCATGGGCCAGCCCCAATCATCCTCCAGGACAGAAAGGCACACACACCCTTGTGACTGCTTTCCCCCTCACTGTTACTGTCTATTTTTTTTTTTTTTTTTTTTGAGATGGAGTCTCACTGTGTGCCTAGGATGCAGTGCAGTGGCGTGATCTCGGCTCACTGCAATCTCCGACTCCTGGGTTCAAGTGATTCTCATGCCTCAGCTTCTCAAGTAGCTGGGACTACAGGTGCATGTCACCATATCCAGGTAATTTTTGTATTTTTAGTAGACGTAGGGTTTCGCCATGTTGCCCAGGCTGGTCTTGAACTCCTGACTTCAAGTGATCCACCTGCCTCGGCCTCCCCAAAGGGCTGGGATGGCAGGTGTCAGCCACTGCACCTGGCCTACTTTTTTGTTTAGTAACAGCTTTATGGAGATATAATCCATATACCATACATTTTGCCCTTTTAAAATAAACAATTCATTGGTTTTTAGTATATTCAGGAGTTACAGAACCATCAATGCTATCTGATTTTTTTTTTTTTTTTAAGATAGAGTCTTGCTCTGTCATCCAGGCTGCAGTGCAGTGGCACAATCTCGGCTCACTGCAATCTCTGCCTCCCAGGTTCAAGTGATTCTCCTGCCTCAGCGTCCCGAGTAGCTGGAATTACAGGTGCCCACCACCACGCCTGGCTAATTTTTATATCTTTAGTAGAGACAGGGTTTCGCCATGTTGGCCAGGCTGGTCCTGAACTCCTAACCTCAAGTGATCTGCCTACCTCAGCCTCCCAAAGTGCTGGGATTACAGGCGTGAGCCATCATGCCCATCAACCACTATCTGATTTTAGAACATTTTCATCACCCTAAAAAAAAAGCAAGTAGCCATTAGCATCACTCCCCATTTCTTTTTCCCCTTAACCCCAGCCCCAGGCAACCACAAATCTACTTTCTGTCTTTACAGGTTTGCTTATTCAAGATTATTTCATATAAACGGAATCATATAGTATGTGGCCTTTGCATCTGGCTTCTTTCATTTGCCATGATGTTCTCAAGGTTTATCCAGGTTGTAGCATGTATCAGAACTTCGTCCATTTTTGTCCCTGAATAAAATTTCATTATATAGATACACACTTGTGTACTTTATCCATTCATCATACGATGGGCATGGGGAGTGTTTTCACTTTTTGACTATTACAAATAAGGCTGTTTATGTGCGTACAAGGTTTTATATGGATATATGCTTTTGTTTCTCTTGGCTATAAATATAGAAATAAAATTTCTAGATCACGTGGTTTTGTTTTGTTTTTTTGTTTTTGTTTTTTTGAGACAGAGACTTGCTCCGTCGTCCAGGCTTGAGTGCAGTGGCTCGATCTCGGCTCATTGCAACCTCTGTCTCCCAGGTTCGAGCGATTCTCCTGCTTCAGCCTCCTGGGTAGCTGGGTTTACAGGCGTGCACCACCGTGACCAGATAATTTTTGTATTTTTAGTAGAGAGGGGGGTTTCATGATGTTGGCCAGGCTGGTCTCGAACTCCTGACCTCAAGTGATCCGCTTGGCTTGGCTTCCCAATATGCTGGGATTACAGTCGTGAGCCACTGTGCCCGGTCTAGATCATATGATTTATTCTATATTTAATGATTTGAGGAACTATCAGGCGCTTCAAAGTGGTTATACAATTTTACAATCCAACTAACAGCATGAGAGTTCCAATTCATCTACATCTCACCAATACAGGCGCTGGTCTATCTTTTTTATTACAGCTATCTTATGTGTGTGCTGTCTCACACTGTGGTTTTGAATTGTGTCTCCCTGACAGTTAATGATGTTGAATATCTTTTCATGAACTTATTGGCCAACTCTATATCTTCTTCGAAGAAATATCAATTCAGATCCTTTGCCCATTTTTTTTTTTTTTGAAACAGGGTCTCAGTCTGTCACCCAGAATGGACTGCTGCAGTGGTGTGATCTTGGCTCAATGCAACCTTCACCTCCTGGGTTCAAGTGATTCTCCTGCCTCAGCCTCCTGAGCAGCTGGGACTACAGGGGCATGCCACCACGTCCGGCCAATTGTTGTATTTTTTGGTAGAGACAAGGTTTCACCATTTTTTTGCCAGGCTGGTCTTGAACTCCTGACCTGAAGTGATCTGCCCACCTTGGCCTCCCAAAGTGCTAGTCTTACAGGCGTGAGCCACCACACCCGGCCCTCCTTTGCCCAGTTTTAAACGGGATTGTCTTTTTATCTGTCTAGTTGAAAATTATTTTTAATTTCTGTCAAGTTGACACGCAAAAATAGATAGCTCATTCTTCTAATTTGTATGTTTATTGTAACAGTGAAGGTAAAGGTTTTTCCATATAATCTTGACACTTTAATTTCTTTTTCAACAAATTGTCCGTGTTCTCTGACCATTGTGCCCTGGGGTATTTGGATTACAACGTTTCATGCTAAAAGTTTAAGATCAGAATAAAAGTTGCATTTTAACTTAATGGTGTTCTTCCCACCCCAGACAGGTAGAAGCCTCAGGACCTGGGTTAGGCCCACATTCCTCTTTGACACTTATCTCTAGGTCCTGCCCACTGCGGTTACTCCCTGGGAGCAGTCTGGCGGGTAGTATTACGTGGTGAAGAGACTGCCCTTTCTCTCTCGCTGAGTCACATCTCAGGCCTGCACACACCTGGCCTCTCCGACCTCTGCCCAAGCCACACCCATGGCCTGGACCCCAAGGAGGGAGATGTGAGTTATCTATAGCGGAAACCTCCTCAGGAATCCCAGTATTCTCCTTCCACAAAGATTTCTCATTCTTGGCCAGAATGGTCACAGTAGCTCACACCTGTAATCCCAAGCACTTTGAGAGGCTGAGGCCAGAGGATCGCTTGAGGCCAGGAGTTTGAGGCTGCGGTGAGCTACAATTGCGCCACTGCACTCCAGCCTGCATAATAGAGTGAGACTCTGCCTCTACAAATAATAACAAAAATTTTAAAATAATAATAAAAATAAAAGACTTCTCATTCTCATTTCCCATCAGGTCACCACCACCTGTCCCCCACATAGCCCCACAACCTAATTTTCCCTGTCTCGCAAGGACACTTTCCCCCAAGTTCAAATTGCACGGATATTCAGAATTCGAGTTGGCTTCTGTAGACAGGCTGGAGTGCAGTGGTACGATCTCAGCTCAGTACAGCCTCTGCCTCCTGGGTTCAAGTGATTATCTTGCCTCAGCCTGCTGAGGAGCTGGAATTACAGGCACCCGCCACCACACCCAGCTAATCTTTCTATTTTTAGTAGAGATGGGGTTTCACCGTGTTGGCCAGGCTGGTCTCGAACTCCTGACCTCAGGTGATCCACCCGCCTCGGCCTCCCAAAGTGCTGAGATTACAGGCATGAGCCATGGCATCCAGCCCTGGAATGGATTTTAAAATTAATATCATTTAAAGCATTAAACGGTTTCCAGTTTTATCTTTCTTCAGATTTAAGATTAGAATATCTTTGGCCAGCCGTGGTAGTTCACGCCTGTAATCCCAGCACTTTGGGAGGCCGAGGCGGGTAGATCACCTGAAGACAGGAGTTCGAGAACAGCCTGGCCAACATGGCGAAACCCCGTCTCTACTAAAAATATAAAAATTAGCTGGGCGTAGTGGCATGCGCCTATAATCCCAGCTACTCTGGAGGCTGAGGCAGGAGAATCACTTGAACCCGGGAGGCAGAGGTTGCAGTGAGCCAAGATAACATCACTGCACTCCAGCCTGGGTGACACAGCGAGACTCAGTCTCAAAAAAAAAAAAAAAAAAAAAAAAACTTTAATGTTAAGCTATTATAATTAAATATTAAAGAACTAAAATAACTGTTCATCTCTTTCCTTTCCACTTCCAAAAATGACGACGATTCAGTTTGACTCTGAATTACCTGGATCACCACTGCTGTGTTTCATTTTACAGGGAAACTTGAATAACTAATTCCTTTACGTACATTCCCAGAGCTCAGATAAGCAGCCATTCCAAACTACGGATAAGAATGTTTTTTTTTCTGTTCGTATACTTTCCCCAACTTCTGCTGGCCTGGAATCAGTACGCCCTAACCAGCCCATAGATATGTGGTCAGGTTTCTAGATAAGGCATAGGAACACTTAGGGTTAGATTTGACTGAGTAATTGGGCCCGAAACCACATTACTTATTCCTGACAGGTAGGAATGTTGGGCTTTGCTGGGGAACACAAGAAACACCCACGGGGCTGTGTGTGAAAACTTCCCTGAGAGGTAAATCTGGACAAGACTGTCAGAAAGACTCCCTGGCATCACCAGAAACTATTGGCCATCTACTAGCCCCTGCCAGGGGCTGCTCTGTAGGGGACAAGGTGGCGGGTCCACCATCCCCACCCATACATTTCTCACCCCACCCCCATCTTGTCTAATAACGAGACCTTAGCGCTGAACAAACAGCTTCCAGAATAGCCTCTGCAACTCCGAGACAGGGATTAGTTCTCAACAGAACACAGAGCCGCTTTGAAACTGGAGTGACGGTTCGCACCAGGGACTGGGGCTAAACCTCTCACACCTGTGGGGCCAGCTGAGCTGTCCTGACCTCGGGGTCTGCTGTTGACAAGTTCTACGGTGAGGAGAGACTTTCTCCTCCACAGAGTCTATTCCCTTCCCACACTAAGGTTCAGACATTTCCGTCAGTCCCGAAACTTGAAGAGCGGGCAGACAGCCAACACCCAAGAAAAGCAAGTACTGAGTGAACCCCCGTGTCATCACCAGCTTTACAGGCAACTCCTGGGGTCGGCCCGCTTATGTGGACCCTGGTACAGCATCTCAGATCCCATGGTTCCGCAGCAAGGAGGTTATATGAGCAACTTGAGATCCTAGAGGCAGGCAGTAAAAGTTGGGGTGGGATTTAAGACCCTGTCCTTCCTGCTGCTCCAGGATGAGCGGTGAGGCGGTGTGAGCGGTAGGAATGGATGCAACCCCCAGACACCGGTAGGAATGGATGCAACCCCCAGACACCCCTTCATGGGTGACGGCTGCCCACCATCATCCCACATCTTTTGGGGGAACAGTGACGCCAGCCCACTCTCCCGCCTCATAGGCCATGATGGCCTGGTGAGGGGCAGGGGTGTGTGTAAATCCATGCTCCCCCAACATCCTTTCCAAGGGGAAGAACATCTGACTTCTGCCTGGCCCACTGGAAAACCAAAGCCTGAAGATCAATCGAAATCCATCAGGAAGAGGGTTTGAACCTGGCCTTGAACCTGGGAGGCTGTGACACTGAGCAGTTGCAGCCACCTTACCACCAGCAGAAGAGTGCCTCCCTAGACATGGAACCAACCCCAGGTGGGCTGAGCTGAGAAACAGATTTGGCGATGTCATCTGATCCCTGGATCAAGCCAGGCCTGAAGCCATCCCTCTGTACTTTTCATCTACAGCAACCAATTCATTCCCTTCTTTGCCTAAGCCATTTTCTGAATTGAGGTATAATTTACATATAATAAATACACATATTTTAAGTATATAGTTCAATGAGTTTGAACAAACATATAAACCTGCGTAACCATCATTCCTATCAAAATACAGAACACAGAACATTTCCATCATCCCCAAGGAACCAATACTCTGATTTCTATCACCACATATTTTTGTCTGCTTTTGAACTATGTAAATGTAATCAGATAGGATGTAGACTTTTGTGTCTGGTTTATTTTGCTCAATACCATGTTTTGAGATTCATCCATGCTGTTTCATTTACCAGTAGTTTGTTCCTTTTTTTTTTAGACAGAGTTTTGCTCGTTGCCCAGGCTGGAGCACAGTGGCGTGATCTCGGCTCACTGCAAACTCCGCCTCCCCGGGCTCAAGCAATTCTCCTGCCTCAGCCTCCTGAGTAGCTAGAATCGCAGGCACCCGCCACCACACCCAGCTAATTTGTGTGTTCCTTTTTTATTGTGGGATAGAATTCTATTGCAGGAACGTACTAGAGTGTGTTTATCTGCCAAAGCTATTTTGGATTAAATTTTCTAGCACCTGCAACTAAAAAAGTACTAACTCAAGTAAGTTTACCTACAGTGAAAACTCTTTTCTTTCCTTTGAGACAGAGTCTCACTCTGTCACCCAAGCTGGAGTGCAGTGGCATGATCTCAACACACTGCAACCTCCACCTCCTGGACTCAAGCGATTCTCCTGTCTCAGCCTCCTGAGTAGCTGGGATTACAGGTGCGCACCAGCATGCCCGGCTAATTTTTGTATTTTTAGTAGATACAGGGTTTTGCCATGTTGGCCAGGCTGGTCTCAAACTCCTAGACTTAAGTGATCTGCCCACCTCGCCCTCCCAAAGTGCTGGGACTACAGGTGTGAGCCACCGCACTGGCCTAGAGTGAAAACTCTCTTTACAGGTCACTTACATGCCCTTAATGTACAGTCAGATTGTTCACCTGTAAAACAAGTATTTAAGAGCAGCACCTAGACAAAGCCCACAGGCAGGAAGACTGTACTTCCAGGGATCATTTCTACAGTTCGTTACTAAAGAAGTTTCTCTGAACGTGTACAGCAACCGTTTATATTAGTGTGGCACACACCTATCTGAAAGCTTTGAGTGCAGAAATGCGGATTCACCTTGCTTGTAACTACTGTTCTTGAGCTCATAAAACACCTAAATAATGTGGTGTAACAACTAAATGTGTACACAGAGAAAAGTCTCAGAATGTTATCCTAGGTGAAATCTGTTCAGTGAACAAACAGATCACAGCTACAGTGACATTTCTGTCACTGTTACAAGTTTCTCACAAAGTGAGAAAGTGGCTGTCTAAAATCAGAAAAAGGCCTGGCGTGGCAGCTCACGTGTATAATCATGGCACTTTGGGAGGCTGAGGTGGGCGGATCACTTTAGGTCAGTAGTTTGAGACCAGAATGGCCAACATGGTGCAACCCCGTCTCAAGCAAAAAATACAAAACTTAGCCAGGCGTGGTGGTGTGTGTCTATAGTCCCAGCTACTCGGGAGGCAGAGGTTGCAGTGAGCCAAGAACTCGCCACCGCCCTCCTGCCTGGGTGACAGAGTGAAACCCTATCTCAAAAAAAAAAAAAAAGAAAGTCAGAAAGAGAGCCCTTACCAAAAACTGACCGTGCTGGCACCTTGATCTTGGATTTCTAGCCTCTAGAACTGTGAAAAATAAATTTATGTTAAGTTAAAAAAATAAATAAATAAAACTGGAGGCAGGAACTTAATTAGGAAGAAAGGAAAGGGTGGTGAAGCTACTCCTGGAACAGGGCAGTTTTTCTTCCCCTATGGGGGCCCTGCTCCATTCTGGGCAGTGCCTGGCGCCTGCTTCCCCTCCACTACAGGCAACAGTATGGGCCCTTCTTCTGCACAGCCAAAGATAAAGCTCACACATGCAGAGGTGTTTCCAGCAAATTTAGGGCAATGTGCAAGCTTGGGATCTAAAAGTTCAGGTGTAAAACTAAGTGAGAGATGACACGGTAGGGCTGGGCCAGCTCCCAGCCAGAGAGACCTTCCCACGGGATACAGGAAGGCAGGTGTTTTTAGCTGCTTCTCCAGCAAAGATTATTTTGTCTGCCTTTCTCACTCCTTCCTGGTTACGCAATCTCTCACTCAACCACCAAACTCTGGCAAACAGAATTGCTTGTTTATAAGTCAGCCAGAGCAATCAATGAGAAAGCACAGAAAATAGCATGCAGTACCCTGCAATACACACATACATCTAATTTAACTTTTCACCACACTGGAGATTCAGGGCAGGCTGGGTGGAAAGAATCTAGCTTGTCCATATCCATAAAAATAAAAACATGAATTCAGTACTTGTCAACAGCCCTCTTGCCCTTCCAGGATCTCTGCCAGGTGTCAGGGCTGGAGGTTAGGGCCCAGCCGCCTCCACCGGGAATCCCAATCCATTCACACGGGGGTGGAGGGGGGCTCAATATGAATCAACACAGCCAAAATCTTTAGTTACGCGCTCCCTTCAGTCTGTTCCAGAAATCTCTATAAACCCCTACTGTGTGCCAATCACAGTTATTTTTCAATATGCTGAATAACTTTTTTTTTGAGATGAAGTCTTGCTCTGTCGCCCAGGCTGGAGTGCAGTGGTGTGATCTCGGCTCACTGCAACCTCCACCTCCCGGGTTCAAGCGATTCTCCTGTTTCAGCCTCCTGAGTAGCTGGGATTACAGGAATGTGCCAACACACCTGGCTAATTTTTGTAGGTTTTTTTTTAGTAGAGACAAGGTTTCACCATGTTGGCCAGGCTGCTCTCGAACTCCTGGCCTCAAGTGATCCACCCACCTCAGCCTCCCAAAGTGTTAGGATTACAGGTGTGAGCCACTGCGCCCAGCCTTGAATAACTAAGCTTTTACTGTACCTCCCACCACATCAAATCGTGAACATTTCCATGAATCAACTGTATTTCCAGACCAATGATCTGCTTATTTCAACTGGTAGGACACACTCAACAATAATTTTAACAGTTTTTTTTTTTTTTTTTTTTTTTGAGATGGAGTCTCGCTCTGTTGCCCAGGCTGGAGTGCAGTGGTGCGATCTTGGCTCACTACAACCTCTGCCTCCTAGGTTCAATCGATTCTCCTGCCTCAGCCTCCAGAGTAGCTGGGATTACAGGCGTGCGCCACCATGCCTGGCTAATTTTTGTATTTTTAGTAGAGATGGGGTTTCACCATGTTGGTCAGGCTAGTCTTGAACTCCTGACCTCGTGATCCACCTGCCTTGGCCTCCAAAGTGCTGGGATTACAGGTGTGAGCCACCGCGCCCAGCCTCTTGTTTTTGAGACAGGATCTCTCCCTCTTGCCCAGGCTGGAGTGCAGTGGCACGATCTCCATTCACTGCAGCCTCAACATCCCGGGGCTCAAGCAATCCTCCCACCTCAGCCTCCCAAGAAGCTGGGACTACAGGTCCACACCACCACACCTGGCTAATTTTATTGTATTTTTTGTAGAGACAGAGTTTTGTCGATGCAGCCCAGGCTGGTCTTGAACTCCTGAGCTCATGTGATCTGCCCACCCTGGCCTCCTAAAGTGCTAGGTTTACAGGTGTGAGCCCCTACATCCAGCCTTGTTTTTTACCACCTGCCCTTTTTTCTTCTTCGTTTTTTTTTTTTTTGAGACAGAATCTTGCTCTGTCACCCAGCAGGCTGGAGTGCAGTGGCACAATCTCAGCTGACTGCAACCCCCACCTCCGAGGTTCAAGCGATTCTCCTGCCTCAGCCTCCTGAGTAGCTGGGATTACAGGCATGCAGCATCATGCCCGACTAATTTTGCATTTTTAGTAGAAACAGGGTTTCACCATGTTGTCCAGGCTGGTCTCGAACTCCTGACCTCAAATGATCCTCCTGCCTCGGACTCCCAAAGTGCTGGGATCACAGGCGTGAGCCACTGTGCTGGTCCCCTTTTCTCTTGTTACAATCAAATGGAAACCTGGCCATAGGGAACTCCGAGGGTCTGAATGGGCAGCCCTAAGGGACTCACATCATTCACCGTGGTGTCTCCATCCCTGGTGCTCCAAGTGGGGAACCTTGTCCTCACTTGGCACCCATTACTGCTGCTCTGCCAGATACCCAGCCTCTGGCTGAGCGGTACCTGCAGTTCGCCTGTGTCCTATGGCTACCTCCAATGCAGCCTTTGTGTCACGGGACGCTGGTACCTGAGCCAAAGGAGGAAGTGTTGTTCAGGCTAAAGCCAATGCCCAGTAGCATCAGGTGGTGTCGTGGCAACCATCCAAATGGCCCCAGGAAACAAGGGACATTTACAGTGTTACAGGTCATCACGTTGTCTCTCCTCTGAGTCACCCTGAAAATTCTGTTTCTGCCAGGGGACACCTCCCAGCCAGGATCCCACAGTTGAAGACTGCTGGTCAGGCAGGCCCTCAGGACTGATGGCGGATACCATGCAGCTGGGCAGACCCTCTCCAAGGCTACAGTCAGCCTGGATCCAGCCTGGCCTTCAAGATCTGGCTTAGGGCTGGGTGCAGTGGTTCACACCTGTAATAGCCCACCACTGAGATGCGAGGATTGCTTGAGGCCAGGAGTTGAAGACCAGCCTAGGCAACACAGTAAGACCCCATCTCTACAAAAAATAAAAATAAAAATCAGCCAGGTGTGGCAATTTTTAATCATGCCTCTAGTCCCAGCTACTTGGGAGGCTGAGGCAGGAGGATCACTTGAGCCCAGGAGGTCAAGGCTACAGTGAGCTACGACGGTGGCACTGCACTCCAGCCTGGGTGACAGAGCCAGATTCTGTCATCTTTAAAAAAGAAAAAAACTGTTTTAGACCATAATGGGGAATCAGGAGTGGGGTCAGCATCACCAACCTTTACTCTCCTCTGCCTCGCTCCCTCTCCACCTAGGAATTGACTCAAGGCTCCAAGGGGATGGATCTAAACAGCCGAGGGGTAGTATCAGTACCAATAGAGCTGGAGCTGCTGATCCCACATGACCCACGCTGTGCCTGGTGGACTCAGCCCATCAGAAGGCTTCCTCATCCACACGTGTGCTCATAAAAGATGCACACAAGTGTCTAACATGAAATTAGCCCTCACTAAGACGAATGCTGCTCATTCATCAAAGAGTAGATCCCTGCTCCTTGCAGAGAAGACTGCAAAGAGCTTCTGGGTTAAAAAAAAACAACAACAACAAACAAAAATTCTCCCTCCTTCTCTGCCGGAGCCTCCAGGAAGCCCAGAGTCAACAAGGACCATAAACCAGGACACAATGAACCCGGAGGCCCTGTCCAGGCTGGAGGTTTCTGTGAACAAGAAACAACTTCTCCTACAGCTCTTGAGTAAAAACAATGGAGCTAAATTCATTTCGGGGCATTAGCATTCCCAAAGGATGAAGAGGCAGAGATAAGAAGTGACAATGCCTCACTGTGTACTCACTCTCCTCTTCCACATAGTACCAAGACCTTTCATTTCGGGCCTTTCAACGGCCCTGGGGAAAGGCTTTCTCTAGTTTGTTTCCAGTTGCTTTTCTTTTTCTTTTCTTTTTTTTTTTTTGAGACAGTTTTTTGCTCTTGTTGCCCTGACTGGAGTGCAATGGCGTGATCTCAGCTCACTGCAACCTCTGCCTCTCAGGTTCAAGCCATTCTCCTGCCTCAGCCTCCCGAGTAGCTGGGATTACAGGCATGCACCACCACACCCAGCTAATTTTGTATTTTTAGTAGAGACGGGGTTTCTCCATGTTGGTCAGGCTGGTCTCGAACTCCCAACCTCAGGTGATCCACCCACCTCAGCTTCCCAAAGTGCTGGGATTACAAGCATGAGCCACCACCCCCGGCCTTCCAGCTGCTTTTCTTCATGGCCAACAACAGATTTTCCTGTGAGTTTTAGTACTATGGGGTGCAGGGGCAGTTGCAGAAAAGGAATCTCTATCAGGATGAAGCATTCTAGAAAATTACATTACTCTGCATTTAACTACAGGCCAGAGAACAACAATTCTTCCAAGATTTTCAGTAGGAAGAGCATAAAAATCCGGGGAAAAGAAGTTGCATTTCCACTTCTTGAGAAATAATTTATAGTAATATAAGTTGAGAAAGTAATTTATAGTAATCTTATAGAGCTGTGCCTCTATTTAAACACAGTAACATAATGAGAAAGAAAAAATATAGTGAGAAGCCAGGGAAAGCTGGGTGCAGTGGCTCATGCCTGTAATCCGAGCACTGTGGAAGGCTGAGGCTTGGGCCCAAAGAGTTCGAGACCAGGCTGGGCATAGTGGCTCATGCCTGTAATCCCAGCACTTTGGGAGGCCGAGGCGGGCAGATCACAAGGTCAGGAGATTGAGACCATCCTGGCTAACACGGTGAAACCCCGTCTCTACTAAAAATACAAAAAAAAAAAAAAAAAAAAAATTAGCCAGACGTGGTGGCGGGCACCTGTAGTCCCAGCTACTCGGGAGGCTGAGGTAGGAGAATGGCGTGGACCCGGGAGGCGGAGCTTGCAGTGAGCCGAGATGGTGCCACTGCACTCCAGCCTGGGCAACAGAGCCAGACTCTGTCTCAAAAATAAAAGAGTTCGAGGCCAGCCCGGGCAACACAGTGAGACCCTGTCTCTACAAAAAATCTAAGAATTAGCCAGGCTTTGTGGCTTATGCCTGTTGTCTCAGCTACTCAGGAGGCTGAGACAGGAGGATCACTGGAGCCAGGGAGGTTGAGGCTGCAGTGAGCTATGATCATGCCACTGCACTCCAGCCTGGATGACACAGCAACACCCTGTCAAAAAAGAAAGAAAAGACAAGAAAAGAAAAGAAAAAAGTGAGAGACATGATTTTATAATAGACCTGAGGCTGGGCATGGTGGCTCACGCCTGTAATCCCAGCACTTTGGGAGGCCAAGGTGGGCAGATCACCTTAGGTCTGGAGTTGAGACCAACATGGAGAAACCCTGTCTCTACTAAAAACACAAAATTAGCCGGGCATGGTGGCACATGCCTGTAATCCGAGCTACTCAGGAGCCTGAGGCACATCACTTGAACCCAGGAGGCGGAGGTTGTGGTGAGCCAAGACCGTGCCACTGCACTTCTGCCTGGGTGACAGAGTGAAACTCCGTCTCAAAAAAAAAAAAAAAAAAAAAAAAGATAGAAAAAAAAACAGACCTGAAAGGTTTCTTTTTTCAGAGACCTCCCAAGGTGCCAGCCCAGACCAGGAGGTCTGTACTGGGGGTGTCCGTTTCCAACCTGAGGCTAAGTTATGTCTTGAGGCTCTGTACAGCCAAGTCATCCTACCTGATTCCAAAAAGACCAATTAATAAGGGGACTCCAGGGCTCGGCACAGTGGCTCACCCCTGTAATCCAAGCACTTTGGGAGGCCAAGGAGGGCGGATCACCTGAGGTCGGGAGTTTGAGACTAGCCTGATCAACATGGAGAAACCCCATCTCTACTAAAAATACAAAAATTAGCTGGGCGTGGCGATGCATGCCTGTAATCCCAGCTACTGGGGAGGCTGAGGTAGGAGAATCACTTGAACCCGGGAGGTGGAGGTTGTGGTGAGCCAAGATTTGCTATTGCACTCCAGCCTGGGCAACAAGAGGGAAACTCTGTCTCAAAAAAAAAAAAAAAAAACAACGGGACTCCCTCCATCTCCCACCAGTGACTGTCTTACACATTCAGGATCCACACCCAGCCCACGTAAGGGACTTTTGAGCAATTAGGTGCACAAAACATAGTTGAAGCTCCGATTAAGGCCCGTGGACCACCCCACTTTTTGCTCTCTAAACTAAAGCCAAGAGGCTGATTCCAGGCCAGGCACCATGGCTCACACCTGTAATCCCAGCACTTTGGGAGGCCAAGGCGGGCAAATCACTTGAGGTCAGGAGTTCAGGACCAGCCTGGACAACATAGTGAAACACCATCTCTACTAAAAATACAAAAATTAGCTGGGCATGGTGGCGGGTGCCTATAATCCCAGCTACTTGGGAGGCTGAGGCAGGAGTATTGCTTGAACCCTGGAGGTGGAGGATGCAGTGAGCCGAGAGTGCACCACTGCACTCCAGCCTGGGCAACAGAGCGAGACTCCGTTTCAGAAACAAAAAAAGCCAAAAGGCTGATTCCTTTTCAAGCATGGCTGGAGCCATCCCAACAAAGCACCAATTCCCAGCACTGCTCAGCACTCCAGGAAACGAGACCTGCTGGGAACTGCTGCCAAAGAAACCATATCGAGTCAGGGTCCGGAATACCCCAGAACCTGACGAGGGGTCAGGCACTGAGCTGTCGTTCCATAAATCCTTTTCGGATGAATGGAGCATAATGTCATTTTAAAGAAAAGGGGAGGGAAGGCATGACACAGAGAACAGGATGAAAGAGAAGCCTGACTTCAGTGGAAATTCATTTGATCCTTAAGTGTGTACAAAATCCCAATAGTCGCCAGGCACGGTGGCTCATGCCTGTAATCTCAGCACTTTGGGAGGCCGAGGCAGGCAGATCATGCAGTTAAGAGGTTGAGACCATCCTGGACAACATGGTGAAACCCCAACTCTACTAAAAATACAAAAATTAGCTGGGCGTGGTGGCACACGCCTGTGATCCCAGCTACTCGGGAAGCTGAGGCAGGAGAATCACTTGAACCCGGGAGGCGGAGGTTGCAGTGAGCTGAGATGGCGCCATTCCATTCCAGCCTGGCGACAGAGCGAGACTCTGTCTCAATAACAACAAAGAAATCCCAATAGTCAAAATACAGGTCCAGGTACAGGGACTCACACCTATAATCCCAGCACTTTGGGAGGCCAAGGTGGGTGGATCACTTGAGGTCAGGAGTTCAAGACCAGCCTGACCAACATGGTGAAACCCTGTCTACTAAAAAATACAATTAGCCAGGCATGGTGGCGCACGCACATCTGTAGTCTCAGCCACTCACGTGGCTGAGGCATGAGAATCGCTTGAACCCAGGAGGTGGGGGTTGCAGGGAGCTGAGATTGTGCCACTGCACTCCAGCCCGGGGAACAGAGCAAGACTCTGTCTCAAAAAAAAAAAAAAAAAAATACAAGATGGGAAGCCTCATGGGTTCTCACTCACTGCCCCCGGCTGGCTCAGCCACCCAATCAATGCAGCAGCTGTTGGCAATCTTCACCCCCTCCTCGACTCCTGGGACCCATCTCCAGCTCACCTTCTCCCTGAATCTCCAGCCATTCCCCACCCAACTTCTTCACTTTTTTTTCTTTTATCTTTTTTTTTTTTTGAAACGGAGTCTTGCTCTGCTGCTCAGGCTAGAGTGCAGTGGCGCAATCTCGGCTCACTGCAACCTCCAGCTCACGGGTTCAGGCGATTCTCCTGCCTCAGCCTCCCGAATAGCTGGGATCACAGGTGCCCGCCACCACGCCTTGCTAATTTTTTGTATTTTTAGTAGAGACAGGGTTTCACCGTGTTGGCCAGGCTGCTCTCAAACTTCTGACCTCAGGTGATCCGCCCACCTTGGCCTCCCAAAGTGCTGGGATTACAGTGTGAGCCACTGTGCCCTGCCACACCTTTGTCTTTAACCGGCTCCGGACTTCCACATTCTAAAACAAAGCTGCCTTCTCTCTTCTCAGCTCCCCTCTTTCTCCAGCAATATCTTCTCTACCCTTCTCCCCCTGTACCCTGTCACACTGACTTTTGTCCCCAATTCTCCAACCATGCATTTCCTAATGACTCCTAAAGGACTAAATCCAGGACCTTCCAGCATTCTTCTGACTTGTCAAGCCTCGCTCCACTAACAAGACTGACCTCTCAGCTTCCTAGGCCTGGCCACCCTTCTGGCTTTCCTCCCACCTCTCTACCCACCTCTTAAGCGGAGGATCCTTTCTAGCCCAGATCCTTTCACTCAGTACCCCAACTGCCTCCCAATTGGTGCCACCCAAAACTGTATCTCCAGCCAGGGCGCCTGCATGGCTGCTGGGCCCATGGAGTGGGCTCTCTGCTGGGACCGCCACATGGATATCCCATGAGGGCCATCAAGTCTACACACTAGCCTCCGCGTTCACCCACATTCATTCATGGATCTCGAGGAGGCGCATGACCAGACGCCTCAGGCAGGCATTGTGACTTTTTTTTTGAGACAGGGTCTCATTCTGCTGTCCAGGTTGGAATGCAGTGGCGTGATCTCAGCTCACTGCAGCCTCCACCTCCCAGGCTCAGCGATCCTCCTGCCTCAGCCTCCTGAGTAGGTGGGACCACAGCTGGGTGCCACCACACCTGGCTAATAGGCAGTCATTTTGGATTCTCATTGGCAGCTCTTTCCCTGCCATAACCTGTCACATCAGTTCTTTCCCTCTCTGCCAGATATTGCCTTTTCTCCAGCTCTATCATTCCAACCTCCTCATCACTGGAATCCCTGCCTTCTGTGTGGACCCCTGGTCTGAGCTAAGGGTGCAAGCTGGTGGAAAGAATGGGTGATTGAGGCTGTGTTTACACGGCCGTTTTTTTGTTTTGTTTTGTTTTTTTGTGAGACAGGGTCTCACTCTGTCATCCAGGCTGGAGTGCAGTGACATGATAACAGCTCACTGCAGCCTCAACCTCGTGGGCTCCGGATATCCTCCCACCTAGGCATCCTGAGTATATGGGATTACAGGAACACAACACTATGCCAGGCTGATCTCTAAACTTCTTATAGAGATAGGGTCTTGCTATATTGCCCAGGGTGGGCTTGAATTCCTGACCTCAAGCAATCCTCCCACCTTGGCCTCCCAAAATGCTGAGATTACAGGTGTGAGGCACTGCACCCCACTCACGGCACTGTCACTGACTGCATCATCAGTAGTCCATAACAGAGAAGGAAGGGCAAAGATGATAGGCATTACAAGGGGCTAAATCCTCCCAATGCCTCCCTGCCTGGCTCCACCATAGCTTCTTTCCCATCCGCCACCCATTCACCATTCACGTGTCAAAGTGGTCTTTTTCTTACACAAATCTCACAGGTCTGGTCCTGCTTTAAATACTTTGATGGATTCCACAGTTGCCAGGTCAAGCAAGATGCATGACCCTGAACTGCCTGGCTCCCACTAACACCTCCACACCCTGGGGGGGCCTACAAAGCACTCACAAGTCCACAGCTCTGTCCAAGCTGTTCCCTCTTCCTGAAGGGCTCTTTCTCTCCTTTCACCTGGACAGCACCTGCCTTTCTTTTTTTTTTTTGAGACGGAGTCTCGCTCTGTCACCCAGGCTGGAGTGCAGTGGCGCAATCTTGGCTCACTGCAAGCTCTGCCATTCTCCTGCCTCAGCCTCCCAAGTAGCTGGGACTACAGGCGCCCGCCACCACGCCCGGCTAATTTTTTGCATTTTTAGTAGAGACGGGGTTTCACCGTGTTAGCCAGGAAGGTCTCGATCTCCTGACCTCGTGATCCACTAGCCTCGGCCTCCCAAAGTGCTGGGATCTTTTTTTTTTTTTTTTTGGGGGTTGCAGGGGTACGGAGTCTCGCTCTGTTGCCCAGGCCGGAGTGCAGTGGCGCGATCTCAGCTCACTGCAACCTCCACCTCCCGGGTTCAAGCAAGTCTCCTGCCTCAAGACTCCCGAGTAGCTGGGATTACAGGCACCTGCCGCTACACCCAGCTAATTTTTATATTTTTAGTAGAGACAGGGTTTCACCATGTAGGCCAGGCTGGTCTCGAACTCCTGACCTCAAGTGATCCACCTGCCTCAGCATCTCAAAATACTGGGATTACAGGCGTGAACCACCACGCCTGGTCAGCACCTGCCTTTCATTCAGCCATTTGGTTTTGTTTTGTTTTCATTTTTATTTTTAAAATTTTTTATAGAGCCAAGGTCTTGCTATGTTGCCCAGGCTGGTCTGGAACTCCTGGCTTCAAGAGATCTGCCTGCCTTGGCCTCCCAAACTATTGGGATTACAGGTATGAGCCACCACACCCGGCCCTCATTTGCTTTAAAAGGTCAAACTGGTTCAGATCATAGATCAGGAAAGATTCAGCGTCAACACCTTTTATTTTCCTAGGACAAATAGACTCTTTGAACTGGTATGACTTAACATGGAGTAGCACAACAATTGTTACAAGGTCTCGTTTTCAAAATTGATGCTTTTAATTGTAAAGCAATGATCCTCTTATTTTGCACCCCTGATTCTCTCATCCAACACCAGAGAAACTGCATCTAAAAAACACCCCACTTTAGGAGGCCGAGGTGGGTAGATCACCTGAGGTCAGGAATTCAAGACCAGCCTGGCCAACATGGCAAAAACTTGCCTCTACTAAAAATATAAAAGTTAGCCAGGCGTGGTGATATGCACCTGTAGTTTCAGCTACTGGGAAGGCTGAGGCAGGAGAATCACTTCATTCTGGTAGATGGAGGTTGCAGTGAGCGAGATGGTGCCACTGCACTCCAGCCTGGGCGACAGAGCGAGACTCCATCTCAGGGGAAAAAAAAAAAAAACACCTGTAGCCGGGCGCAGTGGCTCATGTCTATAATCCCAGCACTTTGGAAGGCCGTGACAGGTGGATCACTTAAGGTCAGGAGTTCAAGACTAGCCTGGCCAACATGGTGAAACCCCGTTTCTACTAAAAATACAAAAAATTGGCCAGGCATGGTGGCAGGCGCCTGTAATCCCAGCTACTTGGGAGGCTGAGGCAGAACTGCTTGAACCCGGGAGGCAGAGGTTGCAGTGAGCCGAGATCACACCACTGCACTCCAGCCTGAGCGACAGAGTGAGTGAGACTCTGTTTCATCATCATCATCATCATCAATAAATAAATGAAAAACACCCAACTGTGCGCCTTTCCTAGCTCTCTTGCCATCCACTCTTTCCCAGTGCGGAGCAAGAAGTTCTCCCCTGGGCTCACAGACATGGAGGGCTCCCACAGGAAAACGTGTTCTGGGAGGCTTGGGACCACCCCTCACAGGTGTGCTCCTCTCACTGCCATTTTCCCCCAGGTGCTGCTGGAGTTCCAGAGCTACACCTGCTCAGAGAACAATCTGGGGAGGAAATGTCCCAGAAAGAGGCAGCAACTTGCGGGAGGCCACACAGCAATTTTGTGGGAGTGGCAGTCAGGCCCCAGGGCCCGAGGACAGACATAGGAATTCCCAGGCCAGGCCTCCTCCTGCAATTCCATGGCCTGTGATCCTCTGTCCCAAACGCCACACATAATTAGAAGTTATAATCCTGTAATTCCATGATGACATCTTTGAACTTAAATATACCTCAAAACTACTTTTTTTTTTTTAATGCTAAAAGCAACTTCACAAAAAAGAACTTTTCCCACTCTGCCCCACACTGTCTTGCTCAGGGCTCCTCACCAGTGAGTAAAGCCCAGTCTCTCTGTGTCACCTGGGAGAAGGAGGAAGATGCCAAGACCATTTAGGAACTGGATCCTAAGGCTTTGAACAATTAAGAATTGATTCGTTTATGGGAAAGTTTCACTTCCCTATTTATAATTATGCACTGTCGTATCTATTATAAAAACGAAAATCAACAACAATCTCTCCACCCTCTCAGTGATCCCTGGCCAAGGGCCAAAAGCTATTTTTAGACTTGCTCGGGACCTAGAGAGAGGAAGGCGTGGAAGGTATCACCATGACTCCGGGCTCCAAAGCATCTTTGTAGCCCAGGCCCTGACGCCTGCGGGTATCCCAGGGCCCCTGCTCCGCAGGCTGGGGTCGCTTTTGAGGGACTGAGCTCCCTGACTGTTATCTTCTGGGCAGAAGTCCGCAGTGTGAGCCCAAGAGCTCCTGGACATGCCAAGAGCCCGCGAGGCCTGCACCCGCCGCCCGCCGCCCGCCGCCCGCCGCCCGCCGCCCGCCGCCCGCCGCCCGCCGCCAGCCCCCGCCAAGTCTCCCAGACAACAAGACAAATCCGCTTTGGCACACAGTGAGACGCACAAGACCGTGGGCCTCACCTGCGGTGCTCACGGCCTCCTGGACGACCCGGAGCCGAGGAGGGGGCAACGCCAGAGGCTCCCTTCCACCAGCAGCTCTCCCCTGCTCCCTGAAAAGTCCCACAGGCGGACGTTGGAAGCATTTTGGAGGCAAAAAGAGACCGCCGGCCGGGCGCAGTGGCTCACGCCTGTAATCCCAGCACTTTGGGAGACCGGGGCGGGAGGATCCCTTGAGCCCAAGAGTTCGCGACCAGTCTTGGGCAACAGAGCGATACCCCAGTTCTACAAAAAATTAGCGTGGCAAGGTGGCGCGCCCGCAGTCCCAGTTACTCGGGAGGCTGGGGCGGGAGGATCGCTGGAGCCCAGGAAGTCGAGGCTGCAGTGAGCTATAATCGCGCCACTGCACTCTAGCCTGGGCGACAGAGCGCCTAAAATAAATATGAGACCGCCAACCCGCCTGGGATGGTCTGTCTCCACCCGCGCTCCCACCAAGCGCTCCTGCAACGCGCCCAGAGGCCAAGGGCGCCAGCGCAGCCAGGAACGGGTCCTTTCCCCAGGCACCAGGGATCGCGAGCGAGGGGTGGCGGGGGGTGGGAGGGGGGAGACCCAAGCACCCCTCCAGGTCCTCCGCCCGCACCTGCGCGGGGCGGCCACATGCGCCTCCCCTACTCCCCGCCCAGCCCCGGATGCCACCTGCCCGGGACGCCGGGGACATCGCCGCCCCCCCTCCTCCCCGCCGGCCTCCGTCCGGCCAGCGCCGGCCAGTGCGCCCCCTCCCCCTCCCGGCCTGGTGGACCCCGACTGCGCGCTCCCACCGCCCCTGCAGGGCCTGGAGGAAAGGAGGTCTGGAGCCCGCAGGTCCCCGCCCGCCCGAAGCCGCCCACCTTCCGAAAGTAGCCGTCGTTCTCCTTCTCCAGCGGCTGGGGGGCCGCGGGCAACAGCGCGTCGGTCATGCTAGCGGCGCGGGCGCGGAGGGCGGAGGGCGGACTGAGGCGCGGCGGCTGAGGCTGGCCGGAGAGGACATGCGGCCCCGCCCCTGGCCCCGCCCTTCCCCGCCCCTCTCCCCGCCCTTCCCCGCCCCTCCACTCCCGCCGGGTCCCGCGGCCCTTCTAGCCCCGCCTGGGGCCGAGCACTGGAGCCCTGGAGACGCGCCCCGCCCCGTCGCGGGCCCCGAACCCGCGCCCCTTGCGGCGGTCGTCACCCGGAGACCTGCTCCCTGGGCGCGGCGCCTCGGGGTTGTCTCTGGGCGTCGTGGCTGGCTTAACTTTGCGAGTGCCGCGAGAGCGCAGGGAAGGCACGGGGGTCTCAGGGACCGCAGCGAAGCCCTGGCTGTGGACCTGCGCCCTGCCCTGGAGCCCGGGGAGTCAGTGAAGAGGGTATGGATCCAGGCGCGTCCCTCCTGGGTGAAGCCCGCGCACCGCGGGGGAAGGGGCCAGACTCGACGCCACGTCGAGGGCGCGGCGGGAGCTCTGGGCCCTGGGCCCGGCGGTTTGGAAAAGCTTTTCCCAAGAGGGGAGCCCATGGCCGAGGGAGCGTTGACTGCGCCGCCGAGCGCCTTGCTCGGACTACTCGGGCTTGTTGGCATGGGATCAACTCAGCCGATCCCCCGTCCCCGCTGCAAAGACGAGTGGGATCCGCTGGGCTCGCGGACGGCCCTGAGAGAGGGGACTAGGAGGGGTTTTGTGCCCCAGACACGGCAGATGTCCTTGAGCACAGTTCTTTTTTTTAAGAGATGGGACCTCGCTCTGTCGCCCAGGCTGGAGAGCAGTGTTGCGATCTCGGCTCCTTGCAGCCTCCACCTCCCAGGATCAAGCGGGCCAACGCCCCCGGCTTTTTTTTTTTTTTTTGAGACGGAGTCTCGCCCTGTCGCCCAGGCTGGAGTGCAATGGCGCGATCTCGGCTCACTGCAACCTCCGCCTGCCGGGTTCAAGCGATTCTCCTGCCTCAGCCTCCCGAGTAGCTGAGACTACAGGCGTCCACCACCACACCCAGCTAATCTTCAGTAGAGACAGTTTCACCTTGCTGGCTAGGCTTGTCTTGAACTCCTGACCTTGTGATCCGCCCACCTCGGCCTGCCTCCCAAAGTGCTGGGATTACATGCGTGAGCCACCGCGCCCGGCTTTTGTTTTGTTTTGTTTTGTTTTTAAATAGATGCGGAGTCTCACCATGATATCAAGGCTGGCCTCGAACTCCCGACCTTAAGTGATCCTCCCTCGTCTCGCTCTGTTGCCCAGGCTGGAGTGCAGTGGCGCGATCTCGGCTTACTGCAAGCTCCGCCCCCCGGGTTCATGCCACTCTCCTGCCTCAGCCTCCCGAGCAGCTGGGACTACAGGCGCCCGCTACCACGCCCGGCTAATTTTTTTGTATTTTTAGTAGAGACGGGGTTTCACAGTGTTTTCCAGGATGATCTCGATCTCCTGACCTCGTGATCCGCCCGCCTCAGCCTCCCAAAGTGCTGGGATTACAGGCGTGAGCCACCGCACCCGGCCATGGAGCACGGTTCTTAACCACCACTACAGACCTCAGTTTTCTATGCTGCAAAATGGGGCTTTTTTATTATTCTTGGATTCTTTTTTTCTCGGGCTGATGGAGGGTAGTAGCACAAAAGTGAGTGTTGGAAAGTAGGGATGAACTTAGTTTAGGAGGGAAAGGGTGACCCACGGGGACAGGGTTTGTATCAGTCTCCCATCAACCTCCTGCTGGCTGCTAGACTCTGTGGGCAGACGCCTGGCAGCACGTGAAGCCGGGACCTTGCCACCTAAGCAGGGACACCCAGCCCGCGGGCCATGCTCCTCCCGGCCGCTGCTTATTGTTACAACTACTTCTCCCCCAGCAAAGGGACAGCCCTCAGCGGTCGCGATAGATGTCACAGGTGGAACAGAATGCAATGTGCTGCAAAACCAGCCCAGCGTTAACATATCTTTCAAAAAAAAAAAAAGTCCAGGCGCGGAGGCTCACGCCTGTAATCCCAGCACTTTGGCAGGCCGAGGCTGGGGCTGAGGCTGAGGCTGAGGCTGAAGCTGGTGGATCACCTGAGGTCAGGAGTTTGAGACCAGCCTGGCCAACATGGTGAAACCCCGTCTCTACTAAAAATACAAAAATTAGCCAGGCGTGGTGGTGGGCACCTGTAATCTCAGCTACTGGGGAGGCTGAGGCAGGAAAATCACTCAAACTCAGGAGGCGGAGGTTGCAGTGAGCCAAACCGAGACCTTGAGACTGCCCACTGCACTCCAGCCTGGGCGACAGAGTGGGACCTTGTTTCAAAACAACAAAAAAAGTTAGTCATTGGAAACATAGTAGAGGTTGCAGCTGTCAGGGACGTTTCTGAAGCCAGTGTCTTCGAGCCTATATGCTTCCCAAACTGCATGTGAAGCTACTGGGTTGGTCCAAAGGTAATTGCAATTACTGGGTGAGTTGTGTCAGTTACAGAAATGTAATCAGGAATTCAGCTCGTAGCCTGAAAGGACAGAACACCCCCATCCAGATTTAATCCTGCAGGTGCTGCCCCAGGACCTCCACCAAAGCCCCTTAGGAGCTAAGTCCTTGAGGATTGAAGAAAAACTCCTCTGGGGAAAAAAAAAGTACATTAAAAAAAAAAGAAGAAGCAGCAAATATCAATCTAATTTCAGCACTCACAGGTCACACTATTACTTGTAAACAGCTACTACTGTTTCAAGGATCAGGAAGTTGTGGCCCACTCTCTTACCTTCGTAATACTAATAAACATATCAATAATAGAGCCTCTACTCTAGCCAGGGAGTTTATAGATACTATGTTTCGTTCTTGAGACCCTTCTGCAAATAAAAGCAATAACCTTCATTTAACATGAGAAGAGCAAGGCTCAGAGCAATGAAGTGGCCACCAGCGTTCCCCTTGCTGGCTGAGGTCGTTCCCTACCGCCTTTGGATTTTTGCCATTTTTTTCTGCCAACTTAAAGCTCAAATTGCCTTTACAATTTGTCGCATATAATGCCATTTGTACTACTGTTAACTTGATAATCTTTTTTTTTTTTTTTAAGACAGGGTCTTGTTCTGTCATCCAGGCTGGAGTGCAGTGGTACAATCTTGGCTCACTGCAACCTCTGCTTCCTGGGCTCAGATGATCCTCCCACCTCAGCCTCCCAAGTAGCTGGAACCACAGGCATGCCCCACCACACTTGGCTAATTTTTTTTTATTTTTTGTAGAGAGAGGGTTTCTCCATGTTGCTCAGGCTGGTCTGGAACTCCTGAGTTCAAGTGATCCTCCCACCTCAGCCTCCCAAAGTGCTGGGATTACATGCATGAGCCACCACGCCTGGCCAATAATCTTTTTTTTAAATTACTTTATTTAAACAAATTTAATTACATGTATTTAGTCAGTTTTTGAGACAGTGTCTCGCCCTGTTGCCCAGGCTGGCGTGCACTGGTATGATTATAGCTCACTGCAGCCTCCAATTCCTGGACTTGAAGGATTCTCCTGCCTCAGCCTCCCAAGTAGTTGGGACAACAGGTGTGCACTACTAACTTGGCTAATTTTTAAATTTTTGTAGAGATGGGGTCTCACTATATTTCCCAGGCTGGTCTCAAACTCCTGGGCTTAAGTGATCCTCCTGCTTGGCCTCCTAAAGTGCTGAGATTACAGGCATGAGTCACTGTGCCTGGCCCAAATTTTATTTTAAAAGGCAACTATATCACAACCATAAGGGGAAAACCAGTGATACTTTCCCTGTTAGACAAGAAACATAAAAGTGAATACAATGAAGGGCAAAGTATATTATTAAATCTAGCCAGATATCATTGCCTTTTTGAGTTGTTCCTTTTGTTAAAAAGGAAGAAGAGACCAGGCACAGGCTGGAGTGCCGAGATCACACCACTGCACTCCAGCCTGGGCGACAGGCGTGAGACCCTGTCTCAAATAAATAAATAAATAAATAAATAAAAATAACTAAGCCAGGCATGGTGGCGCATGCCTGTAGTCTCAGTTACTCAGGAGACTGAGGCAGGAGGATTCCTTGAGCCCAGGAGGTGGAGGCTGCAGTGAGCTATGATCGTTGCCACTGCACTCCAGCCTCAGCAACAGACCAAGACTCTGTTTAAAAATAAATAAATAGGCCGGGCATGGTGGCTCACGCCTGTAACCCCAGCACTTTGAGAGGCCGAGGCAGATGGATCATCTGAAGTCAGGGGTATGACACCAGCCTGACCAACATGGTGAAATGCCATCTCTACTAAAAAAACAAAACATTAGCTGGGCCTGATGGCACACGCCTGTGATCCCAGCTACTCAGGAGGCCGAGACAGGAGAATTGCTTTAACCTGGGAGGCGGAGGTTGCAGTGAGCCAACATCGCGACATTGCACTCCAGCCTGGGCAACAAGAGCGAAACTCCATCTCAAGAAAATAATAATAATAAAATAAATAAATAAATAGGCCAGGCATGGTAGCTCACGCCTGTAATCCCAGCACTTTGGGAGGCCGAGGCAGGAGGATCAGGAGGTCAGGAGTTTGAGACCAGCCTAACCAACATGGTGAAACCCCGTCTCTACTAAAAATACAAAAATTAGCCGGGCATGCTGGCATGCGCCTGTAATCCCAGCTATTCAGGAGGCTGAGGCAGGAGAATCGCTTGAACCCGGGAGGCAGAGGTTGCAGTGAGCCCAGATCGCGCCACTGCACTCCAGCCTGGGCAACAGAGAGAGACTGTGTCTCAAATAAGTAAGTAAATAAATAAATAAATAATGTAAAAAATAAAAAGGATGAAGAGTAAGAAAAGGATGCGTGGTGTTAAAGACACACCAGCCCACTCAAAGACTACCTCCTGAGCATCTTCAGAGGAAAACGGGAACCTCTCTGTGTGAGTCCCAGCGGGGCATCTCCTGGCCATGTGAGCCATCTGAGTGTCAGTGCTTGGGGCTACAGCTGCGCAGAACCAGACATCTTTAGACATTCTCATGACTCATTGCACTGGTACCCACAGGTCTGTTCTTTTATCTCTGATCCCACTTTGACCAGGAAATTAGAACTGCCGGTGCTGACCCAACAGGACAGCAGCATCTCACCTCCTATTTGTCAACTCCATTGGTGGTCTGTGCAACAAGAACCACCCATGAGCCCCTGTGCTACTAACAAAAGAGCTGGGTGGGAACTTCTGAGCTATGCAAAAGATTAAAATCTCAACTGCAAACAACTGTTTTGTTAAGTCCCATTTTACCATCTGGTTTAGGTCAACAGGTGGCTGCCTTTCCAGGGACCCAGTTCCTCCAAGTAAAATTCAAGTGTCACGTCCTAAGACCTTCTTGTTGACAAAAGGAACGTTGGTTTTTGAGGGCAGCCTGACATAACATCCTCTCTTGGGGAATCTGATGAAGTTTGCCAAATTAAATGCAGAAATTATAAGATAATCCTTGAATGAATAAAATTCACTGCAAATAGTAAACTCAACTTTGCGATTTTTTTTTTTTTTTTTTTTTTTTTTTTTTTTTTTTTTGAGACACAGTCTCCCTCTGTTGCCTAGGCTGGAGTGCAGTGGCATAATCTCAGCTTACCGCAACCTCTGCCTCCCAGGTTCAAGTGATTCTCCTGCCTCAGCCTCCCTAATAGCTGGGATTACAGGCGCACACCACCACGCCCCGCTAATTTTTTGTATTTTTAGTAGAGATGGGGTTTCAGCATGTTGGCCAGGCTGGTCTTGAACTCCTGATCTCAGGTGATCCACCTGCCTCGGCCTCCCAAAGTGCTAGGATTACATGCGTGAGCCACCGTGCTTGGCCCATTTTGCAATTTTTGTAAAAATAATTCTTAGAAATTATCAGGCCCAGTGGCTCTCACCTGTAATCCCAGCACATTAGGAGGCCAAGGCAAGAGGATCACTTGAGCCCAGGAGTTCAAGACCATCATGGGCAACATACTGAAACATCCATCTCTACAAAAAAATTTAATTAATTAGCCAGGAGTGGCCGGGCGCAGTGGTTCACACCTGTAATCCCAGCACTTTGGGAGGCTGAGGCGGAGGGATCACTTGCAGTCAGAAGTTCGAGACCTGCCTGGCCAACATGGTGAAACTCTGTCTCTACTAAAAATGCAAAAAATTAGCTGGACGTGGTGGTGGGCACCTGTGATCCCAGCTACTCAGGAGGCTGAGGCAAGAGAATCGCTTAAACTCAAGAGATGGAGGTTGCAGTGAGCCAAGATCACGCTACTGCACTCCAGCCTGGGCAATAGAGTGAGATTCCATCAAAAAAAAAAAGCCAGGAGTGGTAGCACATGCCTACAGTTCCAGCTACTCAGGAAGTTGAGGCAGGAGGATTTCTTGAGCACAAGAGTTCAAGACTGCAGTGAGCCAAGATTACACCACCGTACTCCAGCCTGGGCTACAGAGCAAGATCCTGTCTTATAAAGAAAAAAAATTGGCCAGGTGCAATGGCTCACATCTGTAATCCTGGCACTTTGGGAGCCTGAGGTGGGTGGATCACGAGGTCAGGAGATCGAGACCATCCTGGCTAATACAGTGAAACCTCGTCTCTACTAAAAATACAAAAAATTAGCCGGGCGTGGTGGCATGCGCCTGTAGTCCCAGCTACCCGAGATGCTGAGGCAGGAGGATGGCGTGAACCCGGGAGGTGGAGGTTGCAGTGAGCTGAGATGGCGCCACTGCACTCCAGCCTGAGCGACAGAGTGAGACTTCATCTCAAAAACAAACAAACAAACAAACAAACAAAAAAACAGAAAAAAAAAGAAAACAAGAAAGAAAAAAAAATTAAAATTCTCAGAAACTGAAGCCATTTGGTGCCAGGGAGGAACACCAACTAGAGGACCACATCAAGTTCAGCAGGCTCAAAGTCCCCTTAGCCACACCCTTTTGGCCCTCACAGTCTCAGTTTTCTCCACTTTACTACCTATATATACATATATATATATTTTTTTTTTTTCCGAGATGGAGTCTTGCTCTGTCCCCCAGGCTGGAGTGCAGTGCAGTGGTGTGATCTCAGCTCACTGCAACCTCTGCCTCCTGAGTTCAAGCTATTCTCCTGCCTCAGCCTCCCGAGTAGCTGAGATCTTAGGCGTGTACCACCATACCTGGCTAATTTTTGTATTTTTAGTCAGGCTAAATTACATTGATCAGGCTGGTCTCGAACTCCTGATCTCAAGTGATCTGCCCGTCTCAGCCTCCCAAAATGCTGGGATTGCAGGCGTGAGCCACCGCGCCCAGTCTACAATAAATTCTTACACATAGCTGTCATTTCCTGCATACTTATTCCGTGCCAGGTGCTGTCCTAAGTACACTGCATGCATTAGCTCAGTTCTCCCACCACCCTATGAGGTAGGTACTTTATCATCCCCTTTTTACAGAGAAGGAAGCTGAGCCTCAGAGGTCACCAGCCTCCTAAGTGGCAGAGTCAGGGCTGTCTGATGCTATGCTATACACTATACTGTATTAAACTATTCTCTAGTACTTAAAAGGAAAAGTGTTTTGACATATAGGGAGGAAGTGATTGTGGATTAAAAATAAATGAATTACAAGCCTGGGCAACATGGTAAAACTGTATCTTTACAAATGATACAAAAATTAGCCAGGTGTGGTGGCACGTGCCTGTAGTCCCAGCTACTTGGGAGGCTGAGGCAGGAGGATTGCTTGAACCTGGGAGGTCGAGGCTGCAGTGAGCCCAGATGGTGCCACTGCACTCTAGCCTGGGGAACAAAGCGAGACCCTGTCTCAAAAAAAATTAAAAAATAAAATAAAAATAAAGAATAAATGAATTACAGGATGGCAAACAATACCAAGTACTGGTGAGACTGTGGAATCTCATATATTGCTTATGGGAGTGTAAATTGGGATAACCACACTGGAAAATTGTATGACATTTGCTACTAAAGAATATATGCGGGCCAGGTGCCGTGGCTCATGCCTGTAATCCCAACACTTTGGGTGGCCGAGGTGGGTGGATCACTTGAGGTCAGGAGTTAAGACCAGCCTGGCCAACATGGTGAAACTCCGTCTCTACTAAAAATACAAAAATTAGCTGAGCATGGTGGTGGACACCTGTAAGCCCAGCTACTCGGGAGGCTGAGGCAGGAGAATCACTTGAACCCGGGAGGCAGAGATTGCAGTGAACCAAGATCATGCCATTGTACTCCAGCCTAGGCAACAAAAGTGTAACTCCATCTCAAAAAAAAAAAAGAATATATGCCTTCAACTTATGATCCAGAAATTCCAACTCTAGGTAGATACACAACAGAAATGCATACATCTATTTACCATAAAACAGGTGTCGGAATGTTCACAGCTGCACTATTCAAAATAGCCTGGCCAAGTGAGGTGGCTCATGCCAGTAATCCCAGCACTTAGGGAGGCAGAGGTAGGAGGATCGTTTGAGCCCAGGTGTTGAGACCAGCCTGTGCAACATAGTGAGACCCCATCTCTAAAAACCAAAAAAAAAAAAAAAAAAAAAAAAAATATATATATAATATATATATATATATATATATATATAGCCTCTAACTAGAAAGTACCCAAATGCCAATCCACTATAGAACAAATGAGTGTAAATGGTGGCATATTCCCACAATAGAAAATTGCACACAATGAAAATTAACACATTGCTATTATGTGCAACATCATGGATAAATGTCACAAAAATATTATTGAGCAAAGAAAACTAGACACAAATACTGTATCATTCCATTTTATTTGTATTTATTTATTTTTTTTCTGAGACTGCGTTTTGCTTTTTCGCCTAGGCTGGAGTGAAGTGGCAAGATCTCTGCTCACTGCAACCTCCATCCGCCGGGTTCAAGTGATTCCCCTGTCTCAGCCTCCCGAGTAGCTGGGATTACAGGCACGTGCCACCATGCCTGGCTAATTTTTTGTAATTTTAGTAGAGATGGGGTTTCACAATGTTGGCCAGGCTGGTCCTGAACTCTTGACCACAGGTGATCCACCTGCTTCGGTCTCCCAAAGTGTTAGGATTACAAGCGTGAGCCACCACCACGCCCAGCCTCCATTTTATATAAAGTACAAAATAGACAAAACTAACCCATTATGGGATTATTGCTTCTGGGATTCTGGAACTTTTCTATTTCTTGATCTACTTGTTACACAGATATGTTTACTTTGTGAAAATACGCAGAACCAGGCTAGTGTGGTGGTTTGTGCCTGTAATCCCAGCTACTCAGGAGGCTGAGACGGGAGACTGGCTTGAGCTCAGGAGCTGAAGATCAGCCTGGGCAACATAAAGAGACCTTTTCTCTACAATAAATAAACAAATTAGCTGGACATGATGGTGCCCGCCTGTAGTCTTAGCTACTTGTGAGGCCGAGTGAGAGGATCACTTGAGGCCAGGAGGTCAAAGCTGCAGTGAGCTGCAATGGCGCTACTATACTACAGCCTGGGCGAGAGTGCAAGACCCTATCTCTTTTTTTTTTTTTTTTTTTTTGAGGTGGAGTCTCGCTCTGTCGCCCAGGCTGGAGTGCAGTGGTGCCATCTCGGCTCACTGCAACTTCTGCCTCCTAGGTTCAAGCGATTCTCCTGCCTCAGCCTCCCGAGTAGCCCTCTCTTTAGGGCCGGGCACGGTGGCTTACGCCTGTAATCCCAGCACTTTGGGAGGCCGAGGCAGGCGGATCACGAGGTCAGGAGATGGAGACCATCCTGGCTAACAGGGTGAAACCCCGTCTCTACTAAAAATAGAAAACATTAGCCAGGCATGGTGGCACATGCCTGTAGTCCCAGCAACCCGGGAGGCTGAGGCAGGAGAATCACTTGAACCTGGGAGGTGGGGAGGTTGCAGTGGGCTGAGATGGTGCCACTGCACTCCAGCCTGGGTGACAGAGCAAGGCTCTATCTCAAAAAATAAATAAATAAATAAATTAAATAAACAACAAAAATGCATAGAACCACGTGCTCATGATTTATGCACTTTTTAAAAAAATTTTCTTAAATTTTAGTCCATGTCCTGCTGAACATACATGTTATATTTTAAAAAGGAAAATAATGGGCTGGGCACGGTGGCTCATGCCTGTAATCCCAGCACTTTGGGAGGCTGAGGCGGGTGAATCACAAGGTCAGGAGTTTGAGACCAGCCTGGCCAACATGGTGAAATGCCATCTCTACTAAATATACAAAAAATTAGCTGGGTGTGGTGGCAGACGCCTGTAATCCCAGCTACTTGGGAGGCTGAGGCAGGAGAATTGCTTGAATCTGGGAGGCGGAGGTTGCAGTGAGCCAAGATCGCACCACTACACTCCAACCTGGGTGACAGTGCGAGACTCCATCTAGAAAAAAAAAAAAAAAAGCAAAACAATGATAAAAATGAGTGATACTGACCAGGTGCGGTGGCTCACACCTGTAATCCCAGCACTTTGGGAGGCCAAGGAGGGCAGATCATTTGAGGTCAGTTCAAGACCAGCCTGACCAACATGATGAAACCCTGTCTCTACTAAAAATGCGAAGAAGCTAGCCAGGTGTGGTGGCAGGTGCCTGTAATCCCAGCTACTCGGGAGGCTGAGGCAGGAGAATCACTTCAACCCAGGAGGTGGAGGTTGCAGCCAGCCGAGATCGCGCCACTGTACTATAGCCTGTGCAATAGAACAAGACTCAGTCTCAAAAAACAAACAAACAAAAAAGAGTGATAACTGTTTTCAAAGCACATTGGGTGGGTTTCTGTGCATGTTATGAGTGACCATCACACTGCCAGCACCCATGCATGGACCCAGAGGAAGGAATGACACTGGGCCCAGGTGATTCAGCCCATCTTCCTATCTGCAGTTTCCTCATAAGGTCCTGAGATTTGCACTTTCTTGCATGTCTGAATAAGAAAGAAAGCAAGCCTATATTGGATTATACCCTGCCATAAATATAAATACATAAATAAGAGGCCAGGCACCATGGCTCCTACCTGTAATCCCAGTGCTTTGGGAGGCCAAGGCAGGAGTATCACTTGAGCCTTGGAGTTTAAGACCAGCCTGGGCAACACAGCGAGACCCCATCTCTACAAAAAATAGAAAAATTAGCCAGGCTTGGTGGCACATACCTGTATTCCCAGCTATTCAGAAGGCTAGGGCAGTAGGATTGTTTGAGCCCAGGAGTTCGAGGCTGCATTGCACTCCAGCCTGGGTGACAGACTGAGACCCTGTCTCTAAAAAATAAATAAATAGAACAGAAAGAAAGGAAAGGTATGTGGGCTGGGTGTGGTAGTTTATGCTTGTAATCCCAGCACTTTGAGAGGCTGAGATGGGAGGATCACTGGCACCCAGGAGCTTGAGACCAGCCTGGGCAACATGGCAAAATTGCTTCTTTACAAAAAATACAAATATTAGCCACGCATGGTTGTGCATGTCTGCAGTCCCAGCTACTTGGGAGGCTGGGATGGGAGGACCCCCTGAACCTGGGGAGGTTGAGGCTGCAGTGAGCCATGATCATGCCACTGCACTCCAGTGACAGAATGAGACCCTGTCTCAGAAAAAAGCAAAGCAAAGCTATGTGGTGGCCAGGTGCGGTGGCTCATGCCTGTAATCTCAGCACTATGGGAGGCCGAGGAGGGCAGATCACTTGAGGTCAGGAGTTTGAGACCAGCCTGGACAACATGGTGAAACCCTGTCTCCACTGAAAAAACAAAAATTAGCCAGGCGTGGTGGCGCCTGTAATCTCAGCTACTCGGGAGGCTGAGGCAGGAGAATCACTTGAACCCGGGCAGCAGAGGCTGCAGTGAACCACGATGCCGCCACTCCAGACTGGGCGATAGAACAAGACTCAGTCTCAAAAATGAAATAAAATAAAATAAAATAAAATAAAATAAAGTTATTGGGTGTTCTTTGCCTATTTTGAAGCTACAAGCTGTAAGAAAATTACGAGTAAAATAAAAATAAAATCATGGACTTGGGTGTTTTGTCTGAATATATGAATTTGTCCCTAATCTTTTTTACTTTCTTTTTTTTTTTTTTTTTTTTGACGGAGATACAGATTTTATTTATCCATGAAAGCCTCAAATCTGGGAACCTGATTTAATCCAACATTCTTTTTTTTTTTTTTTTAAATTTATGAAGTATTTATTGATCGTTCTTTACTTTCTTTTACTTTTTCTTTTTTTTACTTTTTTTTTTTTTTCTTGAGACGGAGTTTCGCTCTTGTTGCCCAGGCTGGAGTGCAATGGCATGATCTTGGCTCACTGCAACTTCTGCCTCCTGGGTTCAAGTGATTCTTCTGCCTCAGCCTCCCGAGTAGCTGGGATTACAGGCATGTGCCACCATGCCCGGCTAATTTTGTATTTTTAGTAGAGACAGGGTTGCTCCATGTTGGTCAGGCTGGTCTCAAACTCCTGACCTCAGGTTATCTGCCTGAGTGCTGGGGTTATAGGTGTGAGCCACTGCACCCGGCTTCTTTTACTTTTTCTTTGAGACAGTATCTCATTCTGTCACCCAGGCTGGAGTGCAGTAGCGCAAACTCTGCTCACTGCAACCTCTGCCTCCGGGGCTCAATCGATTTTCCCATATCAGCCTCTGGAGTAGCTGGGACTACAGACATGCACCACTATGCCTGGCTAATTTTTGTATTTTTTGTAGAGGTAGTTTTGGCATGTTGCCCAGGCTGGTCTTGAAGTCCTGGGCTCAAGTGATCCTCCCGACATGGCCTCCCAAAGTGCTGGGATTATGGACTTGAGCCACTTCGCCCAACTTTCTTTATTTTCTTTCTTTTTTTTTGAGACAGAGTCTTTGTCGCCCAGACTGGAGTGCAGTGGCACAATCTTGACTCACTACAAATTCTATCTCTCAGGTTCAACTGATTCTCATGCCTCAGCCTCCTGAGTGCCTGGGACCATAGTCACGTGCCACCACACCTGGCTAATATTTTTTCTATTTTTAGTAGAGACTGAATTTCACCATGTTGGCCAGGCTGGTCTCAAACTCCTGACCTCAGGTGATCTGCCCGCCTTGGCCTCCCAAAGTGCCAGGATTACAGACATGAGCCACTATGCCCAGCCCCAACCTTCTTTACTTTAAACATCTACATTTACATTCACAATGACAGTAGATGGTCAAATGATGACCTTGGGGTGCTGTAGAGTTTCAAGAAGCACGGAGATTCCTTTCCTTTAGTACATTAACTTTCTCAAGGCAGGAAAGGGGCTAAAACATACAAGAACCTTCAAAATGAAAACTAAGACACTAGCAAAAATGTTTTGGACAGAATACCATGCATGTAGCTAAAAACAAAACATTCTTCATTTTTTTTTTTTCTGGGACTGAGTCTGGCTCTGTTGCCCAGGCTGGAGTGCAGTGGCATGATCTCTGCTCACTGCAAGCTCCTCCTCCTGGGTTCACACCATTCTCCAGCCTCAGCCTCCCCAGTAGCTGGGACTACAGGCGCCTACCACCATACCCAGCTAATTTTGCTTTTTTGTATTTTTAGTAGAGATGGGGTTTTGCCATATTAGCCAGGATGATCTTGATCTCCTGACCTCGTGATCATGCTGGGATTACAGGCATGAGCCACTGTGCCTGGACTTTTTTTTTTTTTTTTTGAGACGGAGTCTTGCTGTGTCGCCCAGGCTGGAGTGCAGTGGTGTGGTCTCGGCTCACTGCAACCTCTGCCTCCCAAGTGCAAGTGATTCTCCTACCTCAGCCTCCAGAGTAGCTGGCATTACAGGCGCACGCCACAACGCCTGCCAAATTTTTGTATTTTTGGTGGAGTTGGGGTTTCACCATTTGGCCAGGTTGGTCTTGAACTCCTGACCTCAAATGATCCACCCACCTGGGCCTCCCAAAGTGCTGGGATTACAGGCATGAGCCACTGCGCCCAGCAAAAACAAAAAATTCTAATGGTATAATTCTGGGTACATGTATCCTCCCATCCTGGTGTTCTTTGATCAGTGGCAGCCACTGTTACTTTGGGGAGTTTACTGGAGATAGAATATGCATATTAGAGTATATTTGTGGATGTACTGTATCCATACATCATGCTGTAATAGCCACAATACATTCAGCTATTCATGTTTTCTTTTAACATAAACGACAGCATCCTGTGTACTTTATCTCACTCTTGGCTGTGCTCTGTCAATCTGAAATCATGAGATTCAGGAAAATGTGATTAAGTATAGTTTTTGTTTGTTTGTTTTTTGATACAGAGTCTCACTCTGTCACCCAGGCTGGAGTGCAGTGGCACGATCTCGGCTCATGGTAACCTCAGCCTCCTGAGTTCAAGCGATCCTCATGCCTCAGCCTCCCAAGTAGCTGGGACTACAGGCATGAGGCACCACACCTGGCCAATTTTTGTACATTTGGTAGAGACAGGGTCTCACCATGTTGGCCAGGCTGGTCTCAAACTCCTGATCTCAGATGATCCACTTGCCTCGGCCTCCCAAAGTGCTGGGATTACAGGCGTGCGCCACTGCACCCACCCTGATTAAGTATAGTTTACTATATTTATCCTCAAACATTCCAAAGCTTGAGGATAGCCACCCAGAAACACCAATTCCAAATGTATAGGGTCAATATTCCAAAGTGGAGCCCAGGCACAATGGCTCATGCCCATAATCCCAACACTGTGGGAGGCTGAGTTGGGAGGATCACCTGAGCCCAGGAGTTTGAGACCAGCCTTAGCAACATAGTGAGACCTGGTCTCTATAAAAAATAAAATAATTAGTTGAGCGTTGTCAACTGGTAGTCCCAGCTACTTGGGAGGCTGAGGTGAGAGGAAGGCTGCAGTGAGCCATGATCCTGCTACTGCACCCCAGCCTGGGTGTCAAAATGAGATATTGTCTCAAAAACGAAAGCAAAAACACACACAAAAAAGCATTCCAAAGTGGAGAAGTTACGGTTTCACTTATATAGGCAGAGACATACAATCCGTACAGTGACTTGACTGTACAGTGACGGATGCTACATTCCAAGGAAGATTGCTTTATTACTCTGTGAGGGGTGTACCCGTCTGAGGAAGTCTTATCTCTGCCCTGTTTGGTCTTAGTTATTTCTAGGGTAAAAGGGGCAGAAGGTACAGCTGCTCGCCATGTGATTCATGCTGCATAACCACATTCCTCTCAAGTTTCAGGATGATTTAAAATTCCAACAGCAGCTGGGTGTGGTGGCTGGTGCCTGTAATCCCAGTACCAGGGACGTTGAGGCTGGAGGATTGCCTCAGCCCAGTAGTTTGAGGCTGCAGTGAGCTATGATTGCATCACTGCACACCAACCCTGACTCTAAAAAATAATAATATCAACAATAAAGTTCCAATAGCTTAAAGTTTGAATTATTTAATTCCACAACTCATTTATCAACATATGTTGCAGATAACTCATGGGAAGTTTAAAATACTCATAGTATTGTCACAGGTTATAGGTTTTTCTGATTACCTATTGCTGTTAATGAATCATCCCATATCTTTTTGTTGTTGTTGTTAGAGACAGGGTCTTGCTATGTTGCCCAGGCTGGCCTCTGATTCCTCGGCTTAAGTGATCCTCCTGTTTCACCCTCCCAAGTACTGTCACTAAACGTGGCTAATTGCTTCATATCTTCTTTTTTTTTTTTTTCCCTTAGAGACAGGGTCTCTATAGACAGAGATCCTCTCTATAGGAGCAATGGGGATGCCAATCAATTCTGTCTTAGGACCCTCATGTCAATGGGAATGCCAATCCCTCAACGTGGGATTACAGGTAGGATTTCTGACATTCGGGTCCTAAGACTGTTCAAGAATTGATATGGCACTTTGGGAGGCCGAGACGGGCTGATCATGAGGTCAGGAGTTCGAGAGCAGCCTAGGCAACATTGTGAAACCCCGTCTCTACTAAAAATACAAAAAAATTAGCTGGGTGTGGTGGTGGGCGCCTGTAGTCCTAGCTACTCGGGAGGCTGAGGCAGGAGAATTGCTTGAACCCGGGAGGCGGAGGCTGCAGTGAGCCAAGACCGCACCACTGCACTCCAACATGGGTGAAAGAGCGAGACTCCGTCTCCAAAAAAAAAAAATTGATTTGGGCCAGGCGCAGTGGCTCATGGCTGTAATTCCAGCAATTTGGGAGGCCGAGGTGGGTGGATCACTTGATGCCAGGAGTTTAAGACCAGCCTGGTCAACAGGGTGAAACCCCACCTCTACTAAAAATACAAAAACTAGCTGGGCACGGTGGCGGGTGCCTGTAATCCCAGCTACTAGAGAGGCTGAGGCAGGAGAATCGCTTGAACCCGGGAGGCGGATGCAGTGCGCCGAGATCCTGCCACTGCACTCCAGCCTGGGCAACAGAGTGAGACTCCAGTTAAAAAAAAAAAAAAACTAATTTGAATCTCCATTGTTCCTATAGACAGGATAGACAGGATCTTTTGTTCAAGGAACCCTTAAGATGTTTTTCAGATCTCTGAATTCCAGCAAAACCAGTACCAAGACAGAGCCGTCTCAAAAAACAGACAAACAAAAAAACACTAGCCCTAAATTCCGTGAGGAGGTGGATTTGAGGTTTCCTCTCATTTCCTCTTTTGGTGGCCCTAGGATTAAACTTCTTTCTCTGCTGCAACATGTTCTCTCTCGGCATTCATGTGCCTAATAGGCAATGAACATATTATGGTTACAGTGTTTTCCCCCACCTCCAAGAATAAAGTGAAACCCCAGAACTGCTTATGCACTGCTGGTGGGAATGTAAATTTCTTCAGCTATTGTAATTGAAAATTACAATGAAGGCCAGGTACGGTGGCTCATGCCTGTAATCCCAGCACTTTGGGAGGCTGAGGTGGGTGGATCACCTGAGGTCAGAAGTTTGAGACCAGCCTTGCCAACATTGTGAAACCCTGTCTCTACTAAAAAAATACAAAAATTAGCCAGGTGTGGTGGCACACGCCTGTAGTCCCAGCTACTCAGGAGGCTAAGGCAGGAGAATCGCTGGAACCCAGGAGACCGAGGTTGCAGTGAGACGAAATCGCACCATTGCTCTCCAGCTTGGGCAACAGAGTGAGACTCTGTCTAAAAGAAAATAAACTAAAAAAAAAAAAAAAAAAGAAAATTACAATTAAATTACAATTACAACTGGAAAGCAGTTGGGAGATTTCCTGAAGAACTTAAAACAGAACTACCATTAGACCCAGCAATCCCATTACTGGGTATATACCCAAAGGAATATAAGTTGTTCTACCATAAAGACAAATGCATGCATATATTCACTGAGGCACTACTCACAATAGCAGAGACATGGAACCAACCTATATGCCCACAAACGGTGGACTGGATAAAGAAAATATGGTCCACATACACCATGGAACACTACACAGCCATAAAAAAAGAACAAGACTGGCCGGGCGCGGTGGCTCACACCTGTAATCCCAGCACTTTGGGAGGCTGAGATGGGCGGATCACGAGGTCAGGAGATCAAGACCATCCTGGTTAACACGGTGAAACCCCGCCTCTACTAAAAATACAAAAAATTAGCTGGGCGTGGTGGCAGGCACCTGTAGTCCCAGCTACTCGGGAGGGTGAGGCAGGAGAATGGCGTGCCTGGGTGGGGGACAGAGCAAAACTCCGTCTCAAAAAAAAAAAAAAAAAAAGAAACAACAAGACCATGTCCTTTGCAGCAACATAGACGCAGCTGGAGGCCATTATCCTAAACAAACTAATGCAGGAACAGAAAATCAAATACTGCATGTTCTCACATATAAGTGGGAGCTAAACATTGAGCACACATGGACATAAAGAAGGGAATGACAGGGGCCAGGCGCAGTGGCTCACGCCTGTAATCCCAGCACTTTGGGAGGCCGAGGCGGGTGGATCACTTGAGGTCAGGAGTTCAAGACCAGCCTGGCCAACATGGTGAAACCCAGTCTCTTCTAAAAATACAAAAAAAAAAAAAAAAAAAAAAAGACTGGGCGCGGTGGCTCACATCTGTAATCCCAGCACTTTGGGAGGCCGAGGTGGACGGATCGCTTGAGGTGAGGAGTTCGAGACCAGCCTGACCAACATGGACAAACCCCGTCTCTACTAAAAAAAAAAATACAAAATTAGCCAGACATAGTGGCGCATGCCTGTAATCTCAGCTACTAGGGAGGCTGAGGCAGGAGAATCGCTTGAACCCTGGAGGCGGAGGTTGAGGTGAGCCGAGATCGTGCCATTGCACTCCAGCCTGGGCAACAAGAGCGAAACTCTATCTAAAAAAAAAAAAAAAAACAAACCACCACAACAACCAACCAACCAAACAAAAATTTAGCAGGGCGTGGTTGGGTGGACGCCTATAATCCCAGCTACTCAGGAGGCTGAGGCAGGAGAATCACTTGAATCTGGGAGGCGGAGGTTGCAGTGAGCTGAGATCGCGGCCACTGCACTTCAGCCTGGGCGACAGAGCAAGACTCTGTCTCAAAAAAAAAAAAAAAAAAAAAAAGGAAATAACACCAGGGCCTACTTGAGGGTGGACCTACTTGAGGGTGGAAGCTACGAGGAGGGTGAGGATCGGAAAAACTACCTATTGGGTACTATGCTTATTACCTGGGGAGGAAATAATCTGTAACCCAAATCCCTTGCGACATGCAATTTATCTATATAACAAACCTGCACATGTACCCCTGAACCCAAAATAAAAGTAAAAAATAATAATAATAAAAATAAAGTGAAGCCCCACAGGGCGAGCATGAAATCTGGGAGCTCAGTCACTTCCCTGGAGGTGGCTGGGTGGGCAGTGGTAGTGGATGGGGCTGGGCAGTGACTGCTGCCAGGGCAGGGGGCTGGCGCGAGGGACGGGGGTAGGTGGCTGGGCAGGCATCGGTGTCGCCTCGCAGGGAACAGTTGGGTGGCTTCTAGCTTATGCCAGGAGTCTCCTCCTCACCCGCACATCGCGGGGCTAGGATGGGAAGTCGTGGCGGCCAAATCCTCCGAGGCAACTCCTGCCTGGGACGGCCTCCCACAGGACTGGCCTGAGAATCCGGAGCGCAGGCTCTGGCCGCTAGGAGACCTTCCCCCGCCCGCGGACCCAACCTTCCAGCATCACAGGGGTTCGCGGAGGAGAAAGAGGAAAGGCGTTTGGCCTGCCAAGGCCGCCGTAGTGAGGGGGCGGGGCCCGGAAGAGCAGGATGGCGGCGCGAGACAGTGACAGCGAAGAGGATCTGGTCAGCTATGGGACCGGGCTGGAGCCTCTGGAAGAAGGTGCGGGCCGCATGGGCCGGCGGAGCCTGTGGAAAACAGGCCAAGGGCCCAGGATTCGGGCCACAAAAGCACAAGTCGGTGCTGGACCGTTGTTAGATCGTTCCCAGCGCTGGGAACACGGCGGCGAGGGAGGCGTTAGCCGCGCTCTCGGGGTGCTCACCTTCTGCAGCGACAGAGAGAGATTTACAGGGACGGGAGACACAAGCGTGGCCGAACAAGGGGGCGGCGAGATAGAAACAAGAAAATGACGGAATAGTTGGTGTGAGAGCGGGGGGTGCTTAGGCAGTGTCTTTCCCGAGAGAGGACGTTTGAGCTCAGACTTGAAACCGAGGAAGAAAACAACCATGAGCAAATCTGGAGGGAAAGCATTTCAGGCAGAAGGAACATAAAGTGCAAAGGCCGTGAAGTGTGGGAGCCAGTTTAGGAAATTGAGGGGCAGGCAGGACGGGTATGGTTGCAGCAGACGACAGCGGGGGAGACAGGTAGAAAAGAATGTCAGAGGGGCTGACAGGGGCTGGATCTTAGGTGGTAGGGTAAAGAGTTTGGATCTTATACTAAGTGCAGGATTAGGGTTAGGGTTAGGGTCATGGGAAATTACACAGGGAGGGATATATATGATTTCTAGAGACAGGGTTTTGCTCTGTTTCCCAGGCTGGTCTTGAACTACTGACTTCAAATGATCCTCTCGCTTCTGCCTCCCAAAGTGCTGGGATTACAGGCGTGAGCCACTGTGCTCGGCCAGTTTTTAATATTATTCTATCTTTGATGTTGAGAATACGCTGGTTGGGGATAGGTAAGAGTGAAGCAGGGAGATTAGCAAAAAGAGGTCAGGAGATGATGGTGGCATGGATGGGACAGTTAGCAGTGGCGGTGGAGTGTAGTGGTCTGGGTGGAGATATATTTTGAAAGCAGAGCTGACCATACTTGCTGGTGGAATGTGGGGGTGAGGGGCAAGATGAATCAAGGTTCTCTCCTGTGTTTCTGGTCTGTTCCACTTAATGACTTGACTTGTTCAGCAAGTTATGTATTGAGTGTCCAGTAAGGGCTGTTGGCTGTGCTAGCCCTGTGGGGAAGGCAGAGGAAGAATGGTGGAATCATTGGGCCACAATTTATTTGCAGACCTCCTGTTGGTGGGGTCCCCTCCCTTTTTTCACCCTGACCACATCCTGCCAGGTTGATTGTACTGGGATATCTCCACTTATGCCCCCTTTATTTCATATAAACAGTTCTGGTGGAAACTTCTGTTGGATACTGGCCCTTCTTCTACCCTCGGCTTACAAAAGGTTGAGAAAGGGGCCAGGCACAGTGGTTCACATCTGTAATCCCAGCACTCTGGGAGGCTGAGATGGGAGGATCGCTTGAGGTCAGGAGTTCGAGACCAGCCTGGGCATTGTAGTGAGACTCTGTGTGTAACAAACAAACAAACAAAAGAAACAAAAGGCTGAGAAAGGCTAGTCTTCCGAATGCTTTTTATGTGTTTGAAGTCAGCTGTTGCATTTTCTTAAGACCTCTCTGTTCTACACTCACTATCCCAAGTTCTTTTTTGTAGAGACAGGGTCTTGCTGTGTTGACCATGCTGATTTCAAACTCCTGCTCTCACCTTGGCTTCCCAAAGTGCTGGATTGCATGCATGAGCCACAGTGCCCAACATTTTTTATTTTAAAAATAGAGATGAGGCCGGGTGTGGTGGCTCACACCTGTAATCCCAGCACTTTGGGAGGCCGAGGCGGGCAGATCACGAAGTCAGAAGAGCCTGACCATCCTGGCTAATACGGTGAAACCCCGTCTCTACTAAAAATACAAAAAAAAATTAGCTGGGCGTGGTTGGGGGGGCTCCTGTAGTCCCAGCTACTCGGGAGGCTGAGGCGGGAGAATGGCGTGAGACTGGGAGGCAGAGCTTGCAGTGAGCTAAGATGGCGCCACTGCACTCCAGCCTGGGCGACAGAGTGAGACTCTGTCTCAAAAAAAAAAAAAAAATAGAGACGGGATCCTTCTGTGTTGCTCAGGCTGGTCTTGAACTCCTGGCCTCAAGTAGTCTTCCCAGCTCAGCTTCTTAAAGTGTTGGAATTACAGGCGTGACTCTCTACGCCTGGCCCCAACCATTTTTTTTTTTTTTTTTTTGTTACAGAGACTCGCTCTGTTGTCCAGGCTGGAGTGCAGTGGCGTGATCTCGGCTCACTGCAACCTCCACCTTCCAGGTTCAAGTGATTCTCCTGCCTTAGCCTCCCAAGTAGCTGGGATTATAGGTACATTCCACTACGCCTGGCTAATTTTTGTATTTTTAGTAGAGACAGGGTTTCGCCATGTTGGCCAGGCTCGTCTTGAACTCCTTAGCTCAAGCGATCCATCTGCCTTCACCTCCCAAAGTGCTGGAATTACAGGCATGAACCATTGCGCGTGGCCCCCAACCTTGCTTTTGAAGTAGAAGGAAAGGACATGGATTTGTAGACTTTGTTTTTCTGGACTAAAAACATCCTTCAACTTCTCAGTAATACAAGTTTTTGAGGATTGATTCGTTGTCTTCTAAGCACTTTTTTTTGAGAGTTTCGCTCTTGTCACCCAGGCTGGTGTGCAATGGCGCCATCTTGGCTCACTACAACCTCTGCCTCCCAGGTTCAAGGGACTCTCCATCCTCAGCCTCCTGAGTAGCTGGGATTATAGGTGCCCGCCACCATGCCCAGCTAATTTTTGTATTTTTAGTAGACACAGGGTTTCACCATGTTGGCCAGGCTGGACCTGAACTTCTGACCTCAGGTGATCTGCCTGCCTCGGCCTCCCAAAGTGCTGGGATTACAGGCGTGAGCCACCATGCCCAGCCAGTTTTCTAAGCACTTTGAAATTTAAATGCACTCTGTCTGTATTTTACAATATAACACACTAGACTAATAACTATTTTTACTCCCTGCTTTGAAGTTTTAGTGACAGGTTAGACAGGCATTGGTAGAGAAGAACTCCATTTTAATTAAAGTTGCTGGCCCTGACAGAATGGTTTATTAGTTAAGAGTTAACCAGGGAGCCTGGTGACAGTGGTTGAACTTTATAGACACATAGGCCTTCTAATCTGGAAAGAAGGGGGCCAGATACTTACCTATTCTTTCCTTAGACACTTCCACTTGGTTCTAGAATTCTTATCTACAGCTCATTCTATACCCAGATTAATTTTAGGGCCAATTTTCTCCTCCTTGATGCTGTGACTCTCACACTTAAAACTAACTGTGGCTTCCCTCAGCCCCAGGACATACCATAAACCCTGCAGCACCATGTTCAAGGCCCCCTGCACTGTCCGCCTTTCTGGTTCCATCTTCCGCTCATTCCTTAGCCTCCTGTTAGACTGGACTTTCTCAATACACCTGACCTTGCCCTTTTTTTTTTTTTTTGAGATGGAGTCTTTCTCTGCTGCCCAGGCTGGAGTGCAATGGCGTGATCTTTGCTCACTGCAACCGCCGCCTCCCAGGTTCAAGCGATTGTCCTGCCTCAGCCTCCTGAGTAGCTGAGCTTACAGGCGTGTGCCACCACGCCTGGCTAATTTTTGTATTTTTAGTAGAGGCGGGGTTTCACGATATTGGCCAGGCTGGTCTTGAACTCCTGACCTCAGGTGATCCGCCCGCCTCGGCCTCCCAAAGTGCTGGAATTACAGGCGTGGGCCACTGTGCCCAGCGACTTTGCCCTTTTATCCCTCCTTCTGTTTACTGGTGGGAGTCAGTGCCTCTGTCGTGTCCCTATCTGCAGCTATCAAAATTCTGCTTATTCCTAACGGTGGCTGATGTTGCAGACCTTCTCATTGTCAGAAGTGCTCCAGTACGTGCAGGTCTTCTCTGCTGGGCTCGGAGTGTCCTGAGCAGGAGCAGAGTTTTGTTCAGTTTTCTACACCCCGGCTCTAGAAGGGCTGCTTGCATGGCAAGGCCCTCATCAACTTTTTGTTTTTGTTTTTGAAACAGAGTCCTGCTTTATCCCCCAGGCGGGAGTACAGTGGCATGATTATGGCCTCCTGGGCTCAAGCGATCCTCCCAGCTCAGCACCCCCCAGCCCCCAGTAACCAGGACTACAGGCGCATACCACCATGCCCGGCTAATTTTAAAAATTGTGTCACTATGTTGCCCAGGCTGCTCTCAAAGCACTGCTTCTAATGACTCGAACCACTCCTACCTGGGCCTCTCAAAGTGCTGGGATTACAGGTGTGAGCCACCGCACCTGACTCCCCCACCCCTTAAAAAAAAATGTAACCATTAGCCAACCAGGGGCTCGTTGAACTTTTGGTCAGGGAATGAGAGGGAGGAACAGTATAGGAGACATCTCTGGCTTGGAGACAGAGCTGAGATCTGGTTTCACCTTTCTGCTTACTAGCAGTGAGTCTCAGGGAAGTTACTTAATCAGTATCCTTATCAGGGTATGATAAATGAGATAATATGTACTAAAGGAAGGAATTAGTTGTCATTAGTAGCAGTAATTAGGACATGGCCTGGCTAAAATGCCACCCACCTCCTTTCTGGAGTTGTTCCGTCACTGGTTAGAGGTGGTGCCTTCTGCTTAGGAGACCTGTGGGAGCTAGTTGGCCACATTGCTTGGTCCTCATCATCTGCCGCCACAGGTTGTACTCAGTTGTCTGCAGATCTTACCTCCCCTTCGAGATCAGAAGCACTTCAAGAATAGCACCAAGCACTGGCAGCACCTGTTCCCTCTTACCGTAGAGCAGTGGGACAGTTGGCAATGCCTGGAGACCTTTTTGGTTGTCATGCCTGTGGGGCATAAGCTGCTGCCATAGGCCCAGAATGCTGCTGAACATCCTGCAGTGCACAGAACATTCCCCTGAAACAAAGAATTCTCCAGCACAAAATGTGCTGAGATTGAGAAGCTCTGCCATAGCCAAGAATGATGCCAAGTGCATATATAGTAATGTAGTGTATGTACTGCATTTCCATGAAATGGTGAACATCTTGGGTTGTGGGACCCAAGTTGTAATTTAGTCCTTTAGAGGGAAAAGACATTGTAGCTGATATTAACTGATTTCCCCCCATAGCCAGGGACTGTGCTCAGCTGTTTACATATGATATTTAATCCTCATTACCACCCTACAAAGATGGGCTTCTTTATTACCCTGATTTTACAGTTGTGGAGGCTGAGGCTTAGAGTGATGAAGTAACTTGTTCAAGATGACAATTTTTTTTTTTTTTTTTGAGACAGAATCTCACTCTGTTACCCATGCTAGAGTGCAATGGCATGATCTTGGCTCACTGCAACCTCCTCCTCCTAGGTTCAAGCGATTCATCTGCCTCAGCCTCCCGAGTAGTTGGGATTACAGGTGCCTGCCACCATGCCTGGCTAATTTTTTGTATCTTAGTAGAGACGGGGTTTCACGCTGTTGGCCAGGCTGTTCTCAAACTCCTGACCTCAGGTGATCCACCCGCCTCAGCCTCTCAAAGTGCTGGGATTACAGGCGTGAGTCATCGTACCCGGCTGATGACAAATCTTAACAAGTAGTAGAAGGGGATTTGAATTCAGGTCTCTAGGTCTTTAAGCCTGGGCTCTTGGCTGGGCGCAGTCGCTCACGCCTGTAATCCCAGCTACTTGGGAGGCTGAGGCAGGAGAATCACTTGAGCCCGGGAGGCAGAAGTTGCAGTGAGCCAAGATCATGCCACTGCACTCCAGCATGGGTGACAGAGACTGCATCTCAAAAAAGAAAAAATAAAGTATTTCTTGTGTCTCCCTCTTCTTGTTAAGTACTTTATAGGCATTTAATTTGCATAACAACTCTATGAAATAGCTGTTACCATTAATGCCATTTCTATTTTTCAGATAAGTAAATTGAGGCACAGAGAGTCAAGGCTGACCAAAGTCCAGCGCCAGTAAAGGGAGTTGGCTTGAAATTCCAGAGCACTGTGACTCTCACCCCTTAACTCATACCCTTAACCACTGTATAACCTACTTCCTCTTGTGAACCTTTGAAAATAACTTGATTTTTTTTTTTTTTTTTTTTTTTAATTTAAATAAATTCACGATTTTGGATTGCAGTTGATAAAATGAGGCAGTAATTTGTGCCATAGTACCTGGGACTTTAAACCTAAGGAATTGTTAGGCTAGGCCTAAAGTGTATTAGATTAAATTCCCTTGCTTGTGTGATGTCACAACCCAGCCCTTTCAACAAAGTAGGAAAAGGGATAGGTTTAAAGAACACTGTGGAATCAGGAGATACACAGAAATTTTTTTTTTTTGAGACGGAGTCTCACTCTGTCACCCAGGCTGCAGTGCAATGGTGAGATCCCGGCTCACTGCAAGCTCTGCCTCCCAGGCTCACGCCATTCTCCTGCCTCAGCCTCCCGAGTAGCTGGGACTACAGGCGCCCGCCACCATGCCCGGCTAATTTTTTTTGTATTTTTAGTAGAGATGGGGTTTCACTGTGTTAGCCAGGATGGTCTCGATCTCCTGACCTTGTGATCCGCCCACCTCGGCCTCCCAAAGTGCTGGGATTACAGGCGTGAACCACCGCGCCCGGCCCAATTCACAGAAATTAAGGAAACTCTTAGGAGTTGGGGAAAATAGGCAATACCAAAGGAAAAATGCCAGATTCAGGGATGGTATGAAGTTCTAGAAAAGGTATGGAAGTGTTTCTCTCCTTGCCACGTGCCACCCCAGCTTCTGCGCCCTTCATTTGAAGCCAGGAGATTTCAATTTCATCTGTCTGAACTCTCCTGACAATATAATTGTTTTTTTTTTGCGGGGGGAGAAGTCTCGCTCTGTCTCCCAGGCTGGAATGCAGTGGTGTGATCTCGGCTCACCGCAACCTCCACCTCTCGGGTTCAAGCGATTCTCCTGCCTCAGCCTCCCGAGTAGCTGGGATTACAGGCATCCACCACCATGCCCGGTTAATTTTTGTATTTGTTAGTAGAGCCGGGATTTTGCCATGTTGACCAGGTTTTGTAATGGAATTTAGTGGGAAAAGAGGGCAATCATTATAACATAAGCTTATAAATATATTGTTTTCTAGGCTATATAAAGTAGTAAAATCTAGGAATAACAATTTAAATGATTATATTTGAATTATAAGAAGTAAACAATTTATGATGTTTAAAAAGTGATATTTTCCCTAAATTTGAACCGACCATTTCCTTCTCCCTTTTTCATTTAAAAAACTTTTTTTTTTTTTTTAGGTGAAAGACCAAAGAAACCAATCCCTCTTCAGGATCAGACTGTCAGAGATGAAAAAGGAAGGTATAAACGATTCCACGGGGCCTTTAGCGGAGGTTTCTCTGCTGGATACTTCAATACTGTTGGCTCAAAAGAAGGTATGATTTTCCTAATTGTAGCTATTATACCATTAAAGCAAATGATCAAAATATTGATTCTCCCTCACCCTTGCTTTTTTTTTTTTTTTTTTGAGATGGAGTCTTGCTCTGTCGCCCAGGCTGGAGTGCTGTTGTGTGATCTCGGCTTACTGCACCCTCTGCCTCCTGGGTTAAGCGATTCTCCTGCCTCAGCCTCCCAATTAGCTGGGATTACAGGCACATGCCACTACACCTGGCTAATTAAAAAAAAAAATACTTATAGTAGAGACAAGAGTTTCACTATGTTGGCCAGGCTGGTCTCAAAGTCTTGATCTTGAGTGATCTGCCCACCTTGGCCTCCAAAAGTGCTGGGATTACAGGTGTGAGCCACTGCACCCGGCCACCTTTGCGTTTTTTTTTGAGATGGAGTCTTGCACTGTTGCCTAGGCTGGAGGGCAGTGGTGTGATTGTGGCTCACTGCAACCTCCGCCTCCCGGGTTCAAGCGATTCTCCTGCCTCAGCCTCCTAAGTAGGTGGAATTACAGGCGCCTGCCACCAAGCCCAGCTAATTTTTTTGTATTTTTATAGAGACAGGGTTTCACTATGTTGGCCAGTGTGGTTTCTAACTCCTGGCCTCAAGTGATCCGCCTGTCTTGGCCCCCCAAAGTGCTGGGATTACAGGTGTGAGCCACCGCGCTCAGCTTTCTCTGAACATACACTGTAACCTCTTGTGTTCTTTGGATATTTGGATGTTTCCAGAGTCAACTTGTATCTTGTTCATTGATTGCAACCTTATGGTGAAACAGTTTTCTTCCACTTTGTAAAAAAATGCATACCTCCTAATCAGATGATTAAATGATGATAATGACTTCGGTTTTTATTGTGTCTTGCCATTCACGAAATACTCTTAAACAGAGTCTTTCAGTTAATCATTGACTGTCTCTCGTGACTGAGTGAGTGAGGAGGGCGGGTGTCACAGGGATCTTGCAGATGAGGCCACCAAGGGTCAGAGAGATTAAGGAGCCAGCATGGCATTAGTGCTGAGGGAAGAGTCACCAGGTGCCCTCTTCAGACACTGGGGACCACAGCAAGACTGGCTCCTCAGTGCTCTCTACCTGGGGCAAAGTCAGTTAAATCTTTTATGTTATGTACTTTTATAAATGCCAAGTTGTTTAAAGTATTGTATGTTTTAAAATATATTAATCTAGAAGCATTTTTTTGAACTGGAAGAAATGGCTTTCTATATCTCAGTTATGAATGGAAGATGAACTGATTTTATTATATGTGCTGCCGAAGTGAGCACGGAAGATGAACTGATTAACTCACATAGCAATTATCAAGAAAAAGATGGGCTAGATCTTTTATAATTTTTTTTTTTTCCTGAGATGTAGTTTTGCTCTGTCACCCAGGCTGGAGTGCAATGGCACGACCTCGGCTCACTTCAACCTCCGCCTCCTGGGTTCAAGCGATTCTCCTGCCTCAGCCTCCCGAGTAGCTGGGACTACAGGCACCTGCCACCACATCCGGCTGATGCTTGTATTTTAGTAGAGATGGGGTTTCACCATGTTGTTCAGGCTGGTCTCGAACTCCTGACCTCAAGTGATCCACCCGACTCAGCCTCCCCAAGTGCTGGGATGACAGGCGTGAGCCACCGTGCCTGGCCTTACAATTTTATTTAATTAATTAATTTATTTTTTGAGACAGGGTCTCACTCTGTCACCCAGGCTTTAGTGTAGTGGTGCGCCTACTGAGAGTAGACCTTCCCCAGATGCCTCAGCTCACGAGGCCCTTGGAGAGAATCAGGAAGGAGGTGCATCCCTCTTAGAGAAAACTAAACAACTTTATGTGCATAGGTTACAGACATAGGTGACCTCCAGAGCATTCCCTCTTTGTGGACATGGCACATGCTCGGTAACCATGGTCAGGGAACAAGGCCATTAGTTATAGGATTCCAGTGTCTGTTGGAACTGGGGGCCTGGCAGAGCCATTGCCCTTGGACCTGCTAGGTTGAGTCTTTGGCCAGGGTACCGTGAATGTTGCCTGGATTCCTTCTGTTACTCTCTCTTTATCCATCGTGACTGATTAAAACACCTTGACATCATATCTTTACACTTGATCTTAGCCAAAAGGCCTAGAAGCGATCACATCATTTCTTTAGATATGTTAATATGCCAATGGAGGTTGCTGGTCTCAGGTCCTGCATTTTAAGGTGACCTTGCATCTGTCCGCTCAGATCTGCTTGTGTTCATTTCAGTTTAACTTTCAATGTGTAATTCTATATCCCTTGGTTTCACTTTCTTATGGGGAAACCTTAATGTATCCACTAAGTTTTGCATCAGGGGATACAGGGATTAATAAGAAATTTATGTGGAATAATTACGTCTATATAAGCAGTGAGATGGGAAGTAGCTAAGAGTTTATAGTTATTGAGAATTTCAAGTCCATACATGTTATTTAATCGTTTACTCATAGACCCAAATACTCTCTAGGATTGTAAAGTTCTAAACTCTTTTTTTTTCAGGATGGACACCCTCTACCTTTGTGTCTTCACGACAGAACAGAGCAGACAAATCTGTTCTTGGTCCTGAAGATTTTATGGATGAAGAGGTGGGTGTGCAAAATTTTAATTGCCAATAAGCTGGTGGGACAGGTCTAGTTGGTTGCTGTAAGTGCCTTCTCTCTCCCCAGAAGGTCCAATGTACGATTTCCTCTTTGTTTGTAAGGCTTTATCTTTTAGGTATTTGATGTACAGTGTCCTGTACATCAGTAGAGTCTTGTTCATTGGAGGAGCATTTTATACTGGGGCCAATTTCTAAAATCAAGAGTGTAAGGGGAAAGTCATATACAGGCAATTTACTTGAAAAGCCTTGTGGCTGGGTGCGGTGGCTCACGCCTATAATCCCAGCACTTTGGGAGGCCAAGATGGGCGGATCACGAGGTCGGGAGATCGAGACCATCCTGGCTAACGGTGAAACCCCGTCTCTACTGAACAAAATACAAAAAATTAGCCGGGCGTGGTGGTGGGCGCCTGTAGTCCCAGCTACTCGGGAGGCTGAGGCAGGAGAATGGCGTGAACCCAGGAGGCGGAGCTTGCAGTGAGCCGAGATTGTGCCATTGCACTCCAGCCTGGGTGACAGAGCAAGACTCCCTCTCAAAAAAAAAAAAAAAAAAAAAAAGCCTCTATTGCCTCAAAAGCTCAGTATCCATGGTGCTGGGTCTGCAGCTTTCCCCAGTAACTCTCAGGCACACTGCAGTAAAGAACTGTGAGTGACTGCACTAAAATTAAACTTCTGCTGCCTTAAAACCTGGTCGCGGATTCACCCATGATAAAGATTAAATAGGGAGGGAGAGCATCAGGAAGAATAGCTAATGCATGCTGGGCTTAATACCTAGGTGTTGGGTTGATCTGTGCAGCAAACCTCCATGACACACGTTTACCTATGTAACAAACCTGCACATCCTGCACATGTACCCTGGAACTTAAAATAAAAGTTGAAGGAAAAAAAAGATTAAATAAAACATTTATATCAGCATGTGTGAGGCTGCAGGTAAGAGGGAAGGAAGTCTCATTCTTTTTTTGAGTAGCATCATCTAGAAGGAAACATATCTCATGTAGCAAGAAGTCTAGATGTGCTGAGACCCCAGGCTCTGTCTTCTCAGTCTTCTGTTGGCAGCTTGTCCTTATACTACCTCTCCTCATGATTGCAAAATGGCTGTAGTAGTTCCAGGTGGCACATCCAGGATGACATTGCTCAAGAGAACTTTCCTCTTGGTCCCTTTTCTTTTCTATTTTTTTTTTTCCTGAGACTGAGTCTTGCTCTCTTGCCCAGGCTGGAGTGCAGTGGCGCTATCTCGGCTCACTGCAACCTCTGCTGGCCAGGTTCAAGTGATTCTCCTGCCTCAGCTTCCCCCGAGTAGCTGGGATTACAGGCGTGTGCACCACCATGCCCGGCTAATTTTTGTATTTTTAGTAGAGATGGGGTTTCACCATATTGGCCAGGCTGGTCTCGGACTCCTGACCTCAGGTGATCCACCCACCGTGGGCTCCCAAAGTGCTGGGATTACAGGTGTGAGCCACCGCACCCGGCAGTCTCTTTTCTTAAAAGCAAAGTAGCCTTTCATATAAGTCCTACCATGAATTTTCTCTACATTTGCTTGCACAAATTGTTTTACATGCCCATTCCTAACGCAGTCCCTGGCAAGGAAAGTGGGATCAAAATGACTGGCTTAGATAAGACACAAAGCCCCACTTCGTAATCCTGCCTCCCCAACACTGGGAGTACCACTCCTGCAGTGTGTGGCGGTGCAGAGGAAGGCAGGTGCCTAGACAACATCAGGACTCTGCAAGGAAAGAGGAAACGTGCCAATGGTTGGACAGGCAGCCAGCAACATCTGCTCCAGTAAAGGCAAAGGCACCTGACTTTGGCCTGGCACTCACACTTGTGAATGCTTGCTGGCTGGGACTCCAAGCTTTGTTCCTTTCACGCTGACCTTTGAGATACTGTCGAGAAGAACACGGCCATTACTTCCTGTCTTCCCAGCTTGGTCATGCTCCGGGTGGCCCTAATGAGCAGCGACTATCATGCCCTGCCCTTGGCCACTGGCTTTACCTTGTGTGAGGATGAGGTTCTAAAGTCAGTGTGAGGCGGGGCACGGTGGCTCATGCTTGTAATCCCAGCACTTGGGGAGGCTGAGGTGGGTGGATCACCTGAGGTCAGGAGTTCGAGACCAGCCTGACCAACATAGTGAAACCCCATCTCTACTAAAAACACACAAAATTAACCAGGCATGGTGGTGTGTACCTGTAATCCCAGCTACTTGGGAGGCTGAGGCAGGAGAATCATTTGAACCCGGGAGGCGGAGGTTGCAGTGAGCCCAGATTGCGCCACTGCACTCCAGCTTGGGCAACAAAAGAGAAACTCTGTCTCAAAAAAATAAATAAATAAAAAATAGAGTCAGTGTGTATGTCTGTCACTCTGCTGATCCAGACCTAAATTTTGTAGTTTTAACTTTTTTTTTTTAACAGAAATAAAACTATGTGATGTATTGTGTATAGTCACTTTCCAAATAATGTAATTCTGTTTGAATTTTTTTGAAGGATCTTAGTGAATTTGGGATAGCACCTAAAGCAATTGTCACCACAGACGATTTTTCCTCCAAAACCAAAGACAGAATACGAGAAAAGGCCAGGCAGTTGGCCGCTGCCACTGCCCCTATTCCTGGAGCCACCCTCCTTGATGACCTCATAACGCCAGCAAAGTGAGCATTTCCTTCTGACTGTTGTGATCTTAGCACTGGTGTTTTGCATATGTATGATTCTCTTGCTGAGGGATAGTTTGATTGCAAGTAAGACAAGCCTTCTTAGGCTCAAAGTCTAAGTGAAAAAGGGGGTTTTGCCTAAAGGATCTTGCACTGTCATTGCACGGACAGATTAAGAACTCCAGCCACTAGCTGTGCTGCTGGGGCTCGCAGAGGCTGGAGAGCTGTTAGGAATTGCAGTGACTTCTCCCACCACCCCTCCAGACCTTATAGCCTCACTCCTGTCTGCCTCCTTCTACCCTCACTTTCTGTGTATCTCCTTGTTGTGCTCCTGGGCTTGTGGCCTGATATGGCAGCCTTAGACCTTCAGGGATTCCCAGGCCACATGCTTGACAAGGACTGTCTAGAGTCCTTGTGATCCCATCGTAAAGGCCCAAGAGAGAGGTCATCTGATTGACTTCCCCAGTTCAGGCGTGCACCCCAGCGCAGCCTGCTGTGGCTGGAATGGCAGGGTCATGCCAGTTGTAATGTGGGTGAGGGCAAGGGCCCAGGCAAGACAGGCCTAGGAACTGAGCAGGAACTCAGAAGCCGCTTATTTTATACTCTTTGTTAATGTTATTTTGAAAAGTTCATTTTCAATGCCTTGCTATCCTAGATTATCTGTTGGTTTCGAATTGCTAAGAAAAATGGGTTGGAAAGAAGGACAAGGAGTTGGTCCTCGAGTAAAGAGACGTCCACGCCGACAGAAACCTGGTGTGTATGTTAATTGATTAACTGGTATCACTGCTGCAGTGTACTTTGTTTTTTATTTTTTATTTTTTATTTTTTTTGAGACAGGGTCTTGCTCTGTTGCCCAGGCTGGAGTGCAGTGGTGCGATCCCAGCGCACTGCAGCCTTGACTTCCTGGGCTCAAGTGATCCTCCCACGTCAGCCCTGCAAGTAGCTGGGACCACAGGCATGTGCCACTACGCCAGTTGAATTTTTTGTATTTTTTGTAGAGACAGGGTTTTGCCATGTTGCCCAGGCCCAGGCTGAGGATTGCCTGAGCAAATTCCAATAAACAAAATAGCTGGGCCCAGTGGCACGTGCGTCTTCTAAGGCTTTTTATGTGTAATGCATGACAGCTTCCAGAAAGGCTTGTGCTAGTTTATGCTTCTGCCAGCAGCATGTGAGAGTTCATGTTTCCCACCCTCCCCCAAACTGTCACAGTTTAACATTGTTACTTGTTCCTTATTTCTTGCCCTAAGTCTCCCCAGCCAGACTGTAAGTGACTCTTTGAGGGCAACAGTCATTTCTTTTGGGTTCCTGATGCTGTGGGGCAGTATTGGTTACTCATTGAGCACATTACTGCCAGGTAGGGCAGGTGCTGGTAGAAAATGATTCTTGGCTGGGTGCAGTGACTCATACCCATAATCCTAGCACTTTGGGATGCTGAGGTGAAAGGATCTTTGAGCCCAGGTGTTTGAGACCAGCCTGGGCAACATGGTGAAACCCTGCCTGTACCAAATATACCAAAATTAGCCAGGCGTGGTGGAGCACACCTGTAGTCCCAGCTACGACTCAGGAGAGTGAGGTGGGAGGATGGCTTTAGTCCAGAAGGTTGAGGCTACAGTGAGCTGTGATCATGCCGCTGTACTTCAGCCTGGGTGACAGGGCGAGACCCTGTTTCTAAAACAATTCCCAGTTATCTGCCTCTCACCGTAATGCTGTAGCACGTTTTATAAATGTACCCATGTACCTCTGAAGACTATCAGTGATTTTTTTTTTTTTTTGAGATGGAGTTTTGCTCTTGTTGCCCAGGCTGAAGTACAATGTGCGATCTCGGCTCACTGCAACCTCTGCCTCCTGGGTTCAAGCGATTCTCCTGCCTCAGCCTCCTGAGTAGCTGGGATTACAGGCTTGCGCCACCATGCCTGGCTATTTTTTTTGTATTTTTTGTAGAGACAGGGTTTCTCCATGTTGGTCAGGCTGGTCTTGAACTCCTGATCTCGTGATCCACCCCGCCTCAGCCTCCCAAAGTACTGGGATTACAGGCATGAGCCACTTTGCCCAGCCATTTTTTTTTTTTTTTTTTTTTTTTTTTAGATGAAACATCAGCAATATATTAAAATATCAGCAATTTCACATGTTTGAGATTATTTTTAAAAAATAAAAAGAGAACAGAATTGATTTAGTTTCTAGGCCAGCAACCAAGGAAAAAGCAAGGAATGGAAGATTTTATAATTGCATAACAATAGCAAGATCTTACATTTCTTTTTTTCTTTTTTTTTTTTTTTTTTTTTTAATTTATGAAGTATTTATTGATCATTCTTGGGTGTTTCTCGGAGAGGGGGATATGGGAGGGTCATAGGATAATAGTGGAGAGAAGGTCAGGAGATAAACACATGAATAAAGGTCTCTGGTTTTCCTAGGCAGAGGACCCTGCGGCCTTCTGCAGTGTTTGTGTCCCTGGGTACTTGAGATTAGGGAGTGGTGATGACTCTTAAAGAGGATGCTGCCTTCAAGCATCTGTTTAACAAAGCACATCTTGCACCGCCCTTAATCCATTTAACCCTGAGTTGACACAGCATATGTTTCAGAGAGCATGGGGCTGGGGGAAAGGCCATAGATCAACAGCATCCCAAGGCAGAAGAACTTCTCCTAGTCAGAACAAAATGGAGTCTCCTATGCCCACCTCTTTCTACACAGACACAGCAACAATCTGATCTCTCCTTCCTTTCCCCACACTTCCCCGCCCAGCCATTTTTAAAAAAAATTTTTGTGGAGGCAGAATCTTACTATGTTACCCAGGCTGGTCTTGAACTCCTGGGCTCAAGCGATCCTCTCACCTCAGCCTCCCAGAGTGCTGGGATTACAGGTGTGATCCACCGCGCCCGGCCTGGTTGGGGTTTTCTATTTGTAGTCACTCATGACTATTGCATTTGAAATCTCTTTTCTAGATCCTGGAGTCAAAATCTATGGCTGTGCATTACCCCCTGGAAGCTCGGAAGGATCTGAGGTATTGCACGGTCTGACTGACCTTCAGTTTGGTGCAATAGCACCTGTTTCTGTATGACTGTGAAATTTTAGGGTTGGAGACAATTTTAGAAATCAGATCCAATAACTATACATTGAAATACTCATACCCTAAAGCTATCCTCATTATATCAGCATACATATTCAGCAACATGCCAGCACCACAGATACCCAGGTCTGTTCAGCTTCATAAAATGGAGTTGGTGTTAGCATCCTTTGTGCCAGAAAGTGATTTAGTCATTTGTAACAGCACCAATGAAAGTTTGCTAATTGTTCTGTGTGGCATTAATCACTGCATTTTCAATTAGTATTTTGTGGGTTTACTTTGCATGATTCAGTGACTCACCTTAATTTTACTTTAAACGGAAATAGGGTGAAGATGATGACTACTTGCCCGATAATGTGACCTTTGCACCCAAAGATGTCACACCTGTGGATTTCACACCTAAAGATAATGTGCACGGTCTGGCCTACAAGGGCCTGGATCCCCACCAGGCACTGTTTGGAACTTCGGGAGAACATTTTAATCTTTTCAGTGGTGGTTCTGAGAGAGCTGGCGATCTTGGAGAAATTGGATTGAATAAAGGAAGAAAATTGGGAATTTCAGGCCAGGTAAAATTATTTTCTATTTTATAAAGGGGGAGTCATTGATAAATGAGTCTACTTTCTTTCTTTCTTCTTTTTAGAGGTTCTTTATTTTCTTTTTTTCCCCCTAATCCTCAAATGGAATCAGGTCAAAGATTCTTTCTTAAAATGCATTTTAAAAATGGTGACTTTACCATTTCATTATTACCGTTTCTTTTTTTTTTTTTTTGAGACGGGGTTTCGCTCTGTTACTCAGGCTGGAGTGCAGTGGTGCGATCTTGGCTTACTGCAACCTCTGTCTCCCGGGTTCAAGTGATTCTCCTGCCTCAGCCTCCTGAGTAGCTGGGATTATAGGCATGTGCCACCATGCCTGACTAATTTTTGTATTTTTTAGTAGAGACGGGGTTTCACCATGTTGGCCACGCTGGTCTCGAACTCCTGACTTCAGGTGATCCACCTGCCTCGGCCTCCCAAAGTGCTGGGATTACAGGCGTGAGTCACTGCGCCTGGCCCCCCCACTTTTTTTTTTTTTGAGACAGAGTTTCGCTCTTGTTGCCCAGACTGGAGTGCAATGGCGCGATCTCAGCTCACCGCAACCTCCACCTCCTGGGTTGAAGCGATTCTGCTGCCTCAGCCTCCCGAGTAGCAGGATTACAGGCATGGGCCACCACCCCGGCTAATTTTGTATTTTTATTAGAGATGGGGTTTTCCATGTTGGCCAGGCTGGTCTCAAACTCCTGACTTCAGGTGATCCACCTGCCTCGGCCTCCCAAAGTGCTGGAATTACAGGCATGAGCCACTGTGCCTGGCCACCTTTTCTTTTTATAAACGTGTTTTTTTTTTTGTTTGTTTGTTTTCTCAGTCTTTTAAACAAAAATGCTACTTGTTAGAGGCTCCTTCCTGCAGAGACTAGGAGTTCTTCCAGCGGGCAGTAGAGTAGCAGCGGTCCTTAGACCCCAGCCACCAGCGTTGGCCCAGGCCGCATTGATCAGTCGATGAACATTTCTGCCTTTCTCCTCTCGGAAGCCACATTTCCACCCCTACGCTGCTGCTTGGCTTTGTTCTCCACTCCTCTTCTTGTGCTGGGACCTGGAGCCATGGCTGTTGTGGGGACTGGAGGGCAGCGTTGGCACTGGGGACATGGCATTCACCTCTGGTCATTGTTTTCCAAAAAACTTATGTGTGTGTATTGATCTGGGACCTCCGTTCACTTCTCTCTTGGTGATCTTGAAGTGCTAACGTGGTTTCCAATCACATCCTTAAAGTAGCTTTATAACCCTGAAGATCCCAGACATACCCTAACACCTGTACTCAGTTTGAAACCTTGTTTTTTAAAGGCTTTTGGTGTAGGTGCCCTGGAAGAGGAAGATGATGATATCTATGCCACAGAAACTCTATCCAAGTATGACACTGTTCTGAGGGACGAGGAGCCTGGAGACGGACTCTATGGCTGGACAGCACCCAGGCAGTATAAAAACCAGAAAGGTAATTCGACAGCCGCAAACCTAATGGCAGGACCAAGTGTCAGGGTATCAGGAAGGAGGGGCTGCAAGAGCGATACAGGAGCACCAGCCTCTGTTGTTGGTCAAAGTCACGGTAAGAAACAAAACAAAGAAGCGAGGCCCAGCATGGGAAGTGAAACAAACGCAGGATTCAGACCTGGCTAAGGCCAAAGCCAGCTGTCAAGGTGGGGCCCAGGTGGGAAGGAGGGAGAGGTCTGTAATCAGGGAAAGAGGAATGCCTGGACCAGTGACCACATGGCTGGTCAGAGCTGGCAGTGGGTCAAAGGGAAGCACCCAGAGCTCGAGGAACTGGGCAGGCGGCCAAAGGAGGCCAACACATGCGGCAGGTCAGAAGGTCAGGCCAGGGGACCAGGAGGCAGGTACACCAACAGCCTGCAGCAAGATGGAGCTGGGCGCCCAGTCCATCTTCTCCCTTGAGTCCCTGGCTCTGAGGAGGTTCTTGTTGGGATAAGAGGCCGACATCTCTCAACACAACTTTAACTTCACGCTGTGTTGAAATTTCAAGGTGAATCAGATCCTGTGGTTTGAAGTCACATTTCAGTTGTTTCCAGAAGAGGTGCAGGGCCACACAGTGTAGAGTCGGTATTAGCAGCATGTGATTTGGAGTCAGTCAGACCTGGGTTTGGATGCCAGCTCTCCATTGCCCAGCTTTGTGACCTTAGGCAAGGCTCATAACCTCTCTGGGCATTGGAGTCCACATTTGTAAAGTGAGGATAAAATCCACTCCAGAGGTGGTTGTGAGGATTAAGTGGCATAACTCAGTGTCTGGCATAGCACCTGCCCCAAAGACTGAAGAAGTGGCACCTACTGTTCTTTGGTTATCATACAGTCATGTGTCACTTGACTGGGATGGTATGACAGGGAACCCAGGGTTTTACACAGGACACTGGAAGGGCATGTGTACCCAGTGTTAGGAGACAACCTCTGGGTGGTCAGTGGGCTGCTAGTGCTTACTTCCTTTTATTATCCTTCAAATGTTTTTCTTTTTTTTTCCCCTGAGTCATTTAGCTTCTGAGCCTTCTTTCTTTTGCCTCCCTATAGTTTATGATTTATCTCCCCAAACTATGGATTATTTTTATATAACTTAAATGAAGATATATTAATATATCACAATATACTATTTAATTTTAGTACTATATTATAATCAATATACCATTATATATTGTATATGATTTATATTTTATATAATTAATATATCAGTACTGTCAGTATATTATGTAACATGCTAATACATTAATACATAATAATGTATTGATATATGTTAATTATTAATTATTTATTAAAAGTGGTGGGAGAATGAAATTGATAATATCCTATATCTGTTAATATAAATTATATTTAATATTATACAACATATTAATAACAATATATCAATCCTTTGATAATTAATGATATGTAATGACATATATTTAAGTCTGCCTGCTGAGCCACATCTTTCACTTTTCCCTCGTGCACCAGCTTTGCCGCCAGCTGATTGGTTCTCACTCCTTCCACTGGGCTCCCAGCCTGTCCTTGTCCCTCTCTGCTGTGGCCTCTCTCCCTCAGCTTCCTCTCTCCCACCCTGCAGGGCCACAACATCTGTAGTTTTGACTGTATGGTTTTCTGTTCAGTGAATCTATCTTTATTTTACCCAGTCTCCGTGGTTGATTTTTTACATTTTTAAATTTTTTTTTTTTTTTGAGACAGAGTCTCACTCTGTCAGCCAGGCTGGAGGGCAGTGGCATGATCTCGGCTCACTGCAACCTCTGCTTCCTGGGTTCAAGTGATTCTCCTGCCTCAGCCTCCTGAGTAACTGGGATTACAGGTGTGCACCACCACGCCCAGCTAATTTTTTTTTTTTTTTTTTGGAGAAGGAGTTTCGCTCTTGTTGCCCAGGCTGGAGTGCAATGGCCTGATCTTGGCTCACCACAGCCTACGCCTCCCGGGTTCAAGCGATTCTCCTGCTTCAGCCTCCCAAGGAGCTGGGATTACAGGCGCCTGCCACCATACCCTGCTAATTTTTGTGTTTTTAGTAGAGACGGAGTTTCATCATGTTGGCCAGGCTGGTCTTGCACTCCTGACCTCAGGTGATCCTCCCGCCTCAGCCTCCCAGAGTGCTGACGCCCATATAATTTTCTGTAGTTTTAGTAGAGATGGGGATTTCACCATGTTGGCCAGGCTGGTCTTGAACTCCTGACCTCAAGTGATCCGCCTGCCTCAGCCTCCCAAAGTGCTGGAATTATAGACGTGAGCTACCACGGCTGGTCATGTTTGATTTTTAAATTCTCTTTTTTTTTTCCATGATCAATAGGGCTATAATGAATATTTTTCTGATTCTGTCTTTATGTACATTTGTTTATTTCTTCAGAATTCTTCAGAATGAACTCATAAACATGAAATTTCTGGGTTTTGAGATAATACAAATTCCAAGAATGTGAAATTGAATCCCACATTACCTGAAGAACTTTTAGTAAGTTCTAGAAGCTTAAAAAAAAAGCCCAACATGCCAGGTGCGTTGGCTCATGCCTGTAATCCCAGCACTTTGGGAGGCTGAGGCAGGCAGATCATGAGGTCAGGAGATCGAGACCATCCTGGCCAACATGGTAAAACCCCATTTCTACTAAAAATACAAAAATTAGCTGGGTGTGGTGGCATATGCCTGTAATCCCAGCTACTTGGGAGGCTGAGGCACGAGAATCACTTGAACCCAGGAGGCAGAGGTTGCAGTGAGCCGAGATTGTGCCACTGCACTCCAGCCTGGTGACACAGCAAGACTCCATCTCAAAAAAAAAAAAAAAAAAAAAAAGCCCAGCAGGAGTCAAAGCACAAAGAATGGTTTTGTGGGGAGGGGAGAGATGTGGTGGTGCTGAATGATCAGTGGCTAAAAGCTTTAGCTCATCTGCACTGCGGGCTGTTCCTGCTTCAGGCCTGAGCTCCTAGCCTGTGAAAGAGCTTGTGATTGTCATGTAGAAGGGGCTTTTGAGTGCAGAGAATACAGTTCATTTATACGGACTTTTGGCGTAACCAGTACGTGCAGGAAAACCTTGAGAATCAAATCAAAGAGCTTTTGTTGATGGGGTTGTCTCTATGACCAGGAGACGATCCCCACCTCCAGGTCAGAGGGCATTGGTCATTCAGTTCTGTCTGTGATCTTTATGTCTTGTTAAAGATTACAGGCTGACCTGGCATTGCCTTTCATCCCTATTTGGATTGTTGCTAAGGAGATGGCCAGGTAGTCACCCTGTAGTTCTTCACCTAGTTTTACACATGACGCGCTCACAGTTGTGATTTGTATTTTCCTCCATACTTGTCCTCTTGGTGGTTTTTCTTGATCTTTTACTCCACGGGGTATATCCTTTGGTGCTCCTAAGGTACTTTTTCTAAAAGTCACATCAATGTACTTGTCTTGGAGGACCACAGCCTTGTGACCTGGGTAGCCCAATCTGTCGAGGGCGGTGTGGGCTGGGCCCTAGTCACTGAGTCAACAGAGGTGTGGGGCTTTGCTTGCCACTTGTTCTTCCCTTTACTGCTGCTGTTGAGTGATAGCATGTATGATACGTACTATTTATGTTCTTAGAGATAAGAAGTAAAATGCTGACGTGTTCTGTCTTATTCTAATCGTCTCTACTTCTGGAATTAATCTATGACATCATTTTGTAGAATCAGAGAAAGACCTTCGATACATTGGCAAAATTTTGGATGGATTTTCCTTGGCTTCTAAACCTTTATCTTCTAAGAAAGTAAGAAAAACTTTTTTTCTTTCTTTTTTTACTGGTTTAGTTCTTAAAATATTTGCTGCTATCCGATCTGAGTTCTATTAACAACAGGAAAGATAAGTACATTCTGTTTTCAAAAAACAACAGCCTGGTTACTAATGATTGTCTAGAAAAACATTCTACATTAGAAATATCAGGGCCAGGTGCAATGGCTCATGCCTGTAATCCCAGCACTTTGGGAGGCCGAGGTGGGTGGATCACCTGAGGTCGGGAGTTCAAGACCAGCCTGACCAACATGGAGAAACCCCATCTCTACTAAAAATACAAAATTAGCCAGGCGTGGTGTTGCATGCCTGTAATCCCAGCTACTCAGGAGGCTGAGGCAGGAGAATCACTTGAACCCAGGAGATGGAGGTTGCGGTGAGCCAAGATCACACCATTGTACTCTAGCCTGGACAATGAGCAAAACTCTGTCTCAAAAAAAAAAAAATCAGTTGGCCAGGCGTGGTGACTCATGCCTGTAATCCCAGCACTTTGGGAGGCTGAGGTTGGCAGTTCACCTGAGGTTAGGAGTTTGAGACCACCCTGGCCAATATGGCAAAATCCCATCTCTACTAAAAGTACAAAAATTAGCCAGGCATGGTGATGGGCGCCTGTAATCCCAGTTACTCGGGAGGCTGAGGCAGGGAGAATCACTTGAACCTGGGTGGCTGAGGTTGCAGCGAGCCAAGATCACACCATTGCACTCCAGCTTGGGCGACAAGAGCGAAACTCCATATCAAAAAAAAAAAAAAAAAGGGAATATCAGTCAGTAGCTACATTGTGATAAAAGTATCTAATTGCTATTTTTTTTTTCTTTTGAGACGGAGTCTCGTTCTGTCGCCCAGGCGGCAGTGCAGTGGCACAATGTCGGCTTACCGCAAACTCTGCCTCCCAAGTTCAAGCGATTCTCATGTCTCATCCTCCTGAGTAGCTGTGATTACAGGCATGGACCACCACGACCGGCTAATTTTTGTATTTTTAGTAGAGATGGGGTTTCACCATGTTGGTCAGGCTGGTCTCAAACTCCTGACCTTGTGATCTGCCTGCCTCAGCCTCCCAAAGTGCTGGGATTACAGGCGTGAGCCACCGCGCCCGACCGCTAATGTTTTAAATTCAAACTTCAAGTAAGTGGTTATTTACATGAAGAGAGACATACATTAGAAAGAAGAATGAAATTGCTATGATTCTAGGGGAAATGTAGATTAAGGAAAAGTAGAAAACATTCAGAAAGCCGGATAACCCATAGCCTTGGTTCCTCCCCATGCTCTGAAGCTAGTAGGGGCCAGGTTCCCTGGCCTCCTCAGCTGGGGCCGAGCAGAAGGGAGAGAAGCCGTGTGCAGGTGGGTGAAGTTGGAGGAGAGCTCTGCGTGCCTTTGCAGATAACTTTGTTTTTGTGAGATGCTGTCACAGCCACATGTGAAGCTCTTAGGCCATGTGGCGTTCTTCCTGTAACCACCAAAGTCACATGCTCACAGGCACACTCAGGAGGGAGTTGGGGTGCTGGCCAGCCCAGGAGGGGCGCCTGGCCATCTGCCTTGTCAGCATTCCTGTTTTAGATTGTTTCACGCTTTAATCAGCATTTTGTTTTTTTATTCAGCAAACATTTGTTCAGTACCTCTAAGGCTTGGCCTGTGCTTGTCTGGGACACGGGAGGCCAGAGGACAGCTTTGATTTGTTTCGTTGTGATAGTTCATGTGTTGTGATAACCAGCAGAATATATCTAGGACAGTGTTGGGCATACAGTAAGCTGCTATTATTACTAGAAATGTCAAATAACATTAAAGGAAAATGCAGGTGTTTTACATGTATGAAAAGGAAGCATAAGGCTGGGCACGGTGGCTCACACCTATAATCCCAACACTTTGGGAGGCTGAGGCGGATGGATCACTTGAAGTCAGGAGTTCGAGACCAACCTGGCCAACATGGCAAAACCCCACCTCTACTAAAAATACAAAAATTAGCCAGGCGTGGTGATATGTGTCTGTAAACCCAGCTACTCGGGAGGCTGAGGCAGGAGAATTACTTGAGCCCAGAAGGTGGAGGTTGCAGTGAGCCAAGATTGTGCCACTGCACTCTAGCCTGGGTGACAGAGCGAGACTCTGTCTCAAAAAAAAAAAAAAAGAAAAAAAGAAAAGGAAGCATGGTTTAAAAATGATGGAGAAGCACTCACTGGTCCTTAGGATAAATAGGCCAGCCTGGCGCCAGGTAGCTCCCATCCAACAAAGGTAGCAGATACACAAACACAGAGTCGTTGGCAAAGATCCCTAAGTGGAGAGACACAGTCCTGGGGGTTCCTGGCGGTTCGCTGGAGTAGGGTTTTGGGCAGGAATTCTTTAGAGGAGGGCTGTGTTCATCTAGCCTTTCACATACAGATCTAGATGGTTCTCTAGATCTGAATCTAGAGGTCAAACAGAACAATGATTTGGCAGACAAAGAGAGGGAAATACTTTCAATCCAAGGCTGGGCATGGTGGCTTACGCCTGTAATCCTAGCACTTTGGGAGGCCAAAGCAGGCAGATTGCTAGAGTCCAGGAGTTCGAAACCAGCCTGGGCAACATGGCGAAACCCCATCTCTACAAAAAATACAAAAAAAAAAAAATTAGCTGGGCGTGGTTGGTATGTGCCTGTAGTCCTAGCCTCTTGGGGGCCTGAGGTGGGAGGATTGCTTGAGGCCGGGAGGTCCAGGCTGCAGTGAGCCGTGATTGGCTGCTGTACTCCAGCCTGGGCGACAGAGACCCTGTCTCAAAAAAAAAAAAAAAAAAAAAAAGAAATACTTTGAATCCCATGGAGGATATAGAGAAGTTGTGGACACACTCCTCCTTTCTGCCATGTTTGTCTGGGTTTTTGTGTGGTGGTAATATGAGAGTGTTTTCTGGCTGATTTGGGGGTGTGTCTCCAGAAGGTGATGAAGCTAAGGTGATAAAAAAAAAAAACAGGATTTCTTGACAATGATAACACCACTCTTTCATGGACTTTCATTGTGCCAGGGGCTTGACCCGGGCTCTGCACTTTAACAACCACCTGGGGAGCTTGGGGAACTCCAGTTATAGCAGACTCTCTGGGGTGGGGCGCAGGCATCAGTATAGTTACAACTCCTCAGGCGAGTCCAGCATGCACCTGGGCCTGAGAGCCAGAGGAGAGAGGGGCCGGGAGAGAGGGGTCAGTGCTTTCAGCCACAGGGTTACTTCATCATGGACTTCAGCTTTCACGTAGCTTAAAAATCTAGAGAACATTTCAGTGTGAATTTGGGGGGGAAAATAGTAAAGAAAAGTCTAGAAAATAGCTTAAATAAACACATGTGGATTTGTTAGACCAAGAGCAAGGGAGACCATTTAATGCAGTTATTTAACAATATCTAGTACTTTCCTTTACCTTGTCTGCTGTGCCATCATTCATGCCTGTCAGTATTAAAAATCCCCATATTTCCCAAATAGATTTTCATTTCACTTCCGTCAACTTTTAAATTAAAGTTTTTAAATTCCTGTCCCCACTCCCCTCCTAGCTCCTGGGCCAGGTCCTCTTGGCTCTACTCACATTATTCATAGTAATATCTTGGATGAAAAAAATAGGCCAGGCGTGGTGGCTCACGCCTGTAATCCCAGCACATTGGGAGGCTGAGGTGGGTGGATCATTTGAGGTCAGGAGTTTGAGACCAGCCTGGCCATCATGGTGAAACCCCATCTCTACTAAAAATACAAAAATTAGCCAGGCATGGTGATGCGTGCCTGTAATTCCTGCTACTTGGGAGGCTGAGGCAAGAGAACTGCATACCCAGTAGGTGGAGGTTGCAGTGAACTGAGATCGCGCCACTGCACTCCAGCCTGGGCGACAGATCAAGACTCTGTCTCAAAAAAAAAAAAAGAAAAAAGAAAGCCTGAAGCTTCAATTTGCAACTGAAACATAACTAGAAAAAAGAATTCTGAATTTAAAAATAACTACAGTTATTATTATTAATTATTATTTTTGAGATGGAGTCTCACTCTATCACCCAGGCTGGAGTGCAGTGGTGCGATCTCGGCTCACTGCAACCTCTGCTTCCCAGGCTCAAGCAATTCTCCTGCCTTAGCCTTCCGAGTAGCTGGGATTACAGGCATCCACCACCACACCTGTCTAATTTTTGTATTTTTAGTAGAGACGGGGTTTCACTATGTTGGCCAGGCTGGTCTCGAACTCCTGACCTTAAGTGATCCGCCTACCTTGTCCTCCCAAAGCGCTGGGATTATAGGCATGAGCCACTGTGCCCAGCTATTATTATTATTTATTTGTTTTTCTTTTTTTTTGTTGGAGACGGAGTCTCACTCTGTTTCAGCTCTGCAGCGGAGTGCAGTGGCACAATCTCAGCTCACTGCGACCTCTGCCTCCCGGGTTCACGCGACTCTCCTGCCTCAGCACCCCCGAGTAGCTGAGATTATAGGTGTGCGCTACCACGCCTGGCTAATTTTTGTATTTTTAGTAGAGATGGGGTTTCACCATGTTGGCCAGGCTGGTCTTGAACTCCTGCTCTCAGGTGATCCACCCACCTTGGTCTCCCAACATGCTGGGATTACAGGCATGATCCACTGTGCCTGGCCCCGACTATTATTTAAAAAAATTTTTTTTTTAGTTTTATAGAGATAGGGTCTCATTCTGTTGCCCAGGCTCGTCATGAACTCCCAGGCTCAAGCAATCCTCCCATCTTGGCCTCCCAGAGTGCTGGGATTATAGGTGTGAGCCACTGTGCCCAGCCATTATTTTTCTTCCATGCTTTGAATGGTATTTTTTCTAAATTTTCTGATGTACAGTGGGCCAGCCCTACCTGTAGGCCCTGACATTTATCATCTATTGTCATCTTTATAGTTCTTATCCTATAAAACAGGCACATTAGCTTCTTTCTGTAGAAATAGGTGGGAGGATATTCGAAATGCCTGACCACTGGAACACGGTGGTTCTCGTGACCCTCCAGGTCCAGAGGGGATGCTGGCTGGACCTCTGGCCAGCCTGTTCTTGTGCTACCGGCCTGCTGAGTGTTAACCCAGGAAGGGGCGGGGTTTTAACAAGGCTCAGAGGTAACAGGTTTTCCTGATTAAATCACACATGATCTTGCAGCCTGTTTTTTCTGGGTTTTGTCTTGTTTTGTTAAGATCTATCCACCTCCAGAGTTGCCAAGAGACTATCGACCAGTGCATTATTTCAGACCCATGGTGGCCGCCACCTCTGAAAACTCACACTTACTGCAGGTATTATCAGAGTCAGCTGGAAAGGCAACGCCTGACCTAGGGACACACAGTAAGCACCAACTGAATGCCTCCAAACGGGCAGAGTTGCTTGGAGAGACGCCTATTCAAGGTATGTGCCATGGAGAAGACGGAAATCATTTCACATAACTCGAGTTATCAAAATCAAAATGGAAAGTTGTCGTTTTCCCACTGAAGTTTTTTACATGAATTTGTATTCCCAAACTGTGGAAATAACACTATTTATTGTAAATGGCATACGTAATAGTGTGCATATCTTTTACTTCTTTTTTTAAGTTTTATTTTTAAACTTATTTATTTTGAGATAATGTCTAGGTCTGTCACCCAGGCTGATGGCAGTGATAACTCTCTATAACCTGGAACTCCTGGGTCCAAGCGATCCTCCACCTCAGACTCCCATGTTGCTGGGACTATAGGCATGTGCCACCACCACACCTGGCACATTTTTTAAATAGAGATGAGGGGCTCACTATGTTGCCCAGGCTGGTCTGGAACTTCTGGCTTCTCAAAGTGCTGGGATTACAGGTGTGAGCCTCTGCGCCCAGCCAAGGCTTGTTTTTCCACCTTCAGTTTGGTTGATGTCATTCAAATCACAACTTTTGTTGTAAGCTCAGCTGTTTTCAGACTTGTGATAATTATCAGGGAATGTGGTTAAGGTGCCTTCCCCTTCTCTGCACAGCCTGGGAGAGTATGTTTTCTTCCTCCTGGGGATCGCATTGTGTAACTCTTCTCCCAAAAGTCTGAAAGGGATGAATGCGTCTGAAAGTCTGGAAAGATATGGAGAATCCCCTGCAGGGTGCAGCAGAAAAGACCCACCATGAGAGGTGGACTTGGACTCTTAGGGGCTCGGGTCTCACTGCCATAGGGAACACAATAGGTATCTCGTATAATTGGCAAACAGAACCCTTGGTTCCCCACCCCCATCACACACTGCGCTTCCTCATCTAAGTCTTCTCATCTCAGGAAATGGTGCCACCGTGATCCACTGCTCGGACTAGGATGTAGGCGGCCTAATTCTTTTTTTTTTTTAATTTTTATTTTTTATTTTTTTATTATACTTTAAGTTCTAGGGTACATGTGCACAACGTGCAGGTTTGTTACGTATGTATACATGTGCCATGTTGGTGTGCTGCACCTATTAACTCGTCATTTACATAAGGTATATCTCCTAATGCTATCCCTCCCCCCTTCCCCTGGGAGGCCTAATTCTTAGCTCCTCTCTTTTCGGTCCTCCCCCACCCTCCTTGACCCTCCTCAGCCCTCAGTGAGTCCTCTCGGCTCTACCCACATGTGTGGGGGTTCCGTCCACTACTCATCTGCATTTCCGTGGCCTCCCGGGTTTGAGCCCCGCTCCTCCACCTGGACCGTTGCTGCAGTCTCCTTGGTGGTCTCCTTGTTTCCTGTCCATCCCCCTGTAGACTGTTCCCCTCACCAGCAGCTGGATGAGGCCAACTATACCAGCCAGCACCTCTCCCACCTACAGAAACCTCCAGGCTCCCCACGAGGCCCTGTGCGGCCCCGCCCCTGCCCGCCTTTCAGGCTGCACCATCCACCACCTTCCCTTACCCTCCCACAGTGTAGCGTCCTCCTCCTCCTTTCCTCCCCTTGAACATGCCATCACCCATGACACTGCCTAAGGGCCTTTGTGTTTGCTGTACCTCCCTTTCTGTTCTTCCCTCATATTTTTGTGAATCTGGCTCTTTTTTTTTTAGCTTATGACTTATCTCGAATGTTATTTTCTTCCAGCTTCCCCGACCACCATATAATCTGGTTATCTGCCTGTCCCCTCTACCAGCCCGCTCACGCAAGCCCCCCTCAGTCACATCATCCTGTTTTTTTTCATAGCCCTCCTCTATTGAGGACCAGCGTATTGCTCCTTGGCTTCTTTCCTGTCTCCACTGCCCTCTAAGCTCCTGGGCCAGGTCCTGGCATGGAGTTGGCACTCATGAGTGTTTGTGCCATTATTGAGGGCTTGCTGGGGAGCTGTGCTCGGAACCAGGGCTAGTGGTGGTGGACTGCAGGTCTGGAGCCGGGGATGTCAGGTTCCCAATCCTGGGATCACTCACGTGCCCTGTAAGTGTGCATGTGTTAACTTCCATTTTTGCTGACTATAAAACAGGGATCTTGGCTGGGCACAGTGGCTCATGCCTGTAGTCCCAGAACTTTGGGAGGCCAAGGTGGGATGATCTCTTGAGCCCAGGAGTTGAGACCAGCTTGGGAAACATGGTGAAATCCTGTCTCTACAAAAAATTCAAAAAGTAGCCGGGCATGGTGGTGTGTACCTGTGGTCCCAGCTACTCAGGAGGCTGAGGTAGGAGGATCACTTGAGCCCGAGAGGTGGAGGTTGCAGTGAGCCATGATCACACTACTGTACTCCAGTCCAGGTGACAGAGTGAGACCATGTCTCAAAAAAAACATAGGAATCGGCCGGGTGTGGTGGCTCACGCCTGTAATCCCAGCACTTTGGGAGGCCGAGGCGGGTGGATCACCTGAGGTCAGGAGTTCGAGACCAACCTGGCCAACATGATGAAACCCTGTCTCTACTAAAAATACAAAAAGTTAGCCAGGCATTGTGGCACATGCCTGTAGTCCCGGCTACACGGGGGGATGAGACAAGAGAATCGCTTGAACCCGGGAGGTTGCAGTGAGCTGAGATCGTGCCATTGCACTCCAGGCTGGGCAATAGAGCAAGACTCCATCTAAAAAAAAAAAATAAGAAGAAGAATCTCAATTTTTATCACTGTCTAGTCCACAGGGATATATGAATATAAATGAAACACTAAACATAAAATACTCATCCCCAATTATGTAAATTTGTGATATTGAAATGTATGTACAGAGAAACGTAAATGTGGTTGTCTTATGACTCTTTTCATCTCTTCTAATTACTGTTTTTATTTAGGTTCAGCTACTTCAGTGTTAGAATTTCTGTCCCAAAAAGACAAAGAGAGAATCAAAGAAATGAAGCAGGCAACTGACTTGAAAGCAGCTCAGCTCAAGGCCAGGAGTCTGGCCCAGAACGCTCAGAGCAGCAGAGCCCAGCCCTCCCCTGCAGCGGCTGCTGGGCACTGCTCTTGGCACATGGCATTAGGTGGTGGGATGGCCACCCTAAAAGCCAGCAACTTCAAGCCTTTCGCCAAAGATCCAGAAAAGCAAAAGCGATACGAAGAGTTCTTAGTACACATGAAACAGGGTCAGAAAGGTGGGTGCTGGGCCTGGGTGTCCCATATCTCGGCCAGGGCGGGGTCATATTCTCACTGTTCTCATCCTAGACCCATATTTACAGTTGAGGTATACCGTTCTGTCAGTGTTTTTGCTTTATCCTGCTGCAAATAGTGCAGAGGTTTCAGGCCTTGGCTCTTGACCTCAGAAAGCAAGAACATTTGGCTTACGTTCCTCCATATCTCAGGCCAAAGCTAGCTGTTTAAGTCGAGAACACAGCTGGCGGTGGCCGGTCCTTACAGGCCGTTTGGTGTTTGCAAGTGCTTGACTGCTACAAGCATTGTATTCACATTTCATATCAATATCATCTTCTACCTCATCTGAAGATCCTAACCATCCACTCCTGACTCATAGTCTAAAATTTGACTTAAAACAATAGTTAGCTATTGAACCGTTACAGAGGGAAAACATCACTTTGTGATCTGTGAAGTAAATAGGGCAAGAATGAGGAAAGGGGTTGTTGTTGTATGCAGTAGTCCTCGTGAGAGGTTATCAGTAAATTACAGGGTTGTTTTTTAAAAACAGATCTTTGCGGAATGTAAAGTCTATTTACTGTGCCTTAACTCTCTACTAAGAACCTACATCACTAATGTTTATTTGCTTTAAAAAAAAAAAAGGTTAGTGAAAGAGTGTTTTTCTGCCAAAACATAGGGATGTGGTTGAGGTGAACTTATCACTGCCTGGGAGTGGTGACAAGTTCCTTACTGCTGAAGATTTAACCAACCATTAGCCTCTCAAATGGTTTTCTCTGTTATGTTTGGTAGACAGAATTCAATAAAGCATCATTTTGGTTGGAGATGGTGGCTCATGCCTGTAATCCCAGTACTTTGGGAGGCTGAGATGAGGATTGCTTGAGCCTAGGAGTTCAAGACCAGCCTGGGCAACATAGTGAGATCCTGCCTGTACCGAAAAAAAAAAAAAAGTATATATAAAATATATATTTTTTATATATATATACATAATTTTTTATTTATTTTTTTGAACAGAGTCTTGCTCTGTTGCCCAGGCTGGAGTGCAGTGTCAGGATCTTGGCTCACTGCAATCTCAGCTCACTGCAACCTCCACCTCCCAGGTTCAAGTGATTATCCTGCCTCAGACTTCTGAGCAGCTGGGATTATAGGTGTGTGCCACCACGCCTGGTAATTTTTTGTTTCCTGTCTCTACTAAAAATACAAAAAATTAGCCAGGCATGGTGGCGGACGCCTGTAGTCCCAGCTACTCGGGAGGCTGAGGCAGGCGAATGGTGTGAACGTGGGAGGCAGAGCTTGCAGTGAGCCGAGATCATGCCACTGCACTCCAGCCTGGGAGACAGAGCGAGACTCCATCTCAGAAAAAAAAAAAAAAAAAAGAAAAAAGAGAGATGGGGTTTCACCATGTTGGCCAGGCTGGTCCCGAATTCCTGACCTCAAGTGACCCACCCGCCTCAGCCTCCCAAAGTGCTGGGATTACAGGCATGAACAACTGTGCCTGCCCTAAATTTTTTTTAAAAAAGCACAATTTTGAAGGAAAGAGCAATATTACCTGCCAAATACCTCGCCATTCCCATAGTCATAAAAACAAGGATAAGGACTTATGAAATATACAGGGATACAGTGGTGCCCAGCAGATGTTCTCTTGTAAGCCCCATGTTTTTCTGCAAAGTGAAGCTGCTTCTTGTTCTCCGCCCTGCAGATGCTCTGGAACGCTGTCTGGACCCCAGCATGACAGAGTGGGAGCGAGGCCGCGAGCGGGATGAGTTTGCCCGGGCGGCCCTGCTGTATGCGTCTTCCCATTCGACCTTGTCCTCCAGGTTCACTCACGCCAAGGAGGAGGATGACTCAGATCAGGTTGAAGTCCCTCGAGACCAAGAGGTCTGTTGTCACCATGTCCCTTACCTGGTGAACTTTAATATTAAAGCACTGCCTAGCCAAAATTGTTTTTTCTTTTTTTTTTTTGAGATGGAGTCTCTCTCTGTCGCCCCGGCTAGAGTGCAGTGGTGTGATCTCGGCTCACTGCAGCCTCCGCTTCCTGGGTTCAAGCGATTCTCCTGCCGCAGCCTCCCAAGTAGCTGGGATTACAGGCGCTCGCCACCACACTATCTAATTTTTGTATTTTTAGTAGAGATGGGGTTTCACCATATTGGCCAGGCTGGTCTTGAACTCCTGACCTCAGGTGATCCACCTGCCTGGGCCTCCCAAAGTGCTAGGATTACAGGCATGAGCTACCACGCCCGGCCGAGCCAAATATTTTTAATCCGTCGGTGAGAAGATCAAAATATACATGGTATAGGAGAATAGGAAACCATTTTATGCCTTAGTTTCCAATGTATTGGAGCATAAATGTTATAGCACAAACTTTTTTCGCAGTTCTAGAAGACTGCTTGGAAATTTTAAATAGGAGAGCAGTCAGGTCAATGGTGTGGCCACTTGATGAAACAGAATGCATGTCTTTTTCCAGAATGATGTCAGGGACAAGCAGTCGGCCGTGAAGATGAAGATGTTTGGGAAGCTCACCCGAGACACGTTTGAGTGGCACCCTGACAAGCTTCTATGTAAGAGATTTAATGTCCCTGACCCTTATCCAGAGTAAGTTGGATAAACGTTTATATCAGTACAAAATGTATTCTAATTTTCCCCGTACATACTCATATAAATTCTTATTTTTTCCACATGAACTTATTTGCATATCCCTGGATATACACATCTACACATTTTATAGATTTGCTTTGATAAATTACTTCTATAATTTGTTACTAAAACAAAATCTGGATAGCAAACTTTATTCCATATTGAAGCTATGAAACTCAGATATGTCAAGTTACAAAAGCATTATGCCTCTCTCATTTGCCACCTTCTTATTGCTGCTCATGTGGTTTACATTTATAATGTTACTTATGTTTTTTAATTATCATTATAAAAGTTAAACACTTTCTTGTTTGATTAATAACACTTCAGGAGGTGGGGTGTGGTGGTGCACACTTGTAATCCTAGCTTGGGAGGCCAAGGCAGGAGGATGGCTTGAGCCCAGGAGTTCGAGGTCAGCCCAGGTAACATATTAAGACCCCACCTCTAAAAAATCAAACAAACAAACAGAACACTTCAAGATAGTAGGCCGGGTGCAATGGCTCACGCCTGTAATCCCTGTATTTTGGGAGACTGAGGCAGGCAGATCACTTGAGGTCAGGAGTTCGAGACCAGCCTGGCCAACATGGTGAAACCCCGTCTCTACTAAAAATACAAAAAATTAGCCTGACGTGATGGTGCACGCCTATAGTCCCAGCTATTTGGGAGGCTGACGCAGGAGAATTGCTTGAACCTGGGAGGCGGAGTGAGCCAAGATTGTGCCATTGCACTCTAGCCTGGGTGACAAAGCGAGACTCAATCTCAAGAGAAAAAAAAACAAAACAAAAAGATAGCATATGTAGTCAAACCAGAGACTGTCAGAAACTTTAGGTATATTTTTATCAGTGGAGCTTTTCCTTAATGGAAATCCATTTTCAAAGTTAAATTCTTGTCCTTATCATAATAAGGAAAAACTCATGGGACCTAAAGTCAGTCACCCAGATTCTCGAACTGCTTTGAGAAGTGAAAGCATCTTAGGAGACTTTTTAGTCATGCAGAAGAGGTGGAAAACTTGAGATGGAAAGCTTTTCAGGAGGTGGATTTTGTCCTACTGGTTGTTACTAAAATGATTCTTTTTTCAATTCCCAGTTCAACTTTAGTTGGCTTACCACGAGTGAAGCGTGACAAGTACTCAGTCTTCAACTTTCTGACGCTCCCAGAGACAGCTTCCTTGTCCACCACTCAAGCATCAAGTGAAAAAGTATCACAGCACCGAGGTCCCGACAGTGAGTAGGGTGTCCCCGGGGTCTCTGATTGATCAGGGCCTCAACCCCTAGCCTGTAGGAAGACAAAATTAAAGGGTAGTTTAGTCCTAACAATGTGAATGGTGCATATTCTCCCTCTGTTGAGGGAATTACTCTTACTAATAACTTAGCTCATGTTGTAATGGTCCAGATGTTTACTCTTTGGGGTTGGGGCTCTGTCGCTGCCTCTGCCACCCACCTCCCCAGGACCCCGCACAGTGCCAGGCCACCCCATAGTAGGCACGCTGACATTCTGAGTGAATGAAAGAGCAGTGGTGAAGAACTTGCCTTTTTGTTGCTAATGCTGGAGTTACATCTATGTCCTACCTTTCAGAATCAAGAAAACCATCCAGATGGGATACCTCTAAACACGAAAAGAAAGAAGATTCCATTAGTGAATTTTTAAGTTTGGCTAGATCAAAAGCCGGGCCACCTAAACAAGAGTCCAGCCCCTTAGTAAACAAAGAGGAAGAGTGTGCACCAGAATCATCCGCAAATCAGGTATTTGGGGCTTCCAGATTCTCTTTGCCACGCTGAGTGTGGCCCTTGCTTTTCTCTTTGGTGACGCTTTCTCCTCGTGACTCACCAGCAGAGGCAGCCAACTATTGATCCATTTCCCCTTAGAGGCCATTTGGCTTGTTTCTAACTTTGGCTATAACAAGTAAAGCTGCTGGGAGCATTCATGTGCAGGTTTTTGTGTGAATGTAAGTTTTCATTTCTCTAGAGTACAAACCTAGTAGTGGGAATCCTGGAAAATATGTACGTGTATATTTAACTTTATAAGAAGCTGTCAAACTGTATTCCAAAGTTATTTTTGCCTTATGTATTTTGAAGTGCACTTCTTAGGTGCATATACATTTAGGATTGCTATTTCTCTCTCTTTTTTTTTTTTTTTTTGAGATGGAGTCTTGGTCTGTCCCCCAGGCTGGAGTGCAGTGGCATGATTTCAGCTCACTGCAAGCTCTGCCTCCCCTCCCGGGTTCAAGTGATTCTCCTGCCTCAGCCTCCCAAGTAGATGGAACTACAGGTGCACACCACCATGCCTGGCTGATTTTTGTATGTTTAGTAGAGATGGGGTTTCACCATGTTGGCCAGGCTGGTCTCGAACTAGGATTGCTATTTCTTTTTGGTGAATTGATCTTTTTTTTTTTTTTGACACCGGCTTTTACTCTGTGCCCGGGCAGGAGTGCAGTGTTGTGATAATGGCTCATTGCAGGCTTGAATGCCCAGGTTCAAGCAATCCTTCTGCCTCAGCCTCCCGAGTAGTTGGGACTGCGGGCACACACCACCATGCCTGGCTAATTTTTTTTTTTTTTTTTTTTTTTTAGAGAAAGGGCCTTGCTATGTTTTTCCAGGTTGGTCTCAAACTTCTGTTCTCAAGCAAACCTCCTGCCCTGGCCTCCCAAAGTGCTGGGATTACAGGCGTGAGCCACCATGCCCAGTTGACCCTTTTAACATTATGTAATATCATCTTTATCCCTGGTAATTTTCTTTAGATTAGTGTTTGCGTAGTATATATTTTTTCGTCTTCTTTTTAACACATCTGTTTCATTATATTTAAAGTGGGTTTCTTTTTTTTTTGAGGTGAAGTTTTACTGTTCTTGCCCAGGCTGGAGTACAATGGCGCTGTCTCGGCTCACCGCAGCCTCTGCCTCCCGGGTTCAAGCAATCCCCCTGCCTCAGCCTCCTGAGTAGCTGGGATTACAGGCAGGTACCACCACGCCTGGCTAATTTTGTATTTTTAGTAGAAACGGGGTTTCTCCATGTTGGTCAGGCTGGTCTTGAGCTCTTGACCTCAGGTGATCTGTCCGCCTCAGCCTCCCAAAGTGCTGGGATTACAGGCATGAGCCACTGCGCCCGGCTAAAGTGGGTTTCTTATAAACACCATGTCACTGAGTCTTTCTTAAAATACATTTTGATAATTTATATTGAACATTTGCATTTAATATGATCATTGATATTTTTGGATTTAGGTGTATTATGTTATATTTTCTGTTTATTCCCACTCTTTGTTGTTTCTTTTTTTCCCCTTCCCTGCCTTCTTTTGGATTACTTGAATAATTTTTATATTCCATTTGAATTTTTCTATTTTTTTTCTCTTGGTATTTTTTTTTTAGTGATTGCTCTAGGGATTATAGTATACCTACTTACCTTTTTACAGTCTACTGAGAATTAAATGTTTTACCACTTCAAGTAGAATGGAGAAGCTTTAGCACTATGTAGGTCCTTTTACTCTCCTCCCTCTATGCTGTCTTACATATTACATGTACACACAATGAAAATGCCATCAACCAGTGGTGATCATTTTTGCTTTTGGTTGTTAAACATATTTTGAAAGAACCGATGCAGAGATAATAGCCTGCGTACTCTGTTTAATCAGGTATTTTCCATTTCTGTTGCTCTTTCTTCATCCTTGAACTTCCACGTTCCCCTCACCTATCACTTCTGTCTGAGGAACTTCCTTTAGCATTTCTTTTAGACCAGTTTCAACAAGTGATTCTCTTAAATTGCCATTATCTGAGAATGTCTTATATTTTGTCTTCATTCCTGAAGGATGTTTTTGCTGGATATAGAATTCTGGGTTGATAATTTTTTTAAAAATTAAATTGCTACATCCTCCGGGCTTTCATGATTTCTGATGAGAAATCTTCAACCATTCAAATTGTCCTCAGGCTGGGTGTGGTGGCTCACATCTGTAATCCCAGCACTTTGGGAGGCTGAAGCAGGGGGCTTGTTTGAGGCTAGGAGTTTGAGACTACCCTGAGCAACATCGTGAGACCCCATCTTTACAAAAAATTAAAAAACTAGTTGGGTGTGGTGGCGTGCACCTGTGGTCCCAGCTACTCAAGGGGCTGGGGTGGGAGGATCACTTGAGCCCAGGAGGTCAACACTGCAGTGAACTATGATCGCACCATTGCCCTCCAGCCTGGGTGACAGAGTGAGACCCTGGTTCAAAAAACCCCAAAACAAATTATTATTCCTCTGTACATAATGAGGTGATTTCTCCCCTAGCTGCTTTCAAGATTTTTGCTTGGTCTTTGGATTTTAGCGGTTTGATTATTATGTGTCTGGGTGTGAATTCTTTTGAGTTTATTTTGTTTGGGGTTTGTTAAGTTGCCTGAATCTGAGTTTGGAAATAGAACAGAGGCACAGTGCTCCACTGCATTTTGGGGGATCCTAGTAGCTGGGATTACAGGCGCCCACGACCACGCCCAGCTAATTTTTGTACTTTTAGTAGAGATGGGGTTTCACCACGTTGGCCAGGATGGTCTCGATCTCCTGACCTTGTGATCCACCCGCCTCGGCCTCCCAAAGTCCTGGGATTACAGGGGTGAGCCACCGTGCCTGGCCTGGTTTTGCTTCTTTGACTTCATCAGCACATTGTACAGTTGTTGACTCGGAAACACCACAAAAATAAAAGCTATGTGAGTGATCACTGTTTAGTTGTGTGGTCTGTGGCTATGGATACCCATGTACATGAGCATAAACATAAATATGTGTGTCTGGGAGTGTATTCTAGAATGTCTCCTCCCTTTTACCCTTGCCTCTGTATCCCTGACTCTTATTTCACTGTCAATACAGACGGTCAACAAAGGTGTGGACACACAGGCTGAAGGAGAAGGGAGCCGCCCATCCATGGACTTATTCAGGGCCATCTTTGCCAGTTCCTCAGATGAAAAGTCCTCATCCTCCGAGGATGAGCAAGATGACAGCGAAGATGATCAGGCGGGCTCTGGGGAGGCCAACTTCCAAAGCTCCCAAGACACTGACTTGGGGGAAACATCATCCATGGCTCGCAGTATGTCAGTATTTCAGACTCGGGGATCTAAAGGAGAAGACAGTGACTCTAGCACAGCTGCTTCTCTGTTTACTCTATAATCTTAAACTCGAATGATTAGCAATCAATGATATGTAATCTTTTATACGTATATAATTTTTTTTTTTTGGAAACAGGATCTAGCTCTGTCCTCAGGGTGGAGTACAGTGGTGCAATCTTTGGCTCACTGCAGCTTCCACCTCCTGGGATCAAGCAATCTTCCCACTTCAGCCTCCTGAGTAGCTCGGACTACAGGCATGTGCCACCACCCCTGGCTAATTTTTGTATTTTTAGTAGAGATGGGGTTTTGCCATGTTGCCCAGGCTGGTGTTGAACTCCTAGGCTTAAGTGATCTGCCCGCCTCGGCCTCCCAAAGAGCTGGAATTACAGGCACGAGCCACCACGCCTGGCCAACCTTTTATATTTTTAATTGAGATGGATCACAGTTTTTTTTTTTCTATTTGGTATATATCTCTGGTATATTTTTTGGATAGCTGTGTTTGATTTTCCAACTTATCCTAATTGAGAAGAATTTAAAAATAGTAAAAATTTCGGCTAGGCGTGGTGGTTCACTCCCGTAATCCCATCACTTTGGGAGGCTGATGCGGGTGGATCAGTTCAGGTCAGAAGTTCAAGACCAGCCTGGCCAACACGGTGAAATCCCATCTCTACAAAAATTAGCTGGGCATGGTGGCACACACCTGTAATCCCAGCTACTCAGGAGGCTGAGGCAGGAGAATCACTTGAACCTGGGAGGCGGAGGTTGCAGTGAGCCGTAATTGTGCCATTGCACTCCAGCCTGGGTGACAGAGCGAGACTGTCTCAAAGAAAAAAAAAGAAAAAAAAAATAACAATTTTATTTAAAAAGATAGCTTTTTTTTTTTTTTTTTTTTTTTTTTTTTTGAGATGAAGTCTCACTCTGTCACCCAGACTGGAGTGCAATGGTGCGATCTCGGTTCACTGCAACCTCCACCTCCCGGGTTCAAGCGATTCTCCTCCCTCAGCCTCCCAAGTAGCTGGAATTATAGGCGTGCACCACCACACCCGGCTAATTTTTGTATTTTTGGTAGAGACGGGGTTTCACCATGTTGGCCAGGCTGGTTGCAAACTCTGGGCCTCAAGTGAACCATCCGCAGTGGGCTCCCAAAGTGCTAGGTTTACAGGTGTGAGCCACTGTGCCTGGCCAGAAATAACCACTGTAAACACTTTGATGTATAGTTTTCCTGACTTTTTTTTTTTTTTTTTGAGATGGAATCTCACTCTTGTCGCCCAGGCTGGAGTGCAGTGGCGCAATCTCGGCTCACTGCAACCTCTGCCTCCTGGGTTCAAGCAATTCTCCTGCCTCAGCCTCCCAAGTAGCTGGGACTACAGGCATGCGCTACCATGGTCAGCTAATTTTCGTATTTTTAGTAGAGAAGGTGTTTCACCATGTTGGCCAGGCTAGTCTCGAACTCCTGACCTCAGGTGATCCGCCCACCTCAGCCTCCCAAAGTGCTGGGATTACAGGAGTAATCCCAGTGCCCGGCTAGTCTTCCAGACTTTTAAAATTTTTATATCTCTTCTATCTGAATATATAGTAATCTGTTTAAAAGACAAGATTAGTAACGTGAATATGATCAGTAACGTGAATATGATCATTTATCTTCAAGGTTTTTTCTTTGATAATTTATTTTGAGTGAAACTTGTCTCCCGCAGTTCTCTGGGATGGGACATAGTCTTACACTCCTGATGGTTCGTAAGTTTTTTCCTTCTCAGATGGCCCTTTCTTGGGGACACATTTCTACTTTTCAGGTCTTAGGGGCCCTAGGCTATGTGCCCACAGGTGCACTCGGCACCCTGTACCTTAGCCCTTGGTGCCCTTGGTCGCAGGCGCCTTTATGTGACTGACTTCCAGCTCCGGAGTTCACAAGGGAAGCGCCGGGGTCTGCGCGTTCACTGCTGCATCCTTAGCACCTGGCAGGAGTGAAGTGGTGTGGGCAAGCATACGTTATCTGGAGGCAAAAGACATGAATGAAAGACTCAGAGACATTAACATGGGGCAGACGAATGACATGAACACCCTGCTGTTTTTCAGCTCTCGTACCAGCACCCCAGGAGCCACCACCTTCCTTCCCAATACAAAAGATGCAGATAGATGAAAGAGAAGAGTTCGGCCCGCGGCTGCCTCCCGTCTTCTGCCCCAGTAAGTGCCAAGCCCTTTGGTTCACCCATTTGTATCAGTGTGTGATTGCCCTGAGATGGGGACAGTGTGACTTACAGCCGACCAAACATATGTGCTTGCTTCTGGTTTATGTGTTTTCAGTCACGTTTTAAACCCGTTGTCTCCACCTAGTGCCTGAAATGATAGTTGTTTCTGTACAGCTTCAGAGACCTCCAAACTTTATTTCCTTACCTGCCATATGTTTACAGGAGGGTCCTAAGTATCTTAAGTTTTGTTATAGAAATATAATTTTCCCAACAGAGCTTAAAGAAAAAGAGGCTGGCCGGGCGTGGTGGCTCATGCCTGTAATCCCAAAACTTTGGGAGGCCGAGGTGGGCGGATCACGAGGTCAAGAGATCAAGACCATTTTGTCCAACATAGTGAAACCCCGTCTCTACTAAAAATACAAAAATTAGCTAGGCATAGTGGCGCACATCTGTAGTCCCAGCTACTCGGGAGGCTGAGGCAGGAGAATCACTTGAACCCAGGAGGCGGAGGTTGCAGTGAGCCGAGATTGTGCCACTGCACTCCAGCCCAGGTGACTCAGCAAGACTCTGTCTCAAAAAAAAAAAGAAAAAAAAAAAAAAGAAAAAGAGGCTGCAGCCAGGCACAATGGCTCTAGTCGGGCGGGTGGCTGACACCTGTTATCCCAGCACTTTGGGAGGCCGAGGGGGGCGGATCGCTTGAGGTCAGGAGTTCAAGACCACCCTGGCGAATTTGGTGAAACCCCATCTCTACTAAAAATATAAAAATTAGCTGGGCATGGTGGTGTGTGCCTGTAATCCCACCTAGTAAGGAAGCTGAGGCACGAGAATCACTTGAACCTGAGAGGCGAAGGTTGCAGTGAGCCAAGATCGAGATCGCGCCACTGCACTCCAGCCTGGGTGACAGAGCGAGACTCTGTCTCAAAAAAAGAAAAGAAAAAAGAGGCCGGGTGTGGTGGCTCATGCTTGTAATCCCAGCAGTTTGGGAAGCCGAGGCAGGCAAATTACTTGAGCCCAGGAGTTCGATACCAGCCTGGGTGACATAGGGAGACCCATCTCTATTTAAAAAAAAAAAAAAAGGGCAGGCGCGGTGGCTCATGCCTGTAATCCCAGCACTTTGGGAGGCCGAGGCGGGCGGATCATGAGATCAGGAGATTGAGACCATCCTGGCTAACACGGTGAAACCCCGTCTCTACTAAAAATACAAAAAAATTAGCCGGGCGTGGTGGCGGGCGCCTGTAGTCCCAGCTGCTGGGGAGGCCGAGGCAGGAGAATGGCATGAACCTGGGAGGCGGAGCTTGCAGTGAGCCGAGATCGCGCCACTTCACTCCAGCCTGGGCGACAGAGCAAGACTCCATCTCAAAAAATAAATAAATAAATAAAATTAAAAAAAAAATTAAGGCCAGTCACGGTGGCTCACGCCTGTAATCCCAGCACTTTGGGAGGTTGAGGCGGGCGGATTACGAGGTCAGGAGATCGAGACCACCCTGGCTAACACCGTGAAACCCCGTCTCTACTAAAAAAATACAAAAAAAAAAAATTAGCCGGGTGTGGTGGCGGGCGCCTGTAGTCCCAGCTACTCGGGAGGCTGAGGCAGGAGAATGGCGTAAACCCGGGAGGCGGAGCTTGCGGTGAGCCGAGATCACACCACTGCACTCCAGCCTGGGTGACAGAGTGAGACTCCGTCTCAAAAAAAAAATAAATAAATAAATAAAAAAAGAGAAATAAAAAAAAAAAAGTATGCAAAATTGGAGGGGAATTGCAAGGAGAAGAGTATTTAAGACTCTTATATATTTAAAAAATTTTATTTGTTTATTTATTTATTTTTCAGACAGGGTCTCACTCTGTCACCTAGGCTGGAGTATAGTGTTGCTATCATAGCTCACTGCAGCCTTAGACTTCTGGGCTCAAGTGATCCACCCACTTCAACCTCCAACAGTGCTGGAATTACGAGAGTGAACCACTGCACCCAGTCAAGCCTCCTTTTTTTCTTTTTCTTTTTTTTTTTTTTGAGACGGAGTTTTGCTCTTGTTGCCTAGGCTGGAGTGCAATGGCGCAATCTCAGCTCACCGCAACCTCCACCTCCTGGGTTCAAGTGATTCTCCTACCTCAGCCTCCCAAGTAGCTGGGATTACAGGCACATGCCACCATGGCTGGCTAATTTTGTATTTTTAGTAGAGATGGGGTTTCTCCATATTGGTCAGGCTGGTCTCGAACTCCTGACCTGAGGTGATCCCCCCGCCTCAGCCTCCCAATGTTCTGGGATTATAAGCGTGAGCCACCACATCCAGCCGCCAAGCCTCCTTTTTACTTTAGCTAATGTAGCAAATACAATAAAATGGTCCTCTCAGAAGTAAATACAATCTATCCCCCATTCCGTTCCCCAAATATCTGTCAACAACTTCAATTGAGTGCCATCTTAAATTGGCATCTCAAGTTAAAACATTTAGACTGGTTTATCATCTCTTTGAGGGCTGGGTTTACAAACATCTGTAACATGGCCCAGATATATAACTAACATAAAAATAGTAACATGGCCCAGATATATAACTAACATAAAAATATCATTATTCACTTTATAGTTTCCCATGGTGCCCACATTTGAATACTGGTTTGATTAGCTAACTGCTTTCAAAAACAGGATTAAAAAGCAGAGAAAAAAAGTATGAAGTTTTGATAAATTCCAGTGAATATATTTCTTATTTGCTATAGTTGTTCAGCACTTTTGTTTTATTTTGAGACAGAGTCTCACTCTGTCACCCAGTCTGGAGTGCAGTGGTGCAATCTCGACTCACTGCAACCTCCACCTCCCAAGTTCAGGTGATTCTCCTGCCTCAGCCTCTGGAGTAACTGGGATTACAGGTGCCTGGCTAATTTTTTGTATTTTTAGTAGAGACGGGGTTTTACCATGTTGGTCAGCCTGGTCTTGAAATTCTAACCTCAAGTATCCACCTGCCTCAGCCTCCCAAAGTGTTGGGATTACGGGCGTGAGCCACTGTGGCCTGGTTGTTCGGCTCTTTAATTTCAAACTGGTGTGTCAGCACTGGAAAGCCAAGTCTTTTATGTCCCTTTCCCGTAATGTCTTCGATACCCTTGTAATAGTGACTTAATTTGGTCTATGGGTTATTCAGGGAAATGATTTTTGAAAAAAACTAGTGTTAAAAAAAAGTTTTGGGCTGAGTGTGGTGGCTCATGCCTGTAATCTTAGCACTTTGGAAGGCTGAGGTGGGAAAATTACTTGAGTCTAGGAGTTTGAGTTCAGCCTGGGCAACGTAGAGAGATTGCATCTCTTAAAAAAATAAAAAAGAAAAAGATTAGCCTGGTGTGGTGGGGCATGCCTGTGGTCCCAGCTACTCAGGAGGCTGAAGTGGGAGGATCGCTTGAGCCCAGGAGGTTGAGGCTGCAGTGAGCTATGATCCCACTGCTGCACTCCAGCCTGGGTGACAGAGCGAGATGCTGTCTCAAAATAAATAAATAAATAAAAAGCTGGGTGCGGTGGCTCACGCCTGTAATCCCAGCACTTTATGGGGGCCAAGGTGGGCAGATCACCTGAGGTTGGGAGTTCGGGACCAGCCTGACCAACATGGAGAAACCCTATCTCTACTAAAAATACAAAATTAGCCAGGCATGGTGGCACATGGCTGTAATCCCAGCTACTTGGGAGGCTGAGGCAGGAGAATCGCTTGAACCTGAGAGGTGGAGGTTGGGCTGAGCTGAGATTGCACCATTGCACTCCAGCCTGGGCAACAAGAGTGAAACTCTGTCTCAAAAAAAAAAAAATTAAAATAATTTTGGAAAAAAAAAAATGTTTTGGGAGATTGAATTTTGAAAAATCTGGTTGGGCATGGTAGCTCACACCTGTAATCCCAGCACTTTGGGAGGCTAAGGTCGGAGGATCCCTTGAGTCCAAAAGTTCGATACCAGCCTTGGCAACATAGGAAGACTCTCACTTCCACAAAAAAATTAAAAAATTAGCCGGGTATGGTGATACATGTCTGTAGTCCCAGCTACTTGGGAAGCTGAGGTAGGAGGATATGTGAACCCAGGTCAAGGCTGTAATGAGCTGTGATTGTACCATTGCCCACCAGTCTGGGTGACAGAGCGAGAACCTAAAAAAAAAAAAAGAAATAGGACTACAAAATTGCAGGCATCTGTTAACTGAGTTGAGAAAATATTCACCCTTACGAAACATCTTGAAACTTTTCTTTTTTTTTCTTTTTTTTTTTTGAGATGGATTCTTGCTCTGTCACCCAGGCTAGAGTGTAGCACGATCTTGGCTCAGTGCAGCCTCTGCCTCCCAGGTTCAAGTGATTCTCCTGCCTCAGCCTCCTAAGTAGTGGGGATTACAGATGCCCGCCACCACGCCCAGCTAATTTTTGCATTTTTAGTAGAGACGGGGTTTCACCGTGTTGGCCAAGCTGATTATGAACTCCTGACCTCAAGTGATCTGCCCACCTCAGCCTCCCAAAGTGCTGGGATTACAGGCGTGAGCCACCGTTCCTGGCCGAAACTTTTCTTTAGGTGAAAAAAATTGATTTAATGCCTTTCACTGCTTCTACTATTATGAATTTTTTTGATTTAGTTACCCGGAAATTAATGACCTATGAAAACATTTTGGTCTGAATTTGGAGATGGAGAATTGAGGCACATGCAAATGCTTTAATGATTTTTAATGATTATATACATTATTATTATTTTTTAAAATTAGGTAGAGATAGGGTCTCACTATGTTGCCCAGGCTGGCCTTGAACTCCTGAGATCAAGGATCCTCCTGCCTGGGCCTCCCAAAGTGTTGGGATTACAGGCATGAGCCACCGCTCCCAGCCCATTATGTTGTTTTGATGGTAGTTTTTTCAGTGTTTCCACTTATAAGACAAATTCTTATAAAATATATTTTTGTAGAGAGAGGATGATATAAGAAGAGCTAACATTTAGGTGCCAGATTCTGAGCTTCGAGAATCATGGACATGGCCCTGTCTAGTCTAGTCTGTGTCCCTAAAAGGATCGGGATTCTTATTGTCCCCATTTTATAGCTGGGGAAACTGGGCTTGGGAGAGGTTAGACGACATGTGAAAGATCACATTGCTGGCAGCAGAGCTGAGTTCCAATTCTGGTCTGTTTCTGAGCTTATCTGATGATGTTGAATTACAAAAGGCTTTGTGGGCTTTCTGCTCTGACTTTATCTGCATCTGGCAGCTGGGGTCATGGCAGGATACTGATTGGATCACACAGGTCTTTGTTGAAGTCTCTGGCAGCTTTCTAAATACAGCTCTGCAAGGTGGTGTGCTAATCTGTTTCTCAGTGAGGCAGAAGCTAATCCGAGGGCAGGAGTTCTTCCTCAGTGTTAAGCATTCCATCTACACAAGATGCCTGATTCAGCAGTTTAGGAGCTTACTTTTGGATAGTCTTTGTTTTTGCGCTATATAGGTCCTGTGTTTATTACCTTTGTGTTTCAGATGCTCGTCAGACACTTGAGGTTCCTCAAAAAGAGAAACATAAAAAGAATAAAGACAAGCACAAGGCCAAGAAAGAGCACAGGCGGAAGAAAGAGAAGGTGAGAGACTTGTGTGTACCCCAGGATCAGTGTGGGGTGGGACCCGCTGGTCAGCCCCCAGGAGTGTCATATACAGCAGCTGAAGAGCGGATCTGGTGGCCAAGTCACAGTTCTCCCTGAGACTTAACAGAAATGTTGACATTCAATGCAAACGCGTGATTTTTCAGAAACATTTTCTTTTGCACTTAAACCCCCCCCCCCTTTTTTTTTTTTGAGATGGAGTCTCACTCTGTTGCCTAGGATGGATGGAGTGCAGCTGCAACCTCTACCTCCTGGGTTCAAGCAGTTCTCCTGCTTCAGCCTCCCGAGTAGCTGGGACCACAGGTGTGCACCACCACACCCGGCTAATTTTTTGTATTTTTAGTAGAGACGGGGTTTCACCATGTTGGCCAAGCTGGTTTTGACCTCCTGACCTCAGGTGATCTACCTCCCAAAGTGCTGCGATTACAGGCATGAGGCACCATGCCCAGCCCTTAAAAAAACTTTTTTTGTGAACATTAAAAAGCAGAAAAAAGGGCATTTAGGGATCTTAGAGCAATGGGTATTAAATAATAAAACGATTTATTTCTTATTTATTCAATATTAAGTGAAGATATTATTTTCAGCATTTCTCAGCTACTTTGTCTTTATTACAGTTTGAGATTTTAGTCCGTCACTTGCCATTTGAAGTAAAAGAATTCGAATGGAAGACAGGCATGTGCTTCCACAGTTGACGTCTCTTATTTCATCATCCATGTCTTCTTTTGGGTTACAGCACAGGCTTTTAATTAGGTTAATGTTCTTCTTGGGTACCCAAAGTAGTCTGGGCTAGCAGCTGAAGAAATTAGAAACAGTTTCCTTACTGGCCACCAGAGGGAAGCACTCCCATGTATGGCGGATGACGGGCGTTCCCTCCTAGTGAAAGGAAGAAAATGTGTTCCGACCAAATCTGTGTGTCCTTACCAGTGTATCTGCTGTTCGGTAACCTTCTGCCAGTTTCTTCCTTGTGGTTTTCCTGGGTGCCCATCATCCTGACATGAAGTTTCTCAGGGGCCTGACAAAATAAACAAGTCAGGTTCACCGGAGGTGGCACAGGTCACCATGCATGAGATGTGTGGTGTCACATCTTATGACACCAAGTGTTACGATGGGTCCTGTCTGCGCCTCCTTGGTTCTGCTGTATCTGTTGCTGGAGGCGCAGCTGGGTCAGGGTGTGCAGTTGAGAGTGGCACAGCCGTCTGCCCTGTGCTGTCTTGTTAGGCTCTCACTCTCACTCACTCTAAATGAGGTTTAAACATTTTTTTGAATGACTCCACTGCAGCCTTGTTAACCTTTCATTGTATTGAATTAAGGAGAAAAAAAGACATTTGTTTTCCCCCACCACTATTTATTTTTTTACAGAAAAAGAAACACAGGAAGCACAAACACAAAGGCAAGCAAAAGAATAAAAAAACAGAGAAAAGTAGTAGCTCCGAGAGTTCCGACAGCAGCGACAGCCAAAGTGACGAGGAAACTGCAGATGTGTCACCCCAGGAGCTGCTGAGACGGTGGGTAGTGGGAGACAGAGGGTTTTTCAGAAACCTTTAGAGGCTTACTGAGTGCTTGATGTGTTTGCTTAGAGGCAAATATCAGAAATGAGAAATTGGTAGGCCTGGTGCAGTGGCTCATGCCTATAATCCCAGCACTTTGGGAGGCTGAGGCGGGAGGATCGCTTGAGCCCAGGAGTTTGAGACCAGCCTGGGCAACGTAGTGAGACCCCATCTCTACAAAAACAAACAAACAAAAAAACCAAATTAGCTGGGCGTGGTGGTGCACACCTGTGCCTCCAGCTATTTGGGAAGCTGAGGTGGGAGGATCTGTTGAGCCCGGGAATTGGAGGTTGCAGTGAGCCACGATCGTACCACTGCACTCCAGCCTGGGTGATAGAGCAAGACTCTCTCCCTAAAAGAAAAAAAAAAATGTGTGTATTAACTAGGCTTTTTAAAAAGTTTGAATATCTAATTATGTAAGTGATATGTGACTATATTATCATTACGAAAATTCAGGCCGGGCGCGGTGGCTCATGCCTGTAATCCCAGCACTTTGGGAGGCCGAGGCGGGTGGATCACAAGGTCAGGAGATCGAGACCATCCTGGCTAACACAGAGAAACCCCATCTCTACTAAAAATACAAAAATTAGCTGGGCGTGGAGCGTGTGCCTGTAGTCCCAGCTGCTGGGGAGGCTGAGGCAGGAGAATGGCGTCAACCTGGGAGGCGGAGCTTGCAGTGAGCCGAGATTGCGCCACTGCCTTCCAGCCTGGGCGACAGAGCGAGACTCTGTCTCAATTAAAAAAAAAAAAAAAGAAAGAAAGAAAATTCAGACCTTACAGCCAATGCTTAAAGGAGCCCTGACCAGTTCTCCAAACCTCTACTTTCTCCACAGTCACTTCTGCCATCAGTTTCATATGTAACCTTTAAGACCTTTTTTGTGCAACCACACACACACACATACACACTCACATACATGGACACACATACACACTCACATACATGGACGCACATACACATTGTTTGTTTTTTTTTTAGACAGAGTCTCGTTCTGTCACCCAGGCTGGAGTGCAGTGGTGCGATCTTGGCTCAGTGCAACCTCTGCCTCCCGGGTTCAAGCAGTTCTCCTACCTCAGCCTCCTGAGTAACTGGGATCACAGGCGCCCGCCCCCACACCCAGCTAATTTTTGTATTTTTGTATTTTTTATTTTTTTAGTAGACACAGGGTTTCGTCGTGTTGGCCAGGCTGGTCTCAAACTCCTGACCTCAAGTGATACACCCACCTTGGCCTCTGAGTGCCGGGATTACAGGTGTGAACCACCATGCCTGGCCTATATACAGATTTTTGTGCACATTTTAAATATAAGTAATATAATTTTATATAGCATATATTTATAGGGTATGAATTTTATTTTATTTTTTGAGACAGAGTCTCACTCTGTCACCCAGGCTGGAGTGCAGTGGCCTGATCACAGCTCACTGTAAACTCTGCCTCTCCGGCTCAAGGGATCCTCCCACCTCAGCCTTCAGAGTAGCTGGGACTGTAAGTGTGCACCACCACACCCAGCTAATTTTTTTAAAAAATTGTTTTTTTTGAGACAGAGTCTCGCTCTGTCACCCAAGCTGGAGTGCAGTGGCACGATCTCGGCTCACTGCAAGCTCCATCTCCTGGGTTCACGCCATTCTCCTGCCTCAGCTTCCTGAGTAGCTGGGACTACAGGCGCCCGCCACCACGTCCAGCTAATTTTTTGTATATTTAGTAGAGACGGGGTTTCACCGTGTTAGCCAGGATGGTCTCAATCTTCTGACCTGGTGATCCGCCTGCCTCGGCCTCCCAAGGTGCCGGGATTACAGGCATGAGCCACCGCGCCTGGCCTAAAAAAATCTTTTTTGTAGAGATGGGATCTCCTATGTTGCCCAAACTGGTCTCGAACTCCTGGCCTCAAGTGATCCTCCTGCCTCGGCCTCAGGCGTGAGCCACTGCGCAGGCCTACTCTTGCCAGTTTTATCTTTATTGGGAAGAAGGGTATTGTGTGAACTCTTTGAGTGTCTGGCTTCTGAGATTCCTTCAGATGATGGTAGGCATCAGTGAGGGGCTTGTAGTCATTGCTGTGGAAGATTCCTTCTTGTGAGCACACCACGGTGTGTTTATCTCTTCTGTTGTGTGGATACTGGGTTTTTTACTTTGAGGCTGTGGAGCAAGGATTTGCAGCCAGTGTGACCCAGCTCTGTTTCAAATAGAACTGCCACGAACATTCCTATATGTATGAAATTCAGATTTAGGCCAGGTGCGGTGTCTCACATCTGTAATCCCAGCACTCTGGGAGGCCGAGGCAGGTGGATCATGAGGTCAGGAGATTGAGACTATCCTGGTTAACATGATGAAACCCCAAACCCCATCTCTACTAAAAAACTAGCTGGGCATGGTGGCACGAGCCTGTAGTCCCAGCTACTCAGGAGGCGGAGGCAGGAGAATCGCTTGAACCTGGGAGGTGGAGGTTGCAGTGAACCGAGATCGTGCCACTGTGCTCCAGCCTGGGTGACAGAGACTCTGTCTCAAAAAAAAAAAAAAAAAAAAAAAAGAAATTCAGATTTAAGACTGACAACTTGGGGGCTGGGCGTGGTGGCTCATGCCTGTAATCCCAATACCTTGGGAGGCCAAGATGGGAGGATCACTTGAGCCCAGGAGTTCAAGACTAGCTCAGGTAATATAGGGAGACCCTGTCTCTATAAAAAAATAAAAAAAAAAAGACAACTTGGATGCTTTGGACCCTGGAGTGAATGTATTTTAGTTCCTTCCCAAGGGTCATGCAATGGATATGGTAGGTGAGTGAAACTGAGATTAAAAATTGCTTGTATTCTCAAGGCTAAATAAGACTAGGGAAAAAAGTTGCTTTTATAAATGGTCTTAATGCGAGGTGTTGGTGAGTGAGTCTCTGTGTGTTTTCAGGGTAATAGAAGAAGCATTTTAAGAACACAGATTGGCCGGGTACGGTGGCTCATGCCTGTAATCCAGCACTTTGGGAGGCCGAGGCGGGCAGATCACGAGGTCAGGAGTTCGAGACAAGCCTGGCCAACGTGGTGAAACCCCGTCTGTACTGACAACTTGTGGGCTGGGCATGGTGGCATACACCTGTAATCCCAGCTACTCTGGAGGCTGAGGCAGGAGACTTGCTTAAACCTGGGAGGCGGAGGTTGCAGTGAGCTGAGATCGCACCACTGCACTCCAGCCTGGGCGACAAGAGCGAGACTCCATCTTGGGGGAAAAAAAAAAAAAGCACAGATTAGGCAGTACTTCATTGTGGGTTATTGTGAGTGCATTTTATAGGTGCAGACATGCTGCTGTGATATGGGGAGGCCTGGCATTCTCAGCCTTCACGGAGCTGTTTGGTTTTTCATTTCCTAGCTAACTTTCCATTTCTCTCTTTTCTGTTTTCTTTTCCAGGCTGAAAAGTCTTCCGCTAAGAAGGCAGTAATTGAATGCTGCCCTGGCTTGTCCTAGAATCATTTCTCCTCCATGATGGAAGCCCAGTGATTGTTCAGTTAACGTGTTGTACAGAGTGTATTTATATGTAAATTCCTGCTGTAAAATAATTTTTAAAACCTTGACATTTCAAAGACTGCCTTGAAAGGTCGCAGAAATTGATTTCTATTTTTAATTTCAGTTAGTGTCGGGGGAAAAAAATCCAGACTGAACAGTTTAATTAAAGTGGAATTTTTCTATTTTCTTCTTGATTTTTAAAAAATTTCCTGGGACGTTAAAAAAGAAGTTAAAAGTGAAGGCTTCTCTCTGGTTTTGTGATGAAGACAGTCTGGACTCACTGAAGGACAAGCGTGTGAGAGGGGGTGGTTGCGGCCTCTCCTGCTGTTTCTTGGGAGTGAAGCTCTTCCCTCTCCGGGTGGCTGGGTTGCTGTTGGTGCCCAGGAAGCCCCATGGGAGGGCAGAGCCAGGGCCTGGCAGGGGGCCTCAGCCTCTCAGGGTAGATGTCACTAAAGTGTCTGAGACAGGCAGGGAAACCAGGCAGGAGAATGTGCACCCACAGCCTGGGTTACACGGCTGCAGCTCCCTGCTCTGAGGCCACCTCATGTGTACCAAGGAGACCTTTTTGAAAAATAAAGTGCAGACCAGGTGTGATGGCTAATGCCTGTAATCCCAGAGCTTTGGGAGGCCGAGGCGGGAGGATTGCTTGAGCCCAGGAATTCCAGACCAGCCTGGGACACATAGAGACCCCTGTCTCCACAAAAAATAAAGTACTGAGCATTTGTATTTTACATTATGAAAGTAGCATCATAGATCACAACAATTTTAAAAGCAGAAAGAAGGAAGCGGCCGGGTGCGGTGGCCCATGCTTGTAATCACAGCACTTTGGGAGGCCGAGGCCAGCGGATCACTTGAGGCCAGGAGTTCGAAAACAGCCTGGCTGACATGGTGAAACCTTGTCTCTACTAAAAATACAAAAAAATTAGCCAGGTCTGGTGAGCATACATATGCCTGTAATCCCAGCTGTGTGGGAGGCTGAGGCAAGAGAATCCCTTGAATCCCGGAGGTGGAGGTTGCAGCGGATCACTTGAGGCCAGGAGTTCGAAAACAGCCTGGCCAACATGGCGAAACCTTGTCTCTACTAAAAATGCAAAAAAATTAGCCAGGTCTGGTGAGCATACATACGCCTGTAATCCCAGCTGTGTGGGAGGCTGAGGCACGAGAAACCCTTGAACCCTGGAAGTGGAGGTTGCAGTGAGCCGAAATTGCACTACTGCACTCCAGCCTGGGTGACACAGAGGCTCTTGTCTCCACCAAAAGAAAAAAAAAAAAAAAAAAGGAAGAAAATCACTTTTAGTTTTATCATCCAAAGATGACACCCTTCAATATTTTGAATAATTCCACCCTGTCATTTTCTAGCTATGGGGCTGTTATCTGACTGGTGGTAGCATTTTATTCCCTGTCACTGTTGTTGGGGTTGTGATAGATATTTCCCTCATGCTATTATAAATGTTGTAAACCCACCCCTAATAACTGCATCTTATTTCGTGCAGGGGCTACCCCATAACTTACTGACCTTTTCTGTTTTGTCATGAAGTGGGTTGGCCAGGAGCTGTACCCAGGCAGAGGACATGAAGAAATTGCCCTGTGACAGGAGCCGGGGAAACTACAGGGGAGGGCTGGAGGCTGGGGTGCTGGTTTTGCTGGCTCAGCCTGGTTCCCAGAATGCAAAGCCCATTTTTATTTTTTTTGCAACCTCCACCTCCTGGGTTCAAGCCATTCTCCTGCCTCAGCCTCCCATGTAGCTGGAACTACAGGTGCACGCCCCTATGCCCGGCTAATTTTTGTTATTTTTTTTGTTGTTGTTAGTAAAGATGGGGTTTCACTAAACCTGTTGGCCAGGCTGGTCTCCAACTCCTGACCTCAGGTAATCCGCCGGCCTCAGCCTCCCAAAGTGCCGGGATTACAGGCGTGAGCCACCGCGCCCGGCTGCAAAGCCCATTTTTCTATAGGTAACCTGTGCTGCGCCGGGTTTCACTGGTTTTCACCCAGCGAGAGAAGAGGCAGCGAAGTCGCGGGCCCAGCGTAGCGCGCGCCTCCGAAGGGCTTGGTGCGGGCGCGGGCGCGCGGCACCACCGTTCCCATCCAGGCTTGCAGGCGGCCACCGGCGGGCCAGGCTTCGAGATGGCCTCCCCGCCGCGGTGCTCCCCGACAGCCCAGGACATGGAATGCAAGTTGCCGCCACCCTCGGCCCCCGCCAGCGAGTGTCGTCCCGGCAGGCTGTCCTGGGGGACCCTGGCGAGGGCCTTAGGCCGCTTCAAGCTGACGATCCCGCGCACGCACCTGCTGGCCACCGTCGACCCCCTGGCCTTGGACAGGGAACCACCGCCGCAGCTGTTGCTTGAGAAGCACCAGGTGCCGGAGAAATTGATCTGGGGCGACCAGGAGCCTCTCTCCAAGGTCAGAACCGCCGTTGGGGTGAGGGGGCAGTGGCCTGTTCCCCACACGGGAGGAAGGCGCTCGAGCTGTCGGGGGACCCATGGAAAACCCACCTGGCTTCACCAGGACCCCCAGCGAGGCCTTAGGCCCATTCCCCCATCTGTGGTACATCCAGTGGGCAAAGGTCAGACACAGCTGAGCAAGGCCTGCTGGGGATGCCGGCGGGGGCTCCCGGTACTGCCACCTGCTGGGGAACCAGGACTCTTCGCTGGGAAGAGGCTCTGCTCCACCACGTGCACCCTGACCCCACCTAGACCTTGGAGTCTCCGTAGGGCCACCCACAGTGATGCTCCTAATTGCAGCCCAAGGGTCGGTGGCTCAGCTCTCCCCGTCCAGGAGATACAGTTAGCGTCAGAAGAAACGGGAAACTCAGAATAATAATTAAAAATAATAATAACAATGAATTGGGCCAGGCAAGGTGGCTCACACCTGTAATCCCAGCCCTTTGGGAGGCCCAGGTGGGAGGATCACTTGAGCCCAGGAGTTTGAGACCAGCCTGGGCAACATAGTTAGAGGGCGTCTCTACAAAAAATAAACTTAGCCCAGTGTGATGGGGCACACCTGTGGTCCCAGCCACTTGAAAGGCTGAGGCAAGAGGATCCCTTGAACCCAGGAGTTTAAGGCTGCAGTGAGCTGATTGTGGCACTGCACTCCAGCCTGGGCAACAGAGCGAGACTCTGTCTCCAGAATATATATATATATGTAGAGAGAGAGAGAGAGAAAGAAAAACTGGCTGGGTGCGGTGGCTCATGCCTGTAATCCCAGCACTTTGGGAAGCCGAGATGAGCAGATCACTTGAGGTCAGGGGTTGGAGACCAGCCTGGCTAACATGGTGAAACTCTTTCTCTACTAAAAATGCAAAAATTAGCCGGGCGTGGTGGAGCGTGCCTGTAATCCCAGCTACTCTGGAGGCTGAGGCAGCAGGATCATTTGAACCTGGGAGGCAGAGGTTGCAGTGAGCCGAGATCATCTCACTCTGTCTCAAAAACAAAACAAAACAAAACCAAAACCCAATAAAGAACATTCTCAATAAGTAGCGTTTCATGCTTGGCCTTGATTTAATGTACTCACATGCAGATGTCAGGGTGTATTTTTAATAATTTCCTCGAAACCTCTGCCTGGCTTCCCAGCATGTTTAAGATGAAGTCTGGCGATCTGCCTGTGGCCTTCCAGGCCATTTCGGATCTGGCACCTCTCCCATGTTCTCCTCCCCCATCCCCCTGTCTTGCTGACCTACAAGCAGGTCTGGCCTCAGGGCTCTTGGCAGGTCCCTGCCCCCACGGTATTGCGCTCTTGGGGAGGCCCTCCCTGACCGCCCATCTAAAGTAGCCAGGGCCACTGTCTCCTCCGTGCCTCATGGCATGGTCTGACATCCCCCTTCCGTCCTCAAGGTGTCCTCTGGCTGCCAGCAACTGGCTCCTCGAGGTTAGGGACTTTGCTCCTAGGTGGCTGCTGAGCTGCAGCATCAGGTCCAGGCCCCATGGGGGAGGAGGCTCTCGAGGTTTATTTGTGGAATATGTGAATGAACGCTACGCACAGAAGAACCGTTTTGTTTTTGCACAAATTGCTCTGTCCTCTGCATGAGCTTTGTCAGCGCCTCTGAAATGTACTCATGTGTTGGGGACTTCTCTCTGCAGCCCCTGGAACCCCTTTACCTAGTGGATCCCAAGGGACTGTGTGCAGAAAAAAACCTGAAACGAGGGCCCCAGAAAAGCCTGTGGGTGGGGGCAGAGGAATGGTTCCTCCCTCTTGCTGATGTTTTTCCATGATGGAGTTCTAGGTTTTTTGTTTTCCTATTTTTTAAATTAAATTATATTTTTAAAATTATTATTTAATTTTGATTTTTTTTGTAGAGAGGGGGAGTCTCGCTATGTTGCCCAGGCTGGTCTTAAACTCCTGACCTCAAGCAATCCTCACTCCTCAGCCTCCCAAAGCACTGGAATTGCATGCCTGAGCCACTGCATCCAGCAAATTTAATTTCAATTTTTAATGATAGTTCGATTTTCCTAATGAGAGAGATAACCCAAACCCTGCAGGGGCGGCGGGGGCTGGGGTCGTCAGGGGCGGGGGAGGTGCGGGAGGGCTGCGCAGGTCGCGTCCCAGGGACTGGGGCCGCTCCTGGGGTAGGAAGCCGACCCTGCACGCGCGGCCCCGGCCCGGCCCGACGGTGTTAGCGAATTTCCCCGGAGAAAAGCCCGGTCCCAGCTCTCCGCGCTCCCTGGCAACGGAGCCCGCTTTCCAGTGTCCCCGTGTCCCCGAGTCCCCCAGAGGCGGAGTATCCTCTCATCTCCTGCATCCCCACCTGCGCGTCCCCGACCCCCCCCACCCCGCATCACCTGCAATTGGAAAGCCACCGCCGCCCTGAACCGTCGCATCCCCTCACCCCTGCCCTCCTGCCGACTCAGCCCAGCACCCTGACACTGCCTTCCAGGCCACACCCCTGGTCTTGCCTCCAACATTTCCCCCACCCCCACACTTCCACAGCTCAACCTGGGAGGTGTCCCCATGCGCGGGCAGGGTGGGGGGGGACATCTTCAGGCTTCCCGCTCTTTTCTCTTTTTTTCCCCCAGTTTTACTAAGATATAATTCACGTACCATATAATTTAACCATCGAAGCTGTAGTGGTTTCTAGGGTATTCACAGAGTACTGTACTCCCCAGTTCCCCAATACCCATCCTGCCGACACCAGGCAATTCTACTTTCTGTCCATAGATTTGTCTATTCTAAACCTTTTATAGTGATAGAATCAAGCCATACGTGGTCTCTTGTGACTGGCTTCATTTCCTTAGCATTACGTCCTCAAGGTTCATCCATGTTGTAGCCTGTAGCAGTGCTCCCTTCCCTTTTCATTATCAAGTAATATTCTGTTGCATGGCCATGACACATTTTCTCTTTCTTTGAGACGGAGTCTCGCTCTATTGCCCAGGCTGGAGTGCAGTGGTATGATCTTGGCTCACTGCAGCCTCTGCCTCCCAGGTTCAAGTGATTCTCCTGCCTCAGTACCCCAGTAGCTGGGAATACAGGCATGTGCCACCATGCCCGGCTAATTTTTGTACTTTTAGTAGAGACGGAGTTTCACCATGTTGGCCAGGCTGGTCTCGAACTCCTGACCTCAGGTGATCCACCCACCTCGGCCTCCCAAAGTGTTGGGATTATAGGCGTGAGCCACTGTGCCCGGCTGAACTGCCTGTTTTTCAAAGTGGCTGCACTACTTTACGTTCCTACCAGCAATGTAGGAGGCTTCCAACTATTCACATCCTTGCCAACACTTGTTATGGGACTTTGGTGATAGCCATCCTAACAAATATGACATGGTATCACACTTTGGTTTTCTTTTATTTCTGTCTTTTTTTTTTTTTTTTTTTTTAAGACGAAGTCTTGCTCTGTCACCCAGGCTGGAGTGCAGTGTCATGATCTCAGCTCACTGCAGCCTCTGCCTCCCAGGTGCAAGCAATTCTCCTGCCTTAGCCTCCCAAGTAGCTGGGATTAGATGTGCCCACCAACACACGCGGCTAATTTTTTTTTTTTTTTTTTTGAGATGGAGTTTTGCTCTTGTTGCCCAGGCTGGGGTGCAATGGCACGACCTCAGCTCACTGCAACCTCCACCTCCCAGGTTCAAGTGATTCTCCTGTCTCAGCCTCATGAGTAGCTGGGATTACAGGCATGCGCCACCATGCCTGGCTAATTTTATATTTTTAGTAGAGATGGGGTTTCTCCATGTTGGTCAGGCTGGTCTCAAACTCCCGACGTCAGGTGATCCACCTACCTCAGCCTACCAAAGTGCTGGGATTACAGGCATGAGCCACCGTGCCCGGCCTAAGTTTTGTATTTTTAGTAGAGATGTGGTTTTGCCATGTTGGCCAGGCTGATCTTGAATTCCTGACCTCAGGTGATCTGCCCGCCTTGGTCTCCCTAAGTGCTGGGATTACAGGTGTGAGCCACTGCGCCCAGCCACACTGTGGTTTTCATTTGCACTTTCCTGATGTGGTGAGTGATGTTGAGAATCTTTTCATGTGCTATCAACTATTTGCATATATCTATATCTATATCTATATCTATATATTTTTTCTTTTTGAGACAGGTCTCACTCTGTCACCCAGGCTGGAGTGCAGTGACATGATCATAGCTCATTGTGACCTCCACCTCCTGGGTTCAAGCAATTCTCATGACTCAGCCTCCTGAGTAGTTGGGATTACAGGAGCACACCATGACGGTTGGCTAATTTTTTTTTTTTTTTTTTTTTAGTAGAGATGGGGTTTCGCCATGTTGGCCAGGCTGGTCTTGAACTCCTGGCCTCAGGTGGTCCACCTGCCTCAGCCTCCCAAAGTGCTGAGATTATAGTTGTGAGCCACCGCGCCCAGCCGTTGCATATCTTCTTTGGAGATGTATCTATTCAAATCCTTTGCCCATTTAAAATTTTGATTTTAATTATTTAAAGGCAGGGTCTTGCTCTGTCATCCAGGCTGGAGTGCAGTGCTGCAATCATAGCTCACTGTAACCTTAACCTTCTGGGCTCAAGTAGTCCTCCCGCCTCAGCCTCCTGAGTGGCTGGGCTACAAGTGTGCACCACCATGCCTGGCTCATTTTCTTTCTTCTTCTTCTTTTTTTTTCCCCCCCCAATTTTGTACAGACAGTCTCACTATGTTGCCCAGACTGGTCTTGAACTCCCAGGCTCAAGCAGTCCTGCTGCCCCAGCCTCCCAGAGTGCTGGTATTACAGGGATGAGCCACTGTGCCCAGCTAGAGAATTTTTTTTTTTTCTTTAGATGGGGTCTCTGTTGCCCAGGCTGGAGTGCAGTGGTGCAATCTTGGCTCACTGCAACCTCTGCCTCCTGTGTTCAAGTGATTCTCAGCCTCCGAGTAGCTGGGATTACAGGCATGCACCGACATGCCTGGCTAATTTTTGTATTTTTAGTAGAGATGGAGTTTTGCCATGTTGGCCAGGCTGGTCTCGATCTCCTGACCTCAGGTGATCTGCCTGCCTCGGTCTCCCAAATTGCTGGGATTACAGACATGAGCCAACCCCACTGGCCAGAATTTTTTAAATTCATTTTTTTTCCAGGTGGTTTATTGCAAGTGTTTAGAAATAAAATTAACTGTTGTACATTGATCTTGTGTCCTGCAACATGTTTAACTCATCTGGTCTCTCCTTTTTTTCAGATCCCATTTAAAATTCTGAGTGGGCACAAGCACGCTGTGAGCACCTGCCACTTCTGTGTGGATGACACAAAGCTCCTCAGTGGCTCCTATGACTGCACCGTGAAGCTGTGGGTAGGTGGCCTGCTGTTAGGTACTCCTGGAGCGAAAACCTTTCCTAAGCTTAGGCACCTCCTGTGTCGAGTTCCCCAGCTCTGAACTCGCAGGCACTTGTGGGTCCTGGTTTGCAGGTCTTCTGAGCAAAGTGCCAGAAGGAAGGGAAGGTGAGAGCCCAGCCTAGATAAAGTTAGGGTGGCTGCTGCCAGCTTGTGGGCCTGGAAACAGTGGGAATGGGATGGAGACCTCTGGACTGACAGCGCCACACTGTTTTTTTTTTTGAGACGGAGTTTTGCTCTTGTTGCCCAGGCTGGAGTGCAATGGCATGATCTCGGCTCACTGCAACCTCTGCCTCCTGGGTTCAAGCAATTCTTCTGCCTCAGCCTCCCAAGTAGCTGGGATTACAGGCATGTGCCACCACACCCAGCTAATTTTTTAATTTATTTTATTTTTTTATTTTTATTTTTTTTAGTAGAGATGGGGTTTCACCATGTTGGTCAGGCTGGTCTTGAATTCCTGACCTCAGGTGATCCATCCACCTCGGCCTCCCAAAATGCTGGGATTACAGGCGTGAGCCACAGCGCCTGGCCTTTTTAAAATTTTAAAAAAATTTTTTTTGAGACCGAGTTTCGCTCTTGTCGCCTAGATGGAGTGCAATGGCATGATCTCAGTTCACTGCACCATCCGCCTCCCGGGTTCAAGTGATTGTCCTGCCTCAGCCTCCTGAGTAGCTAGGACTACAGGTGTTTGCCACTACTCCTGGCGAATTTTATATTTTTAGTAGAGACAGAGTTTCACCATGTTAGCCAGGCTGGTCTCGAACTCCTGACTTCAGATGATCCACCTGCCTCAACCTACCAAAGTGCAGGGATGACAGGTGTGAGCCAGCATGCCTTGCCCCCACAGCTTTTTTTTTCTTTCTTTTCTTTTCTTTTTTTTTTTTTTTGAGACAGAGTCTTGCTCTGTCGCCCAGGCTGGAGTATAGGAGTATAGTGGCACGATCTCGGCTCACTACAACTTCTGCCGCCGGATTCAAGTGATTCTCCTGCCTCAGCCTCCCTAGTAGCTGGGACTACAGAGGCACGCCACCATGCCCAGCTAATTTTTTAGTAGAGACAGGGTTTCACTATGTTGGCCAGGATGGTCTCAAACTCCTGACCTCAAGTGATCTACCTGCTTTGGCCTCCCAAATTGTTGGGATTATAGGTGTGAGCCACCGCGCCCGGCCACCCCACACACCTGTCAGAGAACGGAAGTCCTGGCTGTGTTTGGGGCCTAGGATGTCATCTCTCTGGGTCTCCTTCTTATCTGGAAAACTGAGTTCCATCCACAGAGACTGGATGGCCAGGTCTGTGTGGTCACAGAGGACAGAAAGGTGTCCAGGCCTGGGACCTGTTCATGAGGGGTGGTTGGAAGAGGCAGGCCTGGGTGTAGATCAGCACCCCAAGGTGCAGGAGGCAGTGGTACTGGGGATGGGGCTGTGATGTTCACATGAGGTTGCAGAGGTGGCTCCTGGAGCCCTTCTGGGAACTGCAGGGTATGGCCAGCAGGCCCGGGCAGTGCAGGTCACTCAGGAAGGCTGGGGAGGAGCAGGGCTGGGGGAAGGCAGTGGCCATGGGGCCAGGCCACAGAACGCTGTGTGGCTGGGGCTGGGACTCATGGGAGAGGACAGTCAGTTGTGAGTTTTGCAGCATCTGGCTTCAGGGGCAGGAGTGGAGGGAGCTGAGGCTGGTTCCTGGGTTCTGGTTTGGGTAATGGGGAAGAGGATAGCCCCTCACCCTACAGACGACCTCGAGGGAATGTTTTCTGTGGTATTTCCTGCTAGGGGGACAGGTACTCACATGGAGATTGGAAATAAAGACATCAGTTGAGTGGTTCTTAGGGTGGTACAGGCAAAAGGATTTAAGGGTTTGGAACAGAGGATTTTTTTGAGACATTATCAGTCAATCCCCACTATTGTCTGTTTTTCTTTGTTTGTTTGTTTTTAATGAATTTAAGACCATTGGCCTATAACTTCATACTTGTTCTTTTGTGAAATGGAAATGGGAGAAAATATGCATACACACACACACACACACACACAGCCACAAGATATAATCTGTGCCAAGGCCATGCCAACTGGGCAGGAGGGTTTGTGGTGGACCCCATGTTTAGGACTTACCAGCTGTGTGACCCTGGGGGGTTGCATGACCTCCTGGGCCTCCCTGGGTCTGCCTGTGCTGCACAGGACCAGTTGTGTGAAGGGGCTACCCCAGTACTCAACTCACCTCCACTCCCACCCTCTGTAGCTATCTTTATGGACACCTGGCCCACAGAGCCCAGAGCCTCAAGATCTTGTTAGAAAAACTACTGGTTTCTCTGGGAGCCTCACCCCCACACCCTACAGGATAACACTAGAGGAATTTTTTGTTTGTTTTAGAGACAGAGTCTTTCTCTGTCACCCAGGCTGGAGTGCAGTGGTGCAATTATGGCTCACCGCAGCCTCAACCTCCTGGACTCAAGCAATCCTCCCATCTCAGCACCCCGAGTAGCTGGGACTGCAGGAGTACACCATCACACCTAGCTAATTTTTTATATTTTATATTGTAGAGATGAGGGTCTTGCTACATTGCCCAGGCTAGTCTCAAACTTTTGGCCTCAAGCAATCCTCCCTCCTCAGCCTCCCAAAGTGCTGGAATTTCAGGCATGGGCCACCAAGGTCCCAGTTTCATAGATGTATGCGGACATGTGTGGAAAAGAAAAAAAGACTCATGTCAGCTGGGCGTGGTGGCTCACACCTGTAATCCCAGCACTTTGGGAGGCCAAGGCGAGTGAATCACCTGAGGTCAGGAGTTCAAGACCAGCCTGACCAATATGGTGAAACCCCATCTCTACTAAAAATACAAAAATTAGCTGGGTGTGGTGGCAGGTGCCTGTAGTCCCAGCTACTCGGGAGGCTGAGACAGGAGAAATGCTTGAACCCAGGAGGCGGAGGTTGCAGTGAGCTGAGATTGCACCGCTGCACTCCAGCCTGGGCGACAGTGGGAGACTCCATGTCAAAACAAAACAAAACAAAACACCTGCCAACATATTCACAGCTGTGAACTCTGGGGTCATGAAAGGATGAATGTTTTTCTTTCCTATGTTTTCAGTAATAAAATCATATTACCTTTGTAATAATATGAGAAAAACTACCAAACTTAATTTTTTTTTTTTTTTTTTTTTTTTGAGACAGGGTCTTGTTCTATCACCCAGGCTGGAGTGCAGTGGCAAGAACACGGCTCACTGCACCTTTTACCTCCTGGGCTAAAGGCATCCTCCCATCTCAGGCTCCCAAGTTGCTGGGACCACAGGCACACACCACCACGCCTGGCTAAGTTTTTTGTTTTTCGTAGAGACAGGGTCTCACTACATTGCCCAGGCTGGTCTCAAACTCCTTGGCTCAAGTGACTCTCCTGCCTCAGCCTCCAAAAGTGCTGGGATTACAGGTGTGGGAGCACGTTTTTTTTTTTTTTTTTTTTGACACAGGATCACACTCTGTTGCCCAGGCTGAAGTGCAGTGGTGCAATTATGGCTCACTGCAGCCTCAACCTCCTGGGCTCAAGTGATCCTCCCACCTCAGCCTCCTGAGTATCTGGGACTGCAGGAACAGGCTGCCGTGCCCAGCTAATATTATCATTTTTTGTAGAGATGGGATCTCCCTATGTTGCCCGGGCTGGTCTTGAGCTCCTGGCCTCAAGCCATCCTTCCTCCTTGGCCTCCCAAAACACTGGGATACAGCATGAGCCACCCAAACCCAGCCCCAAACTTATTTTTAAATGACCAGAAAAAAAGTGGCGATATATTAGAGGGAGATTGGGCATAGGATTAAGAATATTTTTCCCAGCTTCTCTGTACATTTATGGACTTTCCAAGTTATTCACAATAATCTCCAATGAGGGGAAAAGGGTTTTTTATTTGTTTGTTTGTTTTTTTGAGATGGTGTTTTGCTCTTGTTGCTCAGGCCAGAGTGCAATGGCGTGGTCTCGGCTCACTGCAACCTCTGCCTCCTGAGTTCAAGCGATTCTCCTGCCTCAGCCTCCCAAGTAGCTGCAATTACAGGCGCCCGCCACCACACCTGGCTAATTTTTGTATTTTTGGTAGAGATGGGGTTTCACCACGTTGGCCAGGCTGGTCTCAAACTCCTGACCTCAGGTGATCTGCCCGCCTTGGCCTCCCAAAGTGCTGGGATTACAGGCGTGAGCCACCACACCTAGAGGAAAAGGGGCTTTTAAAAGATTTAAAAGGTATTTGGATTTGAGGTGTTGCTGGGGGCAGGGACTGGAAACGGGGTCAGTGGGTGAGGCAGAGTGGGGGGCCAGGGGAGATTTGGCCAAGATACTGTGACAAGAGGAGATGACTGTGTAGGGTTATGGGTTCACCCTCTACGGAGGGACAATGGAGCACATGGTGGGAGCCGCAGCTGAGGGTCTCAAGGAGCCAGCAGGAGGGGACGAAGATGGAAGAAGAGAGCCAGGGTGGGAGACAGGCCTCTGGAGTGGCAGCCAATGGGAGCAGCTAAGGCAGGGGCTCAGAGGGGAGGTGGCGATTTATGGGACAAGGGGCAAAGGCACTAGGAGGGCAGAGCGAGGGAGCACAGGGATGAGGAGCTGCCTGGAGAAGGTGGTGGAGGGAGGAGGGCTGGAAGCAGTCCGTGGTGCAGGTAGGGAACACTTGGATGCACTTCCTGGGACGTGGAGAAGGATGGCTCATGGGAAGGAGGGCATACGAGGTGGCAGAGGTGACAGTGCCTGCACTGTGGATGGAGCATGGAACAGGCAGGGAACGAGAGCAAGAAGGCTGTTGTGGGGACTGAAGGCCTCTCCAAGATTAGGGTCTCTAATCTTGGGACAACAACCAAGGTGAAAACAGGCATCTTTCCCTTCATGGAGACAAGAGCCCTTTGGCCAACACAGACAGCAGCCCCGGGGGGCCCTTCTGCTGACTCAAAAGGGGAAAGAAGGGCCGGGTGCAGTGGCTCACACCTGTGATACCAGCAATTTGGGAGGCCCAGGTGGGTGGATCACGAGGTCAGTAGTTTGAGACCAGCCTGTCCAATATGGTGAAACCCTGTCTCTATTAAAAATACAAAAAAAAAAAAAAAAAAAAAAAAAAGGCCGGGGGGCGGGAATGCTGTGGGAGAATTGGAAGATGCAAGGTGGACCGCACAGGTGGCAAGTTACCATCCCATCCCCTGGGCAATGACAAGGGGAGAGGCTCCCTTGCCCCTGGGGCCTCTCAGTCACCCCAGAGGATTAAGAAAGGGTTTAAGGCTCCCTGAAAGCTGAGTGCAATGGCCCACGTCTGTAATCCCAGTGCTTTGGGAGACTGAGGCGAGAGGGTTGCTTGAGGCCAAGAGTTTGAGACCAGCCTGGGCAATGTAGCAAGACCCTCATCTCTACAAAATAAAAATTAAAAAATTAGCCAGGCATGGTGGTGCACTTCTGTAGACCCAGCTACTCGGGAAGTTGAGATGGGAGGATTGCTGGAGCCCAGGAGGTGGTGCCTGCAGTGAGCCATAATTGCACCACTGCACTCAAGCCTGGGTAACAACAGAGTGAGATCCAGTGTCAAAAAACAAAAACAAACAAACAAAAAGGCTGGTCACAGTGACTCACGCCTGTAATCCCAGCACTTTTGGAGGTTGAGGCAGGAGGATCACTTGAGCCAAGGAGTTTGAGACCAGCCTGGGCAATATAGTGAGACCTTGTTTCTACCAAAAACAAAAAGATTAGCCAGGTGTGGTGGCGTGTGCCTGTGGTCCTAGCGACTTGGGAGGCTGAGATAGGAGGATGACTTTGGCCCAGGAGGCCAAGGGGTGCAGTGAGCTGTGTTCTTGCCACTGCACTCCAGCCTGGGTGATAGAGCAAGACCCCGTCTCAAAAAAAATTTGGTAGTTTTTCTCATATTATTACAAAGGTAATATGATTTTATTACAGAAAACACATGAAAACACAAGAAAGAAAAAAACTCATCTTTCCATGACCCCAGAGTTAACAGCTGTGAAAACGTTGTCATAGGTGTTTTTTTCTTGTCCATGCACGTCTGCATACATTTATGAAATTGGGACTGTACCAAAATACTGAATATGTACTCACCATAAACTTAGACACCAAATATTGTCACGTCTCCTTTATTTTGCAACTATTTATTACACCCCCTTTCCTTCATTCATTTGAAGTCTAACCAGTATTTCCCCTTTAAATTGTCTAGGTCCACAGGGGTGGGGTCCTGCTTCCAAATGCCCAGAGTGGAGGGACTAGGCCTATTTGTGCACAGCTGCGGTTCCTGCTCTTGGCCACGTGGTGTCACTGTCGAGTCTAAAGCTGCACAGCCCCACGGATCCATTCTGGCACTGCCCTGAGCTGGCCCCGGCCCGCCCAGAGTGCATGCATGGACCTCGATCCCACACCCCAAGATGATCATTTCCTTTTTTTCTTTTCTTTTCTTTTCTTTTTTTTTTTTTTGAGACGGAGTCTTGCTCTGTTGCCCAGGTTGGAATGCAGTGGTGCGATCTTAGCTCACTGAAACCTCCGTCTTCTGGGTTCAAGCGATTCTCCTGCCTCAGCCTCACCAGTAGCTGGGAGTACAGGTGCGCACCACCACACCCAGCTAATTTTTTTATTTTTAGTAGAGACAGGGTTTCCCCATGTTGGCCAGGCTGGTCTCGAACTCCAGACCTTAGGTGATCCACCCACCTCGGCCTCCCAAAGTGCTGGGATTACAGGCGTGAGCCACCGTGCCCGGCCCGGAAGATATTGCTAGATTCTGCAAAGCCTTTTTGGCCAGTAGGAAAGGACAACATGATCTGTTTGCAGCTCTGCCCCCAGCATGGCCAGTTTTCACCTGGTGTCTGTGGAATTGCGGGGGAGTTTCCCATGGATGCCAGGAATGGCAAGGGTGTCCTTCCTGCTCAGGGGACGTGTTGCAATGTCCTTTCCTCTTTCGGAGCTGAGTGAGAGTCCGAGGACTGTGGAGTTCTCAGATTTTGCTACCAGAGATAAGCTAAGGGCTAATGTTGACCTCGATTTACGACTTCGGCAAACATGGCAGTGACCACTTTCTCCTCCTCTCTCTCCCATTGATTTGAGGATCCGGTGGATGGTTCTGTGGTTCGCGATTTTGAGCACAGGCCCAAAGCTCCTGTTGTAGAGTGCAGCATCACGGCCGACAGCAGCAGGTGACCTTTCCCTTGTCTTACACTGGGAAGAGGGAGGGCGAGCAGGCAGTCCATAAATAGGCATGCCTGTGACATTTTTGTTTTTAAGTAACAGATATGGGGGTCTCACCATGTGGCCTAAGCTGGTCTCGAACCTGTGGCCTCAAGCGATTCTCCTCCTGCATTGGCCTCCCAAAGTGTTGGCATTACAGGCATGAGCCACCACACCTGGGCTTTGTTAATTTTTATTTTTTATTTAGACAGGATTCTGCTCTGTTGCCCAGGCTGGAGTGCAGTGGTGCAAACATGGCTCACTGAAGCCATGGACTCCTGGGCTCAGTGATCCTCTTGCCTCAGCCTCCTGAGTAGCTGGGATTACAAGTGTGCACCACCACACCTGGCTAATTTTTGTATTTTTGTACAGATGGGGTTTTGCCATGTTGTCCAGGCTGGTCTCAAACTCCTAGGCTCAAACAATCCTGCCTTGGCATCCCAAAGTGCTGGGATTACAGGCGTGAGCCACTGTACCTGGCCTGTTTTTTGAGATAGGGTCTTGCTTTGTCACCCAGGCTGTAGTGCGGCGGTGCAATCACAGCTCACTGCAGCCTCCAACTCCAGGGCTCAAACGATCCTCCTGCCTTGGCCTCCCAAATGCTGTGATTATAGGCATGAGCCACCACCCCTACTAGGAATTTGTTTAAAATGGATTTACTTTACCCTGAACAAAAGCTATAAAATAGTTAGTAGAAAACTGGTATGAAAATGTAAGTTTCACGGGAATTTATCTTTTTTTTTTCTTTTTTGAGGTGGAGTCCTGCTCTATTGCCCAGGCTGGAGTACAGTGGTGTGATCTCGGCTCACTGCAACCTCCACCTCCTGGGTTTGAGTGATTCTCCTGCCTCAGCCTCCTGAGTACCTGGGACTACAGGTGCACACCACCACAGCTGGCTAATTTTTGTATTTTCTCGAACTCTTGACCTCAGGTGATCCGCCCACCTCGGCCTCCCAAAGTGCTGGGATTACAGGTGTGAGTCACCATGCCCACATGGGAATTTATCTTATATAGAGGACAAACTTTGCCACAGAAACGTGCCATGTAAGAAGACAAGGATACATTTATGTTTTTTTGTACAAGAAAACATTTCAGAACAAAATAAGTAGTCTCTTAAACTATATTCCTGTGAAAAGACAGACATGGGAGCAGAGAGGAAAGTGATTGAGCCTTTTGGGTGTAGAGATCCCTTTACAAGAGGAAAACAGCTCGGAGGCTGAGGTGGGCGGATCACCTGAGGCCGGGAGTTCAAGGCTAGCCTGACCAACATGGAGAAACCCCTGTCTCTACTAAAAATACAAAATTAGCTGGGCATGGTGGGACATGCCTGTAATCCCAGCTACTCGGGAGGCTTAGGCAGGAGAATCGCTTGAACCTGGGAGGTGGAGGTTGTGGTGAGCCAAGGTCATGTCATTGCACTCCAGCCTGGGTGACGAGCGAAACTCCATCTTAAAAGAAAAAATAAAAAAATAAAAGAAGAAGAAGAGGAAAACAGAATAAATGCTACTTTGAAAGCCCTTGATATAAAGGAGCATGTGTGGGTGGCTGAAGAGTACCGGGGATGATGGTGCTGTGGTTCCTTGTGTGTTAGGCTCTATTTCCTTCCCTTCCTCCCTTCCTTCCTTCCTTCCTTCCTTCCTTCCTTTTTTTTGATGGAGCCTCTCCTGCCCATGCTGGAGTGCAGTGGCGCGATCTTGGCTCACTGTAACCTCCGCCTCCTGGTTCAAGAGATTTTCATGCCTCAGCCTCCCGAGTAGCTGGGATTACAGGTGTGCACCACCACGCCTGGCTAATTTTTGTATTTTTAGTAGAGATGAGGTTTCACCATGTTGGCCAGGCTGGTCTCGAACTCCTGACCTCAGGTGTTCTGCCCGCCTCAGCCTCCCAAAGTGTTGGGATTACAGGCATGAGCTACCATGCTTGGCTGGTTCTCTCTAGTTTCAATGAGAACTGAATGGTCCCTAGGGTGGGTGATGGAGCAGTCTTTTAAAGATGATTGTGTTATTTATAATCTTGGTCCTAAATTAGAAAAATGAAAAAAAGTCTTCATAGAAGTCATAGGCAGGCCAGGCGTGGTGGCTCATTCTTGTAATTCCAGTGCTTTGGGAGGCTGAGGTGGGAGGATCGCTTGAGACCAGGAGAGACAAGCCTGGGCAACATAGAGAGACTCTGTCTCTAAAAAAAAAAAAAAAAAAAAAAAAGAAAGAAAGAAAGAAAGAAAGAAAATAGCCAGGCATGATGGTGTGTGCCCATAGTCCCAGCTACTCAGGAGGCTGAGGTAGGAGGATCACTTGAGCCCGGAAGCTCAAGGTGGCAGTGAGCTAGGATTGCACCACTGGACTGCAGCCTGGATGACAGAGTGACATCCTGTCTCAAAAAAGAAAAGGAAAGGAGGGGAGGGGAGGGGAGGATGGAAAGGACCACAGACCTAACTGTCTCCGTTGTTAAGAATCAATGTTTGGCCAGGCACGGTGGCTCACGCCTATAATACTAGCACTTTGGGAGGCTGAGGCAGGTGGATCACTTGAGGTCAGGAGTTTGAGACCAGCCTGGCCAACATGGCAAAACCGCATTTCTACTAAAAATACAAAAATTAGCTGGGCGTGGTGGCAGGTGCCTGTAATCTCAGCTACTCAGGAGGCTGAGGCAGGAGGGTCGTTTGAACCTGGGAGGTGGAGGTTGCAGTGAGCCGGGACTGCACCACTGCACTCCAGCCTGGGCAGCAGCAGGAGACCCTGTCTCAAAAAAAAAAAAAAAAAGAAACAATGTTCATCATCTTATTTCCAGAGTCATTGCCGCATCCTATGATAAGACAGTGAGGGCCTGGGACGTGGAGACAGGCAAGCTGCTGGTATGTGTGCCTGTGCAGTGGGGGCGTTGCAGCCCAGGGGCTTGACCAAGCCTCAGGCAGCTTTGGGTTGGACCCTGGGTAGAGGGAGGTGACAAAACTCCATTCTTCTAGGAAGGAAGTGTGTTCCTGGGGATGGAAGGTACAGATGTGAACTGCACCCCACAACAGCCACTGCTTGCAAAAAGTGTGGAGGGTGAGAGGGTGGGCACTGGGGGAGGCAGACTCCTGGAGGAGGCGGATGGAACCAAGGCTTCTGCTTGAAAGATGGGACGGGTTTGGATACACAGAAAGAAGCCAGAATGGGGGGTGGGGTGTGGGGGCTGGTATTCCAGGCTCCCCGGTAAGATGTTTGGATTTGATTAGACAGGAAGTGGGGCCGAGGCCATGGGACAAAGGCCATGTGCCCCCAAGAACCAGGGTTCTGGCCCTTACCAGTCTGTTCTCTTTATATCTTGGAGGGGACCACACTCCGTCCATCTCACAGGCCTAAGACTCTCACTTGACCCTGCACCCCCTCCAGGCAGCCTCAGCCCTGCTCAGGGGCCTCCTCGGGGTCTCCTGCCCCACCCCTGCCGTCCCTCCCTCTCAGCTCCTGCAGGCCTTTCCTGTCCCTTCCTCCTTCCTTTCCTTAAAAAACAACCTTTCTTGTTAGTGCAAAGGTCAGTTTATATTCATTGTAAACATTTTTAGAAAGACAAGATAAGTCAAGTTTTTATTTTATGATGATGATGATGATGATGATTTTTAGAGACAGGGTCTTGCAAGCTCTGTCACCCAGGCTGGAGTGCAGTGGTGCCATCGTAGCTCACTGCAGCCTCAAACTCCTGGGCTCAGATGATCCTCCTGCCACAGCCTCATAAGTAGCTGGGACTACAGGTGAGCACCACCACACCTGGCTAATGTTTTACTTTTGTAGAGATGGAGATCTTGCATGTTGCCCAGGCTGGTCTCAGGCTCCTGGTCTCAAGTGATCCTCCAGCCTTGGCCTCCCAAAGCACTGGGTTTACAGGTGTAACACACCACACCTGGCTTAAAACAACCTTTTGATTGTTGGCTTTTTCAGTGGAAGGTCAGGTATGATACCTTCATCGTCTCCTGTAAGTTTTCTCCTGATGGTAAATACGTGGTCTCAGGCTTCGACGTGGATCATGGAATCTGCATAATGGACGCTGAGAACATCACCACCGTTTCCATCATCAAAGGTGAGGGTGTGTGGGCTCCCTGTCTCTTCAGTCTGCCATAGGAATAGCCACTTGTCACTGACTGACAGTGACCTTCCATTGCTTTATTTGGTGAAACTGTAATGGTATGAAGCACGTCATTAAAGCTGGGACACTAGGCTAGGTGCGGTGGCTGGGATTGCACCTGTAATCCCAGCACTTTGGGAGGTTGCTTGAGCCCAGGAGTTTGAGACCAGCCTGGGCAACAGGGTGAAACCCTGTCCCTACCAAAAACAATACAAAAATTAGCCAGGTGTGATGGCATGCACCTGTAGTCCCAGCTGCTTGAGAGGCTGAAGCGGGAGGATCGCTTGAGCCTGGAGGTGGAGATTGTATTGAGTTGAGATTGAGCCACTGGACTCCAGCCTGGGAGACAAAGTGAGACTCCATCTCAAAAACAAACAAACAAAAAACAACCCCCAAAAAACACACCAAAACTGATCCTCTTCAGTTAATGCTTTTCCATTCATTCAGTCTTGTGCTTTTAACAAATGACACAATGTTCGGCTCCAACCTCATGTGGTCATTGAAAGCCTAATCTTTTATTGAGTGGAGGCTCAGGCTTCTTAATATTAACATTAACAGAGTTAACATTAACAGAGTCTCGCTATGTTGCCCAGGCTGATGTCAAACTCCTGGCCTCGAGGGATCCTCCTGCCTCAGCCTCCCAAAGTGAGGGATTATAGGCAGAAGCCCCCTCACCCAGCCTACCTGTATCTTTTTTTTTTTTTCTTTTTTGAGATGGAGTCTTGCTCTGTCTCCTAGGCTGGAGTGTAGTGGCGCGATCTTGGGTCACCTCAACCTCCACTTCCTGGGTTCAAGCGATTCTCCTTGCCTCAGCCTTCTGAGCAGCTGGGATTACAGGCGCCCGCCACCACGCCCAGCTAATTTTTGTATTTTTAGTAGAGATGGGGTTTCACCATGTTGGGCAGGCTGGTCTCGAACTCCTGACCTCAGGTGATCTGCCCGCCTTGGTCTCCCAAAGTGCTGGGATTACAGGCATGAGCCACTGTGCCCAGCCTATTTTTTAAAATATAGGACTAGTAATTGTTGTATGACAGTTTCCTGGTTGGGACACTGTGTGATGATGATGCCACATGTTCACATGGGGGCTGCTGGGTGAAGGACATGGGTGATTTCTCTGTTATTCCTTACACCTCCATGGGAGTTTACAATTATCTTAAAATTAAAGTTAAAAAAATGTGTAATTATTGTAGAGACATTCATTATGGGCTGGGCGTGGTGGCTCATGCCTGTAATCCCAGCACTTTGGGAGTCTGAGGCTTGTGGATCACCTGAGCTCAAAAGTTCGAGACCAGCCTGGCCAACATGGTGAAACCCTGTCTCTACTAAAAATACAAAAATAGCCAGGCGTGGTGGTGGGCGCCTGTAATCCCAGCTACTCGGGAGGCTGAGGCAGAATTGCTGGAACCCAGGAGGTGGAGGTTGCAGTGAGCCGAGATCGTGCCTCTGCGCTCCAGCCCAGGTGACAGAGCGAGGCCCTGTCTCAAAAATAAAAAAATCATTCATTATGTAAATAAAAAAGCAAAAGGCTGCTGTGTCTGTCCTGTCTCCTCCCCAGAGGCGACAGGACATGAATGAACCATATGAGCCTGTTATGAACCATACATTGCTGGGCGGTCTTCCTGAACCGTGTGTATGCCTGTGCGTACACGTGTTTGCACACACAACACTGCTTCTCATATGTGCTTTGTGTTTCTTTTTATCGATGTGGCACTATGCCATGTGCACTGCCCCACAGCTTCCCTAATAGCCCCTAATAGCCCACTTGACACTCTGCCCCCACCACGCTTCAGACTCCAGCTTTGCCCCACACTGCTCCATGATCCGGCCCAGGCCTTTGCAAGCACTGTTCCTTCTTCCTGGAGTGCTCTTCCATTTCTGCTTCCCTCGCTGGCTTTTCGGGCCCTTCCTGGACCCCTCAGGGTGGCCAGGCTTATGTTGTCTGGGCCTTGGTGGCCCGTGCACTCGTCTCATGACCCATGGCATGTGGCAGGTCGTTGCTTGGTCCGGGGTGTCTCCTCCATCAGACTGGGAGCTCTGCAGGGGCAGGGAACCAGCTGTGCTCCCGGTTCAAAGCCTGGGGCATAGTAGTCACTCAGGAATGTTTGTGCAGGTGTGTAGCTCCTGATGAAAACTGGAATTGTGTTTTGTAATTGTCGCTGGCTGGGGAAGTCGTGGGAGTCCTCCAGCCCAGCAGGTGGAAGGCGTGGTCTCAAGTCCCTTTCCTCCGTGTTCTGCAGATCATCACACAAGGTCCATCACGTCATGCTGCTTTGACCCCGACAGCCAGAGGGTGGCTTCTGTCTCATTGGACAGGTGCATCAAGATCTGGGATGTTACATCCCAGGCCACGCTGCTCACCATCACTAAGTGAGTTGGGCTTCAGGAGGCCAGAAGGGAGTTTGGGCGGGGCGTCCCCATTCATGCCTTCCTGAATTCCACATAAGCCAGCATCCATGTGGACACGTCTGTTGCTTGGTCATGGGTGCTCTGAGGAGGCTGGGGAGAGGCAGGCAGGAGGGAGCCATCAGCTGTTGCCTGTGGGCTGGGCTGGGCTGGGCCTCAGATGCATTTGTTTCAATGTGAGCCACTAGTGGAAACCATTGTGCAGAGAAGTCCACAAAATGTGAAGTTCCAGCATCTCCTGTAAAATGGGAAGGTCTGGCTGGGCATGTGGCTCATGGCTGTAATCCCAGAGCTTTGGGAGGCCAAAGTGGGAGGATCACTTAAGGCCAGGGGTTCAACACCAGCCTGGGCAATGTCACAAGACCCCATCTCTACAAAAAATTTAAAAATTAGCTGGGTGTGGTGTCACACACCTGTAGTCCCAGCTACTCAGGAGGCTGAGGCTGGAGGATTGCTTGAGCCCAGGAGTTTGAGACTGCTGTGAGCTATTATTGCACGACTGCACCCCAGCCTGGACAATGAAGTAAGACCCTGTCTAAAAAAAATAAATAAATAAAATGAATTCAGTCGTTTTGGAGATATTACATTATCATTTAAAAAAATTTTGGGGCTGGGCTTGGTGGCTCACGCCTGTAATCCCAGCACTTTAGGAGGCCGAGGGGGGCGGATCACCTGAGGTCAGGAGTTCGAGACCAGCCTGGCCAACATAGTGAAACCCCATCTCTAGTAAAAATACAAAACTTAGCTGGGCGTGGTGGCGGACACCTGTAATCCCAGCTATTCAGGAGGCTGAGGAAGGAGAATAGCTTGAATCCGGGAGGCGGAGGTTGCAGTGAGCCAAGATTGTGCCACTGCACTCCAGCCTAGGTGACAGAGTGAGACTCTGTCTCAAAATATATATATATACACATACACACATACAACATAAAACATGACATTTTAACCATTTTTAAGTGTGCAATTCTCTGGCATTCATTACATTCACAGTGTTGCGCAACCGTCAGCACTATTTATTTCCAAAATGATTTCATCATCTCAGACAGAAGCTCTTACCCGTTAAGCAATAACTCCCCATTCCCCATGTCCCCAGCCCTGGGTAACGTTTATTCTACTTTCTGTCTCTATGAATTTGCCTATTCTAGATATTTCATATAAGTAGAATCAAACATTATTTGTCCTCTTGTGATTGGCTTATTTCACTTAAAATAATGTCCTCAAGGTTCATCTGTGTTGTAGCCTGCATCAGAACATCAGAACTTCATTTCTTTTTTTTCCTTTGAGACTTAGTCTCGCTGTGTCGCCGAGGCTGGAGTGCAGTGGTGCCATCTTGGCTCACTGCAACTTCTGCCTCCTGGGTTCAAGTGATTCTCCTGCTTCAGCCTCCTGAGTAGCTGGGATTACAGGCGCCCGCCACCACGCCTGGCTAATTTCTGTATTTTTAGTAGAGACGGGGTTTCACCATGTTGGCCAGGCTGGTCTCGAACTCCTGGCCTCAGGTGATCCACCCACCTCGGCCTCCCACAGTGCTGGGATTAAGAACTTCATTCCTTTTGATGACTGAATAGTACTGCATTATAGGTGTACATGCCACATTTTGTTTATCTGTTCATCTGTTGATGAACTCTTAGGCTGTTTCTACCTTTTAGTTATTGGGAATAATGCTGCTATGAACACATGTACATGTAACTTTGAGTTCCTGCTTTCAATTCTTTTTATTTTATTTTATTTCTTTTGAGACAGAGTCTTGCTCTGTTGCCCAGGCTGGATTGCAGTGACGTGATCATAGCTCACTGGAGCCTCGGATTCCTGGGCTCAAGTGATCCTCTTGCCTCAACTTCCTGAGTAGCTGAGACTACAGGTGCACACCACCATGCCTGGCTAATTTTTAAGTTTTTTTTTTTTTTTGTAGAAACGGGGTCTCATTATGTCTCCCAAGCTAGTCCTGAACTTCTGAGCTCAAGTGATCCTCTCACTTTGGTCTCCCAAAGTTCTGGGATGACAGGTGTGAGCCACTGCACCTGGCCTGTTTTTAATTCTTTACTTTACCCAGGAGTGGAATTGTTGGATCATATGGTAATACTGTGCTTAGCTTTTTCAGGAATGGGGATCTTGCTTATTAATTTTGCACTGAGAACTGAAAATGATATAGCCCGACCGAGATTATGAATTTTTTAAATCCTCTAGCAAGATCAGCTATATCATTTGCAGTGGTGCAATCTCGGCTCACTGAAACCTCCGCCTCCCGGGTTCAAGCAATTCTCCTGCCTCAGCCTCCCAAGTAGGTGGGACCACAGGCACCCGCCACCACACCCAGCTAATTTTTGTATTTTTAGTAGAGACAGGGTTTCACCATATTGGCCAGGCTGGTCTCAAACTCCTGACCTTGTGATCCACCCGCCTCGGCCTCCCAAAGTGCTGGGATTACGGGCATGAGCCACTGTGCCTGGCCACACTGTGGTTTTCATTTACACTGTAATTCATATTGTTTTTCTCCTATAGGTAAAAAGTCATTTCTCTCTTGCTGCTCTTAAGATATTTTTGTTGTCCTTAGTTTTCAGAAGTGTAATTATGTGTCTGGGTGTAGATTTCTTTGGATTTATCCTGTTGGGTTTTACTCAGATTCTTGAATCTGTAGGTTTATATATTTTGCCAAATTTGGTAAAATTTCAGCCATTTTAAAAAATCACTTTTAAAGTCGACTCCATCTTGTCCAGAACTGTATGTGCAGCACAGCCATTTTCCCCAAACTTCTGTACCGGTGAAATGGCCTTCTACGAGAAGTGGGATTTATGTGAAATGAGAGTCCATAGAGATACCTCTGGTTTATTTATTTATTTATTTAGAAATTGCTATGTCTTTTTTTTTTTACTTTAAGTTCCAGGACACATGTGCAGAATGTGCAGGTTTGTTACATGGGTATACATGTGCCATGGTGGTTTGCTGCATCTGTCAACCCGTCATCTAGGTTTTAAGCCCCACACGCGTTAGGTATTTGTCCTAATGCTCTCCCTCCCCTTGCCTCCAACCCCCTGACAGGCCTCAGTGTGTGATGTTCCCCTCCCTGTGTCCACGTGTTCTCACTGTTCAACTCCCACTCATGAATGAGAACGTGTGGTGTTTGGTCTTCTGTTCCTGTGTTAGTCTGCTGAGAATGATGTCCCTGCAAAGGACATGATCTCATTCTTGCTCGTGGCTGCATAGTATTCCATGGTGTATATGTACCACATTTTCTTTATCCAGTCTATCATTGATGGGCATTTGGGTTGATACCAAGTCTTTGCTATTGTGAATAATGCTGCAATAAACATATGTGTGCATGTGTCTTTATAGCAGAATGATTTATAATCCTTTGGGTATACCTCTGGTTTAAACCTCAATGACAGTGTCTGGCTTCTGGGAGAGCTTGCAGTCAACCTCCATGATATGCCAGCATGGTTCTTAGCTCACCAGGCACTGAGAATTGGTGAGGTTTATGCTGGGTGCCCCTGCGAAGTTGACATTTCTTCTCCTTTGGCCTTGCTCAGTTTGTGCATTTCAAAGAACCAAAATGGGTTCCAAAACTCTGATCTGAGCTCTAGAAAATTGTTTTGCTCAACCTTTTCTTCAGGTCAAATGATTGATTTTATGATCCAGGCTACTCAGAGAAAACTCTGCTTACAAGAGGAGGTGAGAATCACAGGAGAAAGACATTGAGGGTTACAAACAAAAAGTGGCAAAATACAGACAGGCTTTTTATTATTATTATTTTTCTGAAAAAGAAGATGCTTAAAAATTGGAATGAATAACTTCATTTTTTTTTTCTGAGATGGAGTCTTGCACTGTTGCCCAGGCTGGAGTGCAATGGCACAATCTTGGCTCACTGCAACCTCCACCTCCTCCACCACCTCAAGTGATTCTCCTGCCTCAGCCTCCGGAGTAGCTGGGACTACAGGCACGTGCCACCATGCCCAGCTAATTTTTATATTTTTTGTAGAGATGGGGTCTTGCGATGTTGCCCAGGCTGGTGTCAAAATCCTGGGCTCAAGCAATCCTTCCACCTAGACCTCCCAAAGAGCTGGGATTACAGGCATGAGCCACTGCACCCAGCCGAATAACCCAAAATTTTATTAATTAAATATACAACACTGAAATATACTTGAATAGCACTCAAGACAAATGAGGATAGGAGTGAGAAAAAGGGAGAGTGAATAGTTGGGGTGGAGAAGCAGAAGAGTAAGTAAGAGAGGGGTGGAACAGGGGGAGACCACGGCTGACATTGTCGGGGGAAAGATGGGGAGCAGGAGAGAGCCTCTGTGTAAGCGCGATCCAGCACCAAGCCCCAAAGGCTGTCTGTTAATCAATCACTCCTGACACCAGCTGCTTTTCCCTCCAGCGCCAAGGGAATACTGCAGAATCTTCCCAAATGAGGGCAATTTGTGCCCCAGTGGACATTTGACAATGTCTGGACTCTTGTTTTGTTGTCACAACTGGGTGTGGGGGTTCCTGGCATCTACCAGGAGAGGCCAGGGATGCTGCTCCACCTCCTACAGAACACAGGATGGCCCCCACAACTCTGAGTAACCCAGCTCAAAATGTTCACCTTGGTGTGGTTGGCCCAGTGCCGTGGATCATGCCTGTAATCCCAGCACTACTTTGGGAGGCCAAGGCAGGTGGATCACTGGAGCCTAGGAGTTTGAGAGCAGCCTGGGTAACATAGCGAAACACTGTCTCTATTATTATTTTTCTAAAAATTGGTGCAGTTGAGAAATGCTGGAACAGCGTGACAGTCTGAGCAATTCATATCTGGACCATGGTAGGTAGTGATCAAAGGCATGATGAATATGAGCTTACAGGAGATGCTGACCCCCACTTAGGTATGTCTTCAGGTCCTCTTGGGGCGAAGTGCTAGCATGCGCACCCCGACCATGAGCTCACAGGAGACAATACCCCCCAGCTTTAGGTATGTCTTCAGGTCCTCCAGGAGCAAAGCGCTAATGTGTGCACCCCACCATCTGTGTTTCAGGGCACATTCCAATGCAATCTCAAACTGCTGTTTTACCTTCAGTGGCCATTTCCTGTGTACAAGCTCCTGGGATAAAAACTTAAAAATATGGAACGTCCACACAGGGGAGTTTCGAAACCGTGGAGCCTGTGTGACTCTGATGCAGGGCCACGAAGGTTCTGTCAGTTCCTGTCACTTTGCCAGAGACAGTGAGTAACATGCAGAAGGCCTCCATTCCTGTAGGAGTACTGGGCAGAGTTCTCCATGTTCCGTTCAAATGGACAGAGAGGCGATTTCCAATGATGCTGACAGGGAGGGCGGATTCTTCCCCACGAGAACAAAAAAGCCAAGAGGGAAGACCACAGATACCAGTTTACAGTGGTAGAAACTCAGCTCAATGTGGCATATGCAACCAAAGAAATTGATTAATCCTGTAATAGAAAAGTCCAAGAGTACGTCTGACTTCAGGCATGGATGGGACAAGAGAGTCAATGCTGTTGGGTACCCAACTCTTCCACTCTGTCTCTCAACCTAGCTTCCCTCTGTATCAGCCTTTACCCCCAAGGAGGCAAAGATGGCCAGATGTGGTGGCTCATGCCTGTAATCCCAATGCTTTGGGAGGCTGAGGTGGGAGGACTGCTTGAAGCCAGGAGTTCAAGACCAGCCTGGGCAACACAGCAAGACCCTGTCGCTACAAAAAAATTAAAAAATTAGCTGGGTGTGGTGGTGCACACCTGTAGTCTCAGCTCTTCAAGAGGCTGAGGTGGGAGGATCACTTGAGCCCAGGAGTCTGAGGCTGCAGTGAGCTATGATTGTGCTACTGCACTCCAGCCTGGGCAACAGAGTGAGACCCTGTATCTAAAAAGAAAAAAAAAAAAAAGGCCAGGCAGAATGGCTCATGCCTGTAATCCCAGCACTTTGGGAGGCTGAGGTGGGTGGATCACCTGAGGTCAGGAGTTCAAGATCAGCCTGGCCAACATTGTGAAACCCCATCTCTACTAAAAAACACAAAAATTAGCCAGGTGTGGTGGTGGATGCCTGTAATCCCAGCTACTCGGGAGCCTCAGGCAGGAGAATCGCTTGAACCCGGGAGGCGGAGGCTGCAGTGAGCCAAGATCGCACCACTGCACTCCAGCCTGAGTGACAGAGCAAGACTCTGTCTAAAAAAAAAAAAAAAAAAAAAAAAAAAAAAAAAATATATATATATATATATATATATATATATAAAATAAAAGAAGTAAAGAGGACCTCTAGTGGTCCAGCTCAGCCTAGTTCTGGCCCCTGGCAGTCCTGGAGAAAGAGGCCCTCTGTCTGGTGGTGCCAGAACAAGTCCCAGGGAAGACTCCCATTGGCTCAGCTTGGGACACATGTCCATCTCTTAACGAATCACTTAGGGGGCAATGAAAGCCTCTGATTGGCCAGGTCTGGGTGACTTGCCCACCTGCAGAGCTAGGGTTGGGGTCAGAACCCCCTGATGCAGAGGGACTGAGTAGGCAAGGAGTGTTTCCCCACAGGAAATTGGGAGATGTTGCCAGATAAAGGGACATAGAGGTGAATGGGGGCAGTGACAGGAAGCCACCGCGGCTAGCCAGCTCCAGGGAGGGAAATGGGTGCTCTTGACACTCAGGAGCCAAACGTATGCTCCCCTATCCTGGTGAGAAGTAGGGCTTGCTCTGTGTGTCTGGGGGCCTCAGCTGGCACACATGCCACTGGGGCCTGGCTTGAGAAGCACTAGGGTGCTTCTGGACAACTTTCCCTCTTCAGCAGCACACCTTGTCTAAGTCCCACCATGAGGCGCCCTGCCAGCTTCTGTCCTTGGCTTTACGGGGTTCAGAATCACACGCAGTTGAGCCGAAATTGTGCCACTGTGCTCCTACACTCTAGCCTGGGTGACAGAGTGAGACTCTGTCTCAAAAAAAGAAAAAAAAAAAAGAATCACATGCAGTTAATCATTATTATTCCAGATTCTGTATTTGTGAAATCACCTACTTGCTGATATTTATTTGTAAACCTAAAGTCAACATTCATGGTACTTTCAAGGTCACTCACAGATGTGAAGAGCAGCAAAAAATCTAAGTCACCTCCCAGCTGAGGTTGGACAAGGCAACACTCTGCCTTCTTGTTTCACCTCCCATGTGGTAAAATGTCCTTTTTGTGGTCTATTTAGTGCCACTGTTTGTTTTTTTTTGTTGTTTGCTTGTTTGTTTTGCTCCCTCTGTTGCCCAGGCTGGAGCGCAGTTGCACGATCTTGGCTCACTGCAACCTCTGCCTCCTGGGTTCAAGCGATTCTCCTGCCTCAGCCTTCCAAGTAGCTGGGATTACAGGTGCACACTACCACGCCCAGCTAATTTTTGTATTTTTGGTAGAGATGGGGTTTCGCCATGTTGGCCAGGCTGGTCTTGAACTCCTGTCCTCATGTGATTTGCCTGCCTCAGCCTCCCAAAGTGCTGGGATTACAGATGTGAGCCACCACACCTGGGCTTTCTTTTGCTTTTTGTTAGTGCTTTTGCTGTGTAAAATGGCTCCCTTGGCCATGTGTGGTGGCTCACAGCTTTAATTTCAGTGCTGGGGCGGGGTGCTGAGGCAGGAGTATTGCTTGAGCCCAGGAGTTTGAGATCAGCCTGGGCAACATAGTGAGACCCCATCTCTACCAAAAAAAAAAATTTAGCCAGGTGTGCTGGCACCTGCTTGTAGTCCCAGCTACTTGGTAACTGAAGTGGGAGGACTGCTTGAGACCAGGAGTTTGAAGCTGCTATGAGCTGATTGCATCACTGCACTCTAGCCCGGGTGACAGAGAAAGACCTTGTCTCTAAAAATAAATAAATAAATAAATAAATAAATAAATAACAAATAAAATGATCGCTAACCACAGTGCTGAAGTGCTGTTTGCCGTTCCTAAGTCCAAGAGTGCTATGATGGGGAAAATGCATGCATCCATTCAGGCATGAGTTATAGCTGTTGGTTGTGAGTTCAATGTAAACAAATCAACAGTATATATGCAATAAGGTGTCTTTAAACAGAAACACACATAAAACAAAGTTACGTACTGATCAACTGATGAGAATGTGACCAGAGGCTCGCGGGAACCTGACCCTGTATTTCCCCTAGGAGCGATGGTTCAGTATTCACTAATTCAGTGTCTGCAAAAACCGCAGAGGCCCCCAACCTTTTTGGCGCCAGGGACAGGTTTCATGGAAGACAACTTTTCCACAAATGGGAGGTGTGGGGGATGGTTTTGGGATGATCCAAGTGTATTACATTTATTGTGCCCTTTATTTTTATTATTATTACATTGTAATATATAGTGAAATAATTATACAAGTCACCATCATGTAGAATCAGTGGGAGCCCTGAGCTTGTTTTCCTGCAACTAGACAGTCCCATCTGGGGGTGATGGGAGACAGTGACAGATCATCAGGCATTAGATTCTCATAAAGAGCACATAGCCTAGGTCCCTCGCATGTGCAGTTCACAATAGGCTTCGTGCTCCTGTGAGAATCCAGTGCTGCAGCTGATCTGACAGGAGGCAGAGCTCACGTGGTAATATGAGCGATGGGGAGCAGCTGTAAATACAGATGAAGCTTTGGCTTGCTTGCTCGCCGCTCACTGTCTGCTGGGTGGCCCGGTTCCCAACAGGCCACGGATTGGTACCAGTCTGTGGCCCAGGGATTGGGGACCCCTGTCATAGAACATAACTACCGTAAATGATAAGAATCTGCTGTAATTGGCTGGGGGTCGTGGAGCCACTCCAGGAAGGGGTTTCAGTGTTGTCAGAGTGAGCTGAGGTGGTGCCTTGCCAAGGCATCTTCAGCTGGCTTTGGGCTCACTTGGCTTGGAAAGTTGACCCCCATCTCCACCCTTTCATTTTCTGTTGCAGGCTCTTTTCTCATTTCTGGAGGGTTTGATAGGACTGTGGCTATTTGGGATGTAGCAGAAGGCTACCGGAAGCTCTCTTTGAAGGTACATGTGGCCAGCATGAGATTGAGGATCTGAACTTCCCTCCCGAGTCCTTCCCGTGCTCAATGCTAGTTGCTGGGGACACAGCTGTGAGTGACACAGGCCTTGATGCCTCCGTGGGCTCACGAAGGACAGACAGGAAGCCAGCAAACACACCACTGACTGTGAGGAGTGAAATGGAGAAACCACAACAGGGTGACATGATGGGGACAGATGCGGGGGACCCATCCACATCGCATGGGCAGAGAGAGCTTCCTGGAGAAGGAGGTGTTTGAGCTGAGAACAGAAAGGACTACATAAGTGGGGATCTTGAAGAAGAAGGGCAGTCCAGGCAGATGGAACAGCTGATGCAAAAACCCTGAGGTGGGAGTGTCTAAGAACAGCAGAAGTTACTATGCAGGGCTGGGCACTGTGGCTCACTCCTGTAATCCCAGTACTTTGGGAGGCTGAGATGGGCAGATCACCTGAGGTCAGGAGTTTGAGACCAGCTTGGCCAACATGGTGAAACCTCCGTCTCTACTAAAAATACAAAAATCAGCCGGGTGTGGTGGTGCGAACCTGTAGTCCCAGCTACTTGGGAGGCTGAGGTGGGAGGATTGCTTGAACCCAGGAGGCAGAGGTTGCAGTGAGCCGAGATGGCACCACTGCACTCCAGCCTGGGCGATAGAGTGAGACTCTGTCTCTAACAAAACAAAACAAAACAAAAACCAGAAATTACCTTGAAGAGAGACGCATGCCCTAGTGAGGCATGCACAGAAAGCTTGGGGTTCCAAAATGGGGATGTCAACTGAATGCTCTGGGCTACAAGTGAGAGGATGAGAGGAGCCCCAACTCAGAGTGGCTCTGTGATAAGGGGATGTGTTATCCAACACAGCAAGAACCCATGATTGCCTCATGCTCTGCCCCTGTTCCCTCAAGGGGCCCCACACCCCAGGATTTCTGCATACTCCCTGGTTTCACGATCTCACTGTCACCTTTGGCTGTGAATGCGTGCATCCCTGATTCTTGGTCTTTCTGTCCCCAGGGACACAAAGTAGACATGTGTCCTTGAGCAGCCCATATTCAGGTCCCTGGGGCTGGTCTATCTGAGCTGTCTTCTCCTAGGACTTGGGGAGACAAAGCGAGTTTACTCACAGCAAATAAATGGCTTAAAATGGAATGTTAAACCTCTCTGTGCTTAAAGTCTCTCTGTCATCTAGGCACAATGGCTCATGCCTGTAATCCCAGCAATTTGGGAGGCTGAGGCTGGAGGATCATTGGAGGTCAGGAGTTCGAGACCAGCCTGGCCAACATAGTGAAACACCATCTCTACTAAAAATACAAAAATTAGCCAGCTGTGGTGATGCCCACCTGTAGTCCCAGCTACTTGGGAGGCTGAGGCATAAGAATCTCTAGAGCCTGGGAGGCAGAGGCCGCAGTGAGCTGAGATTGCACCGTTGGACTCCAGCCTGGGTGACAGAGCCGGTTGTTCTATTCTCTCTCCTCTTCTCTCCTCTCTCTCTGTTCTCCCATCCCCAGATTCCTGTCCTTTTATTACACTAAGTGGTTTAAACTTCTCTCTGATTCCTTTTTCTCTGACCACACGATGGCCTCACTTTCTGCCTCTTTCCGTACGGGGAAGGCCAAAGAAGGACAGAGATGCTGGCATAAAGCCCAGACATCATTCAGTGTCTGAGGCAGCAATGGCAGCTATCTGCTATGAGCTCCTTCTTTTTTTTCTTTTTTGAGACTTTTTGAGACGGAGTCTTGCTCTGTCGCCCAGGCTGGAGTGCAGTGGCACGATCTTGGCTCACTGCAAGTTCCGCCTCCCGGGTTCACACCATTCTCCTACCTCAGCCTCCCAAATAGCTGGGACTACAGGCACCCGCCACCATGCCCGGCTAATTTTTTTTTTTTGTATTTTTTAGTAGAGACGGGGTTTCACCGTGTTAGCCAGGCTGATCTTGATCTCCTGACCTCATGATCTACCTGCCTCGGCCTCCCAAAGTGCTGGCATTACAGGCGTGGGCCACTGCGCCCGGCCTGCTCTGAGCTCCTATTTACCCAAAGAAAACATCCCACTCCTCTTCTGCTTAAGCCACAGTGGATCAAGTTTGCAGTTACTGGAAGCCAAAAGACCCCTCACTTACAGGGCCTCTGAGGGGTATTTCCTACAAAAAGAATGCAAATGAAAACCTGAGACCAGCTGGGAATATAATATTTCTCCCCTAATCCTGCTAAACCCCCGAGTACTATTTTTAAAAAACCATACACAGTGACATACACATTTGTAGTCCCAGCTACTCGGGAGGCTGAGGCAGGAGAATCACTTGAGCCCAGGAGGTTGAGGCTGTGGTGAGCTATGATTGAGCTGCTATACTCCAGCCTGGGGGACAGAGTAAGACCCTGTCTCAAAATAAAAATAACTAAGTAAATAAATATGGAATAGGCAGGCTGCGGTGGCTCATGCCTGTAATCTCAGCACTTCGTGAGGCTGAGGCGGGTGGATCACTTGAGGTCAGGAGTTCGAGACCAGCCTGGCCAACATGGTGAAACCCCATCTCTACTAAAAATACAAACATTAGCTGGGCATGGTGATGGGTGCCTGTAATCCCAGCTACTTGGGAGGCTGAGGCTGGAGAATCACTTGAACCCAGGAGGTGAAGGTTGCAGTGAGTGGAGATTGCGCCATTGCACTCCAGCCTGGGCGACAAGAGCAAAACTCTGTCTCAAAACAAACAAACAACCCCCCCAAAAAAAACAACAAAAAAACATAGAATGTACATATATTACATGTCTTTACACTTTGTATTCCACCCTAAATGTTTTTGATGAAACCAAGGAAGTACAATGAGCTGTTCTGCTCTTTCTTTTTTTTTTTTTTTTGAGACAGTCTCACTCTGTCGCTCAGGCTGGAGAGCATGATCATGACTCAGGGCAGCCTCAACCTCCCCGGGCTCCAGTGACTCTCCCACCTTAGCCTCCTGAGTAGTTGGGATTACAGGCGCATGCCACCATGCCCGGCTAATATTTTGTATTTTTAGTAGAGATGGGTTTTCACTATGTTGCCCAGGCTGGTCTCAAACTCCTAGACTCAAGCAATCTGTCCACCTCAACCTCCCACAGTGCTGGGATTACAGGCATGAGCCACTGCACTCAGCCAGCTACTCTTAAATGTAAGCAACACTGGGTTCTTGACTTTATGTTGTTTTTTTTTAGATATGGGTCCTCACTCTGCTGCCCAGGCTGAAGTGCAGTGGTGCAATCATGGCTCACTGCAGCTTCCACCTCCTGGGCTCAGGTGACCCTCCCACCTCGGCTTCCCAAAGGGCAGGTTACAGGTGTGAGCCACTACACCCAGCTTGTTTTTGTTGTTCTTTCAAAATTATTTTCTCCAGGTTTTCATTAAAATTTGATATTTCTTCAGGGCCATAATGACTGGGTGATGGATGTTGCCATTAGCAACAACAAGAAATGGATCCTGTCTGCTTCCAAGGTAAAAGTGGCCAAGCTTACAATATCGATCACATTCGCCAGAATTGGTGATAGCGGAAGAGTTATTGCCAAGTATAAAATTCCTGGGTGGGTTAAGTGAGCTGTACCTGACCAGGCCATTGCGTTCATGGAGCTGCCTGGGAATGTGGACAGCATGTCCTTCCGTGCGTAAACGCGATGAGTTTGGAGTTTCCAGGTATTTCTGTGTCTGCACCGTTGACATTTGAACTTTGTTGGAAAAAGAGTCTGGCTGGATTGGTGAGCAATGGAGCCAATGGGGGACTTGAAGGGAAAGCATCAGCTCATGGATAAGCCTTGGAGACCACCCAAGGTCCAGGGGGGCCTCCCCTTCCTGCAGCACTGCATCTTGAGATTCCCATTCCACTGGCACATAGCAGCCAGCCCAGGATGTCCCAAGAGTTGTCCTGCAGGTGTTAGCCCCAGATAAGTGGGGACCTACTCTGCCCTCCACCTATATTAGAGCAGCAGCCCCCAACCTTTTTGGCACCAGGGACCAGTTTCATGGAAGACAATTATTCGATGGATGGGAGGCGGGGGATGGTTTTGGGATGGTGCAAGGGCATTATATTTATTGTGCACTTTATTTCTATTATTATTACATTGTAATATATTATGAAATAATTATACAACCCACCATCATGTAGAATCAGTGGGAGCCCTGAGCTTGTTTTCCTGCAACTAGACGGCCCATCTGGGGGTGATGGGAGACAGTGACAGATCATCAGGAATTAGATTCTCACAAGGAGCGCACAGCCTAGATCCCGCACATGTGCAGTTCACAATAGGCTTCGTGCTCCTGTGAGAATCTAATGTGGCCACTGATCTGACAGGAGGCGGAGCTCAGGTGGTAAAGTGAGTGACAGGGAGCGGCTATATATACAGATGAAGCTTTGCCCCCTCCTCACCGCCTGCTGTGTGGCCCAGTTCCTAACAGGCCACAGACTGGGGGGTCGGGGACCCCTGTATTCGAGCATGTCATGTTCTAGGCTAGAGGTTTCTAGATCCAGGAGACTGTGGGAGAGGCGCTGCCTAGCATGACCAACTTTTTAGAGAGCCAACTTGGAATACAGACATATCAGAAAAAAAAACAACAAACCCATAATAATACAATATATAGCAAAAGATTATATGCCTATATGTTACTACTTTAATATAAAAATAAGAAGTAAAGGTTTACTTGAAATTATACATTATTTTATATTTTTTACTTTTCTGTTCCATGAATATTATTATTTAAGCAAAACAACAGGACTAGTGAACAGCGACAATTAGTAGTAATTAACAGTAGGGCAAATTAAACAAATATGTTGGAGAAAAATATAAAAATATTGGCCAGGTGAAGTGGCTTACGCCTGAAATCCCAGCACTTTGGGAGGCCAAGGCGGGTGGATCACCTGAGATCAGGAGTCCAAGACCAGCCTGGCCAACGTGGTGAAGGCCCGTCTTTACTAAAAATACAAAAATTAGCCGGGCGTGGTGGCAGGTGCCTGTAATCCCAGCTACTTGGGAGGCTGAGGCAGGAGAATCACTTGAACCCAGGAGGCGGAGATTGCAGTGAGCCGAGATCACGCCATGGCCCTCCAGCCTGGGTGACAAGAGCGAAACTCTGTCTCAAAAAAAAAAAAAATTATAATGTTTATTTCTATTCTTTGATACAGTACTTTAGTGTTACTTTAGAAAAAATCTTGGCTGGGCATGGTGGCTCATGCCTGTAATCCCAGCACTTTGGGAGGTTAAGGTGGGAGGATTGATTAAGTCCAGGAGTTGGAGACCAGCCCTGGCAACATAGTGAGACGCTATCTCTACAAAAAAAGCTTTAAAAAATTAACCGAGTGTGGTGGTGTGTGGCTGTAGTCCCAGCCACTCCAGGTCCAGCTACTTGGGAGGCTGAGGTGGGAGGATGGCTTGAGCCTGGGAGGTGGAGGCTGCAGTGAGTCGTGATGGCATCACTGCACTCCAGCCTGGGCCAAAGAGTGAGACTGGTTGTGGTCTCAAAAAAAAAAAAAAGCTGGGTGTGGTGGCCACTCAATGTCTGTAATCCCAGCACTTTGGGAGGCCAAGGCAGGCAGATAACTTGAGTTCAGGAGTTTGAGACCAGCCTAGGCGATGTGGCGAAACCCTGTCTCTACAAAAATTTAGCCAAGCATAGTGATATGAGCCTATATTCTCAGTTACTCCAGGTCCAGCTACTTGGGAGGCTGTGATGGGAGGAATGCTTGAGCTTAGGAGGTCGAGGCTGCAGTGAGCTGTGATCATGCCATTATACTCCAGCCTGGGCGACAGAGTGAGACCTTGTCTCTTAAAAAAAAAAATTATTGAATATTTAAACTTTTGGCTAGGCGCAGTGGCTCATGCATATACTCCTAACACTTTGGGAGGCAGAGGCGGGAGGTTCGCTTGAGCCCAGGGGTTTGGGACCAGCTTGGGCAACATGGTGAAACCCTGTCTCTACCAGAAATACAAAAAATTAGCTAGGAGTGGTGGCGCATACCTGTAGTTCAAGCTACTCAGGAGGCTGAGATGGGAGGACGGTTTGAGCACTGGAGGCGGAGGCTGCAGTGAGCCACAATCATGCCACTACACTTTATCCTGGGTGACAGAGCTAGACCCTGTCTCCAATAAATAAATAAATAAATTTTGTAGGTTATATCATATATTTTTAAGATATATAGAGGTAAGACTGTTTAAAAAAGAGAACACAAATAAAATAGGACTGATTAAATACATATTACTTATATTTAATATAAAGCAGTGACTTCATTCTATGAGGCCAGCACGAGTTGGATACCAAAGCCAAGAAGAAACATCGCAATAAAAGAAAATTACAGACCAATATCTCTTATTAATATAGATGCAAATATGCTCAACATAATATTGGCAAATAAAATCCAACAGTACATTAAAAGAATTATTTACCATGACCAAGTGGGATTTATCCCAGGGATACAGGGTGGGTCAACATAAAATCAATGAAATATATCACATTAATAGAACAAAGGGAAAAAAAACCTATACAATCATTTCAACTGACACAGAAAAGGCATTTGAAAAAATTCAAAACCCTTTCATTATAATAATAAAAAAACTCAGAAAGCTAGGAATAAAGGGATAATTCCTCAACATAATAAAGAGTGTTTAGAAAAAATCTGCAGCTAACATGATTCTCAGTGGTAAAAGACTAAAATTTTTCTTCCCTAAGATCAGGATCAGGACAAGGATGCCTACTTTCATTGCTACTATTCAATATTGTACTGGAAGTGCTAGCTGGAGCTATCAGACAAGAAAAAGAAATAAAAGGCATCCAAATTGAAAAGGAAGAGGTAAAATTCTCTTCCTTTCCTTCCCTCCCTCCCTCCCTCCCAACCTTCCTTTCTTTCTTTCCTTTCTTTCTTTCCTTCTTTCCTTCCTTCCTTCTGTCCTTTCTTTCTTCCTTCCTTCAATCCTTCCTTCCTGCCTTCCCTCCCTCTTTCCTCTCCTTTCCTCTCCTCTCTCTTTCTCTCTTTCTTTCTTTCCAGGGTCTCATTCTGTCACCCAGGCTAGAGTGCAGTGGCACAATCTCGGCTCACTGCAACCTCCATCTCTCCTGGGTTCAAGCAATTCTCCCGGTGGAAACGGGATTTCACCATGTTGTCCAGGCTGGCCTTGAACTCCTGACTTTGAGTGATCTGCCCGCCTTGGCCTCTTAAAGTGCTGGGATTACAGGTGTGAGCCACCATGCCCAGCCAAAATGATTTCTTTTTTTTTTTTTTTTGAGATGGAGTCTTGCTCTGTCACCCAGGCTGGCGTGCAGTGGTGTGATTTTGGCTCACTGCAACCTCCATCTTCTGGGTTCAAGCAATTATCTTGCCTCAGCCTCCCGAGTAGCTGGGATTACAGGCATGTGCCACCATGCTCGGCTAATTTTTGCATTTTTAGTAGAGATGGGGTTTCACCATGTTGGCAAGGGTGGTCTTAAACTCCTGACCCCGTGATCTGCCTGCCTCGGCCTCCCAAAGTGCTGGGATTACAGGCATGAGCCACCGTGCCTGGCCCCAAAATTATTTCTATTCATAGGTGGCATGATCATAAATACAGAAAATCCCAAAGAATTCACAAGAAAGCTACTAAAGCTAACAAATGAATTCAACAAAGTTTCAGGGTACAAAATCAACACACAAAAAAGCAGTTGTGTTTCCATACACAGCAATGAACAATCTGGAAAGGAAGAGCAATTCCATTTACAATGGTATCCAAAACAATACTTGGGAATAAATCTAACAAAGGTGGTGAAAGACTGGCACAATGAATACTATAAAGTATTGCTGAAAAAAATTAAAGAAGACTTGAATGAGTGGAAAGACATCCTATATTCATGGATAGGAAGACTCATCATTAAGATGTCAGTACTACTCAAAGTAATCTACAGATTCTGCATAATCCCTATAAAAATTCCAGCAGCATTTTCTTTTTTTTTGAGACGGAGTCTTGCTCTGTCGCCCAGGCTGGAGTGCAGTCGCACAATCCCGGCTCACTGCAAGCTCCACCTCCTGGGTTCACACCATTCTCCTGCCTCAGCCTCCCGAGTAGCTGGGACTACAGGCACCCACCACCACGCCTGGCTAATTTTTTGTATTTTTAGTAGAGACGGGGTTTCACCGTGTTAGCCAGGATGGCCTCGATCTCCTGACCTCGTGATCCCCCCGCCTCGGCCTCCCAAAGTGCTGGGATTACAGGTGTGAGCCACCACGCGCAGCCTCCAACAGCATTTTCATATGAAATTGCAAGGGGCCCCGAACAGCCAAAATAATCTTGAAGAAGGAGAAGGGGAAGGAGAAGAATAAGAGGGAGAAGGAGAAGAAGAAAATTGGAGGACTCACACTTTCTGACTTTGAAGTTACTACAAGTCTACAGTAATTAAAACAGTGTGGTTCTGGCATAGGGACAGACATATAGACAGATGGCTTAGAATAGAAAGCCCAGAAATAAGGGATTTTTGACAAGGGTGCCGAGACCATTCAATGGAGAAAGGGCAGTCTTTTCAACAAATGGTGCTAGGAAAATTGGAAATTTACATGCAAAAGAATGAAATTGCACCCTTACCTAATACCGTACAGAAAAATTAACTCAGGATCAAACACCTTAACTTGAGAGCTAAACTATAAAACCCTTAGAAGAAAACAGTGGAGAAAATCTTCATGATATTGACTTTGGCAGAGATTTCATGGATATGACAACAAAAGTATAGGCAATGAGAGCAAAAACAGACAAACTAAACTTCGTTGAAATTAAGAACTTTTGTGCATCAAAGGATACTACCAAGAAAGCAAAAAGACAACTTAGAGAATGGGAGAAAATAGTTGCACATCATGTATCTGATAAGGGATTACTATGCAGAATACATAAAGAACTTCGAAAACTCAACAACAAAAAACAACCCAATTCAAGGATGGGCAAAAGACTTGAATAGGCATTTCTCCAAAGAAGATATACAAATGGCCAAGAAGCATATGACAAGATGCTCAACATCATTAGTCATTAGGGAAATGCAAATCAAAAGCACAGTGAGGTATCACTTCACATCTATTGGGAGGTCTATAATAAAAAAACTCAGAAAATAATGAATGTTGGCAAAGGATGTGGAGCAATTGGAACCCTTGTGCCTGACTGATGGTGACAGAGTGAGACCCAGTCTCAAAAAAAAAAAAAAAAAAAAAAAAAAGATTTTACTTACTGGCAACAACAGGTTTTTTGATTTGTAGGCTTTATTTCCCAGCACTCCAAAACTGTTCAATGTACTAAATCTATAAGCTTGTAGGCTTTATTTCCCAGCACTCCAAAAATGTTCAATGTACTAAATCTATAAGCTTGCTTTGAAAGACCAGGTATTTGTCAATGAAGTCCTTTGCACTCTAAATTCACAGTATAGGCTATATCTACCTAAAATGTGCATTATTTATTTATTTTATTTTTGAGACAGAGTTTCTCTCTTGCCACCCAGGCTGGAGTGCAATGGCGCAATCTTGGCTCACCGCAACCTCCGCCTCCTGGGTTCAAGCAATTTTCCTGCCTCAGCCTCCCGAGTAGCTGGGATTACAGGCATGTGCCACCACGCCCAGCTACTTTTGTATTTTAGTACAGAAACCAACAAGTTTCTCCATGTTGGTCAGGCTGGTCTCAAACTCTCGACCTCAGGTGATCCACCCACCTTGGCCTCCCAAAGTGCTGGGATTACAGGCGTGAGCCACTGCGTCTGGCCCCATTTATTTATGTTTTAAAAAGACAGGGTCTTGCTATATTGCCCAGGCTGGAGTGCAGTGGCATGATCTCAGCTCACTGCAGCCTCAACCTCCCGGGCTCAGGCAATCCTCCCGCCTTAGCCTCCCGAGTAGCTGGGATTACAGGTGCCCGCCACCATGCCTGGCTAATTTTTTGTATTTTTAGTGGAGGTGGGGTTTTGCCATGTTGCCCAGGCTGGTCTCAAACTCCTGGCCTTAAGTGATTCGACAGCGTTGGCCTCCCAATGTGCTGGGATTACAGGCATGAGCCACTGTGCCTGGCTCATTTTGACATCTTTTCTATGGTCAGAAATGATAATAGCCATCTTGTAGGCACATGTTTAAGGAAGATATCTCTTTCCATTTCTCTAATTGAAAATCTTGGCTGGGCACGGTGGCTCATGCCTGTAATGCCAGCAATTTGGGAGGCTAAGATGGGCAGATTGCCTGAGCTCAGGAGTTTGAGACCAGCCTAGGCAACATGCCAAAACCCCATCTCTACTAAAAATGCAAAATATTAGTGGGGATGGTGGTGCATGCCTGTAGTCCCAGCTATTCAGGAAGCCAAGGCAGGAGAATCACTGGAGCCTGGGAGGCGGAGGTTGTAGTGAGCTGAGAGCATGCCACTGCACTCTGGCCTGGGTGACAGAGTAAGATCCTGTCTTAAAAAAAAAAAAAGAAAAAATCTCATTAAGTGCTTCTGTACATTTTGAGGAAGGTGAAAAGTGGCTCCAAACACACTACAGGTGTGCACCACTACACCTAGCTAATTTAAAAAAATTATTATTATTATTTTTTGAGACAGAGTCTCGCTCTGTCACCCAGGCTGGAGTGCAATGGTGCGATATCGGCTTACTGCAACCTCTGCCCCCCAGGTTCAAGCGATTCTCCTGCCTCAGCCTCCCGAGTAGCTGGGATTATAGGCATGCAGCATCATGCCTGGCTAATTTTTGTATTTTTAGTAGAGACAGGGTTTTGCCATGTTGGCCAGGCTGGTCTCAAACTCCTGACCTCAGGTGATCTGCCTGCCTCGGCCTCCCAAAGTACTGGGATTACAGGCGTGAGCCATGCCCTGCCTAACAGAATTTTTTTTTTTTATTCTGCAGACACAAGGTCTCGCTATATTGACCAGACTGGTCTTGAATTCCTGGGCTCAAGCCATCCTCCCACATATGCCTCTCAAAGTGCTGGGATTACAGGTGTGAGCCACCATGCCCAGCTTGAAACTAACTTTTGAATTAAAGTATCTAAGTGCTGGGAGGACATTTTTTGTTGCCATGATTTGGCAAACCACTTGCTATACTGTAGGAAGTATGCTTATTGGTAAGATCTGACAGCTCTATGCAGCATGAAGTCAACACATCTGTTACAAAAATGTCCCCTTTGTTCTCCCACAGGATATTTAGTTGCAACTGCTGAATCAAGAAATGTAACATACTCAATGTATCCATTTTTTTATTGCTGCTATAATAAGTTACCAGACTGTACTGTTTAAACATTAAACAACATAAATTTAATATCTTACAGTTCTGTAAGATAGAAGTCTGATAAGCTCTCACTGGGCTAAAATCTAGGTATCAACAGGACTGCATTCCTTTTGGGAACTATTATTAACTAAAGTCCGTGGTTTACATAGTTTCATGCTTTGTGTTGTATAGTTTTGCCAAATGCATATCATATATCCACCAATACAGTGTCATATAGAATAGTTTTGTTTGTTTGTTTGTTTTGAGACAGAGTCTCGCTCTGTCGCCCAGGCTTGAGTGCAGTGGTGCGATCTTGGCTCACTGCAATCTCCGCCTCCTGGGTTCAAGCAATTCTCCTGCCTCAGCCTCCCAAGTAGCTGGGACTACAGGTGCACGCCACTGCGCCCAGCTATTTTTGTATTTTTAGTAGAGATGGGGTTTCACCATACTGGTCAGGCTGGTCTTGAACTCCTGACCTCACCCACCTTGGCATCTCAAAGTGGTGGGATTACAGGCATGAGCCACCACGCCTGGCCATACAGAATAGTTTTACTATTCATCCCTCCTCCTCTTCCCTGTAATCCTGGGCAATGACTGATCTATTTATATTCTTTAGTTTTGCCTTTTCCAGAATGTCATGTGGTTGGAATTATACTCTGTAGCCTCTTCAGGTTGGTTTCTATGGCATAACAATGTGCATTGAAGTTTCCTCTTTTTGTGCCTTGACAGCCCATGTCTTTTGATTGTTGAATGATATTCCTTTGTATGGATGTACCACAGCCTGTTTTGTGACCGCTGGTTTGCTATTTGTTTTAGGATAGGACCATGAGACTGTGGAATATTGAAGAAATTGATCAAATTCCTTTGGTAATCAAGTACAAAAAGGCCGTGGGCTTGAAGTTGAAGCAGGTTGGTATTAGGTAAAATTAAGCCCAGTGAAGGCTTTCATTAGTTCCCTCTATAAATTAATCATTTGAATGAACTTTGGGCACCTGGAGATGCAATCGTGAACAAACGGACCGACATTTTTGCCCCACGGGAGCTTAAATTCTAAGAGAGGAAACAAAGAGGAAAGACACATGAAAAATGTGTAGCAAGTCACATGGTGATAAGTAATTGACAGAAAAATACATAGGAAACGGGAATAGGAGTGCTGCAGGTTGCAAGATTTTAAAGGGTGGTCAGCATAGGTCTCATTGAGAAGTGACCGCTGTGTCGACTTGAAGGTGGTGAGGGGGTGAACCGTGCAGATATTTAGAGGAAAGAACTTCCAGCTGGACGCGGTGTCTCACGCCTGTAATCCCAACATTTTGGGAGGCCGAAGCAGGTGGATCACCTGAGGTCAGGAATTCGAGACCAGCCTGGCCAACATGGTTAAGTCCCGTCTCTACTACAAATACAAAAAAATTAGCCAGGCGTGGTGGTGCATGCCTGTAATACCAGCTACTTGAGAGGCTAAGGCAGGAGAACCCCTTGAACCTGGGAGGTGCAAGTTGCAGTGAGTTGAGATTGCGCCACTGCACTCTAGCCTGGGCAACAGAGTGAGACTCTGTCTCAAAACAAAACAAAACAAAACAAAACAAAACTTCCCAGCATAGAGAACAGCCAATGCAGAGCCTGAGAGGCAGGAGCCAGCCTGGTGTGTCGGAGGGGTAGAGTGAGGGGGCTTGGAGGGGATGAGGCCCGCAGGAGCACTGGTAAATGGAGGAATGGCCACAGCTGGGCACTGCGTGAGCCTCCTACCCTGGACAGGTCCCCAGAGCCCCACTTCCCATGCAAAACGCTTAGGTGCCTGCGCTTCTCTAGTGCAAGAGCTTGGTGGCCAGGCCAGCATATTTTCTGCTTCACCAGGCCCAGCCGGGGCTGGCCACAGAGGCTGTCCCTGGGCAGTGAAGGCAACTCCCCGCTGGAGCCTCTCGGTGCACACACCTGGCTGCTGCCTTGGAGTGCAGGCTGGGTCCCTTTAAGTCCTTCCCTGGGAATCCTGGAGCTACCTAGACTTGGCCTCCTCTCAGAAGGTTCAGCTGGGAGCCACTGCTTCTGGGAATGGCTAACTTGGGAGCCGCACTGCAAGGCAGGAGTGTGAGGGGTGGGACTCACATGGACTTTGTCCCTGTGGCGGTGTTGGCCCTTAAACTGTGAAAGCTGACTTGCTACAGAGCAGTGATGGCCCTTGTTTTTCACCGGCCACGTAGGGCAAGGCCTGGGAGCCGCCTCCTCTGTGAGCCGCCTCCTCTGTGAGCCGCCTCCTCTGTGAGCCCTGCTGTTCTGGGGTTGGACTGTGGGATGTAGGAATGTAGGATAAGGTAGGTAAAGGATCAAATTTCTTTTTTCTTTTTCTTTATTTCTTTTTTGAGATGGAGTCTCACTCTGTCACCCAGGCTGGAGTGCAGTGGCGCGATCTCGTCTCACTGCAACCTCCGCCTCCCAGGTTCAAGCGATTCTCCTGCCTCAGCCTCCCGAGTAGCTGGGACTACAGGCGCCCACCACTATGCTGGCTAATTGTTTTGTGTTTTTATTAGAGACGGGGTTTCACCATGTTGGCCAGGTTGGTCTCGAACTCCTGAGCTCAAGTGATCTGCCCACCTCAGCCTCCCAAGTGCTAGGACTACAGGCACAAGCTATCCGCACCCGAACTGGGATCTAATTTATTTCTTGCAAAAAAGGAAAAGAAAGAGGCCTACCTGGAGCTGAAGCAAGGATGAGCCTGCTGCACTTGACTTGCTCTGAATCAATCAACATGAGAAGCCTCAGAGGCCAGGCTCCCCTGAGGCCTGCCCCAGGTGGGATTTACCCCCCTCTCCAGCAGGCCTCAGTGTCCTGGAGCGGGCAGAACAGCAAAGCCCAGGGGCTGGGAGAGCCAGGGCAGGGGCGCGCCACCTTGCAGGCTCTTCTCCAGGGGACCATGCATGGCGGGAACACCTGAGGGGCCTTTGCCCATGGCCTGGGAGACCCCATCCCACGGCACTGTTGCTTGTTAGTGGGAAGCAGACGTGATGGGTGAGCTGTGCCATTTGTTTTCAGTGTTCTCTTTGAGCTTTGGCCAGAAACAGGCTCAGGGATGCAGGAGGGCACCTAGCACCTGCATCAATCTGCTTCACACCCCTGCTTTGTTCAGAAATCTTGCCGACTTGCGTCTCATGGTTCTGTAAAAGTTGGGTGTTCTCAGGATGTCAGGGAGTCATCCTCTCAGTCCCACAATTTTACTCTGCACAGAACAATGGATGGGGCTGGACACCCGCCCCCATCCTCCCAACTGTCAAGGGGCTTGCCACGCATGTCCTCAGGACCCCCATGGCAGGAGACATGAGCTGGCAGGACCTGCTTAGCCATTGGTGGGGAAGCAGCCTGTGCTCATTCTCTCTGCAATTTCCGCCTTTGTGGGGTTAGAGATTCCAGAGAGGGGCTGCGCCCAGTGGCTCACGCCTGTAATCCCAGCACTTTGGGCTGCCAAGGTGGGTGGATCACTTGAGGCCAGGAGTTCAAGACCAGCCTGGCCAACATGGAGAAACCCCCATCTCTACTAAAAATACAAAAATTAGCAGGATGTAGTGGTGCACACCTGTAATCCCAGCTACTCGGGTGGCTGAGGCAGGATAATTGCTTGAACCTGGGAGGCGGAGGTTGCAGTGAGCCTAGATGGTGCCACTGCACTCCAGCCTGGGCAACAGAGTGAGACTCTGTCTCAAAAGCAAAAACAAAAACAAAACAAAACAAAAAAACAAAAATAAAAAAACAAACCAAAAAGAGATTCCAGAGAGGGGAACCCTTGCCTTGCCCCAGCTCAAGGTAGCTGGGAGAATTCTAACGGCATGCCTGGATCCCCTCTGACCAGCACCTCCTTTCTGCTCTTTTAAAATATCCCATGTCAGTGCGAAAGATGTGACAGGCCTTTCTCCATCTTCAAGAGTGACACCTCTTCTGAAATGTTCACCCAATGCGTGTTCTGCCGGATAGATACAAGGGGCTTGCCAGCAGATACTTCATCGTCATCATCATCGGAAAGGGAGAACTCGCCGCCGCCAAGGGGAAGCAAGGATGACTGACAGCCACAGGCCCCTTTGAGTGACTCCAGCACAGGCTACCTAGCATGTAGGTGTCGGGGCTCTGCAGGGGCTTTCTCTTGGGCCTCTCCCAGGTTCAGTAGGCCTGTCAGACTGGGGCAGGACCCAAGCCCTGGCTGGACTCAGCACAGTGCCACCTTCTCAGCTCTCAGCTTGGGGAGTGAACACTTTACTTTCCGTTTTCATGCAGAATAAATCTAATTCCTTTGGAAAACAAGTGTGCATGTGCATTTGAAAAGCAGTCTTGCTATTTCTAAGCTTTATGTCTTGGTGCTCATCCTGTTTGATTCTTGGAACACATATTAGACTCACATTGTGGAGTCTGGAGTTGCCCTGTAAGGTGACCTGTGGGGGCTGGCACCAGCAGTTCTGGAGAGTTTGTCAAATGACTATGACAAGGTGCGGGGCCCCCTCTGTGGACGTGATGGCAAGACACAATGGGTGCCTCCCTGGCTAATGCTCCCAGATGGCCACTTGCCGGGAGCAGAGGACGGTTTGGTTAGGCAAAGGGATGGCGGTGGCATTGCCATCACGGGATGTCTCATGCTTTCTCCTCTAGACGTCTTAATTTCCAGAACTCCTTGCCTACGTGCAGCCCTCTTCCTGCTGCCACGGCATTTTTCACAGCGTGCATCAATCCAGAAATAGGCTGAGATAGGAGCTTAGGTTCCTATTGCACGCCATGCTGGGTGAACCTTTCTGTGCATGCTGCAGGGATGCTGGGTGGATGGGCTGGCAGTGTTCGGCTTCGTAGTTGCCCACAGGCCCTCTGGAAAGTGCGGAGACCAGTGGCTGGTGTAGTTGCGTGAGCACATCCAGAAGGGGTCAGTGAGAAACCAGGGAGGGGAGGGCCTTGCCTGCTCTGGCAGCAGAAAACCCTCCATGTAAGGTGTTGTTGCCCCACGCCAGCAGCCTGGGAACCCCTAAGTCCATGATCCCTCCTCTGAGCCTTCCGGACCCCTCGACTTTCCCCCAGCCCAGGATCCACGGAAGGAGCGACTCAACTGAAGTTATAGTCCCGGGAGCTGGCAGGGCCCCGACCTTCTCAGGCTGAGGTCGCGGGGCAGAATGGTCCGAAGCTCACCGGGGTCACAGTCGGACCGAGGCGGGCGTGCGCCTCGACCGGACGCCAGGGGAGCCAGCAGCCCGCCCGCGCTGGCGGGGCCGGGGGTTCTCCGGGGTGGGTAGGGCGTCGACCGCAGTGCCCTGAGGCCCAAGCCCTGCGCGAGCGTTCCCCAAAGGCGGAGCGTCCTGGCTCCACGTTGGAAGAGACATTATCGTGACCAGGAAGCCTCGCCTTCCCAGGCTCCGCCCGCTCCGTGCAGCCCAAGCTTCCGGTCTCAGTCTCAGCTGCCTGTGTGAATCGGGAGCTACACTACGCGTGCGCCACAACACGCCGAGTGTGTGCGCATGCGCCCGGCCCATATGGTAAATAGTAATGAAGAACTGTTTCAGAACGAACCCATACGGGCGGCGCCGTGGCTTAGTTGGTTAAAGCGCCTGTCTAGTAAACAGGAGATCCTGGGTTCGAATCCCAGCGGTGCCTCAACCGAGCGTCCCAAGCTCTTTCAACTTTTGCTCCTGCACTTTTGTGCTCTGTGCCGTCACCCGGCTGCCCGATACTATGCGGGTGCGAGGGGGAGCCCGAGAGGCCTATGTAGACGGGCCCCCAGCGGGGCGTGGCCTCAGCCGCGGGGGCGGGTGCAGGCGGGCTACGGACACCACCTCCTCGGGTCTCAGGCTCTGTGAGGCGTGGGCGGCGCGGGGACCCAGGCGACCGCGGTTGCCATGGTGCTGGTTGGCCGTGGGAGGCGAGCGGGCGGGCGGGGAAGCAGCCGTTCGAGTCCAGCGAGGAGCCAGTGTTGGCCCCGAGGCTGCTTCCTCAGGGCGGGCGGTGGACGCGCTCTCCCGCGCCGTCTTCTGTGGCGTGGGTTCCTAGCGCTAGTCTTCCTGGCTCCAAGCTGCCACTTGGGGGAGCCCACGCGGGTGCCGATCCTCAACGTTCGCCGGGCTTAGCTGAGCCTTGCAAAGGCCTGAAGATTGCCCGTCTCCCTGCAGCCGCGCAGTGGGTGCAGCCTTTTCACAAATGCAAGACCTGGGTCGGCGGCGAGGCCAAGGGGACCCCATGTGCAGGGATGCGGGACTGAGTCCGGTTAGCGTGACCGTCAGTCCGATGACTGCGTGGAAACTCCAGGCCAGGCAGGGGACTCTGCCCCCGCTGCAGACGGCCGGGTGTGGGCTGAAGCCAGCTGCTTGGGCTGGGGTTGGTTGCTCAGCGCTGGGGTTCTACCCACATTTGCATGTGGGAACCTATTCCTGAGCAAGTGCATCCGAGGCTTAGGGGGTGGTGGGGTAGGGTGGAGTGCGGCATTGCAGTTTTTACAAACATTCTCCAGGGATTCACGTGTCAAACCCGACAGGACAGTCCCAGTGCAGAAACTGCAGTCATGGCATAAGGCTGTGTAGTCAAATTCACCTGCCCCAGAAGCAGTTCCTCTTCCTGCCTCTTCTATGGATCTGGGTTTATTGTTTTTGTTTGTTTATTTCTCTCGTTTTCCAGTCAATTCTTGCGCCTTTGTATCTTGGTTGTTTTTGATTGACATTGCCCAGGAAAGCTTGTAAGGAGATTTTGACGCTTTGCAGTGCTGATAGGAGCGTTCACCTGGATCCAATCAGGGATGAATTTATTGGAAACCGGGCTTGCGTCATTGTGGAGCTGGTTTATTTCTGGCTCATACTTACGCCACTGCAATCCAGCCTGGGCGACAGAGCGAGATTCCATCTCGAAGAAAAAATAAAAATAAAAAAGTCCCTCATTGGATACAGGGTTTGAAATCTTTTCTCCGTTTCTTTTTCTCTTTGCTATTTATTTATTTATTTATTTATTTATTTATTTACTTACTTACTTACTTACTTACTGAGATGGAGTCTTTGTCGCCCAGGCTGGAGTGCAGTGGCATGATATCAGCTCACTGCAACCTCCGCCTCCCCGGTTCAAGTGATTCTCCTGCCTCAGCCTCCCGAGTAGCTGGGATTACAGGTGCACGCCACCAAGCCCGGCTAATTTTTGCATTTTTAGTAGAGACGAGGTTTCATCATGTTGGCCAGGCTGGTCTCGAATTCGTGACCTCAGGTGATCCGCCCCGCCCACCTCGGCCTCCCAAAATGTGGGGATTACAGGTGTGAGCCACCAATTTTTTTTTTTTTGAGACAGAGTCTCGCTCTGTCGCCAGGATGGAGTGCAGTGGTGTGATCTCTGCCCACTGCAACCTCCACCTCACAGGTTCAAGTGATTCTCCTGCCTCAGCCTCCCAAGTAGCTGGGACTATAGGCGCGTGCCACCATGCCCAACTAATTTTTGTATTTTTGGTAGAGACAGGGTTTCACCATGTTGGCCAGGATGGTCTCGATCTCTTGACCTCTTGATCCGCCTGCCTTGGCCTCCCAAAGTGCTGGGATTACAGGTGTGAACCATCGTGCCCGGCCTTCTTTGCTTTCTTGATACTGATATTTGAAGTGCAAATGTTTCAATATCGATCAAGTCTAATGTATCTACTTTTCCTTTTTGCTTATGCTTTTGATGTCATATTCAAGATTCCATTGCCAAGTTCCAGGTCATAAAGATTTACACTAATGTTTTCTTATAAGGGTTTTATAGCTTTTGCTCTTACATTTAAGTTTTGGATCTACTTTGAGTCAATTTTGTATATGATGTGAAGGAGGGGTCCAACTTCATTCTTTTGCATGTGGATTTTCATTCATCCAAACACCATTTGTTGAAAAGACCATTCTGTTCCCAAAGGTCTTGGCACCCTTGTAGAAAATCAATTGACCATAAATATGAGGGCTTATTTGCGGATTTCCAATTCTAGTCCCTTAATCTACATGTCTAGCTTTATGCCTGTGCCACACTCTTGATAACTATAGCTGTGTACTAAATTTTCAAATTGGGACGTATGAGGACTTCAAAGTTGTTATTTTCAAGATTGTTCTGGCTATTCTGGGTCTGTTGAATTTCCATGAGTTTTAGAATCAGCCTGTAAATTTCTGCAAACAATCCAGTTGGGATTTTGATAGAAATTGCATTTGATAGAAATAAATCATTTGGGGGGATATTGTTATCTTAATAATGTTAAGTTTTCTAATCCATGAACATGGAATGGCTTTTAATTTATTTAGGTCTTCTTTAATCTCTTTCAACAATGTTTTTAGTTGTCAGAGCATAAGTTTTACACCTCTTTTGTTAAGCACATTTCTAAGTATTTTCTGTTTTTGATACCATTATAAGTAGATTTTTTTTTCTTTTTTTTTGAGACGCAGTTTCACTCTTGTTGCCCAGACTGGAGTGCAGCGGCGCGATCCTGGCTCACTGCAACCTCCACCTCCCAGGTTCAAGCGATTCTCCTGCCTCAGCCTCCCAGGTAGCCGGGATTACAGGCATGTGCTACCACGCCTGGCTAATTTTTGTATTTTTAGTAGAGACAGGGTTTCACCATGTTGCCCAGGCTGGTCTCCGACTCCTCACGTCAAGAGATCTGCCCGCCTCGACTTCCCAAAATGCTGGGATTACATGCAAGAGACACTGTGCCCAGCCTGGGTCCCATATATTTCTTGCTGGGGTTATTTCTAGATACTGTGAATGGGATAATTCCATTTTTTAAAAATTGCATACTCCTGCTAAATAGGAATGCCTTTGATGTTTAAATGTGGCTCTTTAAAGCAGCCCTCTTGCCTGACTGTCTTGACTCTCTTATTACTGCTGATTGCTTGTTTGATTTTTGGGCAGATTCTGAATTGTGCAAATTGGGATAGTGAATGATAACTTTGATCCTAAAGGGGAAAAAAAAGACAACTTACAAACAAGAAAAAGATATCTACAACACATACAAGTGACAAAATAATTTTCAGCAGAGGAAGGGCCCAAGGGGTATAGCAAAGCAGTGAAAATTACTGCATTCTATCAGAATCTGAAAAGCTGGGTTATGAACAATCCCAGCCTTCAGTATTTATCCAAAATAAATGAAAACATTAAGAAAATGCCACAGATGCTCTCAATACAATAGTAAAAAACTAGGAACAGCCCAGGTGTCCACAGCAGATGAATAAACTGTGGGTTATCCAGGCAATGGACCACTACACAGCAAGAGAAAGGGATGGGATGCTGACACTTACACAGACATGGGTGGAATCTCACGTCATGTACAGTGAAACAGTACATCATTTATGATTTCACTTACATAAAGCTCTAGGAAATGCAAATTCATCTATAGTGACAGAAGAGCAATGGTTGCATAGGTGGCAGAGGTTGATTTCTTGAAAAGGGGTACAAAAAGACCTTTGGGGGGTTGATGGAAATGCTCTTTATTTTGTAGGAGTTTGGGTATGTGTTTATCAAAACTCATTAAATTGTATGCTTAAGATCTATGCATTTCACAGCACAAAAGTCAATCTAATCTAAATAAAAATATTAAAGTCTGGGCACAGCGGCTCATACCAGTCATCCCAGCAGTTTGGAAGGCCAAGGCTGGTGGATCACTCGAGCTCAGGAGTTCAAGACCAGCCTGGCCAACATGGCAAAACCCTGTCTCTACTAGAAATACAAAAGTAGCCGGGCATGATGGTGCGCACCTGTAGTCCTGGCTACTTGGGAGGCTGAAGCACAAGAATCACCTGAACCTGGGAGGTGGAGGTTGCAGTGAACTGAGATTGCGCCACTGCACTCCAGCCTGGGTGAAAGAGCGGGACTCTAACTCAAAATAAAATAAAATAAATGAATAAAAAGAGTTCAAGACCAGCCTGGTCAACATAGCGAGACTTCCTTTCTCTAAAAAAAACTTAAAATAATAAAAGTCATGTTGACAGCAGTCTGGTTTGTCTTCCCAGCCTGTCCCCACCAGCTCCACGCGGATTTAACTATTTCTTGCCCATGGCCTGTGCTCTTCCAGCAGGGCAGGGCCTGCATTTGCTGGGCGGTGGGCTGTCCCATTTCCCTCTGTTTCTACTTGCCATGCACCTGTGGCCTGAAGGGTTCCAGACAGGGGAAGAGAGGTTTCATCTGGGCTAGGAGGGCAGAGATACGCACACACCATCAGCTGCTTCCAGGAGAGGGTTTCCGCTTTAATGACTGAGAGGTAGCCTCAAGCCTTGGGGAAGAACCCTCCTACAGCCTCTCCGGAGGAGCAGGGCCTCCTCACTGCCAGGGAAGGCTGAGAGTGTGGTCTCCAGTATGCTGAGTTCTCAGCTGCAGGAGGTAGAATCACTCATCCATTTCCCTCACCCACCTCTGTTGAATGATGGTGATTTTTCCTTTTTTTTTTTTTTTGAAATGGAGTTTTGCTCTATTGCCCAGGCTGGAGTACAGTGGCACAATCTCAGCTTACTGCAAGCTCTGCCTCCCGGGTTCAAGCAATTCTCCCACCTCAGCCTCTCAAGTAGCTTGGACTACGGGCATGTGCCACTACCGCCTGGCTAATTTTTGTATTTTTAGTAGAGACAGAGTTTCACCATGTTGGCCAGGCTGGTCTCGAACTCCTGACCTCAAGTGTTCTGCCTGCCTCAGCCTCCCAAAGTGCTGGGATTACAGGTGTGAGCCACAGCGACAGGCCAATTTTTTGCTTTTTTAAAGACAGGGTTTCACTCACTCTGTCGTCCAGTCTGGAGTGTGGTGATTCAATCACGGCTCACTGCAGCCTCTAACTCCAGGGCTCAAGCCATCCTCCTGCCTTAGCCTTCCGAGTAGCTGAGACTACAGGCATGACCACCATGCCAGGGTAATTTCTAATTTTTTTGTAGAGACAGGGTCCTGCTATGTTGTGCAGGCTGGTCTTAAACTCCTGGGCTCAAGTGATCCTTCCGCTTGGGCCTCCCAAAGCACTGGGATTGCAGTCGTCAGCCACCACGCCTGGCCAGTGATGGGTGGTTTTATAAATCAAAATGTAATGGTGAATGTATTTGTACAAACTATATTTACAAGATTCTATCATTTAATTTAAAAGGTTGACTGGTGTGGAAACAGAAACATCATTTCGCACCACATTTTATTTCCTACAGTCAATTAGATTATACTTTAATACAAAAAACTAATTAAAATTTAATTGAACTTTAGCAAACATGGGATGTCTGTGAAGTGTAAGACAATTTACTACATGTTCTGGGGGCTGAATGGGAGCATGCTTTTGGTTTCCACCAGAAGCAGTCTCTCCCTGCCCCACGTCCGCCCCTGAAAAGAATGCCTAGGATAGGCAAATTCAGGCAGGCGGGGAGAGAAGAATGGTGTTGGAATTAGTGTGGACTGACTTTCAGCGTTTTGTTCTTCACCGATCTGTGCCTCTGAGATAATGTAACACCTTCTTCTGAATTTAGAGTGGCTCCTAAGAAGCAGTTGTGATCAGTTATTTAAAAAAATAAAATGATGCCAAGCTGGACACTGGCTGGGCTTACTATGCTGTGTATGGCAGGTCACCTGGGGTACGTGTGCGTATCTGGGATTGAATTGCATAAGCAGGTTGGGAGCCTTGCTTTAAGGATGGGTTGGAGGCCAGCTGATGCTCCAGGAGCCTGTCTGCTCTTGAATTCCTCAGCAGAGCTTCTCTGGCTCAGTCCTACAGGCACACAGCTAAGGGTGACTGCAGGCGTTGGGGTGGACATCTGGGATGGCTGCCCAGCAGGTGATGTTCAGTAAATCCACACCTAGGAGAATCAAACCCTGGAGATGGCCAGGCTGATCAGATTCCTCTGATGCTGGAGTGCACACCTCTGATTTCCCTCTTTCAGTGAATCCCAAAGCTCTTTTTTTTGAGATGAAGTCTCACTCTGTCGCCCAGGCTGGAGTGCAGTGGCACGATCTGCAATCTCTGCCTTCTGGGTTCAAGTGATTCTCCTGCCTCAGCCGCCCAAGTAGCTGGGATTACAGGCGCCCACCACCACACCCAGCTAATTTTTTTTTGTATTTTTAGTAGAGACGGGGTTTCACGATGTTGGCCAGGCTGGTCTTGAACTCCTGAGCTCAACTGATCCGCCAGCCTTGATTCCCAGAGTGCTGGGATTACAGGTGTGAGCCACCACACCCAGCCTAAATTTTTTAAAAGAGAAAAGTAAAAATGTAAACCACAGGGCCAGGTATGGTGGCTCATGCCTGTAATCCCAGCACTCTGGGAGGCCGAGGCAGGCAGAGCACTTGAGGTCAGGAGTCCGAGACCAGCCTGGCCAACATGGTGAAATCCCGTCTCTACCCAAAATACAAAAATTAACCGGGCATGGTGGTGGATGCCTGTGATCCCAGCTACTCGGGAGGCTGAGGCAGGAGAAACGCTTGAACCCAGGAGGCAGAGGTTGCAGTGAGTCGAGATTGTGCTGCTGCACTCCAGCCTGGGTGACAGAGCAAGACTCTGTCTCAAAAAAAAAAAAAAAAAAAAAAAAAAAAAAAAAAAAAAGTAAGCCATAGATGGGGAGAGAAATTTGGAACACGTACACCGAGATCCCTCTAAGGGATCTCTGGAGTTCCAAATAGTCTTACTCACCTCCAGTGTGAGTGGTGTTCCAATTTCCCCTTGGCAGGCAGGGTCCATCACCCCAGCCAGCCCAGTCCCTCCCTTCTTTGCTCATTGATTCAGAGGTATGGGGAACTCAGAGTGGCCAGGAGTCAGCCTCAACTTCCAGTTCGGTGGAATCAGTGCTGTGACTCCTGGCGGAATCATTCCTTCCTTTGGAGCTAAGACCTCTAGGCCAGCAGAGCATGAGATGGAAGGAACAGGAAACAAAATTGCCTAGTGGCTCACTAAGGGTAATAGTGAACGGTGCCATTCCTTGATTCCTGGACCCTCAAGTCCTGGCTAGAAGCAGCAGCGCCATCTATCGGACGCTGATTCGGAGCTTATGCCGCCTTCTGAACAACCTTGCTCCAACCCTGCAAGGTGTCGCCTCTAGGCTGATGCTGTAACTGCGTCTTCAAAAGGCCATTCCAGGCCGGGCGCGGTGGCTCACGCCAGTATACCCAGCACTTTGGGAGGCCGAGGCAGGCGGATCACGAGGTCAGGAGTTCGAGAGCAGCCTGATCAACATGGTGAAACCCTGTCTCTACTAAAAATACAAAAATTAGCAAGGCGTGGTGGTGTGCGCTACTCGGGAAGCTGAGGCAGGAGAATCGCTTGATCCCAGGAGGCAGAGGTTGCAGTGAGCTGAGATCGCACCATTGCACTCCAGCCTGGGCGACAGAGCGCAAAAAAAAAAATGCCATTTCACTGTTCTATCAAGCCAGCTGCTTCAGATTGGTGGGGAACATGGCAACACCAGTGAATTCCATAAACATCGCCGCACTTCATTTGTGGGAAATTGAATTCCTTTTTTTTTTTTTTTTTTGTGACGGAGTCTCGCTCTGTCACTTAGGCTAGAGTGCAGTGGCGTGATCCCTCGGCTCACTACAACCTCTGGCTTCCAGATTCAGGCGATTCTCCTGCCTCAGCCTCCTGAGTAGCTGGGACTACAGGCATGCACCACCATGCCAGGCTAATTTTTGTATTTTTAGTGGAGACGGGATTTCACCATGTTGGCCAGGCTGATCTCGAACTCCTGACCTCAAATGACCCAACCACCCTGACCTCCCAAAGTGCTGGGATTACAGGTGTGAGCCACCGTGCCCAGCCTACTTTATTTCCTTTTTAAAAAATTTAATTCACGTTTCATAATAATCCTCTCCCTTCCCCCTTTTAGAGACAGGGTCTTACTCTGTCCCTCAGGCTGGACTGCAGTGGTGCAATCATGGCTCACTACAGCCTTGAACTCCTGGGCTCAAGCTATCCTCCTACCTCAGCCTCCTGAGTAGCTGGGACTACAGGCATGCACCACTGTGCCTGGCTATTTTTTTTAAATTTTTTTTTATAGAGATGAGGGTCTCACTAAGTTGCCCAGGCTGGTCTCAAACTCCTGAGCTGAAGTGATCCTCCTGCCTTGGCCTTCCAAAGTGCTGGGACTACAGGGTGAGCCACCGTGCCCAGCCCTTTCCCCCTTTGTAATGATGTTTCATTTGGTTTGGGCCACCATAACACTGTTCTTAAATAATATAACAATGAATGGATTTAAATACAGCGATTAGGTTCATAATAAAGATGGGCTGTCTGTGGTGGTGGAGGGGCCCACGGAGCTCCGGCAGGTGGGTAGCACTGCCTGCTCCCTATTGCATCCCCCAGGGAATCCCGGTGTGTGTGTGTGTGTGTGTGTGTGTGTGTGTGTGTGTGTGTGTGTGTGTGTGTGTGTGTGTGTGTGTGTGTGTGTGTGTGTGTGTGTGTGTGTGTGTGTGTGTGTGTGTGTGTGTGTGTCTCTCTCTCCCAGGGCTGGTGGTCTTGCTACCAGACACCTGGAGCCCCTCTGCCAGCTGCTTTGAGCTTGGCTGAAAATGAGCTTGGTCTGCTTCTCTCACCTGCTGTGATTAAGGAGGGGCCACTCCTTGGGACGGAAGGGCTTGTCCATGGCTTTCTTCATCCACCCCTCCAGCCTTGCATTCCCACAATCTGTACTTAGGCCTTGAGACTCAGGCTGTCTCAGGGTGTCACCTTCATTCCCGTGGCTCTGTAGTAACCTGTTTTGTGTTGCTGTAAAGGAATGCCTGAGGCTGGGTCATTTATAAAGAAAATAGATTTGGCTCACAGTTCTGCAGACTGTACAAGAAGCTTGGCACTAGCATCTGCTTCTGGTGAGGGCCTCAGGAGGCTTCCAATGAAGGCCAGACATGGTGGCTCATGCCTGTAATCCCAGCACTTTGGGAGGCCAAGGCAAGCAGATCACTTGAGGCCAGGAGTTCGAGACCAGCCTGGCCAACATAGCGAAACCTCATCTCTACTAAAAAATACAAAAATTAGCTGGGCGTGGTGGCAGGTGCCTGTAATTTCAGCTACTTTGGAGGCTGAGGCGGGATAATTGCTTGAACCTGGGAGGTGGAGGTTGCAGTGAGCCGAGATTGCGCCACTGCCCTCCAGCCTAAGCGACAGAGTGAGACTGGGTCTCAAAAAAAAAAAAAAAAAAATCCAATCAAGGCAGAAGGCAAAGGGGGAGTCAGTGTCATGTGGCAAGAGAGGAAGGAAGTGGAGGAAGTGCCAGGCTCTTTTAAGCAATCAGCTCTCACCCATTCATTACTGTGTGGAGGGCACCAAGGCATTCGTGAGGAATCCACCCCCAAGACCCAGACACCTCCCACGAGGCCCCACCTCCAACACTGGAGGGCCACATTTGGACATGAGATTTGGAAGGGACAAATATCCAAACCATATCAGGCGCCAACAGGGTTAAAGAACAAACCTTACCTGTTAACCCATCTTGGGGTTTCTGATGTGCTTGGCTTCGTTAATAATTTAGTGAGGTGGACAGGATTGGATTGATTCTCCCCCAAATCAATACACAAATGATTATTGCTTGAGGGTACTTCTGAGTGCTTCAGCAAGGCCGAGGGAGCTTTTTGGTTGAAAACGGGAACTGCACTCAGCACTCGAAGTTCCTGCAGAGAAGGTTATGTAAACCAAGGGGCGACCTGCTGCTAACATTTTCATTGCAATAAAACACTTTTTTTTTTGGAATGGTGCTTTTATGACATACTTACTATCACCGTTTCAGGCCCATAATTTTAAAATTACTGCTCAATATTGAAGGTGAAATGATTTTACTGCCGCTGGTCTATTAAGGTTCTAGGAACTGGCTGCAGCTTGGAGAGTGTCTATGGCTGGATGCACTTGGGCACACCGTGCCGATTGCCCCTGACGTGCCTGCAGACACAGCAGGCTGGATGGGTGTGCTGTGGCTGGGTGTGTCCGGGCACTCCCACAGGCGAGCAGGCACTCAGCTCTGAGCTTTGCAGTTCCCACCTGGACTGACCAAACTCCACCGCACCTCCCGGCCCCTGCCCCCCGCCCTGGCCACTGCCCTGGGATTGCAGAAATGCTAGGAAGCTGCACTGAAGTGGAAGCAGCAACCCTGGCCGGCTGCCCCACCCCATTGAGCTCAGGAGGAAATGCCGTGATTGCAACCATATATGTTGCCAGTTTATTTGTAGTATTTTAAATTTATTTATTTTTATTATTTATTTATTTATTTATTTATTTATTTACTGAGATGGAGTCTTGCTCTGTCGCCAGGCTGGAGTGCAGTGGTGCGATCTGGACTCACTGTAACCTCCACCTCCCGGGTTCAAGTGATTCTCCTGCCTCAGCCTCCCACGTAGCTGGGACTACAGGTGCGCGCCACCAGGCCTGGCTCATTTTTTGTACTTTTAGTAGAGATGGGTTTCACCATGTTGGTCAGGATGGTCTTGAACTCCAGACCTCGTGATCCACCCACCTCGGCCTCCCAAAGTGCTGGGATTACAGGCGTGAGCCACCGCGCCTGGCCTTAAATTTATTATTATTATTATTATTATTATTATTTTTTTGAGAGAGAGTCTCGCTCTGTTGCCAGGCTGGAATGCAGTGGCACAATCTCGGCACACTGCAACCTCTGCCTCCCAGGTTCAAGGGATTCTCCTGCCTCAGCCTCCCAAATAGCTGGGATTACAGGCGTGCGCCTCCAGACCCAGCTAATTTTTGTATTTTTAGTAGAGATGGGGTTTCACCATGATGACCAGGCTGGTCTCAAACTCCTGGCCTGAAGTGGTCTGCCCACCTTGGCCTCCCAAAGTGCTAGGATTACAGGCATGAGCCACTGCTTCTGGCCTTGTATTTTTCTTTGATTTTGTTTTGTTTTTTTGTTTGTTTGTTTTTTATGGTAAAGGACACATGAAATTTACTATTTTAACTCTTTGTAGCTGTACAGTTTAGTGGCATTAAATACATTCACATTGTTGTACAACCATCCACACATCCATCTCAAGAACTCTTTTAATTTTCCCAAGCTGAAACTCCTTACCCATTAAATAACTCTCTATTTGCCCGTCCTCTCAGCCCCTGGCAACCATCATTCTGTTTATTGTCTGTATGAATTTGACTATGCAAGGTGCCCCTGTAAGTGGAATCAGACAATATTTGTCCTTTTGTGACTGGCTTATTTCTCTTGGCATAATGTCCTCAAGTTTCATCCATGTCATAATATGTGTCAGAATTTCCTTCTGTTAAGACTGAATAGGTGGCTCACGCCTGTAATCCCAGCACTTTGGGAGGCCGAGGCAGGTGGATCACCTGAGGACAGGAGTTTGAGAACAGCCTGGCCAACGTGGCAAAACACTGTCTCTACTAAAAACACAAAAATTAGCCGGGCGTGGTGGCGTGCGCCTGTAATCCCAGCTACTCAGGAGGCTGAGGCAGGAGAATCGCTTGAACCTGGGAGGTGGACGTTGCAGTGAGCTGAGATTGCACAACTGCACTCCAGCCTGGGCGACAGAGCAAGATTCTGTCTAAAAAAAAAACCCCAAAAAACAAAGAAACAAAAAACTGAATAATATTCCATTGTATGGATGGACCACATTTTGCTTATTCATTCATCATCCATCAAGGAACACTTGGTTACTCCCACCTGGTGGTCATTGTGAATGATGACGCAATGAACATGGGTGCACAAGGATCTGTCTGAGTCCCTGCTTTCAATTCTTCTGGGTATACACCCTGAAGTGGAATGGCTGGATTGCATGGTAATTCCATTTTTAATTTTTTAAGGAACCAGTATACTGGTTTCCACAGTAGCCGCACCATTTTATACTCCCACCAGCAACGCACAAAAATGTCAGTTTCTCCACATCCTTGCCAACATGTGTTGTTTTCTGTGTATTCCACCCCTGCCCCCCACCGTAGCCAGCCTAATGGATGCAAAGTGGTATCTCTTTGTGATTTTGATATTTTTAATTCAAATAAACCTTAGCACCTGTATTAGTCTGTTTTCACACTGCTGTTAAAGACATACCGGAGACTGGGTAATTTATAAAGGAAAGAGGTTTAATGGACTCACAGTTCCATACGGCTGGGGAGTCCTCACAGTCATGGTGGAAGATGAAGGAAAAGCAAAGAGACTTCTTACATGTCAGCAGGCAAGAGAGGACTTGTGCAAGGGAACTCCTCTTTATAAGACCATCAGATCTCATCAGATTCATTCACTATCACAAGAACAGCATGGGAAAGACCCACCCCCATCATCCAATTACCTCCCACCAGGTCCCTCCCTCAACACTTGGGAATTGTGGGAGTTACAGTTCAAGATGAGATTTGGGTGGGAACACAGCCAAACCATATCAACACCCTTTCTCAAAAGCTCCATTTTTTCTCTTCTTTTCTTTCTTGTCCTTTCACCATCTTACTCCAAAGTTGGACATTAACTTCTGTTCAGAAATCCCACAGTCACAGGCCCTCATGTTAATTTCTACCCAAATGGCTGAGCTTTTCAAATGTCACTGGAGAAACATGGATTTTAATGTATACAGGGCCGGGTGCGGTGGCTCACTCCTGTAATCCTAGCACATTGGGAGGCCAAGGCGGGTGGATCATTTGAGGTTAGGAGTTCAAGACCAGCCTGGTCAATATGGTGAAACCTCGTCTCTACTAAAAATACAAAAATTAGCTGGGCATGGTGGTGCATGCCTGTAATCCCAGCTACTCAGGAGGCTGAGGCAGGAGAATCGTTTGAACCCAGGAGGCAGAAGTTGCAGTGAGCCAAGATCACGCCATTGCACTCCAGCCTGGGTGACAGAATGAGACTCTGTCTCAAACTAACAAACAAAAATAATAATAAAAAAATGTATACGAGAGCAAAATAGCCATTTAGAAGACATCATCCTGTGAGGCACCTCTGCTAGGGTTCTGGGATGGATCAAGGCTACAACAAACCGTGATCACACCACTGCGCAAAGCATTTCAGGACAGTTTCTGCCCAAGGAGAGACTGGGCAGACAGACCTTCCTCTTTCACTGCTGGTCCCAGGTGCTGGCAGTTCTCTCCAAGGGGACCCTGGAGACCTGGGGGTCCATCAGTATGTCCATGTGCTGGAGCGGCTCCTGGCAGGATCAAGAACTTCCCTCCAAACGCTCTCTGGCTTGACTATTTGCCTGATGGAACAGGCAGAAGGATAGAAATTAGCTCTGGGGGGAGTGGAAACATTCTGAGGCCAGAGCAAGCTGGTGATGAGGTGGGCCTGGAGAACGTGGCAGGCAGGGCTATTCCACAGGATCATGCAGCTTGAGCTAAAAACTTTGAAGTCTGTTCTGGAGCGTTTTCAGCAGTGGGACTGAACAAATTTGCATGTTAAAAATGGGAGCAATGAATTGAGAGGCAAGGGACAACATGGAGGGAGGCGTCTGTGGAGGTCCAGGAGAGAGGAGATGGTGGCTGGGACCAGTGAGGTGGTCATGGTGATGGAGAAAGGTGGGTAGATTTGAGATACATCATGGGGACCAGCAGGTTGTAGTGATGGATTGGATGTAGGGAGATTGGAGTAAAAATTATCAACTCAGTAATGGACGTGGCCATGAACTGAGTAGGGCACATTAGAAGAGGGGCAGATGTGGGGGTGAGGGGTGTCTGGTCTATGGCTCAGCTAGAATAATGAGAGGTTTGCCCTCTTGGAAGTCACCTGTGATAAACTTGGGCAGGTGATCATAAAACAATCTTTTCAGTTTTATTTGCCAAAGCCACTTTTGGCCTTTGACCTTCAAATAGATTGTAGGATTTTTGTTGTTGTCATTGTTTTTGAGGCAGGGTCTCACTCTGTTGCCCAGGCTGGAGTGCAGTATGCGATCATGGCTCGCTGCAGCCTCAAACTCCTGGGCTCAAGCAATCCTCCCACCTCAGCTTCCTGAGTAGCTCAGACTACAGATGCATACCACCATGCCCAGCACATTTAAAATTTTTTTTTTTGTAGAGCCAGGGTCTTGCTATGTTGCCCAGGCTAGTCTCGAATTCCTGACCTCAAGTGATCTGCCCACCTCGACCTCCCAAAGTGCTGGGATTACAAGTGTGAGCCACCATGCCTGGCTGGTTCTAGTTATTTGAAATCAGGAAAGACACTGACCATTCAACACAGAGTGCTCTCCATTAGTGTCTGGTAAGCAGCTGGATAAGAGAGCGCTTAAGTTTGCATCTGCCTGTGGATGAATGTTGGGGGAGGAAGTGGGACTCTCCTGTGTCATTGGTTTCTTCTGTGTCACATGAGGGGTTGGGGTATGTGGCTGATGAGTGGGCAATGGTGGTGGCCCTCTCATTTGGGATGGAGTGGGGACTTACATGGGATGCCTCTGTGTCCCTTCCGTCTCGTCTCTGCATGTCCTCTGGCTCCTCACTCCTGGAGCAGATTCCTGAAGGCATCACTGGCCCACAGTGAGTGTGACAGCAGCTTTGCTTCCTCCTAACTGGGAAGGCCAGCTTCTTGCCAGGAAGCCCCTGCTCTCATGTCTGAGCCCCTCTGCCCCACCACTGCTCCCTCACCTGCCCCAGCCAGTCAGTTCCCATGTTCTGGGTCCATGCCCACCATCTCCTTCCCAGTACTGAATTCTCCACTAGTTAGAAGCTTTTGGGTTGTGATGAATAGACACGTTCTGGATATAGCTTTAGTCAATGAGGGAGGTTTATGAAAAGGTTTCAGAGGTGGAGAGATCCAGGCGATTGCAGCTAGGGTGGAAGAGTGTTGAAGCAGAGACAGGAATACCAGGAACCTTTCCAGAAGTGGTGAGAGGGCAGTGGGGGAGAGGACTGGGCCAGAGCTGCATTGGGGACCCCCAGCAAGGGTCTCGCCTGGCACAGCAACCTCTAGGGGGCACTAGACCATCATGAGACAAACGGCAAATGGGGTGTCAGATAGCCAAGGTCTCAATATGGGCCGGGAGTAGGATAGGGGAGTGAGGCACTCACCTTGGGCGCAGAATTGAAGGAAGTGCCAAAAAACTCAATAATGAAGATAAATCAGCTTTAATGCAAATTTTTTTGTGTGTGCAATAGGGACAGTTGTTTCCAATCAGCCCAAGGTTCCTGGGTACCTTGGCCATTTCTTGCCGTATGGGTTTATGAGGGTTCACAATGGGATGTGCATAGATTGGGGAGCATGGAAATTTAGATAAAGTCATGTTGCGATTGTAGAGCTTTTCTTAGCCTTTCCACTTGGTTCAAAATATGGGAGGATATTTTGATAAGTGTGTCTAGGGGCTCACATTTTTCTTTTGCTTCAGCCTCCAACATGGTTCCCATATTGGTCATTGGTCTGGACCCTAGATTCCTTACATAACGTGCAAAACATGCATTGAAGCAGGCAGCATCTTCAGCAAAACCGCATATTTTGGCCAGGTGTGGTGGGTCCTGTCTGTAACCCTGGCACTTTGGGAGGCTGAGGCAAGAGGATCCCTTGAGTCCAGGAGTTTGAGGTTGCAGTGAGCCATGATCACACCACTGCACTCCAGCCTGGGCAACAGAGCAAGGCCTTGTCTCTACAAAAAAATGAAAAAATTAGCCTGACATGGTGGTGCACACCTGTCATCCCACCTACTTGGGAGGCTGAGGTGGGAGGATTGCTTGAGCCCAGGAGTTTGAGGGTACAGTGAGCTATGGTTGCAGCTCTGCACTCTAGCCTGGGTGAAAAAGTGAGACTCTGTCTCTAAAAAAACTAAGAAGCAGCTGCAGCAGCAGCAGCAGCAACAACAACAACAAACGAACAAACCGCAGATCCACCCTACCATTGCCCCTGCCTCTGTTGAGCATTTTTGCCATGCGTAAATAAATGCCTGCTCTTCCGCAGTCAGCAGTCTGAGGAAATTCTGAAACCAAATTACACATAGGCTAGTGCTCTATGGCATCAATATGTAATGTATCTTGTTATTTGATTTTTACATCTTTAATACATTTCCTAAGAAGTCTGCTTTGGAAAAATCACCAAAGGAATTAGAAGAGAGAGAATAAGAGAACCCAGAAAAACTAAAAGGATTTTTCTTCCCCCCATTTTTTATTAAAATCCAATCAACCTGCACAGTGCGAGTGAATGAGTGAGTGACTGTCTACGCTTTCACTAACGGACCATCAGTTTCTCTCAACCTTCTCTCCATAAACGGAGAATATCAAATGAGGATCTGGGGGTGTTAGAAAAGGGTTGGGAGCCTCAGCTCAGGTTGGTGGGCCCGCTGTGCCATGGAGCCTTTGGGGACCTCTGATTTCACATCCGTCTTGGCCCTAAATGGCCTTCTCAAACCTTCCCCCTGTCTCTCCTGGTTCCTGCCTCATTGGACTCAACCTCTTGGTGGGCAGCTCTCCAGAGGGCACCCCCAGCCTAAGAAGCAGGCCTCCTCCCAAGTCCCCGGCCTCACGAGGATAGTGGGTAACAGGGTGGGCTCAGGGGGACCTGGGAGATCTCCAGAGGCCTCTGGTGTGTTCACCAATGTCCCCTGACAGGTCTTGCTCGGCACAAGGGGTTCCTCTTAGAGATGTGACAGGGCACTTGGACTGTGGCAAATGAAAGAAGCGGAGGGGCAGGAACAGGGACACCTCACGAAGAAGACAGGCCTTAGCCTTGTGCCACCCCTATGAGGTCCCCTAAGCAGCCCTCTCTCTCCCACCTTTTCCCAATCCTCGCTCCCCGGCCCTCCCCAGCACAGCCGGCTCCAGGAGGAATCAATTCGTGGGCCCGGGAGGAGGCCAGGCGAGCACCGGATGCCTGGAGCGCTAGGCTGGAGCGCGGGGAGCGCGGCGGGGGGCACGGGCAGGGCGGGGCTGGTGCGCAGAGCTGTCCAGCACCCCGAGGCGGGGCGTGCGCCCCCGGCCCGCCCCAGCCGCCTCCGCCCGCCCAGCCAGCGCCACTGCGGCTCGGCGGGCGCGTCACGTGGCTGGCGCAGCGCGGCCTCTAGGCTCCGGGCGCGGGCGAGGGGCCGGGCGGGAGGACTGACAGACCCACGGACGCTCTACCGGCGGCATCCGGCCGGGCGGGCTGAGCGCAGCGCGGGGCGGCCCGGGGACGCCGGGGCCGGGCGGGCTGCGCGCCGCGGGGCATGGGCGCGCCGGGGGTCCCCGGGCCCAGGCCGGCCGCGGCGGGGCTCCCGGGGCGCGGGGGCAGCGGCGGGCGGGGGTCTTCCCTGGCGGCCGCCGCTGAGACCCCGCGGGGCCCGTGACGCCGCGGCCGATGTGGCCCCGCGCGCGCTACGGGCCTGCACCGCCACCGCACAAAGACGCCTCGGGAGCCGCCGCCTGCACCCGGGCCGCAGCAGCCACGCCAGCCGGAGCCCGAGCCCTAGCCCGAGCCGCAGCCAGAGCCAGAGCCGGAGCCGCAGCCGGAACCGGAGCCGGAGCCGCGGGGCAGGAGGCGGCGCCCGCGGGCGGCCGGGCCCGGCATGGAGAAGCGCGCGGCCGCGGGGCTGGAGGGCGCGCCGGGCGCCCGGGCGCAGCTGGCCGTCGTCTGTCTGGGTGAGTGGGCCGCGCGGGCCGGGCAGATCCGGGTCCCCCGCGTGGCAGTCCGCGCCGCGCCCTGACCGACCCCCTCTCCGGCCGCGGCATCCCGAGGCCCCGCACCGCGGTGGCTCCCGCGCGGAGACCCAGAGAGCGGCCAGCACCGCTTGCCCGCCTGGCCCCGGGCCTGGGAGGGCGACTCTGGTGGCGCAGCCCCGGCTCCCGCCCCGCTCGGAGTAGCGCCCGCAGCCCGGGCTGAGCGCTGGCAGGCGGCCCTTCGTGCAGGCGGCAGCCTTCAACCCGGCCCGCCCGCGCTGAGCCTGGAGGCGAGGGGGCCCCGGGAGCTGGGGACAAAGGCCAGGCCGGCTGTCCCCTGAAGAAGAAACTGTTTCCGGCCCGGAGTTGGGGTGGGGGCTGGTGTAAGCCGCAGATGGGGACTCGGGGTGCGGGGCAGGGCTGGAGGAGGGTGCCAGTGTGGAGGCGGCTTCCAGGGGACTCCTGTTTTCCCTTTGTGTCTCTCAGCCCCCGGGCAGGCCTGTTCAGTTTAGGAGGGTGCTTGGGTTGGGCCGGGGACCGGTCAAGGCCAGGCATGGGGTGGGAGGGGCTCCCGCCCTGTTCGGGAGTTTTTCTGTCCAGCTTTCCAGCGCTCTGTGTAGGCGAGAGGAGAAGGAGTTAAATCCCCAACACACATGGCTCCTTTATTTACTGTGATGAAGGAGGGAGGCCATTATAAGAACTGGGGGTCATTAGGGGACACCCTGTGATGTCACCAGTGAAGGCTCTGTAACCTGACAGGTTTGCTGAAGCCACTGAAATGACAAAGTAATCACCCCCAGGCCTCAGGGAGCTCCGAGGCCCGTGCCCCAGCTGTGTGAGCCTGGCTCAATGGGAATGTGCCACTGGGGAGCCTTGAGGGTGTAACCCCAGGGCGCCCACCCCAACCTCGGTGCGGGGTCATGTGTGCTGGGCTCTGAGCTGCTGGGTGCTGGCATCCCTGGTGAGCAGGGCAGGGGGACAGGCGCTCCGTGCTCAGGAACTTTGGCCTGGCTCTGTCCAGGGGGCCTGGGTGTCCTGGGTGGGGGCAGCGGTTCCTACTTCCTGGCCAGGCGGGATCTGACCCGCATCCTGAACCGCGGGAAGTTGGGCTTCCCCCCACCCCCACCCGACTCTGGGCCCGTAACCCCCCACCCCGCCCGGGCCAGAGCAGAAGGTGAAAGTAAGGGCCAAACCCCATGGAGGTGGGCGCTTGAGGGGTGGCTTTCCTTCTCAAGGTCAGCGTGGCATGGGGGAAGAGGATGGTTCCGTCACTAGCTGCGTGCCCTGTAAATGGGGATTATCAGAACTGCCTCCCCTCCTGCCCCCGCTGCTGCTGGGCGAGCAAAGCCCCTTGGAGGGGGAAGCCCTTCAAAGTTGTAGGAGCAGGCCAGGGCACGGTGGCAGGTGCCTGTAATCCCAGCACTTTCGGAGACCAAGGCAAGAGAATTTTGCTTGAGGCCAGGAGTTTGAGACCAGCCTGAGCAACACAGTGAGACCTCATCTCTACAAAAATAAAAAATAAAAAAATAACCAGGCATAGTGGTGCACACCTGTAGTTCTAGCTACTTGGGAGGATCAGGTGGGCGGATTGCTTGAGCCCAGGAGTTTGAAGCTGCAGTGAGCTATGCACTCCAGCCTGGATAACAGAACTGGAGGCAGGAGGTGGGGGTGAGGTGGTAGGGGCCCTCTTGATGGGCAGTCTTGGGCTGCGCTCTGGGCCTTGCCCTGTAAGAGGAAGGGGACCAGCGGGCCAGCCTTGGGTTTAGCTGTGGTGTCCCTCATGGGCTGCTGCTGGTCCCCAGCAGGTATGTGGGACCCCTGACCCTTTCTTTGTATCTCCCACAGTGAACATCTTTCTCACCGGGAGACTCAGCAGTGCGGTTCCTGCCTTAGGTAAGTAAGCATTTTCTCTCCTTCCTCCACTCCTTCGGTCCCTTTTGGGTGAGTGGTCCCTGAGGACAGGCCTTCAGGGTCCTGGCACTACCCCGAGTTCCTGTGTGCATCTTTTCTACATCACAAAGGAGCTGTTTGGCTTTGGACAGGCTTCAACTTGTCTGAGCCTCAGTTTCCTCACCTGTAAAGGAGATGAAATAACAAGGTCTACTCAAAACCTGGCTCTTAGTATTCCATGAGCCAGTAAGGCAAGCTCTTAGTGCGGTGCCTGGCACGCGGTGGCTTTATACCACTGGCAAGCTGCTGAGGGTCCTGTGGAATTGACATCTTGTGCCTCACCCAGGCCGTGGGCTTCCTAGGATTTAATTTATAGGGGTATGACTGAGGGGTGACACAAAGAGGCCCGTGCCAGGGAAAGAAGGCTTTATTAATTTTCTTGAAAGGAGGGGACATGCCACGCCATGCAGGGCCACCTGGGAATTACTAGATTTGGACAAGCAGGAGCAGGGGTGGAAGAAAGGTGTAAGTTAGAAGCTGCATCACAGCTTCAATGGGAAAGTCGAGACATCCAGGTGCTGTGGCTCACGCCTGTGATCCCAGCACTTTGGGAGGTGAACAGAGGTGGGTGGATTGAGTGAGCTTGGGAGTTCGAGACCAGCCTGGCTATCATGGCGAAACCCCACCTCTACTAAAAAGTAGCTATAATCCCATCTACTCGGGAGGCTGAGGCAGGAGAATCGCTTGAACCTGGGAGGCAGAGGTTGCAGTGAGCTGAGATCACATCACTGTACTCCAGCCTGGGCAACAGAGCAAGACTCTGTCTCTTAAAAAAAAAAAAAAGAAAGTCAAGGCAGGGCAGAGTAAACAGTTTAGGATTGGCTGGATTGAGTCATTCTGCTGGGCTTGGGCTATGGGGGTGCCCACTGGTTGCCTGGTAGTGGGTCTGGGGGTGCTTCAGGGAAGGGAAGATATTGGCTTGGTGTGGGAGGTTAGATAAGAAGGTGGGTGGAGGGCGTGGCCTAGCATCAGTGGCAGGTGAAAGGTGAGTTTCAGGCAGCTGACTTGCAAGAGAGAGGTAAACATTTTGGCCAAAAGTACATACAGAATCCGAGAGGACACAGTGAGCACGCTGCCCCCGCCTCTACCTGTTGGCGTGGGTCTGTCCAGCCGCTGGCTGTCTTTAAGCTCTAGCCTAGTCCCGAGCACAGCAAAGACCATCAAGAGCTGGAGGGGCGGCCAAGCCCATCCATCCTCCACTACTGGAGTTAAGGGGCTGCTGGGGTTGGCAAGTGGATAAGCCCAGGCCCCCCGGGGCCCTCAGTGCCTCCTGGAGAGTCTGAGAGGGGCCTCAGGGAGCCTGTTCTATCGTTGATAAGCCCCCATAGACCTCTGCATCTCTTGCTAATTCCGCCTATATACTGCCATTTCCAACAACCCATAAAAAGGTATTAAAGTAAGCATAAGTATTTCCATAAAAATGTTAAGTCTGGTTGGGTGTGGTGGCTCATGCCTGTAATCCCAGCACTTTGAGAGGCTGAGGCAAGAGAATGCTTGAGTCCTGGAGTTTGAGACCAGCCTGAACAACATAGTGAGACTCCATCTCTACAAAAAAAAATCTGAAAATTAGCTGGGCACGGTGGCATGTGCCTGTAGTCTTAGCTACTCGGGAGACTGAGGCAGGATGATCGCTTGAGCCCAGGAGTTTGAGATTGTAGTGGGCTATGATGGCTCCACTGTGCTCCAGCCTGGGTGACAGAGAGAGACCCTGTCTGTAAAACCAAAACCAAAACCTGAGGTCAAGGTGCAGCCAGGAAGAACAATGGGGGCCTCTGACTTGTTTGTTGCCTGCTGCTCTGCTCGGTGGGGCAGGAGGTGCCTGGGTTTCTAGTTCTGTGCAGGGCCCGGCTTGCTGGAGAAAGGACCCAGAGCTGTCAGGCAGCGGGACTCCTGCTGTGGTCGAAGGGGAGGCCCAGGGTGCACAGAAGCTGTGCTCACTGGCTCCTCTGGCAGGCTTGGGCCTCTTTCCCTCTCTCTCCGCCCTGAGCTGTGCTCTCAGGAGCCCGGCCTCCTCTGATGCTTTGGGCTGGCCCAGGGCCGGACCTTGCTCAGTGCTGACCTAGCCCCAGCCCTGTCTGCTGTCCCGGTCCACACAGCTGATGGTGGCCCAGTCTCCCATTCCAATTTCCAGGAAAAGGCTGACTGGCCCAGCCTGGGTCAGATGTCTGTGGCCATGGTAGAGTCAGGGGAAGGGGGAATGAGGGTGTCACAACTTATGAATGTGAGCTCCAGGACACCCTCCTGCTGGTGGGTGTGTCACCCCAAATGTGCATATACTCCACTTTTAGAAAAGTGCTTCCCCGGGGACTAGGGCCACTCATGGAGCTTGGGCGAAGAGGACACTGTCCAGGTCCTTGTGTTTGGTTGTCCTTAGCTGTCAAGACCTCAGGCACCAGCAGGGTCCACGTTGCCAAACTCTAGGGGCTGCTATTCACCCCTGGTGCCCTCTGTGATGGGAGCTGCACGCCCAGCGTGCAAGGCCATGGGTGGTGGTCTGGGACCCTAGCTGTCCCAGAGTCCACTTCTGACACCTCCAGCATTACCACCTGCAGGTGGCCCAAGGTACCCACCTCTCACCACGGCTCCATGACTCTGCATTTCCAGGGCTTTCCCTGGGATTCGTGCTGTGTGGGACCCTGGATTGGGAAACATTCCCCCAGCCCCTTCTCCACCCTCACTAGGCTCAGTTGCTCCAGAGGGTCTGGCAGGGCTGCCTGGGGAGCTCACAGGTTTTTACCCCTCAGCAAACCCCATCCTAAGCCCAGGTATGTCGGGCCCTGACTGGTCAGAACACCTCCTGCATCCCCCCGGCCTCTGGGCTCAGCCCTGAAGCTACTGTGGCCCCAACGGGGAGGGCCTGGGCAGGGGCTTCATGCAGTTTGCAGGCAGCTGGCAGCTTCCCCGGCACGTCTGGGGTGGGACTCCCAGCTCCCCGTCGTCGGATTACACCAGGCAGGTTGGCAGGGGTATTGATCAACTTTGGAAATTGGATCTGCAAATTGTGCTTCCTCAGGCCTTGCAGTGTCCTGTCAGGAATATTTGATGACTCTTTGGACCAGGAAAGGACACCTGCCCGAAAGTGCCCAGTCATTCCTTCCCTACTTATGTGGGCCACTGTGGCTTTGAGGGCCCAGGCCATCTTCTGCCTGAGAGAAGGCAGGTCACCTCCAGCTGAAGCTCAGACAGACCTCTCGACAGCCCCCAACACCTCCGAACCCCTCCCTCTTCCCCATTATCCTGCAAATCTTGCAGTCCTCCCATCTCCCCTCACTGCCTGCCCGCTGCTACACAGCCTGTCATGAACCTCACCTCCACGAGGCATTCCTGGAGATCCCCCTCCTCATTGGCAACCCCTGACCCCGTCCCCCACCACATGCACGTCTGCCTCAGGTCAAGCAGGGTTCTTGCCTAGGCTGGGCATGGTGGGGCACACCTGTAGTCTCAGCACTTTGGGAGGCTAAGGTGGGAGGATCACTTGAGCCTGGAAGTTGAGGCTGCAGTGAGCTGTGATCGCACCACTGCACTCCAGCCTGGGAGACAGAGCAAGATCTTGTCTCAGAAAAAAAAAAAAAAAAAAAAAAAGGAGTCCCTGCCTAGAACTTGCAGCTCCCTGCACAGAGCCCAGCCTCCCTCCTGCCTCCCATCCCCTCTGCATGAGGCTGCACTGCTGCTGCACCCATCTTGGTCTCTGCCAACCCGCTTTGGAGAAGAGCAAACAGTTTAACCAAGTTTCCCTGATGTGGAAATTTCCGGGGGACGCCCAGGGGTGAGGCTGTTTGGAGGCACCCGTTGTCAGGGTTTTGCTGAGAGGCAGAGCAGCTGGCAGTTGTCCCTTCCTCTGCTCCTGATGTGGCTGGTGGCCTCCCAACCCCTGATGAAGGGGTCAGACATAGGTCTACGAGGGAGAAGGGTTCTGGCTGAGGTGAGTAGGAAGAGAGAAAGGTGGCAGGTGACACCTGGCTTTTCCCAGAAAGCGTGGGTGAGACACCTGGCCCCCAAGGGCCCCAAGGAGAGGGGCAGGTCTATGTCTGTCCCCTAGGAGAGGCCTCTGGGGCTGGCTAGGAATGGACAGCGCCTTGCCCTGCCCCCGGCCTTGTCCTCCAGGACAGGGGACCTCACAGGTTTTTACCCCTCAGCAGAAAGGTGAACAGGGTAGGTTCCCAGCCATGCTGACTCAGAGGCTGACACTTCAGCTTAGCATGCGCTTTAGAGATGCAATATGGGGGACCATACCACTCCAGCCTCACTGGGCCTTCCCTTCTGTGGAACCTCCTGTTTGGCCCCCTCCAATGGGAAAGATCTCTTCTTTTGGATTTCCTTATTTTTTAAAAATTTTTTTGGAGAAAAAGTCTTGCTCTATCACCCAGGCTGGAGTGCAGTGGTGTGATCTTGGTTCACCACAACATCCGCCTCCTGGGTTCAAGCGATTCTCCTGCCTTGGCCTCCCGAATAGCTGGGATCACAGATGCCCAGTACCACACCTGGCTAACATTTGTACTTTTAGTAGAGATGGGGTTTTGCCATGTTGGTCAGGCTGGTCTCAAACTCCTGACCTCAAATGATCCCCCCACCTCGGCCTCCCAAAGTGCTGAGACTACAGGCGTGAGCCACTGCACCCGGCCTCTTTTGGATTTCTTAACCCTATACCTTCCAAGGAATCCCAGTTCAGGACCTCAGGGCTCTGTGAGGTCCTCATGGCCAGTAGCCTCACCCGGCAAAGGGAACCAGGCTGGGGCCGGGGCCACTTTGCATGTTTGGGTGGCTGCACCCTGAGACTCCTTTCTGGTAGTTTATCTCCTGCCCTTCCGGGCTGGGAGCAGGGTGTACAGTGCCCTATTTCTGGGGCAGGATCGGAGGCTCATTGTGGGGGCTGCCTCCCAGGGCCATGTGTGAGTTCCAGGTGGAGAGGCGCTGGCTTGTACCTCACTGACCCGGGACTGTCAAGGGTCTGATGCTGACGCGGTGGTGGCCAGCCTTGCTTTAGGACCAAGAGTTCTGTTCTTATCCTTGATGCTCTCATGAGTTGTCCATGGGGGTTACCAGCTCCCTATTCGTCACAGTCCTGGCTCACCTGAGCCTTCATGGTCCTAGTAGGCCTCCAGGGGAAGGGGCTTCAGCTCTCAGCTTATGGCTCCAGCTGCCCAGCAGGTCCTCAGACGGACCCGTCCACTCAGGGACCCACATCTCTGGAGCACCTGCCATGCGTTAGGCACTGTGCAGGGTCCCGGGACATGGCACGGCCCTGCCTGCCTGTGTGACGTTCATCCATCAGTCCCAACAACAAAAGGGAAATGCTCTGTGGCCGAGGCTGGGGGGAGGGATGGAAGGCTGGAGCTCTGCGGGGGGCAGCCTGGAGGGCTTCCCTGGGAAGGGGACCTCGGAGCTGGGGGTGGAAGCTGAGGAGTCCGTGAACGGGATAAGAAGGTGGGGATGGCACCCACTAGGGACCACCAGGGCCTCCAGGGCAAAGTCCCCTCCAATGTGAGAGATCGGAGAGGTCCGGGGGGCTGGGGGTTATGGGAGGGATGAGGCAGAGTGTGGGGCAGGGAGGGGGCTGGGGCTGCTGCAGTGAATTGTGGTTTTGTTCTGAGAGCATGGGAGGCAGCCAGAGGGCTCTCCTTCCTTTCCTGCAGCTGGGTGCCAGAGAGTCTTGCTGAGAACCAGAGAGAACTCGGCTTGCAAGGTCACGGTGCCAGGGGCCAGCCATGGGAGAGTGAGGAGAGAGTGTCACTGGGCTCGGGAAAAGGGTCGTCCCTCGCCTCAGTTTTTCCATCTGCAAAATGGGCCCTGCCCTCATCTCAGGCTGTTGTGAGAATCAGATGGACCAGCGCGGGGAAGGGTCAGGGTGCTGTGGGGTGGGAGGTATGGTCAAGTGCAGGGGCCAGCCGCCTGGTCCTGGGAGGGCCAGGGCACAGCGGGGCAGGGCAGGCTCACCACACTGTCCTGGATGGTTTAGAAGCAGAGAGCATGGAGAATGGATGGATTAAAGCAAGGCCCACAGGGCTGGGCATGGAGGGCTCCTCCTTTGAGCTGGCGGGTGTGATGCTTTGCTCAACCTGAGCGGTATACAGTTGGCACTCCACGAGTGCATGCTGGCTCAGTGCTGCAGTGAGAAGCTGAGGCCCCCAGAGGACTACGGTGATTCCTGACTCTGCCCCTTCCTAGCTGTGTGGCCCCAGGCAAGTCGCTGACCCTCTCTGAGCCTGTTTCCTCACCTGGCTCCTAGATCTACCTTTGGTGGCTTTCCACTTGTACTCAGGATAAAACCCAAATTCTGCACAGGGTGTGATTAGATCCAGGTGGCGTTTCCAGCCACAGCTGGACTTTGCCACCTCTCTTCAGGCCTGTTGTAGGATCTTCATTCCACTGAGGGGTTCTGCGTAAAGTCCTCTGCTCCCACCCCCAGCCTATGAGTTCCATAGAGCAGGCCTTATTCCTGCCTTACTCAGTGTGCCTACCATGCATGCTTGGCACATAGTAGGTGCTCAGTAAATACTTGTTGAGTGAGCAAAGCCTCAGGGAAGGCAGGCAAGGGGCCATCGCAGGATGGGCTATGCCGGCTGGGCAGGCCTAGGGGTGTGGGATTTTCCACCGACCCGAGGCCACGAGGCTACACCTTGGAGGTGCCGGCTGGCAGGAGGGATTGTTGGTGGGTTTTCTCCCAGCTCTGCCAGAGATGCGGGGGACAGGACCTAGGCTGTAGCTCACTGTGTAGGGTTGGGGGCTACAGCTGCCCCAAGTCTAGGGGGCCCTCCTTGGCCTCCGGTACACACCACCTCCATGAAGTCACAAGTTGTGGCCTTGCCCTTGGCCATGGCCACCCTTGGCTGGACTCGATCCCATCATGGGGGAGGCCTGTGCTGAAGCCCGCTTCCCCCAACTGCAACCCGCTTCCCAACCAAAGACGGGCCAGCCTTTCTCGGCCTCCTCTCCCAACAGCGGCCTGCAGTGGGAAGCTGGAGCAGCACACAGAGCGGCGTGGGGTCATCTACAGCCCGGCCTGGCCCCTCAACTACCCGCCAGGCACCAACTGCAGCTGGTACATCCAGGGCGACCGTGGTGACATGATTACCATCAGGTAGGGGCGCCCTGGGGGTGTCGGAAGGAATCAACGTGGGCCCACGTGCATGGGGTGGGTGAGAATGTGTGTGTGTGAGCAGGTGTGGAGGGCACACGCCTGAGGGTGTACATGTGTGTGAGCAGGTGTGGGATCATGTGCATGTGTGTGAGCATATGAGTGAGGTGTGTGTGAGCGCTCATGTGTGAGCAGGTGTGAAGAGGTGTGTGGGTGTGTGCGTGTGTGAGCATTTGTGAGTAGGTGTGTGCATGCAGATGTGTGCGTGTGTGAGGTAGGCGTGTGTAGGTATTTGAGCAGGTGTGTGGTGTGTGCATGCATGCGAGCACATGTAAGTAGGTGTGTGTGCATGTATGTGAACACACGTGTGCTTGTGTACATGGAAAAGCCCATGTCGGAGGAGACATAAAGGACACATGTGAGAGACTGCATGTGTGAGCACATGTATGTGCACGAGCCATGCCTGCAAAGGTGCAGACAGCATGTATGTGTGCATGAGTGTAAGATAACAGGTGTAACCATGCGTGAGCCGTAAGCATGTATGTGCACATGTGAATGCACACAAGTGTGTCCAGTGCTCTGGGTCTCCACAGGCCTCTGTGGCAAGGTGCCCAAGCTGGACCTCTTCCTGGTTTGAGCCTTGTTCATGGGGTGTGGGGGCTCTCAGTCACTCAGCCCTGCCAGGAAGGCGGGGCCAGCACACAGGCCACTGGGAACACAGCCTGGGACTGGTGGACATGGTCTGATGTCTCTGAGGTGGCAGAGGTGTCCTCTCTGTCCTGCAGGGGTGGCTGGGGGCCAGGCTGGCACTGAGCCCAGAGCATGGTTTCTGGAGGGGGCCTTGGGGAGAGGAGTGAATCAGGCAAAGCCCAGGTGCTCGAGCTGCAGGGACATGCAGAGGGGAAGGGGGCCAGGCAGCGAGCGGTGGTACTGGCCAGGGGGGGTCACAGGGACATTTGGCTGAGGAGTCACTATAGGTTCCATCTGCCATAGTTTTCCTAAATGCCAGAGCCCAAAAGGCGCAACCCCTGACTTACTCCATAGCTGCAATGCATGAAGATGTGATGGGCACGGGCAGGGTCTGTCCTAGTCTCTGTGCCTCAGTTTCCCCAAGGGCCAGGTGGTTCAGGGCCAGTGTATCTCTGGAGATGACAAGCTGTCAACCTGCTGCAGCCTTGGTCAGCCCCATGGGCACAGTCTCACCCTCACTTCCCGTGCCTGGGACTGTGCTGGGCCCATCCCAGTGGTCCCGAGGTGGAGGGTTCTGGGCTCCTGGGCCTCTGCCCTTTCGGGGAGGGTGTCGGGGCGGGGGGCTCTTGACTTCCTGCTCCACTTTGGCTTCGGGCTGGGGGTGCCATGTGCACTGATGGAGGGAAGGGGAGCCGCAGCAGAGCTGGAAATGACCTGCATGGATGTCACAATTCTTCATGGCGCCTCCTGTGCACACCTGGATGGGGACAGTGTGGGGACAGAGTGGCTGGGAGTGGAGGAACCAGGCAGTCTGGAACATGAAGAGCGGGGTGGCCGGCCAGGACAGGGCTGGCTATCCTGGCCGTGGCTCCAGCCTGACCACTCCCTGCTGGTCGTTGGCCATAGAGGTCCCACCTACCGTCTCATGTCTGGGTCCTCTCCGCCCCCCTGCAGCTTCCGCAACTTTGACGTGGAGGAGTCCCACCAGTGCTCCCTGGACTGGCTCCTGCTGGGCCCAGCAGCCCCACCCCGCCAGGAGGCCTTCCGCCTCTGTGGCTCCGCCATCCCACCTGCCTTCATCTCTGCCCGCGACCATGTCTGGATTTTCTTCCACTCAGACGCCTCCAGCTCCGGCCAGGCCCAGGGCTTCCGTCTGTCTTACATCCGAGGTGATGGCGGCCGCAGGGCAAGCAGGACACCAACGGAGCACACCGTGCATGCCCATAGGCTCCCGGCCCACAGGGGCAGCACCCTCCACAGGGCCCCGGCTCCCTGTGGGATGTCCCCTGACTGCCCTGTCAATCTCAGGACAGTGGCAGGACTGGGCATGCGGATGCCTGGGACCTCTCAAGGTCACTGGCCCCACTTCCCAGTCTTGGCTAGTTGTGGGAACTCACCCCTAACCCCAGGCTCAGGTCAGGGACTGAGCCCACCCTGGTGTTGGAGGGTTCTCTGCTTCCACAGTGATGGGGAACCACCTGCCCGCTTTTGGCCCCAGGCCCCCTGGCTGAAGGGAGGCTCTTCTGTTTCCTGACTGTCCCCTGCTACATCTCCACCCCACAGGGAAGCTGGGCCAGGCATCCTGCCAGGCAGATGAGTTCCGCTGTGACAACGGCAAGTGCCTGCCCGGCCCGTGGCAGTGCAACACGGTGGACGAGTGTGGAGACGGCTCTGATGAGGGCAACTGCTCGGCGCCCGCCTCCGAGCCTCCGGGCAGCTTGTGCCCCGGGGGGACTTTCCCATGCAGCGGGGCGCGCTCCACCCGCTGCCTGCCTGTGGAGCGGCGCTGTGACGGCTTGCAGGACTGCGGCGACGGCTCGGATGAGGCGGGCTGCCCCGACCTGGCGTGCGGCCGGCGGCTGGGCAGCTTCTACGGCTCGTTTGCCTCCCCAGACCTGTTCGGCGCCGCCCGCGGGCCCTCAGACCTTCACTGCACGTGGCTGGTGGACACACAGGACTCCCGGCGGGTGCTGCTGCAGCTGGAACTGCGGCTGGGCTATGACGACTACGTGCAAGTATACGAGGGCCTGGGCGAGCGCGGGGACCGCCTGCTGCAGACGCTGTCCTACCGCAGCAACCACCGGCCCGTGAGCCTGGAGGCCGCCCAGGGCCGCCTCACCGTGGCCTACCACGCGCGCGCCCGCAGCGCCGGCCACGGCTTCAATGCCACCTACCAGGTGAAGGGCTATTGCCTCCCCTGGGAGCAGCCGTGTGGGAGCAGTAGTGACAGTGACGGGGGCAGCCCGGGCGACCAGGGCTGCTTCTCGGAGCCACAGCGCTGCGATGGCTGGTGGCATTGTGCCAGCGGCCGAGACGAGCAGGGCTGCCCTGCCTGCCCGCCCGACCAGTACCCCTGCGAGGGTGGCAGTGGTCTGTGCTACACGCCTGCCGACCGCTGCAACAACCAGAAAAGCTGTCCCGACGGCGCCGATGAGAAGAACTGCTTCTCCTGCCAGCCCGGCACCTTCCACTGCGGTACCAACCTGTGCATCTTCGAGACGTGGCGCTGTGACGGCCAGGAAGACTGCCAGGACGGCAGCGATGAGCACGGGTGCCTGGCCGCCGTGCCCCGCAAGGTCATCACGGCGGCGCTTATCGGCAGCCTGGTGTGCGGCCTGCTGCTGGTCATTGCGCTGGGCTGCGCCTTCAAGCTCTACTCACTGCGCACGCAGGAGTACAGGTGGGCGCTGTGCCCGCAGCCAGGGGACCGGGCTTCTTCATCGCCCAGGCTGGCTGTCCCCGCAGCTGTGGGTTTGCAAATGGGGGCCGGGACTAGCTACGTGGAGGCTGCTCTGGTGCACACTGGGGTCCCTACATCTTGTGCTGTCTGGGTGGAGGGTAGTCCCGGAATCCTGTTGCTGCTGCAGGTCCCGGGCAGCCTAGCCATGTTGCCCTCCGCCCACTGCTTCTAGGGCCTTCGAGACCCAGATGACGCGCATGGAGGCTGAGTTCGTGCGGCGGGAGGCACCCCCATCCTACGGTCAGCTCATCGCCCAGGGCCTCATTCCACCCGTGGAGGACTTCCCTGTCTACAGTGCGTCCCAGGTGAGCCCCCGGAGGGCGTGAGGCCCCTCCGGGGCCACTTGGGACAGTATGCGGAGTAGGCTGGTCCAGGGGTCACAGGACCGGGAGGCAAGGCCTGGGCAGGGTGACCTGGGGGCCCATGGCCAGGTTGGGGGGTGGACAAGGTGGTCTCGCGGGTCTCAGGTCCCTTGGGGGTGTGCTGACTCCTGCGCCTGAGCAGCCTGGCTGCCCCCTCAGCCGCATCCCCCCGCCCCCACCCCGCTCCACCCCACAGGCCTCTGTGCTGCAGAATCTTCGCACAGCCATGCGGAGACAGATGCGTCGGCACGCCTCCCGCCGGGGGCCCTCCCGCCGCCGCCTCGGCCGCCTCTGGAACCGGCTCTTTCACCGGCCGCGGGCGCCCCGAGGCCACATCCCACTGCTGACCGCAGCACGCCCCTCACAGACCGTGTTGGGCGATGGGTTCCTCCAGCCTGCTCCAGGGGCTGCCCCCGACCCCCCAGCACCGCTCATGGACACAGGCAGCACCAGGGCGGCCGGAGACGGGCCCCCCAGTGCCCCCGGCCATGCACCGGAGGTGGGACCTTCAGGGCCACCCTTGCCCTCGGGCCTGCGAGACCCAGAGTGCAGGCCCGTGGACAAGGACAGAAAGGTCTGCAGGGAGCCACTGGCAGACGGCCCAGCTCCTGCGGATGCACCTCGGGAGCCCTGCTCAGCCCAGGACCCGCACCCCCAGGTCTCCACTGCCAGCAGCACCCTGGGCCCCCACTCGCCAGAGCCACTGGGGGTCTGCAGGAGCCCCCCGCCCCCCTGCTCCCCAATGCTGGAGGCCAGCGATGATGAGGCCCTGTTGGTCTGTTGACCGCTGGGCTCGCTGGTGACCGCCACAGCCCCGCTTTGTAACCAGGGAATACACAGTCATTTCTACCCTGCCTCTGCGTCCTTTCTTATGGAGAGGCCCTCCGGGGACCCCAGCGGAGGGGCTGGGCCCTCAGCCAGCTGGCTGCACTGGTGGGCACGGTGGGCAGGAGCTCTGGGACTGAACAGCGGGGGAGAAGGGTGGAGCCCGTCTGCAGGGTCCCAGTGTACACAAGCACCCTGGGGTCTCATTTCTCTCCCCCAACCCCATTCTGGGAACCCATTTCCAGAGAAGCAGGGGATCAGAGCCTTTTTGCTTCATCTGCCCTGCAGTGGCAACAGCCGCCCCTAGAGCTGGGAGTTGTCATGAGGATGGGGCCGGGCCATGGGGACGCTGGGTCTCATCCGTGGTGACTGTTCTGCCCACGCCTCACCCTCTTCCTGTCCAGCAAGGCCCCTGGAGGACCTGGGTTGGGCAACTCCTGCCAAACCCTCATGCCCCTGGCCAGGCAGGCGCCCTTTGCCCTCCCTGAGGGTCCAATCTCCAGGGCATTGTGGCAGGGCTGGGGTGTGTTTCTGCTGTACGGGAAGCCCCTGGAGTTCCCTGCAGGCCTCAAAGCCCCCAGGACATGCTGCTCTGTGCTTTCTGGGGACAGAGAGGCCGAGGCACCAACAGCAGTGGCCACATCTATTCCATCCTATCTCAGGGCCTCAGTTTCCCCACCCGTAAGCCAGGGTGAGAATTGTGGGCTCTGAAGTCCTGACCTTCACTCTGTGGTGATTTACGGGAAGAAAGACAATCCCAGCGGGGAGCCCCTGAGCTCTCCTGGGTGGCCAAGCTCAGACTGGCATCGAGGGGCCTGGGGTAGGGGCGGACTGAGCTGCTCCCCCATCCTCGACATCCCTTTAGGGCAGGGGGACTCTGGGTGCCATGGTAGGGAGCGCCTGTGTCAAGCAGCAAAGCCCCCTAAGGTCGAGAGCCTCCTCCAGGGCCTGCCACGGCATCTTCCTGGCCAGCAACACGTGTGCACCACCGAGGTACGCCCCAGCCACCCCCGTCTGTGCCCATCAGGGACTCCCCATAGCACGAGTGAACAGCCAGCCCTGTTTATTTATAGGCCTTTTCAGGAAAAGCTAGCAGGGCAGTGCTAAGACAGGAAACCCAGTCCACATTTTAGGGCTTCCTTAAAACAGGCTTCTAAGAGTCGTATCTTTTTTTTTTCCCAGAAAAAAAAAACAAAACTTTTTTGCCAAAACACCTCCTCAATAAACAACATGTAAACAGAAACAGCTGCTTCAGTCTCTACAAACATCTCATTGTGTCTTCGAGGGCTTGTCTGTGGCAGGCAGCAGGGACGGTGGGCAGGGGCCATTCTCCTCTTCGGGGGCATCCTGGGGGTAGACCACGAAACACAGCTCCTGGCCCCAGCGTGTCATGGACTCTGAGGACAGATAGATGGATCTTGAGGCCTGACCTCTCGGGATAGGGGTGACCCCCAGCTCCAGACACCTCCCCTTGGGCAGGGGTCTTCAGGGAGCTGCTCTGTCGGTACACGTGGTTCTGGAAACTTTGGGTACATCTTGGGAAGAGACATTTGGCGGCGGCTGGGCCCTGTGTTCCCACCTCAGCTGCTGGGACACCCTGCTCTGGGGTGAGCCTCTAAGAGGGAGGTCCGGTCTCCAGGCCCCAGCCCCCTGTGCCGGGTGACCTGCAGCTGCCCAGCTCACCTGTGAGTCTGTGCACACACTTTGGTTTGCTTCTCCAGAACACTCCCAGAAAGAAAATGGGCACCCCCGTAAGGATGATGATGACGCCGACCCCACAGACCATAGGCTCTGAGATGAAGCTGAAGACCAGCAGGAAGGCCCAGAAGACCAAGTACGCCACGGGGATGAGAAGGTTCACCTGGGGAAGGGGGAGCAGAAACACCGATGGTGCAGGGACTCCAGCTGTCTGCACCCCCGACCCCTGGGGCTCTGGGGAATTTTTCTCCCTTCCCTGGGAGCTGAGGCCTGAAGGGCAATTGCACCCACTACACCCCCTCTTGGCGACAGCCCAGTGTGTTGGAGGCCAATTCATGGGTCAGGCTGTTGGCCAGTTTTGCTGAGGATTTTTCAAAGTCTCAGCGGCACCGAGCTCCACACAGCGGTCGCGTGTGGACTTGACGCTTGCACTTGGCCGGAGGTCAGTGATTTTTTGGTGTTTCACATTTCAGGCACTGAGCACTTCTCCACTTAAGGATTTATACACACATGGGGGGCTTTGCTTTTAGCTCAGGCTATGGTCTTCTGTTTTTGTGTGGGCTCATGGAATCCTGGCAGCCTTTGTGACCTTGAACAGTTCCTGAGTCTCATTTTCTTTAATTTTTTTTTTTTTTTTTGAGACAGGTTCTCCCTCTGTCACCCAGGTTGGAGTACGGTGGCCCTAGCACCGCTCACTGCAGCCTCAACCTCCCGGGCTCAAGCGATCCTCCCACTTCAGCCTCCCAAGTAGCTGGGACCACAGGTGCGCACCACCACACCAGGCTAATCCTTTTATTTTTAACTTTTTGCAGAGAGGAAGTCTTGTTATGTTGCCCAGGCTGGTCTCAAACTCCTGGGCTCCAGCAATCCTCCCACCTTGGCCTCCCAAAGTGCTGGGATAGGCATGAGCCCCTGTGCCCCGTCCTGAGCCTCATTTTCCCCATCTGTACACTGGGAGCATTCAAAGCTCTGTCCTCACGGGGCTGCTATGAGGAGTGGATGCCTCAGTGCACAGAGAGCCCTGAGCAGGGCCCAACACTCCACAAAAGCTGGCACCTCCCATCCCACCTGCCCCTGTGCCCACTGTGGATGCAGGGGTGGCTCTGGCAGCACCCACCCCAGGGCCTCACCTTGATGGGCCTGTGGAGTGCGGGCCGCCTCCAGCGCAGCAGCAGCAGGCCCAGGATGGTGACGCCGTAGCAGAGGTAGTTGATGAAGGACACATAGTTGATGAGCGTGTATGTGTCGCCCACAAGCATGATGATGGCTGTGGCCCCGCACTGGGAGAGGAGCTGGGACTGACGGCCGGCCCCTAGCCTGCCTCCTGACGCCCCTGCAGGAGGAGCCCTGGCCCCACCCCACACCCCCGCCCTGGAATGGCTCACCCCTGCCATTACCCGGAAGGTCCTGCATTGCCGGGTAGCCCTGCCTCCGCGCCCTGCCTGGCCCAGGTCCCCCAACTTACACAGACGAGGAGGGCGGGGATGGGGGTGCAGTGTCTGACGTGGATCATGGCCAGCAGGCTGGGCAGGTGCCCCTCGCGGGCTCCAGAGAAGCACAGCCTAGCGTTGGGGACAGAGATGGGCACCGGCCACATCCTGGGTCTCAGCTCTGGACCTGATGTCCCTCTTAAGCTGTCGCCTCTGACCTCCTGCTCCGGGTCCAGCAGCCCCACTGGACAGTTCTTCCCCTCATCCAACCTGCCTCCCTCTTGCTTTTGCCTCCCAGTTGTGATCAGACACTTGTTACCGGTGTGGCATCATCACCCCAGCTTCAGGCACACCCCTGCCCCGGCAGGTTTCCCTTCCTCTGGCCCGTGGCATTACTGGCGCACACCTGCGTCCCAGCCTTCCTTCCCCATGCCCACGTCTCCCCAGTGCAGTCACCTGGAGTAGGTGAACAGGTAGCCATTGATCCCTCCGAAGGTTGACAGAGCCACGGAGACGGGCATGACCCAAGAAAAGTAGCCCAGCAGCTTCTCCCCGAAGGTCTGGGTGGGCACAGGAGACAGGCCGTGTGTAAGGCCAGGGCAGGGGCCTGGGCAGGAGCCAGGGACCGAGCAAGGGCCCACTCACCACAGCCACCGCATTGGAGGAGAGCAGCTCCTGGGGGGACATGGCCGTGAAGTAGGCAATGTTGGTGAAGGTGTACACGAAGGTCACCAGTGGGATGGAGATGAAGATGGCGCGAGGTAGGTTCCTGGGGACAGGCAGTGGAGTGCGTCAGCGTCAGCTCCTGAGGGGACAGGACCCCCAAGACCCAGCCACAAGAGCAGCTCATAGTCTCCATCTCTTGTGTCTGCTGGGGATGTTGGGGCAGGAAAGAGGGCAGCATTGCTGCCCGAGACACAAGGACCCTGCTGTCTGCCCTGCCTCACCCCCACCTGGACACAGGCTGGTAGGATGGGAGATGGGGGAGGGGCCCCATCACATCCTGAGGACAGGGTCTGATGTCCGTGCAGAAAGATAAAATCGCATACAGCCAAAATCAGCCTGGAAAATTCCCCGAAATGGCCCCAGAGCCCAGTCCACAGACCCAGAGTCTTCCTGGAACTTTCCAGTCCCAGCTCGCTCAGCTGCAAAGGTTCACTGTCGATATCCCTGGCCGAGCATCAGACGCAGTCATTGGCTTCATTCGTAGGGACCATATTGTGTGCATATGCATAATTTTAGGCCAAATGCAAATCTCTGGATCTATTTACAGCAGGATGATGATATTCAGCCTTTCTGAGGCCCTGCAAGGGGCTGTGACGTGTCCATGGCCAGAGAGAAAAGGGCCAGGCTAGAATGCAAGCCCCCCCGGGCTTTCTTTCCAGGGACATTTTTGCAGGGCAACAGGCATGGGCCACCAAGGACCAGCCTGAGCCTTGGGTGGCAGTGGGGCTGGGCGGAGAGGTTGTCTGTCCCACCAGAGGGCCTGGCTGCTTCCCAGGGCCTAGTCAGGGGCCCCACTCACTTTCGGGCATCAACCATCTCCTCGGTGACATAGTTGAGGAAGTTCCAGCCACTGAAGGCAAAGGAGCCCTGGAGGAAGGCCAGGGCCAGGTGTCCCACGGAGGGTGTCATCCAGAAAGCAAAGGCATTGCTGGGCCTCAGCTCCTCGAAGTGTCCTGGAGGCCCAGAAGTCCGGGGTCAGCACCATCTCCCCAGCCCGGCCCTTACCCCGACTCGGCCCTACCTTGGAAGATCTGGAGAAGGCCCACGCCGATGATGAGGGACAAGGCCAGCAGCTTCCCACCTGTGAACATGTCCTGGATGCGCGTGGCCCAGCGCACGCTGGAGCTGTTCACCCATGTCAGGAGCACTGTGGAGGGAAGGCGGGGGTGGGCGCCGAGGCCGGGACCTTTCACAGTGGACAATGGCTAAGTCCAGCCCAGGCGGCCTGATAATGGCATCCCCTATAGCAGCTGGAATTTTCCGAAGGGAAATCTCACCCCTCTGTCCTCCCGCTCAGGGCAGGGTGGGGCCTGGGCAGGTGGCTGATCTGGGGACAGTGGGCCAAAGGGGATGCTTACTCAGGCAGGCCATGGACAGCACCCGGGAGGCTGCGGCAGGGGGGATGCAGTTGGGGAACACAGGCTGCAGCACGTAGTTGGAGAATGTCATGGAGATGACAGCAAGGCTGGTGGGGTACATGATGAGGACGGCGCTCCAGAGCAGCAGAAAGCTGGAAGGAGCAGGGGTGGGAGTGGCTCAGGCTGCCCAGAGCCCTTCCTGGCCAACCTGGCCCTGATGTGTGCAGCAGGGCTGCCCTGGGCCTGGCACCCGGGGGCTGGCGAGGCTGCCAGAGGCCGGCACCGGTCCAGGGAGGCAGGGTTGACCTTGTTGAGGTCTTGCGGCTGCACTGATAGACTGTTTTAACAGAGAAGGTGTTACACGTACTTAAACATTGACAGGGCTGCTGTGGGGCAGGTGCTGGGAACAACATGGGCACCAAACGCTTTTCTTTTCTTTTTTCTTTTTTTTTTTTTTGAGACGGAGTCTTGCTCTGTCACCCAGGCTGGAGTTCAGTGGCATGATCTCAGCTCACTGCAACCTCCGCCTCCCGGGTTCATGCCATTCTCCTGCCTCAGTCTCCCAAGTAGCTGGGACTACAGGCGCCTGCCACCATGCCCGGCTAATTTTTTGTATTTTTAGTAGAGATGGAGTTTCACCATGTTAGCCAGGATGGTCTCGATCTCCTGACCTCGTGATCCGCCCACCTCGGCCTCCCAAAGTGTTAGGATTACAGGCGTGAGCCACCGCTCCCAGCCACCAAATGCTTTTCTAATAACAACTAGGCCCCCCCATTGGACGGAGGCTGTTTCCGGAGCCAGGGTCCCTGTCTCCAGACCTCTCAGCTTCAGCCCTGGCTCTCGCAGAGTACTGTGGCTGAAGATGGGTGACTCTGAGCTGTGTTCCCCCTGAGGGAGACCTATGGGGTGCAGAGACTAGACCTTACCAAGAGCCCTAGCTGGGGGTGGAGAGTGATGGATGCCCCTTCTACCTAAATCTTGCCTCTGCAGGGCACCCAGACTGTGAGTCTGACCTGTTCTCAGGGGCTTTCCTGTACCCAGGGGCGGTTCTGCCCTTGGGGGTGGTCCTAGCCCCTGGCCAGCCCTCCAGGGAGAGAACTGCCTCATCGGGGACATCAGCCATCTCTGGATCACCTGCCCTTTGCTCTGCACAACCATCCCTGCTCGGCTTCTGGGACATCCTAGCTCCATGGCCCTCCTCCCCTGCCAGGCATCCCCTCTGCCCATCCCCGCATGTTCTGTGCCCAGGGATGAGGTCCTGGCCCTCTTCTCCCTCCTGAATGTCCTCTCCAGGCCCAAAGCATGATTATTCTGCTTTCTTGGGTCCCAGCCCCTTTGAGGACCCTCTCCCCAAAGAAGAGTGCCACAGACGCACCCACAGCGGCGTGCAAGCCCTGGCAGGTCTCCCCATCCAAGGCCGCCCAGTTAAGGACCCCTGGCCCATATCCCTCAGAACCAAACTTTGTAAATTTCAGCCCAGACTTTTCCTCTGAGCCCCAGACCATCTAGGAGCCTCTCAGTAGGGAAGTGGGTGCCACCTCCGCTGCACCCACCTCTTCCTCTGCTATGCTGGCTGCCCTATCCTCTCGAATCAGGCTCCTAAATGATTTTAGAATCTGCCTGTACCTTTGCAGCTCTTGGCACAATGCAGCTGGACAAATACAACAGCTTCAATCTCCTGATGCTCTCCAAGCCCCGGCGCCTGCTGTAAACCCAACCTGACCTCACCTGTAGCTACAGCAGACTCCCTGCGCTCGCCTGGGCCACCACACCCTCTGTTCACACTTCCCCCATCCTGGGATGCTTTCCTCACTGGTCAGCTAGGCCAGGTGGGGAAAATCCTCTTCCTCCCAGCCTCAGGGCAAGCATTGCTTTCCTGGGAGTCCTCCCTAGATGGCGCACACCGTTCTCTTTGCTGTGTAGCTGCTGCCTCTTGTACACACTCTCGAAGCAAGGCTCCTCCAGGCCTTAATCCCATTTAAGGGGCTGCTTCCTCTCTGTTCTGTGAGCAGCTTGAGTACAGGGACAGACCTTTCTATCACTGCCTCCCCACCCCCAGGCTCACAGTAGGTGCTCAGCAAATATTCCCTGGTAAATGAAGGAAGGATAGCAGGGTGCTATGGAAAGGAGACCTCTGGCTGGGTGCAGTGCCTCACTCCTGTAATCCTAGCACTTGGGAGGCTGAGGCGGGTGGATCACCTGAGGTCAGGAGTTCAAGACCAGCCTGGCCAACGTGGTGAAACCCAGTCTCTACTAAAAATACAAAAAAATTAGCCAGGCGTGGTGGCGGGCACCTATAATCCCAGCTACTCGGGAGGCTGAGGCAGGAGAATCACTTGAACCCGGGAGGCAGAGGTTGCAGTGAGCTGAGATCACGCCATTGCACTCCAGCCTGGGCAACAGAGCGAGACTCTGTCTCAAAAAAAAAAAAAAAAAAAAGACCTCATGCAGGGTATATGGTAAGAATATCACACTTCCTTCCTTGCTTCTCATGCAACATATGGGTTTACCAAAACTGAGGCCCCTCCTCGCCTGGGCACTCACATTGCCTAAGGGTTTCAGACAGTAAGAATCCCCCCTCCTTAAGTACAAGGCAGGGGGTGGGGTTCAGAGGTACCTCTATTTAAAAGGAGATCCAGAGAGGCCCAGGGGCCTGCAGGAGTGCCCAGCACACATCAGTGGGGTGGAGTGGGCCTCAGTTCCACCTGCCCTGACCTCAGAAGGCTGTCCAGCACCCCCATACCTTCTCTCCATCCAGCCCCCACACCTTCTCTCCATCCACCCCCATGACCTCCCTAGGAAGCCGGAAGCAGGAGTGGAAACTGACGCCAGGGCTCATTTGGCCATCCCATTCCCAAGAGGGTGTCCCCCTGCCCGCCGGTGCCCCACACTCACCCAGCCAGGCCCCCGAAGATCTCTGTGACGTAGGCGTAGTCCCCGCCAGACTTGGGGATGGCGACTCCCAGCTCTGCATAGCAGAGGGAGCCCAGAGCCGTCACGCCCCCACCCAGGACCCAGACGAACAGGGCCAGACCCACGGAGCCCGAGTGCTCCAGGACCCCCTTGGGCGAGATGAAGATGCCCGAGCCGATGATGTTCCCTGCGGGGGGAGAGATGGGGAGGCATCAGGCCTGGGGTCCCTTTCACAGCCCAGCCTTCTGTGTGGGGATCTGCCTGCTGCCAGGAGGAAGAGAGCCCGAGGTGCTTCCCAGAGGAGGAGGAGGCGGCACGAGGTGGGCTGGAGGTGTTGAATGCCACTGGCCCCCAAGCCCAGCAAGTGCCATTCTGGGCTCATCATCTGCCCCTTCCTCAGTCCCTTACATGGGAAATGGCACCTCGTTCAGCTGGCCAGGCCCCTCTGCCAGAGACAGGCCCTGTTTGACTTCCTCAGCCCTCCATTGTACCCGTGAGGCGGGGCCAGCAAAGTGAGGAGGCTGAACCACCTGAGCGACGGCAGACGGTGGCTCCCCAGCCACCCCACAAGGCCCATGCTCAGCCCTCACGTCTACTTCAGAGCCCCAGGCGTATCAGCCTGCAGCCACTTGTCCTGCCTCCAGCCCGCTGGCCAGAGCTGGCCCCTAACACAGGGCTTCAACCACTCTCCTGCCACTTGCCCACCGGCCAAAGTCCAAACTCATGGAGTGGCTCAGGAAGTAGCATCTCCTCCATGAAGCCCTCCTTGACCACATCAGGTTTGGGCTTCGCTTCCTACTTCAATTTCCTTTCCTTTCCTTTCTCCTTTCCTTTCTTTTCTCTTTTCCCCTTCCCTTCCCTTTCCTTCCCTCCGCTTCCTGGATTCAAGCAATTCTCCTGCCTCAGCCTCCCAAGTAGTTAGAATTACAGGCGTGAGCCACCACGCCTGGCTAATATTTTTTGTATTTTTTTAGTAGAGATGGGGTTTCACCCTGTTGATCAGGCTGGTCTTGAACTCCTGACCTCAAGTGATCCACCTGCCTCGGCCTCCCAAAGTGCTGGGATTACAGGCGTGAGTCACTGTGCCCAGCTTCTTTCTTTCATTTAGACAGGGTCTCGCTCTGCCACCCTGGCTGGAGTGCAGTGGTGCGATCATAGCTTACTGCAGCCTGGGACTCCTGGGCTCAAGAGATTCTCCCACCTCAGTCTCCCTAGTAGCTGGGACTCCAGGTGTATTACCACACCCAGGTTTTTTTTTTTTTCACTTTTTGTAGAGACGGTCTCACTATATTGCCCAGACTGGTCTCCAACTCCTCGGCTCAAGTGACCCTCCCTGCTTGGCTTCCCAAAGTGCTAGGATTACAGGTGAGTGCCACCACACCTGGCTAATCAAAAAAAAGTTGTAGAGTTGAGGGGTCCCACTATGTTGCTGAGGCTGGTCTCGAACTCCTGGGCTCAATCGACCACCCACTTCGGCCTCCCAAAGTGCTGGGATTACAGGCGAGAGCCACTGTGCCTGGCCCCTCTGCTTTCTGACGTGATGGGAAACATTCAGAGGGGCCAACTATGGTCTGTAGCGTAGGTTCCCAGGATGAGCAAGACTCTGAGTGCCTGCTGAGCCCTGAGCTCCACAAAGAGGGACAATGTTCTGGGTTATATGGGTCTCACCATCTGTGCACATGAATCAGGTAACTTCACTAGAGATCTGCACTAGGGCCTGTCCAAGAAGAAGTAAACCCAGAACTTCAGGCCATATGAACAAACAGCCCTGGTAGGACCTGTAGGTCCTGATAGGACCAACATCGTTCTCTATGCAGTGGCCACACCAGACTGGGTCCTGAGAGGACGGGTCCATCTCCCTCAGAGTGGGAGCCCGCCTCCTCCACCTGCCGGGCCTGCAGGGGGCTGGATAAGGACACGGTTGTAGCCGCCAATTTGTATTCACTCCTTGTCCACGGTGCTCCCCCACTGCCCCCACCCCCAGCCGACACAGATTTCCAGTCTGGACAGCTACGATGCCCCACTCAGTTTTCCGGTCACATCCCAGGAGCCCTAAATACATCCAGATAAGGACGAACTAATTCCTGTATCCCAACCCCCAGAGGTAAGCTGTACCCTTAGTCTACTTCTCGGGGGAGAGAGAGAAGCGCCTCTCTCATCTAGCAGAGGGGCCCAGGCCTGGGTGGGCTGTAAGGTTTCTAAAGAGCCTTTGAGTTCCCTCCATCCGGCAGCAGGGCCTCTGTTCTCAGGACCTGGCGGACTGGGATTTGCCGAAAGCCAGGGAGGTTGGAAGCCAGCGGGGGCTGGGTGGCCTTGGAAGGAGCTGAGCATGTTCATGCTGGGAGCATCCCAGGCCCTGAGCCACCCACCCTGCAGAGAGCCCACCATGCTTCTGCTTGGCGGGGCCTCCTGGGTGGAGCTCCGGGGGAAGCTACATCTGGCACCCTAACTTCCAGGGCTGTATCACTAGCCTTGTGCCCAGTGGCTGAAGACTCGGATACTAGGCTTGCCAGGGGTGGGGAGGCCACTATTGTTTGGAACACGTGGCCTCAGGCCACAGTTCAGGACTTTCTCCTTTGTGGCTCAAAGGACCACAGGCATTAGCCAGCGTCTCTGAGGTCCTCAGGGGTTTCTCCCTCTGGGCCTAGACCACTCGCAGCATCTCCCCCAGGATCATGTTTGAAGGTGGCAGAAAATTGCATCACGCACTCCGCACACTGGCTGCTTCTGGCACCATGAAGGGTGGGTGGAGCACTGCATGGAGCAGCCGGGGCTGCGGGCTTGGGCACAGAGGAGCCGGGGGGCTGTGGACAGGGATGGGGGCCTCCAATGCTCCAGTGATTATAGGAGGGGTATGGGAGGGACCAGTGGATTTTTTTTTTTTTTTTTTTTTTTTTTTTTTTTTTTTTTTAGTAGAGACGGGGTTTCACTATGTTGGCCAGGCTGGTCTCGAACTCCTGACCTCAAGTGATCCACCCACCTCAGCCTCCCAAAGTGCTGGGATTACAGGCATGAGCCACCACGTCTGGCCAGATTAGTGGAGCTGGAAGGGGGCTGCCTTGGGTTCCTCCCCGTGGTGTGGGAGGGTCGGAGGGTCTCCCTTCCCAGACTCTGTATTTCAGCCAAGCAGATCTACCTGATTCGGGCAGCAGCAATGAAGAAGCCCAGCCGTTGGGGGAACCTGGTTTAGAGGGGCAGGAACTCAGAGTGGAACAGGATGAGGTGGCATGGGATGGGCCTGGAGATACCACTGAGCCCCTGTTGGGTGTCTGACCCATGGCTGACCAGAGAGATGTGGGTTCTGAGGCCTCCACGCTCCTGTCCACCCAGTGGGATGACAGCTCAGTGGTCCCTGCAGGTCCTCCGTGGGCCAGAGCTCCGGGCAGGTGGGCGAGGAAGTGACTGTCCCCCAAGTCGGCCTTCCCAGAGTCTCCACCACCCACCCCTCTTCCCTGAGCCTTCGCTGGGTAGCTTTTATCACATTAAGATGTTTGGCCTGATGGGGCTTACTCAGCTTCTTGGAGGAACGAAGAAAGGGCCATTGTTCCCTGTGGCCGCTGCGGTGCGTGCTGACCTATTTCTGGAGGCAGCGGCAGACCACTGAGGTCACAGGGGCGGCCCATGGAGGTCGAGTCGCAGAGTGAGCCACCTCCTGTGGTGTGTGTGGGGAATGTGCAGTCTGATTTGGGGAGGGGGCAGGGAGGGCCTGTCGGGCCAGGACACTGGCACTGGTCCTCATGCCTTGAAGCACATTCTGGACCCGACTGTGTGACTCAGGCCAGTGCTGCCCTTCCGAGCCCCAGTTTCCCCATCTGCCAGGTGGGGCCACTGGGCTAGGGGGCAGCAGAGGGCTAGTCCAACCGTAACTTCAGCAGGGAGGATGCACCCTGGGTATCTGTGCTGGGCCAAGGAAACAGTCTGCTCAGGGGCCCTGTCCCTCACTGTGGTAGGCCTCTCCCCAGCTCACTGGTCTCCCTGAAGCAACACCACCTCCAGGAAGCTCTCCCTGACCAGCCACCATGGCCCCTGCAATCTGGACATCGCCCCACGGCCATGGTACCTGGATGATGGCTGGGAAGGGATTCTTTTGTTTGATGCAGGCATTCTCTTGATCCCATTTGGCACATCGGCCATGGGAAGTGCTTTTGGATCTCACTATGCACTGCCGTCTGCCTTGGAGACCCCCTAGGCAGCCGCATCTTTCCTCTGAGACCTGAGCCACCTGGGACCCCCAACACCCCGGGGTGATCGGCTGCAGCCTGGGTGAAGCCTATCCCCCCCAAGTGCATGGGTGTCCTCACATCCTCACAGTAAGCCTGTGTCAGGCACCTCTCCGGGATGCTGACTGTGACCACTGAGGTCTGGGCAGCACCCCAAGGAGGTGAGTGGGGACATCCAGGATGTGCCTGGAACTGCCACTTGGCCGGCACCTGACTCCAGCCTAACCCACTTTCCTTTGGAGACAGGAGATGAGCGGAAGTGTGCAGCGCTCTCCGGCTCGTTCAGCTCAGCCAGCCCAGCCAAGCAAACCTCGCCCAGGGCCCTGACTCCTGGCTGAGGCTTCTCATGGTCACCGGTGAGTTCCACATTGCCAAACCCAACAGTCGAGCCCTAGGCCACGTTATTGACGCATCAGCAACATGTGGCAAGTGGATTGCTTCCTCCTCACTCGGCCTCCTGGCCTCCCCTCGGCCTTACCGGCTTCTCCTTTTCAGAATCCCTTATCTTGCTTGACTTCTAGACACTGGGTGCCCAGGGCTCAGTCCTGGGGCTTCTTCTCTTTTCTTTCTATGCTTTCTTGATAGATAGATAGACCTCATCTATTACCTTGACTTCTGCTGGCAACTCCTAAATTTATATCCCTAGCATAGACCGCTCTGCTAAATGAAATCTGTATATGCAATGAACTACTCAGCCGCGGACATCATAGACTTTCCATGTTCAAAACGGAATTCCTGACTTTTACCTCCTTGCCCCCAAAATGCTCCTCTCGGTCTTCCCTGATCAATAAATGGCAAAACATCCTCCCAATTGCTTGGGCCACAACCTTGAGTCACCCATGATTCCTCTCTTTCTCCCCCAGGACCTCCATTCCATCACAAATCCTTTGGCTCTCATCTTCCAAACTTATCCAGAATGGAACCTCCTCTGACACCACCATGGCCACCGCCCTGCCCTGAGCCACCGTGGTCTCTTGCCCGGAGAGACCCAGGTAGCCTCCTGACCGGTCTTCCTCCTCCCAATTCTTCCCCCACTGCCTCTTCTCCATAGTGGGCCCTGTAAGCCCCATCCCATCATCCCTCTGCTCAAAGCCCAGGGCTCCTGCTTCACAGAGAGCAAAAGGCAATGCCCTTAACATAGCTTGCAATGCCCTGCTCACACTGAACCCCACCCCAGATCTCAGCTCATTTCCGAACTGAAGTCCCCACCTGGCTCTCTCCATCCTCCCTCCTGGCCTGACTGTCTGGTCTTAGCACTTAACAATACACGCATTCAGCTTGTTCATCTTGTTGCGGGACTCCCATGCCAGAAGATGGATTTTGTCTGTCTTGACTCCCCCATGGTGTCTCTGGCATGGAAGCCAGTGCCTGACACCGTTCCGTATGTAGTGGTTGAATAGATGGATGAGTGTGCCCAGGACTGGCAGGCCCCCGAAATTATAGTTGGGGCTTCCCTTGGGGTCCCGGAGCACACCGAGGGCATCTGACCCCAGGGCAGGTTGCCTCAGTTTCCTCACCTGTAAATGGAACTGTAGTAGGGAACAGCTAAGCCCCTGCACAGTTGTATGGCTCCTCAGGGCCCTGGTGAGGAGGGGCTGGGGTTCTGCAGAGGTCCACCCCTCTGGGAAGCCCAGCCACCTGCAGCCCTGGAGACCAGGGAGGGTCCTGGCTGAGGCTGGGTGAGCAGGGATTGGATCCTGAGGAGTTGAGGTTCATGACGTCAACTCCTGAGTCCCTGAACACACATCTGGTCCACAAACCCCTGCAGGAGCTGGACTCTCAAGTCAAAGAGAGAGCAGAGGAAGGGCCTGGTCAGCAGACCCAGGGGGGACTCCCACTTTGGAGGACCTGGGTGTGTTCCTTGGGTTGTGGATCCGGGGAGGGAGCTGGCCGAGGTTCCTGGGTCAGCATGAGAGGCCCTGTGAGTCCAGCCGCCGATGGGGAGGCAGACTTTCCTGGCCGTCTGTTTGTTTGTCCACCCATAGTGGAGTAGGAGCTCAGTGAAGCCTAGTTGGACAAGCTCCCAGCTTGGTCCCCAACCCTCCCCCGTCAGGGCTCTGACTCTGGCCCCAATTTGCCCAGCATCAGAACAGTATAAAGGGCACTGGGACTGGGCACGATGGCTCCCGCCTGTAACCCTAACACTCTGGGAGGCTGAGGTGGGAGGATCGCTTGAGCCTAGGAATTTGAGATCAGCCTGGGCAACATGGCAAAACCCAGTCTCTACAAAAAATACAAAAATTAGCCAGGCGTGGTGGCCGGCGCCTGTGGTTCCAGGTGTTTGGAAGGCTGAGGTGGGAGGATTGCTTGAGCCTGGGAGGTCGAGGCTGCAGTGAGCTATGATCATGCCACTGCACTATAGTTTGTGCTATGGAGCAAGAGTTTGTTTCAATAAAATAAAATAAAATAAAACAAAATAAATAATAAAGGGCACTGGACTGGGAACAGAGCCCAAATCTGGTTCCGAATCCTGAGCCTACCCCTTGGAGCAGTATCATTTCACTTCCAACCTTAGTTTCCACTCTGTAAAATGGGTATAAAAATTCCTATCCAGCAAGGTGGACATGAGATTCAACTGAGACAAAGGAAGAACACGTTTTCATAAGGTAGTAAGAGGTGTTTTTCTGAACAGATATTGGATGTGATGATGTCCTGCAGAGCCCCTGCCCCAGCCAGTTCTATTTCCTCCAGCCTGGCCGATTCCCTTCCATCTGCGCTTGCGGTGGCCGGCGGGCACTGCCCTAAACACACTTGACGTGAGTCTTACGCCAGCCCATAGCCCACCCTTCCAGGTCTTCCCATTCTCGAAAGCCTCACTTCCCAGTCTGAGCTGCAGCAGAGGGTATACACAAGGGAGAGAGTGATAGGGTCTCCTAGGAGGGTCGCCGTGGAAGTTTTGGAAATAACGTGTTCAATAACAGTAACAAACCAAGGTAGATTACGAAGCAGGACGTTGGCTGCGCAGGGTGGCTCACACCTGTAATCCCAGCACTTTGGGAGGCCGAGGTAGGCAGATCACTTGAGGTTAGGAGTTCAAGACCAGCCTGGCCAACATGGTGAAACTCTGTCTCTACTGAAAATACAAAAATTAGCTGGACATGGTGGTGCGTGCCTGTAATCCTAGCTACTCGGGAGGCTGACGCAGGAGAATTACTTGAACCCCGGAGGCGGAGGTTGCAATGAGCTGAGATTGTGCCACTGCACTCCAGCCTGGGGGACACAGCCAGACTCTGTCTCAGAAAAAAAAAAAAAAAAAGAAAGAGAAAGAAAGGAAAGGAAAGGAAGCGAAGCAGGACGTTAAGTTCTCAACTTTTAGAGCTAAAATATGACACTTTGCAGACATTTTTGATTCTGACCAGGCTCCCCAGGGTATTGGTGGAGAGAGAGTGAGCCCACCTGGGGCAGAAAGGTAGGGTGGGCTGGGGAGGGGAGACCCTTAGTACATCAGGTGGGGAAGGCAGTGCAGACCCCAGCTCAGTCCTCACCTGCCCAGTCCCCACCTCCTATCATCTTCCGGTTGAGGTTGATCTCTCCTTGTTTTTTCCTGCCTCGTCCAGCCTCCTGCCTGCTGTAATCCTCAAAGCCTCCCCAGGCCAGGCCAAGACCAAGGCTCCCCAAGACCACCACTGAGTGCCCCGGGCTTGGGTTCTGTAGCTGAATCCAGCATCCTTGGTTGGCCAAGTGGCCCTTCACCCTGGCTCAGTCTTCAAGATTTGGAGGCCAAGGTAGTGGATCTGGCACAGCAGGAAGGAACTGAAGGGTAGGGGAGCTGTCAGGGCAGACCTGGGCTGCATGGGAAACTTACAGAGTCTGTCCTGGAAAAGGAGGGTGATAGTGGAGTTGCCTTCTCCACTCCCACCACCACCACCTCTACCATCACCACCACCACCGCCACCACCACCACCACCACCAGGGCCCCCTTCTGGGGAGAAAGGAGCCAGGCAGCCTCCCTGTGGCCTGGGGAGGATGGGATGTGGGGAGGGGATAGAATAGGAAGACAGGTCAAGGATGCTGGGCTTAGCTGAGGAGCCCAGGCAGAACTGTGTCTCTCTGCACCTGCCTGGCACTGTAGCTGGTTCTGGGCATGGTCTCAATCCTATGACCCACTCATGGTGTGAGCTTCCCCTTCCCTGGAGGACAGTTCCTGGAGAGGGTGTGGGCCAAGAAAAAGCTCTAACCAGCACCCTGGCCAAATCCCTGGAACCAGCCCTTCCTTCCAGCAGACCGTCCATCAGGCAGGGGCATCCTAGGCCAAGAAGCTCCCAGGACCACGTCAGGACCAGGCTCTGGGAGACAGCATTCTAAGGGGAGGGGGTGAGAAGGTGGAGTGACCTGGCCGGGGGCTGTGTTCAGGGGCAACTCTGGATGTGAAGAGCTGCTAATGTGGGGGTGGGAGAGGACGAGGTGAAGACCCTGGGTCTGCCCTACTGAGCCCCCAAACTTTCTCCATCTCCAGGGGTCTGAGGGTGGGAAGGCAGTGAAGACACAAGCGGCTCTCACTGGCAGGGGACCGGGAAGACTGGCTGGCGGTAAGGTGAGAACAGTCGAGGCCCCAGACACTCATCCCCTCCAAACCACTTCTCCTGTCCCTCCCTGGAGGGGCTCAGAGGCACCCTGTGTAGACAAAGAAACAAGTCAGTACCCATGACTTGGGAAAGAGAGTGGAAAAATACCACTGCCATTCCCATGACCCCTGAGCTCTCTGCCTACCCAGAAACCCCTATGTGGGGGCAGGACATGGACCTATTCTCAGGTGGGGACTTTGGAGTCCAAGGCCTCCAGACCAGGCAAGTGTCCAGTGCCCACCAGGATCCCAGCCCAGCGAGCAGCTGGCCTTCTGCAGGCTGGGTCTGCCCACTGCTGCCCCCTTCCCCCAATCGCCGGCTAACCCGCCCCCTCTCCTGGGTCCTGCTGCCAAACCCTGCAGTCACTGCATGCTCTGAACCTCTGTCCCCTATGCGCAGGCTGCGCTTGTTCACTCTACTCACAGGCCCTCCTGCTTTCCAAGAATAAAGTCACTGCACTGCGTGGCACCTGGACCCTGCACACAGTAGGTACTCAGACTGACCTACAGTCTAGAACTTGGGGAGCTCAGCCTGTCGCAGCCTGACCAGCCCCTACACTGGTCAAGTTCCTGCGCTAATCGCAGGACTGCAGTCATGGCCATTTCACAGATGAGGACACTGAGGGTAACTGCCTTGCAAAAGCCCCGCAGCGAAATCGAGTCAGGAGGAAGAGTCCAGCGGTGGAGGGGACCCAAAACTCCCCCAGTGCAGGCGGCCGGGAGGTGGGAACATGGAGCTTTGGCACCCTGGGCCAGCAGCCCCTGCCCTCCTCCCGGTCACAGCGCTCTCTGAGGCCAGACGGCAGGTTCCCCAGGCAGACCCGTCCGAGCGCCCGGAGAGGGGATGCCCCTCGTTCGGAGCGGCAGCGCCCCTCATTCGGCCTCCGCCCGGCGCCCGCCCGCCTGGGTCCCGCTCACCGATGATGATGGTGCAGGCACTCAGCAGCCCGATCTCCTTCTTGAGCGCCACCCGCTCCGAGGCGCCGGGGACGGGGCCTGGGACTGGGGAGGGCGAGGGCGCAGGCCTGGGGTTCCCGCGCCCGCTCGGCTGCTGCGTGTGGCCGGCCATGTCGCTGTCCCGCCGCGTCCCCGCTCCCTGCGCTGCCCCGTCTGTCCGGCCGGCCGCCCGTCGGTCCGTCGGTCCGTGAGCTCACGGCCCTCGCAGCCGGGACAGCGCCCACAGGCGGGCGCATGCGCTGGCGCCGGGCCCGGGACTGGGGGCCCCGGGCGGCGGGGGCCCGGGAGGGGCGGAAGGAGGGCCGGCCCGCAGCCCCCTCCCCCGCCTCCCTTAAAGGGAACGCCCCCTCCCCAAGTCCCGGCCTGGGAAGGAAGGAGAGGACTTGGGGCAGATCTAGGAAGGACTTCCCAGTTGGGCGAAGGAAGGGACCCTCCAGTTGCCTGAGTTACATCCATTCTTGGGGCCGGGTGGGGGAGCAGAGCTCCGAGACAAGACAATCCCTGCGCTCAGGGAGGCCGAGGGGAACGGCAAGAATAGCTGGCCGCGTGTGGGGATCCAGTGTGTGCTCCCTTTAGTACTCTATGCCTGCACGGTGTGTGTGTGTGTGTGTGTGTGTGTGTGTGTGTAGGAGACAGCTCCCAGGGTGAGTCCATTCTACAGGTGGAAGTTGAGGCCCAGAGATCAGTAGCGATCGCCGAGCAAGTGCAGGGCTGAGACCAAACCCTTTCTCGGGCCCCCTGAGACCCCCGGGCGGGCAACCTCAGGAGGGGTGGGGGTTGAGGTCTGGAACTCCTCTGAGGGGTCTGGGTGTCCTATGCACCCTGGATCAAAGGCCTGAGGGTCGAGGTGAAGATCCCGGGGTCTCTCATCCTCATTACGGGGACCCAAGACCTGTGAGGAGTCCTGGACACGGCTTGCCTACCCCACCAGGCTCTGGGCCATCTCTGGCCTGAGGTCTCCACTACAGGCTCCTCGTCTCAGGTCAGAATGAGGGCTCAGCGGACTAGAACTTGGGTCTCTGATGCAGGTCCCGCGCGATCCAGCCCGGCTCAGGCGACCTGGAATGCCCAGGAGACACGGAGAAGGAGGCTGTGGTCGCGGGAAAGGGTTGGGAGTGCGGGGATCCGAGGGAGGCTGCCTCCTCCAGGAAGCCGTCCGGACTGTGCAGCCGAGGCCGGCGGAACAGATCCAGGGGGGCCGCGTCGGGGCCACCGGGGCGGCGGGCGGGGTGAGCCTGGCACGGTGCGGCCGGCGGCGGAACAGCCTTTGTTTCTTCCTGGCGGCCGCCGCGACGCGCCGTCCCCTGCATGTGGATGAGGCCTCGCCGGGCGCCCCGTCCTTCCCCCCAGGGGCAGCCTCCGGGTTTGCTGGGGCCCTGCCAGGGGTCCGACGGCCGCAGGGTGGACCGGGGTGGGACGGGGCGGGGGCGGGTCCCGGGCAGGGGCGGGGCGTGGAGGTGGGAGCGGGGCGGGGCCGGCGTTTGCAGGCACACGGGAGCTTCGAAGTTGGGGGCGGGGACGTGGGGTGGGAGTAGGAGCGGAAGGATCCAGGGTGGACGTGCTGCAGGGACGCGGAGGGGGAGGCCACGCGGAGGGGGAGGCCACCCGGCGAAGCTGCATCCCTCTCGCTTCTGTCGTCGGAGACCGGCATTCTTGGCGCCCTCCACCTCCAGCCCCAGAGACCATTCGGAGGCCGACTCTCTTAAAGGAGCCTTGCGCAGGGTAGGGCAGCCCTGGCTCCGGAGACCCCTGATTGTCGCGGGTGTTAGGGGCCAGGGGCCTCGACCTTCTGGTTTGACTCTCCCCAGCCCCCCAGTTGCCCTTGCAATTCTAGGGTCTGCTGGGAGAGGGTCTAGCCAGGGCTGGTGCAATCAGGGGCAGCTTGTCAAGGGGCAGGGGCTGGCGCAAGCCTCACAGCTCTAAGCCTGTGGTTTTCGAGGGTGTCTCTCTGGGACCTGGAATGTGGAGTATGCGTTTGTGGGGGAAAGGTCGGCCTAGGGCTTTGCACAGGACGGAGTTTGTATGTTGTCAGCCAGGCCCCATAGCTCGGGAGGTCCTTTTCGTGGAATTGAACTAGAACCTGCAAATTTCAATGGGAACAAAAGGTTAGTAGGATTGGTTTACCATCCAAAAACCAATCAGCGTGATTCTCCACATTAATAGAGAGAAAAAAGGAAAACCTCAACAGATGCAAAAAACAGTCATCCGTGATGTAAACAAACAACTCTTAGCAAATAGAAACAGAAGAGAACCTCCTTAATCTGATAAAAGTGTCTACCTAAAAACAAATATCCAAGAAACCAAGAAACAAACAAAAACCCTACAGCTGACATCATGTTTAATGCTGAAAATGTGAATGCTTTTCTACTGAGATTGAAAATGAGAAGGGATGTTGGCACTCATCAATATTCTATACAATAGTGTAGTGTACTGGAGGTCCTAGCCAGAGCAATAAGACAAGAAAAATAAGTAAAAAGGTATGAAGATAGTAAAGGGAGAGATAAAGCTGCCATTCACATATGATGTGATTCAGTGTGTAGAAAAAAAATTACAGGTTAATTTAAGGAAGATAAGTTCATTTAGCAAAGTCACTAGACAGAGGTTTAATATACAGAAACTAATTGTATTCTATATACTAGCAATAATTAGAAAATGAAATTAATAATAGCATAAAATCAAATACCTAAGAATAATTCTAGTGAATGATGTGTACAATTTTTATGCAAGAAACTACAAAACATTTCTGAGAGAAATTGTTAAAGACATAAGCTAATGGAGGGATATACCATGTTCATGGATTGGAATTTAAAATGTTGGTCTCCACGTTGATCTATAGAATTGATAAATACATCCAATGTAATTTTGATCAAAGCACCAGACAACTTTGTTGTTGATTACAAGGCTTTTTTTGGAGGGATGAAACTCAACAAGCTGATTCTAAAAAGTATGTGAAGAGAACAAATCTGGACTTATACTACAGTAAGGAAGACAGTGTGGCATTGATGCAAAGATAAACAAGTCTACTGGTGGAAGAAAACAGAAATCCAGAAACAGACCCATCCTGGTTTATTATGACAAAGTTGATATTGCAGAACAGTGGAGAAAGGACAGGTTTTTCTATAAGTGGTGGTGGATCTATATATTGAAGAAAAAAACTGAAACCCTTTTAATGTCACCCTTGCATTATATCCTAAAACCAGTCCCAGGTGATGTACATGTGAAATGTACATGTGAAAGGTGAAACATCAAAGCTGCTAGAAGAAAACTTAGGGGAGAGAATAGATACATTTTCTTAGACACAAGAAACACAGTAAGAAAGTGACAGATTGGACTACATTAAGATTAGAAACTTCTGTCAGTCAAAAGACATGATTAAAGAGGAAAGAGTAAGCCACATATGAGAGAAGTTATTTCAATACATATGGCTGATAAAGGACTTATATCTAAAAATATAAGCATATGAGTTGTATTGAAAAATATGTATCAAATCAATAGGAAAAAGTTTTAAAATAGGCCGGGCGTGGTGGTTCATGCCTGTAACCCCAGCACTTTGGAAGGGCAAGGCAGGCGAATCACTTGAGGTCAAGAGTTCGAGACCAGCCTGGCCAACATGGCGAAACCCTGTCTCTACTAAAAATGCAGAGATTGGCTGGGGGTGGTGGTGAGTGCCTGTGGTCCCAGCTAGTCAGGAGGCTGAGGCAGGAGAATCGCTTGAACCAGCGAGGCAGAGGTTGAAGTGAGCTGAGATCATGCCACTGCACTCTAGCTTGGGCGACAGAGTGAGACTCCATCTCAAAAAAAAAAAAAAAAAAAAAAAAAAAAAGGACTTTAAATAGGTGCTTCCCAAAAGAGGATGTCCAGTGACTGTTAAACTCCTGAACAGGCACTCAAACCTCATGGGTCATCAGGGAAATGCAAATTAAAACGAGAATAAGATACCACCGAGTCGCCACAAAAATGGTGAAAATTACACACCCAATGTTGGCAAGGATGTGGAGTTGGTACCACCAGTTTGGAAAACCATTTGGCAGTACCTCCAAATCCAGCATCTCCACTCTGTATTAGATACCTCTTGGATATCACGCCACCTCCCCAGCCTCTAGCCTCACCTTGGTGTCAAGGCTTTGCCACTTTTCCTCCCACTTCAGGTGCAGGTACAACCTGCCAGCACCCCCCATCACCCTCAGGGCTTCTCTGATGCCCCTGAGGAATGAGATAATAAGGGACCAACCTGGCACCCACAAACTTGCAATCAGAAATGCAGGAGAGTGAACACACTCTGGCCTATCCTTGTGTTACTGAATGGTGCCACACAGTTCCAGGATCTGGGCGACTCGAACAAAGAATTGGACGAGACACATACAGATAGCAAAAAGTGTATTAAGTGCAGTATTCCACTCTCGGAGAGGAAGAGCGGACTGATCTCTGTGAGATGAGATCAGCATTAGTTTGGTGTACTTTGGGTCTTTCTATATGTTGTTTTTTTTTCCCTCTTCCCAAGGCTGCCTAATCTCTAGCCAGTGTCTATCTTTTTGATTGATAGGTGTGTTGCTTAGTTACTTTGGCCCCCGTGCGCTTGCACCTTGCCTCCATCCCATAATCCTAAGTACATACATGATATGCAGCTCATATGCATGAACTTTAAGTAGCTGATTATCATAACGGGGTTATGTTAAGGATACCTTTTCTCTCCAATGCGCATGCCCATCTATGAAGAGCAGCCCCTTACTGGTTTGATCAGGATCCTGCCGGCCATGGGATACTGCTCACTTTTTTTTTTTTTTTTTTTTTTTTGAGACGGAGTCTCACTCTTGTCATCCAGGCTGGAGTGCAGTGGCGCAATCTCGGTGGCTCACTGCAACCTCTGCCTCCCGGTTCAAGCAATTTTCCTGCCTCAGCCTCCTGAGTAGCTGGTAATTAAAGGTACCCACCACCACGCCCGGCTAATTTTTGTATTTTTAGTAGAGAGTGGGTTTCACTGTGTTGGCCAGGCTGGTCTTGCACCCCTGACCTCAGGTAATCCGCCCGCTTCAGCCTCCCAAAGTGCTGGGATTACAGGCGTGAGCCACTGCACCCAGTCCTGCTCACTTTTTTATCTTACTTTTGTTTTGGCTGCTGAACCTCTGCTTTTTGTCTGGCTTCTTGCTCACCTGCCCCTTCACCTTGCTTCTTCTGCTCTCTGCTTTTACTTATTCTGCCCTTTATCCAACTTTCAATTCCCTTTGCTATTTTCCTGCCTCATTTTCCCTGTTCTCCTATCTCACTTGGACAATGGCAGATGGATAAATGGCAGATGGGAGTCAGTGGATAAATTCTTCCCTCTACCTCATCCCAGATGGACCGTTATGAATCACATTCCTTATAAAACCTCTTGGAAGATGTTACTACAAGATTCAGCATCAGCTGCCTTTGGCACCAAGTGGTGGCCAGCTCTGAAACTCACCCTCATATTGGCTCTCATGCCATCCCTGTTCACTTCCTTTCCCCCTTACTCTTGCTTCCCTGCTATTGCTTCCCCCAATTAAGTTCTACCTAAGGCCAGGCACCGTGGCTCACGCCTGTAATCCCAGTACCTTGGGAGGTTGATGGGGGAGGATCGTTTGAGGCCAGGAGTTTGAGACCAGCCTGGGCAACATAGTGAGACCCCATCTCTGCAAAGAATTTAAAAATTAGCTGGGCGTGGTGGTGCACGCTTGTGGTCCCAGCTGCTCAGGAGGCTGAGGTGGGAGGATCCTTTGAGCCCAGAAGTTTGAGGCTGCAGTGATGAGCTATGATGGTACCACTGCTGTCCAGCCTGGATGACAGAGCCAGATCCTATCTCTAAAAACACAAAACGAAACAGAAGTACCTTCTAAGCTTTTGCCCCAGGCACTGCTTTCTGGAGAGGACGAATTAAGATACACCCCAGGTATGTCTCCAACAGAAATAAATATATAAATGTACTAAAAGGCATTTACGATATCATTCATAGCAGTCTTCCTAGTAGCCCCAAACTGGAAACAACCCAGATAGCCATTAACAGTAGAATGGATTAATATGTTTAGAGTACATGTAAATTCCAGAGTTCTGTGCTACAAAGGAAATGAACAAATTACTACTATGTTGCAACATGGTGAATCTCATAAACAATGTTGAGCAACAGAAGCTGGACACAAGATTACATTCTGGGATGATTCCATTAATTTTTTTTTAAGAGACGGAGACTCTGTCGCTCAGGCTGGAGTGCAATGGCACCATCATGGTTCACTGCAGCCTCCAACATCTGGGCTCAAGTGATCCTCCCATCGCAGCCTCCCACGCCTGCGCCATGCACTCCCACGCCTGCGCCATGCACTCCCACGCCTGACTAATTTAAAAAATTTTTTTGTAGAGACAGGGTCTGGCTCTGTTGCCCAGGCTGGTCTTGAATTCTTGGGCTCAAGAGATCCAGTTCTGGGATGATTCCATTTATAGTTCTAGAATAGGCAAATTGAATGCTGATGTTAGAAGTCAAGATAGAGGTTTATCCTTACCTTCTTGGGGGTAGGAACTGGGCAGGGCATGAGGAGGGGCCCTGGAGTGCAGATCATGCCTGACTTATTGATCGGGGTGCTGGTTTCACGAGTATGTTCAGTTTATGAAAATTCATCGAGGTGAACACTAGATGATTGGTGCATGTTTGTGTGTGTGTAGGTTACACTTTGACAAACATGGGACATTACACATGGCCTGGGCAGGGTCCTGGGTGGGTCAGGATCTGCATGCTGGGAGGGGGGTCTGCGGCCTGCTCTGACTCCACAGTCCCTCGTGGGTGTTAAACTCACTCAGCACTCCTACGCCACTTCCATTCTCTTTGACACTCCCAGGTCCAGCCCAGGTATCTCCTCAGGCAGCCCCAGTCTTTCCTTGGTTTCTACCATCCTGATCCCAAACCAGTCCCTCTCCAAGCTGCAAGCACCTGCTAGTTTATGGCCTCCTTTCTGCTTCTGTCTCATGGATTCTCAGCCCTGGACATTGTTTCTGTCGTGCTTGCCTCCTTCTCTCTCCCCACCTTCTCTGGCCTTGCCCTGTATTTCCTGCCTCCTCTCTGCACCCTCCCTGGACCTCCCCCCCAACAACAACCATGTTCAACCCTTGCACTGGTGGGCCAAGGGCGCAAACACACATGCAAGCCCCACACCCAGGAGGCCTACATATTTCCAAGTTAGACATGAAACTGCACCCACGATGCAGCATTCACACCCGGCCCTGCAGCCCGCCCCTGGGGCATGGTCTCCCCTGGTTCTCATGGGCGTCATCCACTGGTGTGGGAGCTAAGACAGTGCCCGAGAACCCTGGGTGTGAGCACGCTCCTGAGTGGGGGCTGGCCTGGGCACCGTTTCCCCACCTCGCTTTTCCAACCTGGCATTTCCAGGGCATTCTAATCTCTTCCCCAAAATCTCACCAAGGAACAGGACAGGGAAGGAGCACAGACAGGTACCAGGACACCAGGCTGCCCAGACACACACACACACAACCACACACAACTACATACAACCACACACACAACCACACACTCACACACGCATGACCACATACACACTCTCACACACTCACATGCACCCAACCACACACTCATATTTCACACACTCTTACACACACACGCACAACCACACACTCGCTCTCACACACTCACATGCACGACCACACACTCACTCTCACATACATGCACACAACCACACACCATCACATACACGCACAACCGCATACTTTCACACACTCACACGCACACAACCACACTCTCACACACACATGCACCACACACTCATATCTCACACTGTCTTACACACACACCGCACAACCACACACTTGCTCTCACACACTCACATGCATGACCACACGCTCACTCTCACATACATGCACACAACCACACACTATCATACACTCACACACACAACCGCATACTCTCACACACTCACACGCACACAACCACGCACTCTCACACACACATGCACAGCCACGCACTCATTCTCACTGACATGCACACACCCACACACTCATACCTCACACACTCTCACACGCTCACATGCACAACCACACATACATAATCACACACACATTCAGTCTCACACACTCACATGCACATAACTACATACAACCACACACACCACACACTCACATACATGCACAACCACATTCACTCACATACCCAGATGCATGACCACATACACACTCACTGTCACACACTCACATGCACACAACCACACACTACATACAACCACACACAACCCCACACACTCCTACACATTCATGCTCACAACCACACACTCAAAACCACACACACAACCACATGCACTCAATCACACACAACCACCTACACGGCCACTCATATTCACGCTCACACAGTGACATACACACAACCACACACAACTGCACACTCACAACCACACACACAAGTGCATACTCACACACTCTCACACACTCATACACACCACACACACAACCACACATTCACAACCACATACAACCATACACAACCTCTCACACAACCACACATTCACAATCACACACAACCACTCACACACTCATCCACACACGCACTCAACACTCAGCCCCACATCTTTGGGCCTGTGGGGTCTTTTTTCACATCTGTCCTCTCCCACAACTCACTGTTGTTCAGTTATCAACCTTTAAAACACTCTTACGAGACTGAAATTAAAAAAAGATTCTTTGCATTTGCTGCTGGTGATGTCCTGGCTCTCCAGGGCACGGGGTCCATGGCAGGGATCCCCTTGCCCAAGTCTAAGGTTGGCCTGGCCTCCATAGCTGGTGGGGCTTCTAGAATGACCACAGGGTGTTCTTCCCTGTAATTTTCAGGCTGTGACATCCCACCCAGCCCCAACCCATCCCTCCTGTGAGTGGGGTTGGGATCCCAGTTGCCATGCCCAGAGCTCCGACCACCCCACCTGGGCCTTTCAACACCTCCCCACCCCCCATGCACTGCACCCCCCACCCCGTCCTGGGGGCTGAAACAGCTCCTCTCCAACCCAGGGCTGCTGCTCCAAGGTACAAATGGAACCCGCCCTGTCTCGGATCCTCTTCTTTCAGCGCAGCCACAGGCTGTGAATGACCCCACGGGCAGGTGTCAGGAGGGAGATCATTTAATTCATGGTCCAAACTGAGACAGGTTTGCAAGTGAAAGGAGGCACTATTTATAATCACAGCAGGGTATAATTGACAGATGTAAACCAGGACGTCCCAGCAAACTGGATGGATGGTCACTCTCTTTCAAGCCAGTGCCTCCGACTCTGCGTGCCCAAATACAGCAGGCGTTGGTCACACCTTGCCTGCTCCTGCTGCCTCCTTGGCCGTACCTTGTCACACCTTCATGCTTGTCCCTCATGAGTCAGGCCAGGCATCACCTTGGCCAGGAAGCCTCCTGGTCCCCAGAATGGAAGACATGCCCATTCTCCGTCCACATTGCCACCTCCCCAGGCTCAAAGGCAGAGACCTGGTCTTGCCCCCAGCACATCACAGGTTCTCCATGGAGGTTCCAAGTGTCTGCCTCAGGAGCTGCGAGATGTAGGTTCTGGTCCCGGCTCTGCCATTGACTTACAGACCGGATATGGAGCGTCTCAGTTTTTCTCTGTGAGGTGGAGAGGAAAAGGGCAGCATGTGATCCCTCGGTGCCCACAGCTGTTGGATGGGCAGTTTGCCTGAACTCGCCTTTCCTGCTCCCCGGGCCCTGGGGTCCTAAGAGGGGCGTGGAGGAGGGGGTGACCTGTTGGGGAGGCCGGATTTCTTGTATCTTCCTGTCATCCCATGTCCTCCCCTGAAGCCACTGCATTCACGGCCCTGTGCAGCCCAGTAGGGAACATGAGAAGGTAGAGCTTGGACTTCTGATCTGGAACTGGGATCTCCTCTCCTTCCAGGGGTTCCCAGCCCTGCATCCTGTGGGGCCAGCCTCCCAGACCAGGGTACCCTCTCCCTGGGACCTTTACCTATATCCTTCCATTTAAGGACACCCGCCATTCCAAAACGTGCCACCAGAGGGCAGCCTCCGCGTCGGTCCTTGAGACCAGGTGGCTGAGCTGGACCTAGTGGCCTGACTCTCCCGATGTCAGAGTCCGGGCCCCTGCCGGATCCTGTATTGGAGGGCTGGGGAGAACAGGCTAGGATTCCTGGGCTTCTCCTGGGACCACTAGAGTCAGCTGGGAGCCAGGGAAGTCCTTCCTGAGAGCGGCTCAGGCTCCCTTCTGCTGTAGCCCGAGAGAAGAGATGCAGGGGAGGCCCCAGGGGCTGTGGGTGCTGGCCTGGGTCAGGACATTCATAGTGAAACCAGAGAGATCTTGCAGTGAGATTCATTTCGTGCAGTGCACCTGCCTCGGGGCAGGGCTGGGAGGCACGGGGAGGCGATAGAGCCCACGTGGTGGCGGTGGCTGCGGGAGGGCCCGGCGCTTATCTGATGGGCCTGGCCTTTCTCACAGCTCGGTGGAGCCGCCCTGCCAGGCCCATCTTGGCCGGTGGGTCGGGGCTCCGCAGGCCCCGTGGGCTCAGCCTCCCCACCTGCCTGGTGGGCAGGGAGGCCGTGAGCCTGGGAAAGGCGCGGGCGGTCACTGCTGGAGGGGAGCGGGCACCGTGGGGCTGCGCGCTGCGGCGGGCTCCCCCCACAGGCTCGAAGACACGTCAAAACCCGGTACAAAAAATTGGGGCAATCTACGTGTTTACTTCTAACGAATGCTTGCAACGTAAAAACAAGACTTTGCACACCACCAGGGGCTGTTCGGATCCGAGAACGCATGGGTTCACGGGACCCTGTGGGTGGAGGCCCAGCTGGATGTGGCCCCTGGGTGGCGGCATCCTCAGCTCTGCCGGTGGCTGGGGGACTGTGTGTGGAAGGTCGGTGAGGGACCCCAGAAAAAAGTCTAACAGCCAAAGGCGGAGGTTGCAGTGAGCTGAGATTGTACCACTGCACTGTAGCCCTGACGACAGAGGGAGACTCCATCTCAAAAGAAAAACAACATTTTTTTTTTTTTTTTTTGCTCATTAGCTATCGTTAGTGTTAGCGTATTTTATGTGTGGCCCAAGACAATTCTTCTTCCAATGTGGTCCAGGGAAGCAGAAGATTAGACCCCCTTGGTCTAAGGCAAAGCAGTCTCAGGGTCAGAAGACCTCCACCCCAGCTCGGGCCCGGGTGACCCTCCCTGCAGAGTGCCTCTCTGAGAGCAGGGTATCAGCCGCTTGCAGGGGACTGAGCTATCTGCTGGAGGAGGGTTCAAAACTGGTCCCCCGTCCTGTGCTTATGTGAGTCACCAGTGGGCTACCCAGCGCTACCACTCAGGCCCTGCAGACAGATGTCTGTGGAAGCACTTTCACAGCGACATGTCACAGGGATGGAGAACTGCGGATGAGGACTCTCCAGGCTGGCCAGCCGGCTCCGCCCTGACCATGGGCTGGGACCCCAGTCAACCCAGCTGGGGCTGGGCCCTGCCAGAAGGGGCGCACTAGCCTGGCCTGACCATGGGATGGAAATGGGACATTGTCTGGGGGAGAGGGGGGTGTGGCCAGCCCTATGTTATCTCCCCGTTTCAAAGAAGGAAAAACCCGGCACAGAGAGAGGGAATCATCGGCCCAAGGCCTCACAACTGGTAAGTGGGGAGCTGGGGTAACCAGACCCTGAATCCTGGGGGTCTGGTAACGGTGACCCTGGGAGGCTTGGCCATGTGGTCCTGGGGCTTCCTGGCCCCCTCCTGGCCTGAGACACTCCTCCCAGCCCCGTTGATTTGATGGGCAGAGACCCAGGCCTGCCAATGGCTGGGTGTGGCCAGCCTCGTGGGACTGAGTGGGGCCCGGTGGCTTCTGCCCAGAGCTGCCTTTGATCTCAAAAGGAGGCTACCCCCATAGGTGAGACGCGATCTGGGCACTGCTGTGCTAGCCCCATGCCCCAGGACCACTCAAACCTCTCTTGAGCCTCCCTGGACCAAACTACCTGGTTGCTCTCGGTCCCTTCCACGGCCCCCTCGTCCTCTACCTGCCCCTGCAGTGCCCTGGGGCTCCCTCCAGCGCTCCCATCTCCTCACTTTTGGTTGTTTTTTTGAGACAGAGTCTCACTGTCTTGCCCAGGCTGGAGTGCAGTGGTGGGATTTTGGCTCACTGCAACCTCCGCCACCTGGGTTCAAGCGATTCTTCTGCCTCAGTCTCCTGAGTAGCTGGGATTACAGGCATGTGCAACCACGCCTGGCTGATTTTTGTATTTTTAGTACAGATGGGGTTTCACCGTGTTGGCCAGGCTGGTCTCGAACCAGTGACCTCAAATGATCCTCCCCGCCTCGGCCTCCCAAAGTGCTGGGATTATAGGCATGAGCCACTGTGCCTGGCCTCCCTCACTCTTGACACTTTATGGGCCTGCCATCTTCGCTCCTTGCTGCTCACACCCACATGTTCCTCCTGGCCTCAGACCTTTGCACCCGGCCTGGCTCTAGCTGAGGGTCCAGGCACTGATCTTCCTTCACTCCCAGGCCTCATCTCCCTTCCCTTAGCCATGGGACATCCTCCTTCTGCAGACAAGAACCCTGGGGTGGTCCTCCCTATCCCCTGCCCCCCCGTGAGCATCTAAACCTGGTTCATCTAACCAGAGTCCTTCTCCTGCTGTAAATAATCTTATTGTATCTCCTTACCACCCCAAAGTAAAATTCGTAGATCATAGAATCCCAGCCAGATTTTCAAAGATCCATCTAATGTCGTAGCTTTAAAATAAGGAAGAAATAGTCCAGGCACAGTGGCTCATGCTGTAGTCCCAGCACTTTGGGAGGCTGAGGAGGATCACACGAGGCCAGGAGTTCAAGGCTGCAGTGAGCCACAGCTGCGCCACTGCACTCCAGCTGGGGTGACAGAGCAAGACCCTGTCTCTAAAAACAATAAATAAATAAAATAAGGAAGAAATAAAAGGAAGGTAATTTATAATTTCATTATGTATATTCAATTGGAAAGAGGCCTGGGTGTGACCTACAGTGGACTCAGATGTGGGTTACACAGAATGGCAGAGGCTGTCACTGCTGCAGACACAGACGGAAGCAGGGTTACCCTCAGGGCTCAGGTGCCTGCTGGGGCCACCCTGTGATCTTGGGGATGTGTTTCTCCAAAACGGCAAATGCTTCTTGGTAAATTTCCAAACAAAACAAAGCTCCATCTCCCCTCAGCTTTCATGCTCATTGCATCCCTAGAAATTGTACATCTGGAAAAGACGCCAAACAGAAGTAGTCATTCCCGATAGGGTCATTACCGATAGGGTTTATTAGCAATCCTACACGAGTTCCTCATACCCCGCGCTGTGGATATGTTGCGCAGAATAACTGCTGTGCAGTGGGGTATGTTCGGCAGCAGCCCTGGCCTCTACCCTCTAAATGCCAGCAGTACCCCTACGTCATGACAATCAGAAGTGGCTCCAGACACTGAGAAATGTCCCCTGAGGGGTGAAATTGTTCCCAGTTGGCACCCCATCCCCACCTCCTGCCCACACAGACCTCTCTCCTTTCTTGTGTGGGGTGCAGGGCAACTTGCCACCAGGCAGGATGCCCCTCACACAGCAGGTCCCTGCCACCCCATGACTACAGCACCCCATTACTGCAGCCAGTGAACCCCCTCGCATTTCTAAACTACCCCAGGGGAGAAGCAAAACCACTGTTGTGGGCCTCTGACCTCCCTGATTCTCTAATCTGTGTGGGTGTGGGGGCAGTGACGCCAAGAAGCTCCTTCCCTTCCCAGCACACACTGCAAGATCTGCGGTCCTCATTTCTCCCAGGCCTGGCTACTCTGTAACAGCTGCATCCTTACTGGCCCTGTGGAGACGTGGGACACGTCCCTGCCATGGCTCCCAGCGGCCCCGGTGTGCTGGCCTTTCTGCCTCCCTTAATTCCAGCCTCCCTGTTCCAGCTGCTTGGAATGTCGAATGTCCTCAGTGCTTTTCCTCTGCAGTTACCCTGGAATTCCAGGGAAGTGCCTGGGTTGGTGGAGCCTTCTTAGCCCAGGTATCCTCCTCCTCTAGGGAGCCCTCCGGAAATGTCCCTCCCTTGATTGGCTGGGGCCAGCACTCCCTCCCCGGCTTCTTTAACCCATGGGAGGCAGCATCCACTCATTGTGTTCCTCCCTCCCTGCCTCCTGCTCCCCCATACCATCCCTTAACCCAGCCAGAGTCATTCCTCTTTGCAGCATCCCAGTCCTGGCCCGGAGTCTGGCTCCCAAAAGGCACTATAAATATTTGTGGCAAAGTTGAGGCTGCGACACTCAGTTAAATTTTTTTTTTTTTTTTTTTTTAAAGAGACAAGGTCTTACTCTGTCACCCAGGCTGGAGTGCAGTGGTGCAGTCATAGCTCACTGCAGCCTCAAACCTCTGGGCTCTAGCAATCTTCTGGCTCAGCATCCTGAGTAGCTGGGGTTACAGGTGTGAACCACCATGCCTAGCTAATTAAAAAGAAAAAAAATTTTTTGTAGAGATAGGGTCTCGCCATGTTGCCCAGGCTGGTCTTGAACTTCTGGCTTCAAGCCACTGTCACGCCTCAGCCTCCCAAAGTGTTGGGATTACGAGTGTGAACTTCAATTCAATTCAATTCAATTGGCCCTTCAATTCTGTGTTCATTCACTGAAGATTCCAATGCCCCTCCCCCATCTAAAGTGGGGCAGACCAGAGGGAGGAGCAGCAGAGGCGGGGTGGACAGGGTCCCAGTGCTGGAGGAGACCCACCTGTGAGCCACCTGGAATCTCATCTGCCTGCCCTAGGCGTCTGCCCCTTCTACAGGAATGGGAGTCCCTTCAGATGGACATAGGAGTTTCTCCATCTGAAAGTGCCCACCAGGGAAGAACTGCGCCAATCCCGATGGGCACTGGGGCTGAGGGAGGGCACTGGGGATGCAGGGGCCCTCTAACTCCCACCCATAGAACCCTTTGGGGGCCCAGGCCTCTAGGCCAGCTCCCTGGCACACACCGCTTGTGGAGTATGAACTTCCAGCCCCTAAGCCCCAGGGCTTTGAGCACAGCCTGGGCAGCAGCTGCAGGCACGCTGGAGTGCCCACTCACTCTTCATCCACCCCCACGCCTGCCCATCTCTAGCCAAGGTCCATGCCACGCACACAGGTGAGTGCTGTGGGGAAGAGCACACAGAGGCTGCAGCTGCGCACCTCCCCCACCCCGGCCGGTCCTCAGCCCACTAGGCCCCTGGCCCAACCCTGGCTGAGACCCCAGCCTGCCCCGTGGGTGCCCGGCTTCTGTGACACCTCCGTTGCATAAGCGGGGACTAGAGGTCAGGTGCAGGGTGCAGGGGAGGGGGCGCTCTAGTGGATGAGGCCACCTCCCAGCGGGCAGGGCTGAGTGCATGGCAGTGAGGGACCCCTGGGTCCTGGGAAGGCACAGGAGGTAGAAACCCCGAGGCCCTGCCAGCTTCCCCCCGCAAATCTGGGAAGCAAAGTGCCCACATCTTCTGTTTGTGTCAGTTCCTGCAAAGTCCCAGTGCCTACAACTGGGAAATGGGGCAAGTGACCTTCTCCCTCCTCTCTTGGTGGCCCTGGAAGGAAAAAGCCAGTGGTGTCACCTGAAGGCAGCCCCTTTAGGCGGGCTGGATCTGGGGTCTCAGATGCCTGGTGCCGCCCTGTGCTGCTGGCCATGCATGCCCCTGTGCCTTGGTTGGCAGGGTTTTGGGCAGCCCCGCCTACAGGCCTTTCCCCCAGTTCTTCGGGCTCTCCTGGGTGATGCAGGCGGCCTGGCCCTGGCCCAGAAGGGAGGCCGCTCTTGGCTGATGCTCACATGCCCACTCCTGGGCCTGGCCTGGCTCCTGGGCCCTCTCCCATGCCCATGTCCTCGAGGGCCACCAGGAGACGGGCCCTGGTTGGGGCAGGCGTTGCCTTGGGGCTGGTCCCTCCTGGGCTTCTGGCTGGGTTGGTGACCTCCTTCCACACTGGGTTCTGGCTGGGTGTTCACCTGGGGCTCCTGGCTCTGTCCCAGGTTGGCTTTCACAGCAGCAGCCTTGAGGCCTGGCTGGGAGGAGGTGGGTGGAAAGTCCAAGGCCCCTCCCCTAGGCCTCCCTCCCCAGGGGGACTAGTTGGTCACGGGGAGTGCTCCTGGGCGGGCGCTCCTGGGGGTGAGGGGTGGTTGGGGGGTGCATGTGGTCCGGTAGGGCACTGGAGAAGACCCTCTGCCCAGAGGGCCCCAGGACACCCCTCCCCATGGGCCCACACGGCTCTGTGGCCGTGTGCGTGGGAAGCATGAGTGTCACAGCAGGTGTGAGTGTGCCTGTGGGTGCGGCCCGGAGAGCCGGCCCGGGGGCGGGGGACCGTGAGAACCAGTCTGTGGGTGGAGACCTAGGGCAGGGGTGCCCTTGCTTTCTGGGATGTCCCAGGCCAAGGAGTTTGGGGGTTTGGGGGCCCACAGTGCAAGAGGAAATCCTGGCCACTAGGTGTCACCCGGAGCCCATGGGACAGAAGCAGGCCCCCCCCAGGGGAGGGGCCGGAGCCCCTTACCTCCCAGGTATGCCCACTTCCGCAGCTGGGAGGCAATCCCTGGTCTGTCACGGTGCCTGAGGGTCCACTCGCAGTGGGGAGCTGGTGGCATGGCGTTGCCCCGTGCAGGAGGCTCTATGGAAGCACCCCGTCCCCACCTCCTGCCCACACAGACCCAGACTGAGGACAGAGCCAGTGACAGGTGGGGATGCAGCATCCCTCCCAGCCCACCCAGCCCCTCTGATGCCCGGGTGCCTGCGGCAGGGGCCCCCTCGTGCCAGCCCCTCCAAGGGAGCAGCTTGGACCTGCACCTGCCATGCTTGCCGGCCTCAGGATGGAGGAGGGAAGGGTCCTCGCTCACAACCACCCCCCATCCCCACTTAGGTCCAGCTCAGCAAATTAGGGTCCCAAAGCCCCGCCCAGACCACTGGGGGCCTTTTGTAGCCTATCAGAGCCAGTCCCCACCCTCCTGCTCTGCATCCACTCATCCAAAGCACAGCAAGGACCTACTGTGTGCTGGGAGGGCCCTGCCCAGCGGAGCTCACGTGCGATGGGATGTCAGCCACCAAATATAGAAACCAAAAAATTTGTTTTTATTTATTTATTTATGAGATGGAGTCTCGCTCTGTTGCCAGGCTGGAGTGCAGTGGCACTATCTGGGCTCACTGCAACCTCCGCCTCCTGGGTTCAAGTGATTCTCCTGCCTCAGCCTCTTGAGTAGCTGGGACTACAGGCATGTGCCACCATGCCCTGCTAACTTTTGTAGTTTTAGTAGAGACAGGATTTCACCATGTTGGTCAGGCTGGTCTCGAACTCCTGACCTCAAGTGATCCACCTGCCTCAGCCTCCCAATACAGGCATGAGCCACCGTGCCCAGCTAACATTTATATTTTTGTACAGACAGAGTTTCACCATACTGGCCAGGAAGGTCTCGAACTCCAGACCTCAGGTGATTGCCTGCCTTGGCCTCCCAAAGTGCTGGGATTACAGGTGTGAGCCACTGTGCCTAGCCTAAACCAGAGAATTTGTAATGGAGACAGTGACACACAGGAAAACATCATGGAGGAACTGGAAGGGCCGTGGGTGAGGTGGCAGCTTTGGTGCGGCTTGCGGGAGGGGAGCACCCCCAGGGAGGACCTTGTGAGCAGGTGAGGAAGAGCATCAGTTAGGTGAGCACCCCAGGGAAATGCATTAGGGCAGCTGGAACAGTCCATGCTAAGGCCCCAAGGCAGGAACGAGCCAAACCTGTTAGTGAAACACCAGGACCTGTGTGGACTGGGGCGGTGATGCAGGTGGGAGGCGAGAGGAAACAGAGGGCCTTGGACCATGTTGTCTTCTCCCCAGGCCCTCAGAGGCCATCCCTGCCACAGGGCAGTGGAGACTTCTGGCTGGCGCATGAGGCTGTCCTAGCCGAGGCTGGTCCTGGCTGGTGAGGAGAAGATGCCATGGCTCAGGGGGTCAAACAGGATCCAACCGTCACATCCCTGTAGGCTGAGGAGCAGACACAATCCCAAGAGAGGCTGGGTAAGGTAGTTCTCGCCTGTAATCCCTGCACTTGGGGAAGCCAGTGTGAGAGGATTGCTTGAGTCCAGCCTGGGCAACATAGCAAGACCCTGTCTCAACAGGTGGAAAGAATAACAAGAAAAACCCCCAAAATACTTAGCCAGGCATGGTGGTGTGCACCTGTGGTCCCAGTTACTCAGGAGGCTGAGGTGGGAGGATCGCTTGAGCCCAGGAGTTTGAGGCTGCAGTGAGCTGTGATCACACCACTGCACTCTAGTGACAGAGTGAGACCCTGTTCAAAAAAAAAAAAAAAAAAATCATGGAGGGGCCCTTTCCTCACTGGCTGAGCACTCCCCAAGGCAGGGCATGGCTGGTCTGTCCCAGCTGCCAGGCTCCTAGACAGGGTCTTCTTGGCTGGGGGGCAAGGTTGGCTAGGGTAGGGCAGAGGGAAGGGTGGCAGAAGTCCTGTCCCAGCACCCCTCTGCTGCTCAGCCCTTTGCAGTATCTGCACACCCCAGAGTAAAACCAAAGACCTTGCCACAGCAGTGACCCTACGCACAGCCCCAGAAGCTCGTTCACCTCATCAACTCTCCCTGTCACCCAGTTGGCACCACCACACTACTCCTTAAGTAGGGACACTCCTGCCCCAGGGCCTTTGCGCTGGTGGCACCTCTGCCTGGAATGCCCTTTCCCCAAAACCCTCAGAGCTCCTCACTCCTTCACCCCACTGCAGGACTCTGCCAAATGCCACCTTCCCAGGAAGCTTTCTCTGCCTGTTCCATTGAAAAGCACATTCCCCACCTCAGCACTTTCTTTCCTTTTCTTTCCTTTTCTTTTCTATTTTTTCCTCCCTCCCTCCCTTCCTTCCTCCCTCCCTCTTTTCTTTTCTTTCTTTTTCTTTCTTTCTTTCCTCTTTCTTTCTTTCTCTTTCTTTTCTTTCTTTCTTTTTCTCTTTCTTTCTTTTTCTTTCTTTCTTTTTCTTTCTTTCTCTCCTTCCTTCCTTCCCTCCTTCTCTTTCTTTCTTTCTTTTCTCTATTTCTCTCTTTCCGTCTTTCTCTCTTTCTTTCTTTTTTATTTTTTAGAGAAAGTCTCACTCTCTCATCCAGGCTGGAGTGCAGTGGTGCCATCAGAGCTCACTGCAGTCTCAGACTCCTGGGCTCAAGTGATCTTCCTGCCTCAGCCTCCTGAGTAGCTAGGACCACAGGTGAGCACCACTATGGCCGACTGACATTTCTTAAGTTTTTGTTTTTTTTTTTAGAGACAGAGTCTCACTATGTTGCCCAGGCTGGACTCGGACTCCTGGCCTCAAAAGATCCTCCCACTTTGGCTTCCAATAGTGCTGGGATTACAGGTGTGAGTCACTGCGCCCGGCCAACCACCTTGGTACTTTCTATCCTCTTTGCCCTGCTTCTCCCCTGATCACCATGTGAACTTGTAGATCTTTTATTTGTTTATTTTTATGGCCCATCTCTCCCACTACCCACACTAGGCTGCAAGCTGAATGGTCTGTTTTGTTTACCGAGGCATCCACCCCACCTAGCGCAGTGCCCACAAACACAGCAACAAATACTTGAATGAATGAGTGGGGTTGAACAGGACAAGGCTCCGCCATCCTTCCTGACCTCATCTGGCCACAGCAGGACCAGGATTTGGGCCTTAGCATCCGCCCATCTCCAGCAGAGGCCAAGGCCTGAGCAAGGTGTCATGTGCCCCAAGAGATCCCCAGGCTGTCACAGTCAGCTTGGCATGTTGTGGGTCCTGCCACAGAGGTCTAGAGAAATGGTCCCCATGAGGAGCTTCCTGGGTCAATCTAAGCTGGAGGTGGCGGGCCAGGCTGAGGCCGGACGGCCAAGCCACTGACCACAGCACATCTGCTCCTGGGAACTGCGTTTTACCTGCAGCAAATCACATTCAGTCACCTCAGGCAACACTGCAAGGCATGAAACGCAGGCAATGTGCTGTGCCACACGTTACATGGAGGCACTGGGGACATGTAGGAGGACGAAGGAAACTGCATCGCAGGGAAGAGGTGATGCCTTGGGGAGAGACAGGCCTCGACTGTCCTGCCTCCCCTGTGGGAGGTGTCAGTGGACTATTGAGTGAAGATGTCCTGTTATCAGGGTCCCCTCGTGCAAAGTTTCTAGTGGCAAGGCAGGGCCTCCCCTGGGAGCCTCTCACATACCTGCCCCTTCACTAGAGGGCATGAAATCTACTCCAGCCCAAGGCTGCCCAGCTCTGAGATGGACCCTGTCTCTCTGAATTGCCTCTTCTGATTCTCAAGAGGTATTTAAAGCAGAACTCTACTTGCTTTTTATTTATTTTTGAGACAAGTTCTCACTCTGTCACCCAGGCTGGAGGGCAGTGGCATGATCACAGCTGGCTGCAGCCTCGAACTCCTGGGCTCAAGCTATCCTCCTGCCTCAGCCTCCCAAAGTGCTGGGATTACAGGTGTAAGCCACCAGGACCAGCCTCCTCTTGCTTTTGGCTTATCCAGTTTCCCTAAATTAATTTTGTGTGCCTTTTAGGAGAAGATGGAGTCAGTAACGCCTTAGAGCCCAATTAAATCATTCTAAAAAATGATCTGATTGAGACATACTTATAAACTGACTCCTAGAGCTGAAAGGTCAAAAGCTAGCCTAGATATTTAAAAACATTTTTAGAGAAATGTATTCAAAAAGCTCAATGCTCTTTTTAAGGTGAGAGGTGGGGAGCCTCAAATTTTGGGAGCCCTTGAAGGGACCTGAAAGAACCCCAGGAATTTCTTGGAGCATAATTTGAAAACCACAGATTAAACTCAAGCTATCCTCATTGCAGGGAGGAACCACATTCTGAGGCCTATTTTTATGACAACGGCTAGTAGAGCCAGTCTGCAGTACCTGATGTCCCCAGTAGGGGTCACTTCTAGGAGGAAGCCTCCGCCAGGCCCTGGTGTAATCAAGGAGGGCTCCAGGCCCAAGTGGGCCCACGTGCCTGTGTCTGTGCCTCAGTGCCAGTGACTTCAAGCTTGAGTCTGCTCTGAGCCAGGCACCACTACATGCCCTCCCAGTGGACAGAGCTGCCCTCTGGCCATGCCGCCAGCTGGCTAGGGCTGATCAGAAGCCTTCAGTTTCAGGACAGCTGCCAGGGTGTGGACCATGGGGACTGGTAAGAGTTTCTGGCTAAGTCCTGGCCAAGCCATTCCAAGGGACAGCTGCAGTGTCTCTCCAGTCAGCACCTGGAAGGGGGCCAGCCCAGCCTCAGACCTGGGGCCAAACACATGTGAGTACGTGCAAACGTGCACACACGTGTCCACAGGCACACACAAATACACATGTGCATGAACACATGTTCACACATGTACTCCATGCACAAAGGAACACACACACACAAATAACACGTGCACATGCCAGCACGTGCACTAACAAGTGCATGAATGCACACATGTGCAAATGCACAGGGGTGCGTGCACAAATCACATATGTGCACACACTCACACAGACAAACACTCCCCACTCTGCCTCCCCAGGCAGGCTCCAGGAATGGAGGAACGCCTTTGTATCCAGTGTGTTTGGGGTGAGATCAGCTGGGGGAGGGGCCTCTTCCCTGCCTCCCTAGTCCTGGCAGCTCCTCCCTTCCAGGCCAGGCTTCTCCCCTGTCTGGACTGGTGGACATATGTGTATGGGAGGAGGAAGGGGCAGCAGGAATGTCCTACCACCCCCGGGAGCTGCTCTGGGCAGAGGAAGGGGATGGCGCCTTTGCTGGACTCCCTGGCTGTATCTTTCTGGGTGGGGAGCACTGAGATGGTTCCTGCATCCCATAGAAGCAAACTGGGCAGAGGGCCGAGGTGGGTGCTGTGGTCACTGTCAGGCATTGAAGGGACCCGGGGTCATCCCTGAAGCAGGTCAGCCTGGGAGAGGCCTTCCAGGCTTGCTGCAGTCAGCACCCCCTCCCCCAGGAAGCCAGCCCAGCCCACAGCCTCCTGCCCTTTTGAAGATGCTCCCTCCTGGCCTCGGTCCCTGCTGGCAGGCTGGGGCTTCTGAACCCCTCTTTCCTCTGTCATCTCGACCCCGTGAGAGCCTCAGAGGCCTCCTGATCCCTTTTGTCCCCTGGCCATCCTGGAGTGTCAGCCCGGGGCTGACCCTGAGCTCATTTTCAGCATGACAACTGGTCCTCTGCTGACACCCCCATCCTCTCAGCCCAGGAGGCCAGCTCTGGTGGGTTCTGCTGAATCCAGCTTGCTAACCACCAGCCCATGCCCACAGCCCCTGGCAGGGGACACAGTTCTGCCACCTCCCCCACCAGATCAATACCTCCAAGGCTGCTGTCAGCAAATCTTTGACCTCTGACCTGGCCACACACAGTGACCCCTGAACCTGTTGGTCTTTCTACCAACCCTTGCTCTAGTCTCTGGGGTGGGTGAGGGGCTGACCCCCTGGCTCTGGCCTGGGCTGTTAGGGGCAGGGAGAGGGTGAGGCCATCAGTCCCCACCAGCCCGGCCTCTTCCCTTCACTCCACACTCAGGGCCACAGTGATTGGTGTTGTTGTGGGGGGGGGGATGGATGCAGTGGGGGATGTGCCACCTATGCCAAGCAGGCTGTGATGAAGGATTTGGGGATTTCTTCTGGAGCCCAGGGGCCCTGGGAGCTCCAGCCATGAGCGAAGAGTCAGCAGCGAAGAGGATAGCTTCCCATCCTCTCTCCAAGGCCCACAAAGGTGCCCACCCCTTTCTGCACTGGGCCCTCCGGATGGATCTGGGACCCAGCAGCCTTGCAGCCCTGACCTGGGAATGCAAAGGGGCCTGTACAGATTGCTTCCTGAGTCCTGTTCCTTACAGCTCAGCTGGGAGGGTCCCTGTCCTGCCCACCCATCCTGCCCCAGATAAGGGTCTAGTCCACTGTCTCGCAGAAACCGTGGTGGACCCCAGTGGTGCTGCTGGGAACCCCACATCCCGAACCACCCTGGGATACAGCCTCGGGAGTCCCGCGCTCCCTGGCAGACAACACTGACCGGGGACCCTGCCTTCAGGAAATCCGGCCAGGACAACAGGACCTGCCCCTCTGGTGTCCAGGTCAGCTCACCATGTGGCCCTTTCCTGGCTGCCCTCCCTTGCTCCTGCTCCTAGGAGGAGACACCTCCACCTCCACTCCCCCATGGGGCATTCTGAAGGCCATGGGTTCCAGCAGTTCTGTGCTGGCACCAGCTGGGTCTGCGGTAGGACAAGGGGCAATGGTTCAGAGACTCCAGCAGTGAGACACTTCCCTGTCCCAGGAGGAGGGGAAGAAGAGGAGCAGGAGGAGGAAGGAGAGGGAGAGGAAGGAGGATGGTCAGGGCCCCCCACTAAAATGGGACAGGCAGGTGAGGGGTGCTTGGAGTGGAGACTATGCTGGAAACTGAGGCTCAGAGAAGGTAGTCAGAGGCAGAGCCACGCATGTGTGCTCCAGTGCGCCTGACTCCAGGGTCCTCGCTTCTCCTGACTGCATCAGCCTCGACCTTGACCTCTGAGTATGCTGGGTCAGGGCAGAGTGCTGACGCACTGCAGAGCCCCTCGGGGCCCGCCTCTCTGCTTACGGGGGCCTTCTCAGGAGCCAGGAGGGACCAAGCCAGGCAGGGGACTGTTTGGACGAGTCCAGGCCAGGTGGAGGGGTGAGCAGCCGGCCCTGAGGTCACTGGGTGTGTGTGTGGGGGTGGGGATTGTCCAGGAGGCCCCTACAGAGCAACACGTCATTCTAACGCTACATTTCACACTGGCCTCAGGTATGACCTTGGCCGCCCTCCTCCCCTAAGCAGTCCTCTGGGCTTTCCGGGAGCCTTGGTTTCTTCTCCACCTGGGATCTGGGCCAGTCAGGTGGGAAAAGCCGGCAGCCATGGGGGACCTGGTGCAGAGAACAAGGTGGGAGAAGCAGCAGGCGGGGGGCGCCCTGGGAGCCTCTCTGCCTACCTTGGGCTCAGCCTTGCACTTGATGACCCCACCCGGGCCTGTGTGACACCCATACCACTGACGGGGAACTGAGCCTCAGAGAGGGGAGGTGACTCACAGAGGTGACCCAGGAGATGGAACCGCACTGGGAGCTGGGGCTGGACATTCCAGCCGCTGCCAGGAAAATCCTGCCGGAAGAGTGCACTGTGCGGGTGCCCAGGAGGCTGCGGGTCTGCACCCAGCTCCTCCGGCCCGGTGCCCAGGACCCTGCCTGGCTGGCCAGAGAGGGGAAGTGCGCCCCGGGCGGCCGGCCCGCAGCTGTTGGGCAACATCTGGAGGGAAGGAGGAGGTGAGGAGCAGAGGGCGTGGAGCTGGGTCCTGACGTGTGCCCGCCCTGCCCGGCACCCACGAGGGCTGGGGCCCGGTTCCACCCGGGGGTCTCAGCCTCCTTCTAGTCCCACGAGCCCTAGAGGACTTCCTAGTCCCCCTCGCTGTGCCCTGGGGGGTCTGGGCTCTGTCCTAGGGGGTCTGGGCTCTGCACAACACACCACACCCCCACCCCAGATGGGGGCTCCGGAAGACCCATGCTCCAACACACAGGCACACACAGACACGCATAGACAGATACACACAGATACACACCACACACAGACACACAGATACACACCTCACACACACCACACACACACACACACACACAGATACACACCACATGCACACACACACACAGATACACACCACATGCACACACCACACACACACACAGATACACACCTCTCACACACACCACACACACACATAGATACACACCACATGCACACACCACACACACACACAGATACACACCACATGCACACACAGACACACAGATACACACCTCACACACACACCCCCCCCACACACAGATACACACCACACGCACACACACACACAGATACACACCACATGCACACACCACACACGCACACACAGATACACACCTCACACACACACCACACACACATAGATACACACCACATGCACACACCACACACACACACACAGATACCACATACACACACAGACACACAGATACACACCTCACACACACCACACACACACAGATACACACCACACGCACACACACACACAGATACACACCACATGCACACACCACACACACACACATAGATACACACCACATGCACACACCACACATGGACACACAGATACACACCCCCCACACACACCACACACACACACATAGATACACACCACACGCACACACCACACACAGACACACAGATATACACCTCACACACATATCACACAGGCACACAGATGCACAGCACACACACCACACACCACACACACACAGATACACACCACATACATACCACACACACACAACACACACAGACATAGACACACACATAGACACACACACCACACCCAGAGGCACACACAGACACGTGTAGACAGATACACACAGATACACACCACACACAGACACACAGATACACACCTCACACACACACCACACACATACACAGATAGATACACACCACATGCACACACCACACACAGACACACAGATACACACCTCACACACACCACACACACACACACATAGATACACACCACACACACACACCACACACAGACACACAGATACACACCTCACACACATATCACACAGACACACAGATGCACAACACACACACCAACCACACAAACCACACAAATACACACCACACACACACCATACACAGACACACAGATACATACCTCACACACATATCACACAGACACACAGATACACAACACGCACACCACACACCACACACACACACAGATACACACCATATACATACCACACACAGACACACACACAACACACAGACATAGACACAACCACACACACGCAGAGGCACACACAGACATGCATAGACAGATGCACACCACACACAGACACACAGATACACACCTCACACACATATCACACAGACATACAGATACACACCACACGCACCACACACACAGACACACAGATTACACACCACATACATACCACACACACACACACCACACACACAGACATAGACACACACCACACACACACAGAGGCACACACAGACACATGTAGACAGATACACACAGACACACACCACACGCAGACACACAGATACACGGCACACACATATCACACAGACACACAGATACACATCACACACACACAGATACACACCACACACACACCACACAGACATATGTGGACAAATACAGACACACACACACACACACCACACACCACACACCCACCACACACACCACACACACAGATACACACTATACACAGACACATGTAGACAGATACACACAGACACAGGTGAACACACCACACACACACAGAGGCACACACAGACACATGTAGACAGATGCACATAGACACACACGCATATATCACACACCACACACACAGATACACAGATACACACCACATACATACCATACACAGACACACACACCACACACAGATACAAACACACACACCACACATACCACACACACAGGGGCACACACAGATGTAGACAGATACACATAGACATAGACACACGCACAGACACACAGATACACATCAGACACACACATACAGCATACAGACACCAAACACGCAAATACACCACACATACACACACAACACACACATATAAACACACATTACACTCACAGACACACACCACACACAGACACCACACAGACACAGATAGACACACGCCACACACAGAGACTGATACACACCACACACACACACCCCACACACAGATAAACACACCACACTCACACCACACACACAGATACAGACACACCACACTCACAGAGATAAACACACACACCACACTCATAGACACACCAAGCAAACACACACCACACACACACACACACACAGGCAGACACACACGCCACCCTGACCCCGTCCACCAACACACACGGACCGTGCCTCCTCGTTGGCTGCACAAGCCCACACAGACTCGCAGTCAGCCACCCTGCAGGGGTCCTCAGCCACGCGTCCCCTCCCCCACCCCTCAGCCCCATCAGCCCCCACTGGCCAAGGCTGGAGCTCCAGGCAGGCCTCCTGGGCTGGGTGCCCCTCCCTTTGCCCTGGGAGACGTGCAGGGCAAATGGGCACTTCCAGGGGTCCCCTGGGGGGCAGGGCTGGGGTGGCTTCATGGAGGGGGAGCTGGATGCCAGCCCCCTGAAGCCTCTAGCATGGGGCTTGTCACCTCCTTGGGGCTGCCCTGAGGAACCTCCTGTCCCCTCTAGAGCCAAGTCCCCCTCTGCACCCCCTGGGGTCTGGGTGGGCACCAAGGGGTCCCTTGTCTTTGACTCTCCATATTCCCCTCACACTGGCCTAGGGTGGCCTGCGGGCCCCACCTCACTGATGTCCTGGATTGGAACGAGGGAGTTCAGATGAAGGGGCCCCCACACCATGTGGGGCCTGGCCCATCGGGGCTGCCCTGGCCTGGGCCAAGGCCCACCCTCTGCTCCAGGCCGTGGAGACGCCGTCCCCAGGCTCTTTGTCCAGGCCAGACTCAGTTCTCTAACTCTGAGCTGGTCAGGGCAGAAGCCCATCTTGGCCATCAGGGCGCCGGGGACCTCTGACCTGCTGCCTCCGTGTGACATTCCACCACCCCAGCCAGATTCTTCCGCTGCAAAGTGCCCAAGGCACCATGAAAACGTGAAGATATGAATACTCTTGGGCTACTTGTGACGGGGTTGGAGGGGGTGGGGCGCGGTCCTGGAAAGAGTCGCTTCTCCCTAGTCTGATGGGGCTCTTCCCTGAGGCTGCAGAGATTGGGCAGTGGGGTTCTGAAGCCCCAGTGCTGTCCTCCCTCCCGGGAGGTGGCCCAGAACCGCAGGAACAGGCTTGCAAATGCGCAGGTGCTGGGATCCAGCTCCTGAGGCGTTTTTAGGGTGGACGCCCTGCCCTCCTGGGCAGATCAGGGCAGTCGCTGCCTAGGGGCGTCCCTGTTCACCAAGGTCACCACTGTCATTGACCATCACTCTTTGTTAATTATTATTATTATTTTAGACAGAGTCTGGCTCTGTCGCCCAGGCTGGAGTGCAGTGGCGCCATCTCGGCTCACTGCACCCTCCCCTCCCAGGTTCCAGCAATTCTCCTGCCTCAGCCTCCTGAGTAGCTTGGGACTACAGGCGCCTGCCACCACGCCCAGCTAAGTTTTGTATTTTTAGTAGAGACGGAGTTTCGCCATGTTGGCCAGGCTGGTCTTGAACTCCTGACCTCAGGTGATCTACCTCGGCCTCCCAAAGTGCTGGGATTACAGGCGTGAGCCACCGCACCTGGCCAACTCTTTGTTAATTATTATTATTACTTTTTAGAGATGGGAGTCTCACTCTGTCACCCAGCCTGGAGTGCGGTGGTGCCACCACAGCTCACTGCAGACTCAAACTCCTGGGCTCAAGTGCCTCCCGAGTAGCTGGGGTTACAGGCACGTGCCACCATGTCCCCAGCTAATTTTTTATTTTTTGTAGAGATGGGGTCTTGCTATGTTGCCTGGGTTGGTCTCGAACTCCTGGCCTCCAGTGATCCTCCCACCTCGGCCTCCCAAGGCAATGGGATTACAGGCATGAGCCACCACACCCGGCCTAGTGGCCAGCACTCCTGACTGGGCATCACTGCCCATTCAGACTCACAACTGCCAGTGCCAATCATTGCCGACTGGGCTTCACTGGCAGAGGAGGGTTGGCATTGGCAGTGGTAGTGGCCACTAGGTCTTTAGAGTAATGACCTGGATAAAGACAGCAAAGGTGCCCGGATTCCTGAAAGGCTCCCCCTGCCCAGCACAGGGTCTAGGGGAGGATGTGGCCTTGGCAGGTGCTGAGGGTGAGGGCATAGTGCCCATAGTTGGTTCCTGTTGAACCTCGGCCGTCCTCCTGGTCAGCTGCAGGCCACAGTCCCCAACCCTGGGCTCTGACCCTTCTAGAGGACAGTGGGCTGGGCTGTCTGGGCAGGGGTCACACTCATGGCCAGGATGGGTTGAAAATGGGAAGTGGCCCCCAGTGCCTGGTGGGTGCCAGCCATTTTTCTTGGCTGTGGGGGCAGCTGCCTCTGGGAAGGGCCTTAGTCACCCAGCAGCGGCTTCCAGGAACCCAGCGCCCAGTGTCTGGGAAACGTCACAGGTTTTTCCAGCGGGACACCCCCAGCCTGCCCTGGGGTGGACCCCAAGGACCATGGTGCAGACACCTGCTGGGAACGGGCCAGGCTGGCTCTCCAGGGTGTCTGCTGCCCCCAGGCTGACTGCCAAGCTACCCACCGCCTCTGCCTGCCCTTGGTGTGGGGCACAGAGCTTTGACCTGCCCTTGCCTGGCTCCAGAGCCCTTCTTGGCTCCCAAGAACCCAGGATAAGGCCTGACACTAGGGGTTTTTGCCATCTCCATGCTGCCGACTTCTGTCACCACCCCCCTCCGTTCCTGGCCCCTGCCTCAGCCAAGCGGTCCTGGACATTCCTCCCTCTGTCCTACCCCCGAGACCTGAACAGAGTCAGCCCTCCCTAGCCTGCAGGTCCCATGGCTGTCCTGTCTCTCTAGGGTGCCCCAAACTTCTCGGTGAGGGGTGGCCATCCCACCAGCACATAGCACACTCCCTGGAAGACTGGAAGATTGTAGATCTCCTGTCTAGTCTTGTTCATCCACTGAGAACTGGGGGCTCACTGAAGCCCAGGCTGGCAGGAGCCCCTCCCCGCAGCTCTGAAGCCCGCCATCCCTCTTCAGGCACTCCCTGGCCGCTGCGCCTCCCTGTGGGGTGGGTAGGGGGCTGGCCCTGGAGGCTGATGACCTGACTTTGATCTCCAGCTTGTCTGGTCCCAGCAGCCCTCAGAGCCCGCCTGTGTCCCCCTTTCATTGTCTGCACCAAATGGGGGTTGTGTTTGTGCACACACCATATAGCAGTGACATCGGTTCGTATGCAAGGGGCCTGGAACAGTGTTGGGTAGACAGCAAGTGCTCCGTCTGTGCTAGTTACCGTCATGGCTACTATTGCAGTCTAGCCCAATGCTATCTTTGTCTTCTCACTCCTCCCTGGCCAGCAGCGGTGGCTGGGAGAGGGGTCCAGGAGCGCCAGCTTCCCCATGTGGGAAGAAGAATCAGGCTGGGGCTACACACCCTCCGTGAGAGGCACTTCTAGCCAAGGGTGCCGTGCAGCCTGTGGCCCTGTCCCCTTTCCCCACGCGGCCCTCTCACCTGGATACATCTACAGCCAGAAGCACGTGTGTCTGATGCCAGAGCCCCACTCTCCCTTGCACAAGGTCTGCATCTCTGTTCCCTGACCTCGGCCCCCATGAGGACCCTGCAGACCCCACTGCGGAGGATCTGCTCAGCAAGCCTGGCAAAGGGAGACTCAGGAGGCCAAGCTCCCAGAGGCAGCAGGACGGGGGCCGTGGGGAGCAGCAGGAGCCGTTGGTGTGAGGGAATGGTCGGGCCCCAAAACAGTTAGTCTGTGCGGGTAGAGAGAGGCTGGGCTCAGGATTGGGCCGAGCCAAGTTCTGCAGGTCACGTGCAGCTCAGCCCAGCCCCTTCTTTTGCAGTCAGCCCCTTCTTCTGTAGTCGCAATGCTGAAGACAGGGCACCAAGGCTCAGCCCAGTCACTACCCACAGCCCTTGGTGTGAGGACAAGGCCAGACCAGAGCCTGGCGTCCTCCCCATTCCTAGCTTGGGGCTGTGGCTCCCAGCTCCCCAGCACAGGGGACTCCTCCTCTAACCCCATAAGGGGTTGTAGATAGCAGCCCCTCAATGCTGACCGCTCACCCCTCCCCAGACACTGCAAGATGCAGCCACCAGGCCAAACAGGCGTTGAGTGCTCCATCTCACAGATGGGGAAACTGAGGCCCTAAGAGGGAAAGGGCAGAGGCATGGGGGCCAGGCTCTGGGTTTCCATCCCTGTCATAGCCCCCAGACTCTGCTGAATGTTCCCACCCTCAAACACAGCTTGCTGGGCTGGAGAAGACCTTGACTGCCCGAGGTCACAAGTCTGTCTGCTGCAGCCCCCGGCCTTCAGCCCTGCTGGGGCACCTGCTAGAAGACAGCATGTCCTGAAAGCGTGAGTTCGTTATTCCAGCTCATCTTCCCAGGACCTCTGCAAGGCAAGCCTGTGTTGCAGAAGAGGAAGGCAAGGCCCAGGGAGAAGAGGTGACCTGCCCAGGGTCCATGGCCAGGAACGAGTGGCATTGAGACTTGAACTTGGGTCTATCTGAGCCCAGGATCAAAGTGTGAGGAGAGTGAGGCCCAGCCATCCAAGGTCTGGTGCAGGGAGAAGCGGAGAAATGAGGCCAGGGAGCTCTGTGGGGAGGGGTCACCAGAGTGGGGCAGGGCTTGGCATCAGAGGCACCGGAGGCTGGCATTAGCTCTGGTATCTATTGCAGCTTTTTTTGGTTACAGGGTCTCACTTTGTCACCCAGGCTGGAGTGCAGTGGTACAATCACAGTTCACTGCAGCCTCAACCTCCTGGGCTCAAACGAGCCTCCTGCCTCAGCCTCCCAAGTAGCTGGGACTACAGGTGCGCACCCTATATCCAGCTACTATTTTATTTTACTTTTTTTTTTTAGAGACAGTGTCTTGCTATGTTGGCTAGGCTGGTTTTGAACTCCTGGCCTCAAGTGATTCTCCCACCCTGGTCTCCCAAAGCACTGCGATTATAAGCATGAGCCTCTACATCTGGCCAGTTTAGCTTTTAATAAAGGCCACAAGAGACATAAATCAGTGTGATGAGTGAGTGAGTGACTGTAAGGGTGAAGACTGTAGCTAAGGAGGTCAGGAAAAAGATCCCTGGTGGCGGTGGGGTGGGGTGATACTTCAGCGAAGATGTAAAGGACAAGAAGGAGCTGACCAAGAGTCTAGAAGGGGAAGAGTGTACCAGGCAGAGGGAGCCACCAGTGCCAACGCCCTGTGGCAGGAATGGGTTTGGTGTATTTCAGGAACAGACAGGGACCAGATGATGTGGTTCTCAGACGCAGCCACCCCCACCACACAGATGACCTGAATCTTGCCCCGGATCTGAGTGGGGTTGGGTTCTGTCCAGCTCCGGTCAACAGAGGGTGCCCTGGATCTTGAAGTGTGTGGAGGGTTCCTGCTGCCACGGACCAACAGATGGAGGCCTGTGACTTTTCCTGGGAGGACAGGCCGGGGGAATACAGGCACTGACGGCAGCTTGACACGACCGTAGCAGATGGCTCACTCATTCCCCGCTGTGCCCCAGGCCTACCCACAGGGCCTTCTGACCCTCTGTGTGAGGCATGGAGGGTGGTCCTGGGGAAGTGGGAGGCATGCCAGCTCTCAGGACCCATTGCAGCCTGCCCTGACTGGATGCAGCTAAGCCTGTGAATAGCCTCCGAGGACTGAGAAATCCACCCTTCCTGGCACTCTCCCCAGGGAAAGTGAGCTATGGGAGACTTGGGTGGAAAGCACTGATGAGTTTCCACTGAGCCAGGGGTGGGTGTCTCAGAGGGGAAGGGAATGTAGAGGCCCAGAGGAGAATAATCTGAGCTGGCATAGAGGAGAGAAGTCGCAGTGGGTGAGGAGGCCAGGGAAGCCCTGGAAAGAAGCCCTGAGGGCAGGCGACGGCCCAGGCAGAGATGCAGGGACAGCGTGGCTGTGTCCAGAAGCCAGAGCGGATCCAAGGCTAAAGGGGTCCCTTGCAGCCTCTGACGCACTCTCAGCACCTTGCCGGGAGCAGACACAGGGCTGGCTGGCTGGGACTCTCTTGCCACTTTATCTCATTCTTCTCAGGAACGTAGCTCAGAGTCTGACCTTGGCCTTCAGCACTTTCCTATCTGAAGTGTCCATCCAAAGCGAAGCCATCCTCCAAAAGCCCAGATGAACACACCTTGCCATCTGTCTCACCACCCATGACTTCTTGTAAATACCCCAGTCTTCTCATTGCACACTCTGCTTCAAGCACATGTCTTTGTATCCCAATTCTTTTTTTTTTTTTAAACATGTTTTTGTAGAGGCAGGGTCTCCCTATGTTGCCCAGGTTGGTCTCGAACTCCTGACCTCAAGTGATCCTCCCGCCTCAGCTTCCCAACGTGCTGGGATTATAGGCATGAGCCACCTTGCCCAGCTTCAATTCATTATTTCTGTATAAACTGTGTAGTTTAGGTACAGATAGGATTCTTTTTGGTTTTTTCCAAAAGAAAGCATCTGCAAGCATCGCAAAAGATTCTTTTTTTTTTTTTTAGATGAGGTCTTGCTCTGTCGCCCAGGCTGGAGTGCAATGGTGTGATCTCGGCTCACTGCAACCTCCATCCCCCAGGTTCAAGAGATTCTCCTGCCTCAGCCTCCCCAGTAACTGGGATTACAGGTGTCCACCACCATGCCCAGCTAACTTTTGTATTTTTAGTAGAGACAAGGTTTCACCATGTTGGTCAGGCTGGTCTGGAACTCCTGACCTCAGGTGATCCACCTGCCTTGGCCTTCCAAAGTGCTGGGATTATAGGCGTGAGCCACAGTGCCTGGCTACATAGGATTCTTGGTGGAAATTTTTCCTTTGCACCTAGAAGGTGTTATCCACTAGTCTTCTGACCAGTTGCTGAGCTGATATGTCTATTGTGAGGCAAATTCCTTTGTAGTATGCATTCCTTTGTAGTATGCATTTCTTTCTGGTACTTTCAAGATAGTATTTTTGTCTTTAATGCTTTTTAAAAATTACTTATTTATTTATTTGTTTGCTTATTTATGTATTGACAAGGTTTTGCTCTGTCACCCAGGCTGGAGTGCAGTGGCACAATCATAGCTCACTGCAGCCTCCACCTCCTGGGCTCAAGAGATCCTCCCACCTCAGCCTCCAAAGTAGCTGGGACAACAGGTGTGCACCACCACGCCTGGCTAATTGTCAGTGGTCTTTAGTTTTACTGTGGTGTGTTTGTTCTTAATTCATCCTTCTTAGGACTCAGTGTGCATCTTCAATGTGAGGACTTCATTCCCTAGTTCTGGAAATTTCTCAACTATTAATTAGGTTTTGAGGTTTTCCAGTTTTCACCTTCTGCAATTCCTATTATATGTGTGTTAGCCCTTCTTGGCCCTTCTCATTCATATCTCCAAGAATCTTAGACTCTCATATATTCCTCGTTTTCATATCTGTGTGCTGCATTTCATGAAATTTCCTCAGATATGCTTTATATTTTTCTTATTCCCCTTTGAGCTGCAACTAATTTGCTAAATAACCCATTCACTGAGCTTCTATTTTATACTGCAATGAGTATTTTTTGAAGGGCTCTTTGATTTCTTTTGAAATCTACTTGTTATTTTAAAATAATATTTTTATTATGTCTTCCACTCCCTTTTCTATCTTAATTATTTTAAGTATACTTATTATTATGTAGCCTTTTACAAATTGTTCTAATATCTCTAGATCTAAGATCTCCCACTGACATAGTTGCTTGCTTTTTTGCATCATTCATGATTACTTTTTATTGTGAGCTCATCTTCATCAGGGGTTAATTTTCCTGTTGATCTGTGTCTGGGCTGTGAAAGTGTCCATGCAAAGTAGATTGGAAGTAAGTTTCTTTCATGGCTGTATATACATTTTTTTTTTTTTTTTTGAGATGGAGTCTCGCTCTGTCCCCCAGGGTGGAGTGCAGTGCTGCCATCTTTGCTTACTGCAACCTCCACCTCCCGTGTTCAAGTGATTCTCCTGCCTCAGCCTCCCAAGTAGCTGGGACCACAGGTGCGTGCCACCATGCATGGCTAATTTTTGTATTTTTAGTAGAGACAGGGTTTCACCACGTTGACCAGGCTGGCCTTGAACTCCTGACCTCATGATCTGCCTACCACGGCCTCCTAAAGTGCTGGGATTACAGGTGTGAGTCACTGCACCCAGCCATGGCTGTATATATATTTTTATGTTGATTTCTGGATTTGGAGTTTTAGAACTACTGGACTGTGTACATTTGAATCCACACTTAACTTTTTCCTGTCATTGCCTCAGGAGGATAGAAAGCTTCACTAGCACTTCTTTTTTTTTTTATTTTTATTTTTATTTTTTTGAGATTGAGTCTTGCTCTGTTGTCCAGGCTGGAGTGCAGTGATGTGATCTTGGCTCATGGCAACCTCCACCTCCCAAGCTCAAGCAAGATCCTTCCACCTCTGTCTCCTGAGTAGCTGGGACTACAGGTATGTGCCACCACTCCCAGCTAATTTTTGTATTTTTTGTAGAGATGGGGTTTTGCCATGTTGCCCAGGCTGATCTTGAACTCCTGACCTCAAATGATCCGCCTGCCTCAGCCTCCCAGAGTGCTGGGATTACAAGCATGAGCCACTACGTTGGCCTTGCTACTACTTTTTTTGGATCAGCTTTACACATCCCTTTTGTACAGAGCAGCCCTTCCAGCCCTGCAGTTTATTGAAGGGGGTTGGTTCCAGCTCATCACCTCGGGGAGTCCAGGACTCATATCCTGGCCCTGTGTTCTGCCCTGATTCTGAAGTTTTTCCCGTTCTTTCTGGCCTAAGCCCCTAACCCTGGGCCTTGTGGCCCCAAGGTGCCACACTTATGCTCTGTGGTACAGCTCCTGGATCTGCTCTTGAATAAAACCTCCCAGTTTCACCATCTCCCTTCCGGTCACAAGGGTGCTCTTTCCGGCTCCAGGCTCTGCAAGGCAGTTGTGCTCAGAGCCCCAGAGCAGGCTCTACAGCACAGATCCTGCAGACAGGCACAGCCTCCACCTCCCAAGAACTCCAGGCTCTGGCTCATTAGTCAACTTAGTCCATAGCTTCCTAGCAAAAAATCGTGAAGCAGGCCAACTGAGACCTAGAACTTTCTAGTCATGGAAGTCAGGGCCTTTTGGTGCACCTGGATCACTGATTCTTGACCTAGGATAATCTTGTACTTTCAGGAGACATTTGGCATGTCTGCAGACATTTCTTTTAAGAGAAGGGGTCTCACTATGTCACCCATGCTGGAGTGCAGTGGTATGATCCTAGCTCACTGCAGCCTGAACCTCCTGGGCTTAAGCGATCCTCCTGCCTCAGCCTCTTGAGTAGCTGGAACTCCAGGTGTGCACCGCCATACCTGGCTAATACTTATATTTTTTGAAGTGGGGGGGTCTTGCTATGTTGCCCAGGCTGGTCTCGAACTCCTGGGCTCAAGTGATCCTCCTGTCTCTGCCTCCCAAAGTGCTCAGATTACAAGCATGAACCACCGTGCCCTGGAGACATTTTTGATCATTGCAATTGGTGGCGGTGATGGGAAAATTGTTCCTGGTATCTAGTGGATATAGGCCAGAGATGCAGCTAAATATCTTATAATGCACGGAATGGCCCTAACAACACAGAAGTATCCAACCCCAAACACCCACAGTGAGTCCTGAATCCCGACAGGGGGTGGGACCTCTGTCTGCTCTGGGTGGAGGGATAGAGAAGCTGGCTAAGGCCCTATCCCAGGGTATTCCCTGTGGGGAAGCTTGGAGCTGAGGCTGGGACTGGAGGAAGGATGGCTTTCATCAGATCTGGAGGATGCCAGATATCCTGACTGCTCCCGGCTGGCACACGGAGCCTCATCTGAGCCTACGAGCCAGGGTGCATCCCACATCCCACCCTACCTGCCCACGAGGCCTCCCACCCGGCCCCTCCCCGGTGCAGCCCTGCACACACGCGCCGGCCACACGCACGCCCGTGTGATGTGGTGAGCAGGCCCCGTATGATGTGGGGAACGGGCGTGTGGTCGTTGGAGCAGGCCAGGCCCTCCTGGGGGCGGTGAGGACATATCTCTGGTGCCATCTTTCCTGTTCTGATAAATAACTGATCTGTGGTTGAGGCAAGAAGGTCACCTCTGCCCAGGGAAGCTCAGGAACAAACCACTTGTGACCGGTGGGAAGAGCCCGGGGGGGCAGCGGGAAGTCTGTCTTCCCTGGCCACCGGGCTGCTGGGGGCAGATTTCAGAAAAGGGAAGTGCTGAGCTGGGGCAGTGCTTCCTGTGGTCGCGGCAGGCAGGGCATCAGGGCGGGCACGGCAAATCAGAGGGGTGACTGCCCTGGCTTGGAGGGGCAAGGAGCTGGGGTCCCCGGCTGGGCCCTGTGTGCTGCCAGCCTTCATGTGTTGGGCTGAAGGCCCTGGGGGATGGAGAAACATACTAGAACACCAACAGCACTGAGGCTCCCCTGCTTGGGAGTGCCCCTGGGCTCCTCTCTGCACTCAGAGTGAAGTACCCCAGGCTTCGTGATTTGCTCCTCGGCCTCTGCTTCTCTGGCACCTGCTCGTCAAGTTCCCTCTGCATAGGGCCCCCTTCTCCCACCAGCTCTGAGTACTGGGGTTGTTGGGGGGGGCACCCCCTGCCCCTTCCTCTCTGCTAAGCCGGGAGCCCCTGGCTTGGCTGCTCTGGGAACCCTCTCTGTCCCCAAAGGAAGGCCTGAGCCCAGGGGCCTGTGAGATCCTGCCCAGGCCCTGGCGCCCCTCCGGTGGGCAGCTGTCTGTACCCCTCTTCTATCCTTAGCAGGGAACTGGTGCAGGGGCTTAGGAGCGAGGGAGGTGGACGGGCCTCTATAGTTCCTGGAGCTCCCATTTCCTCTTCCACTAAACTCTCAGCATCACCACATGACCCAGACTGTGACCCCAGGGGAGTGCTCGGTCAGGGAGGGGAGTGGAGGGAGACCGGCTCCCTCCTGTCCCAGCCCTCAGCACCAGCACTGCGGTTCCAGCTCCCTGCAGGCACTTCCTGCCTGCTCTGGGAAAGCACAGATGGCTGCCACGCCGTCACAGCCCTGAGGCTGAGCCCAGACCCCCGAACCTTGACTCTCCAGCCCTGCCAGACCCCATCAGGATCCACACAGACCCTGATGGGTTGCTCTGTCTCCTTGGCCCTGGCCGAGTCCATGGACAAGGAGCATGGCTCCATCCGCCCCGCTCAGCTCTGTGCAGCCCAAAGCCCTGCCTGCCCTGCCTGAGGGTCGGGGCTCCCTGGACTGGTCAGGGGTGTGTGCTGTCCCTGCCCCCCTGCCCCAGCTGAGGCCTATACTTGGCAGGGGTCGAGCCAGTAAAATCATCATCCTGCCCTAACCCACGGTGTCCAGGCTGTATGGGCAGTGCCAGGGAGGGCCCATCCAGCCTCGCACCCCACCGCTCACCGTCTTGCTCTCTCTTTTTCAGTCCCTCTGTCTCCTGACCTTGGGTCACCTCTTCCCTTTCTTGCTCTCACTCAGTCCCTTCTCTCTGTTTTTCTGTTTCTTATTTTGAGACAAAATCTCACTCTGTTGCCCAGGCTGGAGTGCAGTGGCACAATCTTGGCTCACTGCAACCTCCACCTCTTGGGCTCAAGCGATTCTCCTGCCTCAGCCTCCCGAGTAGCTGGGATTACAGGCGTGCGCCACCATGCCTGGCTAATTTTGTATTTTTAGTAGAGATGGGGTTTTGCCATGTTGACCAGGCTGGTCTTGAACTCCTGACCTCAAGTAATCTGCCTGCCTCAGCCTCCCAAAGTGCTGGGATTACAGGCATGAGCCACTGTGCCTGGCCTGTTTTTCTGTTTCTCTATCACTTTAGTAAGTCCTTCTAGCCCCCAGGACCCCCCAGCCCCTCTCTGTATCTGCACACATTTGTCAGTCTGTCCCTCTACCACTGTCCTTGTTTCCTCTCTCTTCCTCGTCACCCTGCCCTGACCTTGAGGGTTTGTGTCTCTCTGTCTCTCTCTGCCTGTCTCCATCTCCCCCTTATCCTCACTCTCTCTCTGTCTGTCTCTCATTTTCATTCTCTTTCCTTTCCTCTTTCTTTTTATTTTATTTTTATGGGTCCGTAGCAGGTGCATATATCTACGGGGTACGTGACACACTTTAACACAGGCATGCAATGTGTCATGATCCATCAGGGTGAATGGGGTCTCCGTCCCTCAAGCATTTATCTTTTCTGTATGTGACAATCATTATGATCATGCTCTTTTAATTATTTTTAAATGTACAATAAATTCTTGGTGACTGTCATCACCCTGTTGTGCTATTAAATACTAAATCTTTTTTTAAAAAAATTTATTTTATTTTAAGTTCTGGGATACATGTGCAGGACGTGCAGATTTGTTATGTAGGTCAACGCGTGCCATGGTGGTTTGCTGCACAGATCAACCCATCACCTAGGTATTAAGGCCTGCATGCATCAATCCTAGATCTTAGTCAGTCTCTCTAACCATATTTTTCACCCATTGACCATTCCCACTGCCCTCCCCTCCCTCTCTTTCTCCCCCTCTCTCATTCTCTCCCCATTTTCATTTTCTCTCTCTCTTCTCATTCTCTCTCTTCCTCTCACTGTCTCTGTCTCTGCCTCTGCAATCACCCCTGGTCTTCGCCCTCCCTCAGTCTCTGCTGCCTGGAGTCCCTGCACGCAGCTTGACAGTGGCCTTGGTAGGACCCACTGGGGTGTTTCTTCGTCGCCCATGGGCCCCCATGCTGTTATCAGTTGGAAATGAATCAGAGATTAGGAAGCGGGGGGAGTGGTGGGGGTGTTATCGCCCAGTGCACACGGGGCTCTCAGCTAATCTCTGGCGGCCCTGGGTTCGAGAGGAAATGCAGTTGCAACACTGAGTCCTTCTTACCGTCACTGTCATGTCCGCGGCGAGGCTGTGGGGGACACGGGCAAGAGATTGGAGAGGGGAGAGGGAGAGGAGAGAGGGCCTGGCCTGAGCTCCTGGCAGGCATTTGTACAGGCTCACGTGCACACGTGTGCCCACACAGCATGTACACCTCCTGGCCCTTGACACCTGAGCCGTCGCCAGGCCTTGCCTGTCACCCTTCCATTGCCTCTGCATGCCTGTACCTGTCCACATCTTCCCCTGCTGCCCCATGTCCCCAGCCACCATCTCTCTTCATGGGATGGCAGCTCTGGCCTCATCCAGGCTCTTAGCCAACAGAGTGGCCATATTATTATTATTATTATTATTATTATTATTATTTGAGATGGAGTCTTGCTCTGTCGCCCAGGCTGGAGTGCAGTGGTGCAATCTCGGCTCACTGCAAGCTCCGCCTCCCAGGTTCATGCCATTCTCCTGCCTCAGCCTCCAGAGTAGCTGGGACTACAGGTGCCCGCCACCACGCCCGGCTGATTTTTTGTATTCTTAGTGGAGATGGGGTTTCGCCGTGTTAGCCAGGATGGTCTCGATCTCCTGACCTCGTGATCCGCCTGCCTCGGCCTCCCAAAGTGCTGGGATTACAGGAGTGAGCCACCACGCCCGGCCCAGAGTGGTCATATTACTAAATGACCACATGATCAGGCTCCTTTCCGAACTTCACCTTCCCATGGTCCTAGGAAGCAGCCACCATTGTCATGGTGGCCTCCAGGCTTGCGTGTGCAGCTCCTGTCCTTCCTGCCGTCACCTCCCACACCCCTTGGCTTCCTAGCTCCTGCAGTTCTGCCTCGACTCCTCCTTAGTGCCCCGGCTTTTGCAAATGCTCTCCCCTCTGCCTGGAAAACTCTCCTCCCCATGACAACTCCCATGCCTCCCAGGGCACTCGGCTTTCCTGTCCTTCATGAAAGCATCCAGGGTCCCCGAGTGCCAAGCTGTAGCAGGTCCCTTGTCTCGGGGGCTTCTACCCTTGAGGCGTGAGCTCCCCCTGTCACCATCCTGCCTATGGATTATGGGTGTAATTCCTACTTCCTGCTCACCTCCTGCCAGACTGTGGGCCTGATGGGGCAGGGACCGAGCCCTCCAGTCTGTCTAGGGCCTGGTCGCACCAGACAGTGATTGAATGAACAGATCCATAAACATACCGAGAGACACGGATGTACCCAGGCCCATGCACAGACACACAAATGCAGTCACCAGCCATGCACGGAAACTCACATTGACAGACGCTCAACCTCACAGACATGCAAACCAAAGTTACCTAGAGACGCACGCAGTGACCAAGACACACACACGTCTACTGTCTTCTGTCTATGCTCTAGGCTCACTGCCTCTCATCCAGCCCTGCCCCTCGGGCAGGATCCCCTGTGGGTGTGGGCCTCCTGCACTGTAGCCCTGGCCTTAGCTCCAGGGGGCCAATCCCAGGTTATGGGCCCCCAGCAGGATTCTCTGGGCCCCAGCAGTGGTCTTGCCATGTGACTACTTACAAGTGGCTTTTATGCTAAATGCACATAATAGCACATTGGCATAATATCATTGCCAATACTCACAGGTACCATGGTTCACACAGGGAGCATGGTGTGAATCTCCTCTTACAGGGCTTGTTAGAGGAAAGTTCCAGCTCAGGCAAAGGCTTGGGATGGAGCGCACAAAGCTACAGTTTGGCCTTTTCCTCAGCAACATCCTGCTTCTAGAATCACCACTAAAGTTAACCCAGGTGAAGGGTTCTCTCCCAGCCTCCAGGAGGCTCCAGCTGGAGGCAAACCGCCAGACTGGGAGAGGTACAGTGGCCAGGGAGAGGAGGGGCTTCAGGGTGGTGTGGGTGGTAGGGGCTGAAGGCAGGGGCAGCGGGGCAGGGCCTGGAGGCCAGCAGCACACAGGGTCCCCACCTGGCTTCATTTTGGGGGCGGGGGCTGGGCAGGGTATCTGGCGGAGGAAGCAAGAAGGGGTGGCCTCAGAGACTGGCTTGCAGAGATGGGGCTGCATTCCCTGTGGAAGGGAGTGGGCCTTCGTGGCTTCAAGGCCGTTTGTCATCTAAAGCAGCTACGGGCATCTTCTCTCTTCCCTCTTTCTTTTTAGAGACAGTGTCTCACTCTGTCTCCCAGGCTGGGGTGCTGGGGTGCGATCATAGCTCTCTGCAGCTGCAAACTGCTGGGCTAAAGTGATCCTCCAACCTCAGCCTCCTGAGTAGCTGAGACTACAGGTGCACACCACCGTGCCCAGCTAATTTGTGTATTTTTTGTAGAGATGGCTGTGTTGCCCGGGCTGGTCTCAAAGTCCTGGACTTAAGCAATTCTCCTGCCTCAGCCTCTTAAAGCACTGGGATTAGAAGAGTGAGCCATGGTGCCCAGCCTCTCTTTCTTAAAGATGGCTTTAACCATCACTTACAGCACAGCTGCATCCCTCCTTGGCGGGGTGGGGGAGATTCTTTCCCACCTCTCTGAGTGTCCCCATCTGGGTCCTTGCTCAGTGAGAGCCAGACTTTCTGTTATAACCAGGCCCTGAACGAGAGAGAACCAGAGTCATGTGCTGTGCACCAAATGCAGTGGGAAGACACGAGGGATGCCTCGGTGACCTTCTTTTCAAACAGAGGAGTCTTTCCCTGGTAACCTGCCTCTGACCTTCCATCAGCCGGATGTTATCTTCCCAAGGCAACAGTGTTCCAGAATTGTTTCTGAGGCAGCCCTGGCAGCTTCTGGATCCTTCTATTCTGATTTCCAGTTTTCTTTTTCCATTTATTTATTTATTTATTTATTTATTATAGGGTCTTGCTTTGTTGCCCAGGCTGGAGTGCAGTGGCACAAACACAGCTCACTGCAGCCTCAAACTCCTGGGCTCCAGTGATCCTCCCGCCCCAGCCTCCTGTGTAGCTGGGACTACGGGCATGCACCACCATGCCTGGCTAACTTTTTATAGAGATGGGGTCTCACTATGTTGCCCAAGCTGGTCTCAAACTAGCAGACTCAAGTGGTTCTCCTGCCTCAGCTTTCTGAGTAGCTGGGACCACAGGTGAGCACCATCATGCCTGGCTAATTTTTTATAGAGATAGGGTCTCACTATGTTGCCCAAGTTGGCCTCAAACTAGTGGGCTCAAGTGATCCTCCCACCTCAGCCTCCTCAGTAGCTGGAATTACAGGCATGTGTCACCATACTGGGCTAGTATTTGTATTTTTTGTAGAGACAGGGTCTTGCCATGTTGCCCACATTGTGCTTGAACTCCTGGGCTCAAATGATCCTTCCGCCTCGGCCTCCCAAAGTGTTGGGATTACAGGCGTGAGCCACTGCACCTGGCTCCAGGGGCCTTTATAAGGCCCAGGCCTCACCCTTTCTCCAGACCTCACATTCCCAGGCTCATTGAAGGGGGCAGGGTGCTTCAGGCAAACTAGGGGCTCGGGTCTCCAGGCACTCGGGGTTTTCTCCTCCCCCAGCGCTGGCAGCTGGCCTGGCTTCTCTCGGCTGGAGATGCTGAAGACTCCTTGGCTGGTCTGAGAAGCATGAGAACAGAGCTGGGAAAACTGGCCGTTTTTGTGGTTTGGGGGTTTGATGCAAGTTTCACAACTGATCTCCCAAGAACACGGTCGGTCCGGTCAGATGCGCTCCCCGGCCAGGGGCCCGCTTCCCTGCTGACGCCGGTGCTGACCGCCCGAGGCGGGGGCTCCACTCGCCCTCCCCACCCCATTCCCCGCTTTCCTTCTTTGGGGAACAGCCTGGAGGTGTGGAGAAGATGGCTTTGTTTTGGGGGCTTTCGTGGTTTCCACCTCATCCTTCAGCCTGGGGAGAGCTGACGGCCCGGCACCCCTCACTCCCATCCTGGAGTTTTTCTCAGACACCTCTGGGCAGCTGTTCTTAAAGCTTTCATTTTGAGGGAACAGTGGTCCGAGGACGTCTTTTGTAGTGATAATCTTGGGCCGGGGCTGACGAGTGGGAAGTCCTAGAAAGACCTGCTCTAGGGCTCCGGGAGAGATGAGGGCCGCCGGGGAGGCACACACCTCCATATCCAGCCCACTCCAGGAACCCAGAGTTGCCTCCCCCGCAGACAGCTGGGCCGGGGAGGGGGATCCTCAAGACCTGGTCCTGCCTCCAAGTGGCCTGGCCCCCGGACCTATCCTTCCACCCTGGGAAGTCCCGAGCTGCCTCAGGCCAGCTGGGGCAGAACTGAAATTGGTGACATGTGCCTCTCTGGTCCCTTGACTCCCGCCCCCGCTCCCTCACCCACAGAGTCTTCCTGAAGGAGCCTCCAGACCCAGTGAGGAGCCACAGGCAATGCCCACCCTGAGTGGGAGCTGCTGTCCTGCCTTCCATGTGGCCCCAGCCTAGCCCGCCCTTGTGTGAACTGGGAGCTGCCCCACTTCCGGAGGTTGGTGCTTGGTTCTAGTTCCTGTCGTCCCTCCGCTTGGGAGCACAACGGGCTGGGGGCCATGCACGTTTCTCAGACACTCCATCTCTCATCCCACAGAGCAGGAGGGGGCTGCAGAGGGCAGGCTGGTCAGGACACAGTGTGAGGCAGGGGGCCCCGGGGAACAGAGTCCAGGCTCCACCTCTGCTGAGCAGGCAGTCCTGAGTGTTGTTACCAAGTTCGGGTGAGGGCCTGGGACCTGTCACATCACAGCTGGGGAAACGGCCAGGGCTGGGACTCAGTGGCGAACAGCAAAACACAACAGGCGGCCATACAGACTCACGACCAGGGGGCTCGGTCAGAGGTGGGGACAGAGGGTGACCTGGACGTGCTGAGTCAAGGAGTCAGGCCAGCGCTGAGGAGAATCCCACAGGGCTACACTCAGGGGCCAAGGAGAGGCACGTGGCCAGGCACATCTGGGTGGACAGAGGGGTTCCAGCCACTCACGGAGCCCTCTCAGTCAGGGCCAGATAAGCCTGAGCAACTGAGCCACTCAGGCAGGGAGCGGGCCGACATCTGAGGTCCCCAGGGAGTCTGCCCTCCTGGTGGGCACAGCTGGGCCCAGATGAGGCCCACAGCATTGGGATTGGGCAGAGACACCCAGACACGGCTGCTGCTGTGGGGCCCAGGAAGGCCCCGTATTTGGGGTGCATCTGCCGGGTGCCTGCGTCCCCTTCCCGTTCCCTATCCCTGTGCCCCCCTCCCAGCTTCCTGTTTCTGTTTTGGGGCTGCAGGAACTTCCTCTTCTCATCACGGACCAAAATGGCTTCTTGGTCTCAGCTGAAGGCCTGGCGGGGGGCTGGTCACCCCAGCCTGAAGGACAGCCACAGAGCGAGGGGGGCTCTGAGCCTCTGGGGGTGGTGACATCTGCCAAAGGGTGAACCGTGGCCCTTTCCCAAGAGACTCCCACAGCTCCTCCGATGGAGCCTCTCGAGTGAGCACCTGCCCAGGCCACGGAGGGCCTGGGTCCTGCTGGAGTGACCTTAAACGGCCCCCTTGTGCCCTTCCCGCCTCATGAGAGGGACCCAAAATATGGATTGCCTAGCCTCCCCTTCCTCGTGCTCCCTCCCAGGCACAGGGTGCAGACACTTATGGGCACCGTGTTGGCCTGTGTGTGTGGATGAGCAAACACACACACACGGCGGGTGGGGGGTGCCCTGAGCCTGTGACCCCCTGAGCCCGTGACCCCTGCCTGCCAGGGAGCAGAGCTGCAGATTCCTGGACACCGAGGGAATAGAAGGCCTGGCCTCGCCTGGGCAGTACATGGTGAGGGTGTGTTTGCATGGTGTGTGTGTGTGTGTGTGTCTGGGTGAGTGTGCCTCTATGCATGTCTAGGGGGCACCATCCCTTTCCTCCCACTCCCCCTGACCCTGAGCAGAGCTGCTCCCTTAAATAAAGCTGAGCTGTGCCCTTTTGAGCCCCTGGGCCCTCGGGGGAGCGCAGGGTGAAAGAGTGGGCTCCTCTTACTCCTGGGACTCCTCACTCACAGGGAGCCTGTGGTGAGTGTTGGGGGAGGGTGTGGGAGGTGGGCACACGCCGGGGAGGGCACACAGGATGGTGCCCCTGATCCATTGGAGTTGTGATGCCCACAGGAGAGGGGCTCTACCAGGCTTGGGCACCCCAGGAACATCTTGGCCTTGGGATGGGGTGTGGGGGTAAATGGGGGACGCTGCTGAGAGGCTGAGCCCCGGTCTACCTCCCTGCCCATCCAGGTGGCCCGGGATGGAGCTGAGGAGCCAGATGCATCCTCTGGGGGGTTGTGGCCTGGGTCAAAGTCAGGACAGCGCCAGGGAAACTCCTGCTACCAGCTGCCCCCAGCCCCAGGCTGCCGCTGCTGTCCAGAATTCACCCAATGTTCACTCCATGCCAGGCACCAACACGGACAGCTCCTTTAATCCCTGATGCCCATCCTTGTCACGGACAGGTGAGTACCCTGTGGCCAAATGGGCAGGAGGTTGTGGAGCCTGGCACCCACACTGCAGAGACGCCGAACTCTGGCCAGCGGCCTCCCTCCCCAAGGCCCGCTCCATGGGGAGACAGTGAGGGGAACCCACAAAGCCTGGGGTCACTGGGTACCCCTAGCTGGCACCTACCTTGTGCCCCCATTAGCACAGAGAGGAGGCGGTAAAACAAACACTCCCGACTGTTTACCCCAACATCTCGGGGCCATAATTAAGCTTCCTTCATTCGGGCCCTTATCAGCCCGGTATCTTGAGCAGCCTCTGAAGGGGAAACATCCTGGAGCATCTAATGAAGGAAAGTTGGACGCCTTTTGAGACTTTTTAAATCCTGAAGAATAGGCCTTTGTTGCCAGCTACCCGCCTGTGGCAGCCTGCCTCGTCTCTGGACTCTGCCGGCTGCCCCAGGGGCAGGGGCAGGACCAGGCGGCCCCAGCCCTGGCACCCCAGCCCTGCTGGGATGAGCCCCCAGGCCCTGCCCACCATGTGGCTCCTCCAATTGCAGTGTCCCTGCTGGCCAGCGGTGGGGTCCTGAAGGCACCCCCTCTTCTGCCCTCAATGCCCCACCTCACCCTGCCAGATGCCAATATCCGCCTTCGGCGGGCACCCTTGCCAGCCTGGGCCAAACCCAGGTGGTGGGTGGGGCTGGTGATGAAGGGTGAGCTCCGATTGCCCACAGCCCCCCATCATCTGGTTCTACAAGCCACCAACCAGGTCCAGACCTGCCACTCTCAGCCTCTGAGCTTTGCTGAAGCTGTTCTTTCCACTTGCAATGCTTGTCCCTGCTCCTTCCCCCTGGATAATTTCTGCTTATATTTTAAGACTTAGCTTCCAGATGTGGCGGTTCACGCCTGTAATCCCAGAATTTTGAGAGGCTGCTTTGGGAGGATTGCTGTTCAAGACTGGCCTGGGCAACATAGTGAGACCCTGTCTCTACAAAAAATTAAAAAATAAGCTGGGTATGGTGGTGCATGCCTGTAGTCCTAGCTACTTGGGAAGTGGAGGTGGGAGGACTGCTTGAGCCCAGGGGTTCAAGGCTGCAGTGAGCCACTGCACTCCAGCCTGGCCAACAGAGAGAGACTCTGTCTCTTAAAAATTAAAAAAAGACTTAGTTTGAGTATCACTCCCTCTGGGAGCCATCTGTGCATTCCAGCTCAGGCTCTTGTCTCTCCTCTGTGCCTCTCCAGCTTCATGGTCTCCATGCCCCAACTCTGTGTGTGTCCCTTGGGGGGCAGACCTTGGGTATCAGGCCAGCCCCCTACCAGGCCCAGAGCAGCCTCTACAAGTGCTCAGCTTCTATGTACTGGCGTCAAGAAAGCATGACCCGGGGATACCCCTGCCGCCCAGCAGCCGACGGTAAACCTGGAGTCCTCACCACCATGCTCTGAGGGAGGGTCTGTTCACTCCACATTATAAACCGGAAACAGTGCTGGAGCAGAGGCGACAGCTGGGTGCATGGTGGCTGGAGAGCCTAGGATACCAGGCAACAAACCTTTTCTGTAAAGGGCCAGATGGTAAACATTTTAGGCTTTGTGGACCGGATGGTCACTGCTACAGCTTTTCAATTGCTTTTGCAGGGAAAATCAGCCATAAATGAATGGGTGTGGCTGTGTTCCAATAAAACTTTATTTATAGACACTAAAATGTGAATTTCTTATCATTTTCATGTGTCATGAAATCTTCTTTAGATTGTTTTCCAATCTGGTGGCAGGCTGGATTTGGCCTGGGGGCTGTAATTGGCTGATTCCTGGTGCAGGGTGAGAATTAAATATATGTTTCCCCACCTGGTCCAGGGCCAGCCTGGTCAGTCCTCCCTCAGGGCCCCAGCAGCTGCTGGGAGGAGGAAGCAGAGTCACTCCATCTCCAGCCCAAGTGGAGGACACAAATGAGTGAACAAACTCACCTACTATCTAACCGACTAACCAGTTAACTAAGCCCTTATCTCCTGGATTCAGAGTTACCCCCGCCTCCTCTCTGTTTTTTTTTTAAAGACGGGGTCTAACTGTGTTGCCGAGGCTGGAGTGCAGTGGCACGATCATGGCTTACTATACCCTGGGCTCACGTGATCCTCCCACCTTGGCCTCCCAAAAAGGTGGGATTACAGGCATGAGCCACTGTGCCCAGTCCTCTGGGCTTCTTTAGACCCGACTGACCCCTTGTTGTCCGACCCATCTCTTTGACCTCTGGCCAGGTATCTCATCACGCCCTCAACCTGCCCAAGGTGGTGAGAACCTCAAGAGAAGCCCATTGAGCGTCTGAAAGCTGCTGATGACCACTCACTACTGATGTGGCATGGCCTGGTCTACAGCCTGGTACAGGCTAGCAGAGGAGGTGGGTACAACCTCAGGGCTGTGTGTGATGGGGAAGGGGGCTTTGGGACTGGGAGGGGTGTCTGGCTGCACCTGGAGAAGGGGAGGGGAGGGAATGGCCAGGCAGACAGAGGAGACATTCCAGGCAGCAGAATGTCCTAGACAAAGGGGCAGAGGCAGGAGCTGGCAGAGTGCAGGGTCCCTGTAAATCCAGGACACTAGACGCAAGGGGCTTCTCGTCTCGTAGGGCCAAAAACCAGGGCAGAGCTAAGCCCACCAGGAGCAAAGGCTGTGGCCCTACATCCCTGTCCTTGCAATGACCCATGGAACTGGACCTGCCTGTGTGGTATGGGCCAGGAGGACCCCAGGAGGCCCCCATATCCCCCTCCTAGATTGCCGAAACATGAATTTCATATGATTTTCATGTGTCACAAAACACTATTATTCTTTAGATTATTTTTTCCAAAAAATCTGGGCAGGACATGAATGATGGGCAGGCCGGACATGTGGCCATTCCTATTTCCGACCTGCATTTGGGTTCTTCAGCATTGCCCTCTCTCGGTCATTCATTCGCTCTACAAACACTGGTCCTTGGTGCCAACGACCTGCCAGATAAACCCCTTCCAGGATGCGAATGAGACAAACACGGTCCTTGCCCTTGTGGAACTGACAATCCAGCAGGGATGACTGACAGGTACAGTGCGATTTCAGAGCATGAGAGGTGCCCGCAGTACTATGCATCTGGGCAGTGACCAGGGGTGGCTTCAGGAAGGCCTCCCCGATGAGGAAAAAGACCAGCCAAGGAAGACTCAGCGGGAGCTGCCATGCGATGTCCCGGGGGCAGGAGGCAGCTGTTTGAGGGACAGAAAGAAACCGCCACAGCCAAGGGAGGTGCAGAGTATGGAGGTCTGTGGCAGGTGGGTGGCCAGGAGGGCCTCACAGAATTCATGGGGTGGCTGCAAGCAGAAGAGGCTGGAAAGGCTTTGGGGGCTGAGCCAGGAACACGATCTGATTGACATTTGCAAGGATCCCTGGCTGCTGCTGAGAGGTGGAGGGTAGGACCTGCAGGGCGGGAGGCCGGTGCTCCTGGGAGGCTGCCATGTGGATAAGAGTTGGGGGTCAGGTCTCCCGCTGGAGCAGCATGGAAGGCTGGGCTGGACGTGGGCGGTTGGCAGGCCCTGAGACTGCTGCTCTTGGCCTGGCTCTGGCGTTGGCTTAGCGTGCGGCCGCGGGGGAGCCGTGTGTGGGCATGTCCCGGTGCTGCCGCCCCCGCCACCCCAGAGACACAGCCATAGGCAGGCTGGCTCCCCTGGGCCCGGCTCACATGTGGTGGAGGTGATCAGGGATGACGAGGCGGGTAGCAGGGTGGCAGGGACCTACAGGGCCCCAAGGCCAGCCCAGGGGACAGAGGACTCCCTTGCCAGGTCCTTGTTCATTCATCCCCCCACTTTGTATGGTGAGACCGCTGTGAGCCAGACACAGCCCTGCCCCAGGGGCCATGGGGAAATGAGTGTCTGTCTCTGGTCCAGGGCCAACACTGAGGTGGGTGTCCCCTCCTGCAGCAGGGCCACAGGCAACTTCCAGCTCCAGCCCCAGCCCAGCCAGGCTCTGAGGGAGCCTGAGGCTGCCTCTCCTCCTCCAGGTTCCTGTTTCCCCACTGGCCCCAAAGACAGAAGATGGTGTGAGGTTCAAGGGCTCAGTCCCAGGCTCGGATTTCCTGGGCGTGTCAGATTTCCTGGGCGCTGTGTGGCTGGTGTCTGCAAGGGAGGACACTGAATAACGTGAAGACCACTGGGAAAGCACAGCAGAGTGTGCAGTGGGTGAGTCTGTGTGTGTGTGCGCGCGCGTGTGTCTGTGTGGGTGTGGGGTGTGACTCACACAGGCCTGGGCTTCACGGTGTCTCCTGGGAGCAGGAAGGCCTGTGTGAGTCTGTCTGTCTGTGTGTGCATGTGTGTGTGTACCCGTGTGACTACAAGCATGTGTATGAGTGCACACAGTTGGTGCTGGTGTACCTATGTGTCTGAGCACATGTGTGTGCATATCTGTGTCTGAGCATGTGTGCATGTGGTTATGAGTGTGTCTGTGGGTACGCATGTGACTGTAGTGTGTGTGAACGTGTGTGTGTGTGGGCACAGCCCTCTCTGGCCTGCACTCCTGGAGCCTGTTTTCCTGCTCCACCGCCCTCCTCGGCAAGTGTTGACTCAGGGAGGGACAGGCAGCCTTGGTTCAGGATTTCCTGGTCAGGCAGAAGTGGTGCCTTGAAAAGGGAACAATCTCATGCTAAAGTGGACACTGAGGGTCCGCACACTGCAGTGCTCTAGGGTGCCCAAGGCCGAGAGACCTTGCGCCTGCCTTGCCTGGGTTTACAGTAGGGGTCCCAGAAAGCTTTGCCCCTAGGGTGGCCCATAGGATGTGCCCTCAGGCTTTTTCTAAATGCTTCCTGATCTGGGCTGCCTGGGGTGGGGGCTCTGGAGCTGGACACGCCTCTGACTGCTGTGGAGGCAGGGACAGCACCCCCACAAGAGGTACCCCAAGAGAAAGGGGGGCCCCCAATGTCCCCGGGCACTAGCTGTCCCAGGTTCCCTTCCACAGTGGGCAGCTTTACCCCTGCACCGCCCCATCCCCTAAAGCCTTAACAAATAAAAATGAAGCTCTTTGAGGCTGAGGGTCTATTCAAGCTCCAAGAGCTCTCTGCTGTGTTGGGAGGAGCCTTCTAGAAGTGCTGCTTCTCTCAGGGGCTGGGAGGACTGGCCTCACTGGGTGCTCCTGAGAAATGCAGCGTCTTAGTCGGCACCCACTTGCCGCATCCACATCTGGGCTGTACCAAGGTCCCTGGAGGCACCACTGTCCCTGAGAGATGCTGCATGAGCCCAGGGCCCGCAGACAGCAGCCACTTACTGTGCAAATGCCGGACCTTCCCTGTCCCCACCACCTGGATTCCTCCCGGTGTGGCCCAGGGTCTTGGGTCAGGCAGAGGGCTGGCTGCCCTGGGGCAGGGAGGCTGAGTGGGGTGGGCAGCCAGCACAGCCACCATGTCCTTGTCCCCCTGCCCCACAGGGGCTCCCTTCTCCAGCCTGGAGGTTCAGGCCTAATCCCCAGGACAAAACAGGGATTTGCATCCTAAAAGCTGCTAATGTGGCTGCTGCTCCTCTGTCAGTGCCCGCTTATCATAGAGGAAAGACGCTCTCCCTGGGGCGTTGGGAGCTGCTGGTCTCAGCTGGTTCTAGGGATGATGGAGACACAGCTGGGTGGCATGGAGCTCAGCTATCCTTGAGCCGGGTCAGCCCAAGCAGGAACCCCAAGGGGGCCCCCGAGAACCTCTAGCCCAGACCCCTGGACTCAGGCCTAGGTGCCTGTCCCACTGTAGACACCACCCCAGCCCTGCGTGCTGCCACCAAACCTGTCCCCTGCCAGTGATGTGGGCACCCCTGACCGCTTGCACCCACTGGGAGTCTTCTCCTGCACAAGGTCCCTGTCCCCACTGCTGCTTCTGCCCTGTCCCCTCCCTGCTGGGTGTGACACCCAGAAACTGGGCTGTGGGAGGCAAACATGGAGCTGGCTTGGAGAGCCTTAGACCCCCTTTCTTGCCTTGGGGACCCCGGGATCCTTGATAGGCCTGCCCTGAATGGGGAAAGAGGATGTCAGAGTCCCTGGGGCTGCAGAGAATGCGGTGTCCTCCGAAGCACGCCTGGGTCCCCCTGGTCAGGGTGGCAGCAGGGGGCAATGCCTGGGCTTTGGGTGCTGGCCCCCACCACGCTGAGCGGCCACGAGCGGGGCTGGCCGGGCGGCCGTTAATGATTAACTTGGGGCCTGGGCCTTGACCTCATGGGCCTCTGAGTAAACAGGGCTGCTGGAGCCTGCTGGGCCCCTCATGGCCTATCCGCCCCCTGACCTCTCCTGCCGTCCTGGTCCTGGCCTCCCTCACCCTCCTTTGCTGCTGAGGTGGAGCAGTGGCAGGCGGTCTAGACGCGCTGGCCTTTCTCACCCCCACCCTGGATCGGCCTACCACTGATTCCTGCCCCTGGCCCCAGCCCATTCTCTTTGGAGCCTTTGAGGTGGGCGTTTCTTCTTGGACTGGGGCTTGTCACTGGGGCGTCTCAAGCCCTGACCTCAGCCCCTTGTGTCCACACTGCTGGGGCATGTTGAGACCGGCCGCGTGGAGCATGCTGTGTAGACAGTCAGGACCGGCTGTCAGAAGGCCTGTGTTCTAGCTCCAGCTCTGGTCTCACTGGCTGTGTGACCCCTAGACCGTGCCCTGTTTCTCTGAGCCTCAGTTTCCCCATCTGCACAATAAAAAATAGAACAAGAATCCCAGGGCTTTCTAATCCCAGAATTCTAGATGCCAGTCTGGTTTGGAGAGAGACCGAGGATAGGAAAAACATGTGTCCCCACCCCGCGCCAGACGACCACTTCCCAAAGAGTCACTGGGGTGGGCCTCCGAGTTCCTGGCTGCCCCCACTCACTTCCTTCTTCTAGGGCAGCCCCCTGTGTTCCCTTGGAGGACCAGTCCTCAAGCTCTCAGACCAGGGGCTTCAGGCAGGGCGGCCCCTGCCTGGGGCTCTGGAAGTGGGTCATATGACCTGGGCCTGGCCAATGGGTGTCTGCCCTGAGACTTTTGCTGGAAATACTGAGAAAAAATCATTTCTTCTTCCCTAGCAAAGCAGGAGAATGTGAACCCCATGATTATCTTGCTGGGCACAAAGGAAAGGAGAGCTGAGAGACCGACACGGGTTTTGACAATGGAGCCCCAGCTGTGCCCGAAACGGCATCTTCTGGACTTTTCCATGACAAGAACCAGTGAATTCTTTTTCTGCTCAAACCAGTGAGAGTTGGGTCTCTTCCCTGATTCACACATTCACACACTGGACTCACACCATGCAGGCACAGAGGCCACAAATGCACAGTTGTCACGGTTGCATACGCACCGCTAAACATCTGTGGAGAAAATGTGCGCGACAAACAGGGCTGGGGAGGAAACCCGGCTGGCCGCAGTGAGCAAGGGTGGCAAGGGGTGGGAGAATGGGGACCCAGGGTGCCGATCCAAGCTCTCTCCCTGTCACTTCACCCGCCATTTGCCCATCATCCCCACGTCCAGAACCCTCAGCCGGCCATTGTGGATGATGGGCAAATGGCGGCTGAGGTGGGCAGGCTGAAGCTGATTGGCCAGGGACAGACGCGAATGCTCCTGTTTGCACGTGTGCATGCGTTCACTTGCACGCTGAGCTTTGCATGCAAGAAACATGCTGTGGCCCACTCGGGGAGCACTTTCAGCCCCTCCCCACTGCAGAGGCCTGAAGCTCAGTGAGTGGGGGGAGGGGTCTCTGGTCAGTTGGGCCCTCCTCCACCCTGGGACTGTGTGGTTCCTGGGAGCTCAAGGGCCACCTGGGTGGGGGCAACCTGAGGAGAAGGGACTGCCTGTTCTCCATTGTGGGATAGAAGTGTCGCCAGGGCCTTCTGCAGGAGCAGAGAATCCTTCCCATTTGGGCCTCCCCAGTTCCCCAAGGAGTGCTGGCCTCATGGGGCCATACTGGGGGAGAGGCTTTGTTCTGGAGCCCAGGCTGCCTTTATGACACTGGGTAGTCCAGGGTCCTAGATGCAGATGGCTTCAGGCATATTGCACATACCACGTGCACACGCAGACACGCACATGCATGCATATGGGCACACGCAGGCACGGCTATCTTGTGTGAGCTCTGCGGATGGAAAAGGAGAGCTTTCTGTGGACAGAGAACAAGGGCGACAGAGGAACCCCTTGGCCCTCCTGGGAAGGCCCCACCCCACATCTTGGCTCCTGCCAGGCCCCTTGGGCTCTAGCCTGGGGAAGGGCTCTCAGCCAGCAGCAGGAATAGCTGGATCAGGTGTCTGGAGATAACCCTGGCTCCCTGCTGCTGGCTAAAAGCCCTTCCCCCAAAGCTCTGTCCTCCGCTCCTGCTTTTCTTCCTCTCCGTGCCTTGCTTTTGGACTTTCAGGCCACATCACATTCCTTTTTCTTTTCTTTCTTTTCTTTTCTTTTTTTCTTTCTTTTTTCTTTTTTTTTGTAGAGATGGCGTCTTGCTATGTTGCCCAGGCTGACCTCCAACCCCTGGCCTCAAGGGATCCTCCTGCCTCGGCCTTCTAAAATGCTGGGATGACTTTGACTCTTTCTCTGCTTCCTCCTGTCTCTGTTGGTCCCAGTTTCTGTCTCTCTAGGGGGGCATCCCAGGAGAGGGGCAAGGTTCAGGCCTCAGGGCTTAAGCCCCTTGGCTGCTGGGCCAGGCCTTCCTCTTTCTGCTGTCTGTCCCCTGCCCTGCTTCCTTACTCTGGCCAGAGCCGACTTGCCCTTTGCCCTGGAGCTACGGCACCTCGGGGGTGGGGGAACTGATGGCCTCACCTCCCCCACCCCCTGCAGCCCCTGCTCCTCCCCACAGGAGTCTGGCCAGAGAGTTGGGCCCTGGGGAGGCCACACAGCCAGGACACATGTCCTGGCCCCAGGCAGAACCCTTGCCCTGGCCACAGAGCCACACCAGCCAGGTCAACTCTGTCCTCTGAAATCCCAGGAGACCAGGGCAAGCCCCCCCCCTCTCCCTGGGGCAGCTTCGGACCCCCACTCACCTCCAGGTTGGGAAAACTGACCCCCAGCCCAGGGCAGGAGGCAGGATGTGGAGGGGTCTCTAGCAGAGCTGAGGTCCAGCTGGCCACATCGGGGGAAGGACGACCCTGTACCCTGTCATTCCCCTCACTGTGTGAGGCCCCAGGGAATAGCCTGCCCTGGCAGGGGAATGAGAAGCAGGAGCAGTTTCCCAGCTCTGGAGCATGCTGGGTGGGAGCAGACACAGGGTGTCTGTGGGGGTGGGGAGCAGCCCCTCCTTGCCTAGGCAGTCACTGTCTGGGGGCCAGCACTTCCCACACTTTCTTTTTTTTGAGACAGAGTCTCACTTTGTCACCCAGGCTGGAGTGCAGTGACACGATCTCGGCTCACTGCAACCTCCACCTCCTGGGTTCAAGCAGTTCTCCAGCCTCAGCCTCCCAAGTAGCTAGGATTACAGGCGTGTGCCACCACACCCAGCTAATTTTTTGTATTTTTAGTAGAGACGGGGGTTCTCCATGTTGGCCAGGCTGGTCTCGAATTCCTGTTGATTCTCGAATTCCTGGTGATCCACCCGCCTTGGCCTCCCAAAGTGCTGGGATTACAGGCCGTGAGGCACCACTCCCGGCACTTCCCACGCTCTCAGTGCATTCATTGCTGCTGTCCAGGCCAAAGTCAGCTGGTGCCCACCTCCAGGAAGCCCACTTGGGCTGGACCAGAAGAGAGAGGAGCCTGAAGCAGCCGGCCTTCTTCCCCACCACGCACCGGGACCGGGGTTTCCCCTCACCACACTGATTAGGCTGGAAGTCGGGGGGACAGGGTCAGCTTCCTACTCCTGGAAGACCCCACCTGCCACCCAGCCTGCCTGGGGCTCAGGGCTGCATTGAAAATACCCGACTTTCCACCCCAGAGTCCAGGGCAAGGCACAGCTTCTGATAACCCCTGGGCTGATGTTTGAACAAGGCCCCTGGGAAAAAGTCCTCAGGCCTTACTGAGCCCAGCACTGTCGCTGTTGCTACAGCAGACGACCTGGGGCAACGTCTCCGGAAGCTGGAGAACGGGCAGGTGGGGCAGCCACAAAGAGGGCTCCAGCGGTGTCGGCTGCCTGGGTGTGTGGTTCACTGTGGCTGTGTCCACCTGCTGCCTTCCTCTCTGGGCACCTCCACTGATATCCGGGAGGAGGCCACCTCCAGGGGTTGTGAGCACTCAAATGAGGCAATGTGGGCAAGTGCCTGGCCTGCTGCTTGGTGCACTCTGAACCCTCAATGAATGCAGCCGTCAGCCCTGCTCAGGCTGGCAGGGTTGTGAGGCCTGGAGGATCCAGGTCATCTCTGCAGACCAGGGCAAGGCCTACTGCTGGCCAAGGGGAAGGCTTGGGACTAAATCTCCGCCTTCCTGGCCCCCAGAGTCCACAAGGCACAAATGTGCACTTGCACACACCCCCCCACACACATACACACATACACAGACATACATACACACACACACACACACACACACACACACACACCTGGCTTGGCTTCCCATTACCCAGCCACCTGCTGGAAAACCAAGAGCTGTCTCTTGAAAAGGATGATTAAGAACCAGCCTTGACTACTCAAACTGAAACTCCAAACCCTCCTCTGGGGTACTTAGCTCCTCTGGAGCCTGTGGGCGAAAAGCTCTTACCATAGTGGAAAAAATATTCTGCCGAAACGGAAGTCTTCCTCAATTTAGCTGAGTCATTTTCTTGTGGTTAAGGAAGTCCGGGTTACCTCTGGCCCTTCCCCTGATGCCCATGGCCTAGCCAGCTTGGGGGACTCCAGTCCGCACTCCCGCCCTGGCAGGGGGCATGCCCATCCCGGCAAACCTGCAGTGTCCTTGATTGTAAGTCACCCCACTCACCCCGGGCTGCTTCTCACCACTGTTTCCTGTGCTCAAGTGGGAGTCCAGACCCCTGAGAACCAGGATCCAGGGTCACTGATCACCAGGTCACCAGGGGCAGCTCCTACAGGCCTGGGGTCTGCCTGTGCTTCCTGTCGGGGATGGTGGCCCCTTGAGGATGGAGGCCTCCTGTGGATTGACACTGTGCCCCTGTGTCCCCAGCTCGGGCAGCTCTTAGCACGAGGTAGGTATCAGGAGCCCAGTCTCCCAGCATTCAGCAGCTCACAGATCCCCCAAAGAGCCGGTTGCTTGGGATGAGTTCCTAGTTGATGGGCACTGGAAGGGCTGAGCGCCAGGCCCTGCTTAGCTCTCAGACCCAGTTGGGCTCATGGCAACCAGGGATGGAACCTGTTTCATTCTGGATCCCAGGAGTCTGAGTCTGCAGGCCAAGGCACCTGGCTCAGGTGTGGCAGAGCCTTGCCCAGTTGGGGCTCTGGCTGGATGGAGGCTGGTGCTGGTGGGTGCCCCGCCCTGGTTGCAGGTGGCTGCCTCCTCCCCGGGAGACCTTTTGGAAGGTGCCAGAGGCTGTTGTGGGGGAAGGCGGAGAGATGACCGGGCGGGCCACCTGAGTGCCGTGGGGAAGGCCTTGAAGGTGCCAAGTGGTGCCAGTTGCAGGTGGGGCGTGGAGGCCAGCTCTGTGGGTGCTGGGTCCTTCCCATGCGGCCACGCCATGTGCCAGGAACCAGAGACCCCCTGGCTGTGCGTTCCACCGTGGCCCTCCATCTGAGCCCTGGGCTACTGGGGAGGCAGCAGGAGCCCGGGCAGACGGCTCATCTGAGCTCGGCCTTCTGTCAGCTGACAGGGGTCACGTGCTGTCTGGGCTTGCCTGGGGCCTGAGAAATGGGGATGCGGGCAGCCATGGTCAGAGCTGTTGGGGAAATTCAAGGAATGGAAGAGTCAGAGGGAGTTGGGAGGCCATGTCTTGGTGTGTGCGGGGGCATCGAAAGCCCTGCTGGATTTGGGGGATCAAAGGACCGCCACGCGTCACTTGTGGGGTCTCGGGATGATGGGGTCAGGCCTGCTCTTCGCTGGGGAGGCCAGTGGCTAGCAAGGTCTGGGGCTCAGTGAATAAGGCCACGCTTGCAGCCGCCCTTGTCCCAGTGCTTGGAGAACCACCAGGCAGACTTTACCTGCATCCTTGGAAGTGACCTGAAGAGACTGCCGGGCACTAGAGGGGTCTGTGTGGGACTCGGAACCCAAAGGATCAGGTTCACCAAAGCCTGGACTTCCCTGGAGGGCCCCTGACCCCTCTCAGTGGCCGTCAGGCATCTGCCAGCTGGGCCCTGCGGGCTGTGCTGCCCGGCGACTCCAGAGTCCTCCCACACCCACTTGGAATGGGTCCTCCCGTGGCTCTGGCAGCCAAGGTTTGGGAAATTAGGTGAGGGGGGCCTGGGACGAGGGTGAGGAAAGGAACAATTTATGTTCAAAAGTCATCTTGAAATTTTCAACATATTTTTTTATTTTTCAAAACAAAAGCTCTAAATGTTGGGGCTGGGGGGTGGCGGTGGACCTAGCTTTGTGGGAAGTGAGTCAGATGGCCATAAAATGTGTTTTTCTGAGCCGAGGGGATTATTTTACATCTTGTGGCATGGAGACGCCAGGAGGAAGCCCTCCTCCTGGTCCCTGGTGGGGCTGCCTGCTGCTGGGCCTCAGCACTGATCTCTCTTCTTGAGATGGGGGCTCCTGCCCTTCCAGGACCCCTCATCAGCCCTCTCCCTCCCTGAACTCACATCCCATTCTTTTAGGCAAGAGTGAGGCTGGGAAGGTGGTGGCTTCACGGTGGGGCCTAGTACTGGCTGTACCATGTCAGAGAATCTGGGTAAAGTATGCCTTGGGGACCCCCCCAACCCCTCGTCTGATGGATAGGCTGGCGGTGGGACCACCTCCCAGAGCAGTCACCAGCATGAAGTGAGAGATTTGAGAACGCATCTGCAGGCCGTCAGGGCTCGGCAAGTGGGTGCCCTCCCACCTTCAAGGACATCCTTGAGTGCAGGTGAATGAATGAAGGACAAAAGGGGCAACTAGGCTCTTTGGAGACCCTTCCTAAAGCTAGAGGTGCAGGGGTCCTCCCCTAATCTCCGCTGTCACCGGCATCTTCCCTGGGACCACAGCGGGGCAGTGGTGGCTCAGGGGAAAAGTCATCTTGAAATTTTCAACATATTTTTTTATTTTTCAAAACAAAAGCTCTAAATGTTGGGGCTTGGGGTTGGCGGTGGACCTAGCTTTGTGGGAAGTGAGCCTTCCCAGCGAAGAGGATGCTGAGTCCCCACCTCAGTGACCAGAGACCTCAGAGGGGCTAGGGTCAGGGACTCTAGATGCCCATCAGGACAGGACCTGGTGGCTTCAGAGGCCTCAGGGTACAGGTCCCGCCACCCAAGGCAGGGACTGGGTGGGACCCGTAGGGAGGGCTCCGCCTGGAGCCTCATGCCCTCTGCCTCGCTGGGGGCTGCTGTCCACTGCCATGCATATCCCCTGAACCCTGCCTTCTCTGGGCTGGAGTCACAGGCCCCATGAACAGCCTGGGGTCCAAGGGCCCACGCCGCCTGTGAAGGGAGGCCCCTGGTAGCCTGAGTCCGGCAGAAATCGGGAAGAAATCTGGGGCCCAAACCACACTGGCTGATTCCAGAAACCCTCCACCCTTCTCTTGAAGCTGCAGTAAAGTGGTCTCCCTGAGCCATCCCCACTGACCATGGGCTCTGCTTCTTCCTGGGACCAAGGCCAGGCACAGTGGACACCCACTGTTTTGCCTGTCTCAGCATCCATTTCTCTCCTTCCAACCAACACATGGATTTTCCTCGGAGAATCTCCCTCCTCCATGCTCATTCCATGCAGTGTGGGTGGGGCTGAGCCCCCAAACTGTGCGTGTGTGTGTGTGTTGGAAGTGTGGGGTAAGGACGTGACTCAGGACTGGCCAATCAGTGTCTTCCGTGCTCCTGGATACAGTGGCTGGTTCAGTGATAAGCCCATGGTCCAACAGCATCCAATTCTGGAATTTCTAATGGAATGGTTTAGAAATGGAAGCTCTGAGGCCGGGCGCAGTGGCTCAAGCCTGTAATCTCAGCACTTTGGGAGGCCAAGTTGGGCGGATCACTTGAGGCCAGGAGTTCAAAACCAGCCTGGCCAAAATGCCGAAACCCTATCTTTACTAAAAATACAAAAATTAGCCTGGCATGGTGGCACACACTTGTAATCACAGCTACTCGGGAGGCTGAGGCATGAGAATCCCTTGAACCCAGGGGGTCGAGGTTGCAGTTGAGCCAAGATCGCATCATGCACTCCAGCCAGGGTGAGAGAGTGAGACCCTGTCTCAAAAGAAAGAAAGAAATGGAAGCTTTAGTCCAAGTTGTTGGGTGTCTGTTTGGAAGCCTTAGTTACTGGGAATCCCCAACAGGTGGCTGAAGCCAGCGCAAAGGATGGCAAAACCAGGAGATGGAATGGGAGAGGACTCCAGATGATGTAATTTGGGCTGCTGGATCCAGCCATGCCTGAAGATGAATCCTGATTGTTTTCCTCATTGTGCCCAGTTCTGTTCCTGAATCTCCATCTAGAGGCAGAATTTTTAGTGAGATGTGTCAGTGTCATGTGCCCTTTTCTGATCAGGCCACTCAAGCTGGGATCCTGTGTGCATTTGTAAGCCGGTTACTGAGAGCTAGAACCTGTGTGGGGTGAGGGGCCTGTCAGGGCAACCAGCACACAGCTGGGCTCACCAGCTACAGGAGCTGGATACGTGGGTGAGAATGGGAGTCAGGTAGCTCCCTGCAAAGGCCTGTCCTTGGGGGTGAGTTTGGGAGAAGACTTCATGGGAAGTAGCTCATGATTTTCCAATTATTAAACCTAGAAAAAGAACCAGCAGAACATTCTCTTTGCCTTCATCTTTCTGTCTGTCCAATGGGTACCTTGACACGTCCAGTGCACCGAGTTGTGGGGAACTGGTTAATTTTGTCAGATGTCAGCCTTCCTGACACTGGAATGTAAGCTCCCGATGGCAGAACTCCTGCAAAAAGTGGCTCACTGCTGTGTCTGCAGCTAAGGAGAGCTCTCGGCACTCAGTGAATACTTGGTGAATGAGGAAAAGGCGTGATGCTGTTACTCTCTTTCTCAAAACACTCAAATGCCTTCCTATTGCAGCTAAAATATATAAAAGCTAGACTTTTTGCTCTGCCCTCTAAGTAGAGTGACGGTGTCATTTGTTGAACAAGCAGGGGCATTTTTTTGCAGGTCAAAGGGAATGCTACCAATTAGGCTGGAACAACGGGAGCAAGCCAGAATTATTCCAGGCAAAGTGGGATGCATGCCTTCCCCAGCTCCAAGGCCCCCAGGATGCTGGTTTCTGTCCCAGGCGTCAGCCTCATTTTCTGCCCTCCGAGTCATGGGCCACACTGACCCTCCGTCAGAACTTCGCACTGTTTTTTTCTCTATCTGGAGAAGTCCTTTGAGTGGCTCAGTCTTTTCTGGCACCTCGGTTTCCACTGCACGCCACCTACTCAAAGAACCTACCCAAAGAACTCTTTTCTGACACCCATCCTCACTCAGGCAGCCTCTACCAATAGGCTGTGTTTCCTGTTCCTCATTACATTGGACTCTATGCAGGCAGGCAGAGAGTGAGCGCTGAATTTCAGGGCACAGCTCCCAAGCTTCTGTCATCTTCCGAGTAGGTGCTTGTGTGCCCAGCACGTGTCTTCAAAGGGAAAGTGAAGTGAAGCCAGTGTCAGTGCAGGAGTCGGGTGGGAGGGGAGGAAAGACAAAGGAAAGGCAAGAAGAAATGAAGCCTGTGGCAGAGAGGCCAAGTCACAGCTCTATGCACAGCTTCAAAACCAGTGAGTCCACTCCAGAAATCAGATGCACTTTGACCTCAATCACTGCGGCACCTCTTTTTTTTTTTTTTTCTTTTGCACTCTTGTCCCCCAGGCTGGAGTGCAATAGAGCCATCTCGGCTCAATGCAACCCCTGCCTCCGGAGTTCAAGTGATTCTCCTGCCTCAGCCTCCCAAGTAGCTGGGATTACAGGTGCCTGCCACCACACCCGGCTAATTTGTGTATTTTTAGTAGAGATGGGGTTTCGCCATGTTGGTCAGGCTGGTCTTGAACTCCAGGCCTCAGGTGATCCACCCTCCTCGGCCTCCCAAAGTGCTGGGATTACAGGCGTGAGCCACCACACCCGGCCTGGGGCACCTCTTTTAAGACGTGTTTGGAAGCGGCATTTGAATACAGATTGTAAAGCCTCTGCCTGCCCCGCCCCATGGCTGGAATTCCTGTAGACATATGCAGGGATTGTGCAGCCAGAGAGGCCACCACATACGTTCCTCATTTTCCCGATTTCCTCCGTCCTTGCTGCTATTGGGGCTCTGTAACACTGTCCCAGCTGTGTTTGTCATTTGGCTCTGGCTCTGCGTGCACACCTGTGGGTGTTTGTTTATAGAATGCAGACACCACCCCTTTGGCTGCCGCGAGGGACTGGCCCCCCTCCAGGATCCCCAGACAAATTTGCTTCTCTGCCTTCTAATTTTTTTTTTTTTCTTTTCGAGACAGGGTCTTGCTCTGTTGCCCAGGCTCACTGCAACCTCTGCCTCCTGGGCTGAAACGATCCTCCAACCTCAGCCTCCCAAGTAGCTGGGACTACAGGCATGCACCACCATGCCCAGCTAATTTTTGTATTTTTAGTAGAGACAGGGTTTCACCATGGTGCCCAGGCTGGTCTTGAACTCCTCGCCTCAAGTGATCCGCCCACCTCAGCCTCCCAAAATGCGGGGATTGCAGAGGTGAGCCACCGCACCCGGCCTTCTCTGCCTTCTTTAAAGCAAAAGGACTGGAGTAGCAGGGATCACTCAGGGTCCCGGCTGAAACCAAACTCACCCCTGATGATTCCAATAAAGGGATATTAACCATGGGGCCAGTTTATGGAGGTGTGAGCAGGGGTAAGGGAATGAGGATGGGATGCTGAGGCCCCAGAAGCTGGCCATGGCAACCATCATCACCACCTATCAGGCTGAAGGGGCGAGGGGAGGAATCGATGCTACTGGATCCTCGTGGAGGGCGGAGAACAGGCCACCTGACAGGGGTTGTAGTCTTGGGGGTGCAGATGGGGCATGGACGCAGAAGAGAGCGGAGAAGAAACACCGCAGCCTCTCTCTCCTTCCTCCGTCTGATTTCCTGCTGGTGCCGCCCATTGGCCAAACCCAACAGGAAGCCAGACGGCCTGGGAGGCCCTGTGTGCGGCCCACACAGAGCAGACTCCAGGGCCCAGGGCAGGATGTAGAGGGGATGGGGGCAGAAAACCAGCACGGGAGGGTAAGGCAACCGGGAACAAGTCTATGCTCAGTCTTGGTGCAAATCTACTTTTCTGTGGCTCCATCCACCTCTGGCCACAGAGCTTCCTCACTGGGCTGACAGAGGTCCTTTTGCTGGTCACGACCCATGCTCCACACACCAGCAGAGTGATCTTAATAAGCAAACCTGGCCTGGTACGGTGGCTAAGGCCAGTCATCCCAGCACTGTGGGAGGCTGAGGGGAATGGATCGTTTGAGACCAGCTTGGGAAGCACAGCAAGACTCCCTCTCTACAAAAAATTAAAAAGTTAGCTGGGTATGGTTGGACATGCCTGTAGTCTCAGCTAGTTGGGAGGCTGAGGTAAGAGGATCGCCTGGGCATGGAAGGTCAAGGCTGCAATGAGCTATGATCATGCCACTGTACTCTAGCCTGGGCAACAGAGTAAGACCCTGTCTCAAAAACAACAACAACAACAAACAAACAGAAAGCAAACCTGTCCTCCATGTTCTCTATGGCTCCTGTTGCTCTTGGGATATTGACTAAACTCTGAACCCCTGCGTGTGAGAGCCTGTGTAGTCTGACCCAGCTGACCCTCTGACCTCACCTCTTGTCCTCCACCTCCCTGTACCCCCCACTCCCTGCTCTGTGCACTATGGCCACACTGGATATTTTTCAGGACCTAAGAATGTCATGCTCCTTCTCAATTCTGAGTTTTGTATATGCTGTTCCCTCTGCTGGGATTCTTTTGATCCAACCCCAACTACTTATAAATACCACTTCAGATCTTCAGATCTCAGCTTAAGAAAACACACCCCTAAGAGTGACTTCCCTGAGTCTACAAAGCAGGTGAGGACTCTGGGCAGACACTCTCACCACCCCTGAATTTCCTTACTTCACAATATGTGTCACAACTGCAATTAGCTAATCAATTGTGTCACTCTCTGTTTACTGTCTGTCTCCCCAGAGAAACTAGGAGCTCCCCAAGATCCTGGTCTGTCTGTCTGTTTCACTGCTGTGCTCACAGCACAGTGCCTGGCACATAGGAGGCACTCCACCAACATTTGATGAATGAATGAAAGGAGGACTTCCAGTTCCCAGTACAGGCACACTTGATTATTTGGGCTTATCCTCTTGCTGTAAATAACAGCTGGATTAAAAAAAAATTAAAATGTATTAAAAGGAAGGAAGGGAACCACCAGGCCAAAATTGAGGAGAAAAGGAATCCAGACAGGTGAGCAAGAGAAGAAGACACTTTTTCCCTGGGACACATTCTGCACGCCAAAAATGCAAATCTTGTTTTGATAGCCTCGTGGAATGAAAGAGACAGAAATCAAACTTTGGGGCTCATACAAGGTGGGGCATATAATAGGACACCCATCCCATGTTGATGCAGAACTTCAAAGGGCTACACCCTCGGGATAAAGGTGAACCAGAAGTAAACCAGAAGAAAACCAACCCTCATATGAACTTCCAATCAAAGTTCTCATCTCCTGGATGGGATAGGGACCACTAAACCTTAATAGTTGATTAAGGTGGTCCTGGAATGTCAGTATTCCTCGGTGTTTGGCAGGAGAAAATGAAAAATGATCTCCAGTGGAAGGCACCTTTGTCCTAAATCTTTCTTATAAACGATTTATCAAAACAATGACCAGCACATAGTCAAAGATAATCAGACACACACACAAGACACTGTGAGTAAAAATTGGAAGAACTGATACACAGGCTTCAAATTATTGACTATAAAGTAATTGTGCCTATGATGTTTAAAGAAATAAGACATGCTTAAAAATAACTGCAGAAATGGGAATCTATAAAAAGTGAAATATCAGATCTGCAAAAGAATCAAGTAGGATCTCTAGAAATGAAAACTACAATAACCAAGACCAAGAACATCAATGGACAGGTTTAATAGATTAAACACAGCTGAGAAGAGAATTAGTAAACTAGAAAGGATGTCAGAAGAAATTATCACAATTGTAGTACATAAAGACAAAAAGAAAATACAAAAGAGAAGATATGAGATAAAGAATAAGACCTAATATATTTCATATTTTCCTTGAAGGTGAGGAGAGAGGAAATGGAGTGGAGCCATTGTTTTAAGGATGAATATGGGTAAACATTTTCTGGAACTGATACGTGACTGCGTGAGAAGAAGCACTGAGTCATTGTGCCTTGGTGACAATCAATCCATCTCCATGTTTCAGACAACCTAGAATTCAAAACATACTAATGGGAGATTCTGGACCTAGTCTACTCTTGGCCAAAGGCCACAGTGTTGTACAATACCAAGTAAAATATAGCAAATGACACATGAAAACAAGATCAGGAGTGAGAAATCAACTCTTGCCTGTCTCCTGCCTCTGTGGTTCACCCCTGCCTTCTTAGGAACTATTTGGGCCACTCTGAGATGACTACAGCTGCGTCCTCCTGTCCCTTCTTCCCTCCCATGGGCCTTGCTGACCAGCACTAGGAGATAGCAAGACAACATTCCACAGGCAACTGGGGGTCCAATGGCATGAGTGGGTGGGTGAGGAATGCCTCTCTCCCACCCTGATTCAGTGCTGATGCTGACATCTTCCTCCTAGGCGCTGTTCCTCTTCTGTCCACCGACCTCTGTCTCCCCATTCTGTGTCTGGGCCCTTAGGGGTGCTTGGTGGAGACTCATTCACTAGCTGACTGATATGAATTGGTCCAAAGGAGCACCAATGTCCCTTGCTTCCCAGCACACCAGCATCACTTGGGACCTGGCTGTCAAAGACCTAGGAGCTGGGCTCCAGGGGCAGGCAGGCTATTACCCAACCCTGGGTCCTACCATCCTCTACCTCCCAGCCTTGTGCTTTCTTGGACGGGCGAGTGATCTGGCTGGCAGGTGGGTAGGTTGTTTGTGACTCACGCTCCCCACCTTGGTGGCCAGGTGGCCTGGTCCCTGGCCTCCTCATGGTGACTAGTCCTGGAATCAGGTTCTCGCAGTTGCTCTGTTCTGGAGGGACACCATTCATCATCTTGCCTCTGGTAATCTCGGCACGCCTCTCAGACATGCTCAAACAGAGAGGCTGCCAAACCTGTGCCGGGTCACACAGCAGGTGTGTGATGAGGCCAGGGCGCACACACAGTCCCACACCCCCAGTGGGCAGGAAGGCAGGCCCAGCCCTTGTGTAACCAGCGTCAGGGCCTGGGCGCTGTGAGCAGCTTCATGGTGGAGCTCAGGGAGGCCCTGGTCCCACCCTTGTCCTCAGGCATGTGCCAGATTCCCCCACCCCCAGCAGCAGGTCCCTCCAGGCCCCTGTGCTGGGCAGGACACCAGTCCCGGGGCAAAAGCAGAGAGAGGTGGCCAAGTGGTGGTTGATCTCCCAGGCCCTGATGAGCGAAGCCTGGGGTGTCATATGGTCTCCCAGATCTGGCTCTGCAATGTCTCGGACATGCCGTTTGATTTTGAAATTCTCAAAGATGTTCCAAACAGCATGCAGTTGATTTAATTTTTTAAATTGAAAACTAAAGGAAATTGAGTTGAGGAATGTTGAGTGGAGGCAGTGGCGGGAGGTGTGATGGAATTGAGCCAATCATGAGGGCACTGGGGAAACAGGAGCATTCCACTCCCCTGGGTGGATTTGGGGGTACAGAGGGTTAAACTACCCCACTGGATGGGGAGTCTAGGAGCTCAGGTGCCACTCCTGCCTGTGTTCCAGCCCTGGTCTTATCACTGCTCCCGGTGAAAAGGGTCCCTGAGGGGCCTAGGCTCTATGGCACTGGGCACCTGGCTGGGGCACCTCCCGGGATGCCTGGCTCCTGGGTGAGCGGCTGGGACCCTGAGGAGTCTGGTGCTTCCCAGGGAGGCAGAGGAACCCAGAGCAGGCTGCTGTCCCTCCAGCGTGGCTCACACACTCCCCAGGCAGCGCTGCCCCACATAGCAACATCATTGCTTTGCTCAAGATGCTCATCTCACCTCTGACACATTTCAGGCTTGGAGCCATCGTCCCCACCTCCCCTCGGCTCAGGGGCCTGGCCTGTGACTCACGCCTCCACCTCTCCCACACAAGATTGCTCCTTGAACAAAGGAGCCCAGGCCTTGGTGAACTTGGGAATTGCACTTGAGGAGACCCTGAGCCCCTGGGTCTGACCCCTCCAGCCCTGCGTTGGCCTTGAGATTGCATGCAGGTGGCACGTGGCTGCACCTGCACCAGCACCCCCACATCGCCCCTCTCCCCGGTTGCTCTGGGAGTCACCCACACCCCAGCCTCTCCTCTCTCCTGCTGCCCTGCACCGAGCCCAGGTGATCCACAGGGTGAAGGAGCCAATGATTTAAGACCTCCCAGCCCCTCTTCATAATTGTGGCCCTCCTTTGCTTTGGCAAGTGGAATCCAACAGCTTCCTGTGCTTGAACAGGGAGACAAAGGGGCCCAAGAGCTGCCTGCCTTCCTTGCCTGAGGAGTTTGCTCATTAACTTGAATTACCCTCGTGGTAGCATTCCTGGCAGGGCAGGGAAGAACAGGGTTGGTTTCTAGAAACTTTTCCTGTTGGCGGCCCCGGCGCTAGGGAAGCTAGGCTGAAGCCTCCTCCTACCTGCCTTCGTGTCCCTCTTCCAGGACACCCCAGGACCCCAGAAGCTTCCCTGATTGTTGGAAGCCCTGCCTGGGTGGCTCTCCTGCAGGGCTCACACTGACCTCCTGGGCCCGAGCTGGGTTGGGCAAATGGAAACCGGCTGTGATGCCAAGTGCTGAGATGACGCAGTTGGGAAGTGAGGGGGCAAGGGAGCAGGATGTGTCTCCCACCCCTGACACACACAGCACATGTCTCTGGCTCTCTTCTCACCAGCAAGGGGAAGGCAGGATCCCCACCCTCGCCCCTTTACTTGCTGAGGTCACAACCTTGCAAACAGAAGTTAACTGGGAGGCCCTTGGGGCCGAGGACTCTCTCAGGACCTGGGGAGGCTGCCACCCCAGTGAGAATACTTGTTCTCTTTTGAACTCCCCATGGGTCGTCACCTGGGATTCTGCACTTGTATGAAGAACATTAAAACAAATCTTGCAGAGATGGGGGTCTGGCTATGCTGCCCAGTCTTGTCTCAAACTCCTGGCTTCAAGCCATCCTCCCACTTCGGCCTCCCAAAGCGCTGGGATTACAGGCATGAGCCACTGCGCCTGGCCCACGAAGAGCATTTTACTTCGACAAGCAGACAGGGCACCTGTGCCTGCTCATCTGAGTGTCGTACAGGGTTTGACCACTGTGCTTAGCCTTCAAAGTCACTGGCAATGGGGCTCTGCCCCCAGAATGAGCTCATTAGTGTCTTCTAAGCAAATGAAAGGCATCCTTTGTGGGGGGGGGAGGGGTTGTGGAAATATAAGCAACATTAAAATGACTTCAGTTCTTTGGTTATTTGGAACAAGCATTTTGCCCTAAATTCTTAAGAAGGCTGTCTCCTTCCACAGTGTTTTTCAGGGACCAAGGTGTGCCCTAGCCTCCCACTCTGCCTTCTGCCCCAGCACGTGGGAATCATTAGCTGGAGCCAAGTGTCTCACAAGCTTTCCCTGTTTACGTTTCACAACTCCATGACATGCTACTTGTTTTGCATACATTTTGCATAAAAGGAAACTGAAGCTCGGAGAAACTGACAGACTCAGTGTGGGGCCACCCAGTCAGCAGGAGGCAAGGCCAGGATTTGGTTTCATGCCAAGATGGCACGGCCCTCTTCCTATGGGCCATCCTCATCATGGGACGGGAGAAATGGGAAACGCCTCCTTGTCACCCGTGAACAAACTGCTTTGCTCCAGAAACCAACTCAGCACACACCTCAAGTGTGCACTGTGTCAGGGCGCCTGGGCTTCACTTACGTGTCCAGTACGAGACTGAAGGCCCACTGTGAGCCACGGTTCTGTAGCCTTCAGCTCCATGCCCAATGGTCCTGGCTCCAGGCAAGTAGCACTTGCGATGCTGAATGAGGCATATATTTCAGCATGACAGACCACAGTGCCTTCAAATTGTTCCTGGATAAATCCTTTGTCCTGTGGCCTCCTGGGCGAAGGCCAGTTAAACAGCTGCCAGGTAGGGCTTATTCCCTATAAATCAGTGGGAATGTGGCCACATGAATTTTAAATATCAGATTAAAATCAAATTAGTGGGAAAATTTGGAACAAATTGCCTTCAAGTACAGTGAATGAGTCTATTTTTAAAACGCTGCCGCACCAGGCAAAAGAGTGAAGCAAACACACATTTCCTAACAGCGAGCAGACACCGTGCTGGGAGTGATCTGTCATGCTTAGTCACGGTAATTGCTCTAGCAAAACTCAGGAATCAAATAAAACGTGTTTGCAAATTGTAAATCGCTCCAGGAGGCTACTTCGGATGGGTCCTAACCTGATGCTGAAGGTCACGGCGGCTCCCTTTGGAGCAGACACCCAGCCCTGACGCCCCCTTGACCTATCCCCACTCCCTTTCTCTGAGCAGGGGTTGAGCCGGCTGAGACCATTGCCCAACATGTGCACGGGAAAGGCCGCCGTAAATCAGCCACATTTCCGCATCTGCGGGAGGGCATGGCATTCTTGGGGGTGCCGGGGAGGGTGCTCTGGTTGGCTGGAGGGAGGTGAGGGACTCTCCGAGGCCTCCGTGGCCGAGGCAGAGAAGAAATGGCGGTGGTGGCACAGGGAAGAGAGGCTGTGTTTCTGGTGAAAGGTTGGGCTGCCATTTGGCTGAAGAAAAGATCTTCAGATCCAAGAGGGCTTGGGACAGGCAGTGACGGCTCCCTCAAGCCCCGTCCAGGTCCCTGGGTGACATGTCCTGGCTCTAGGCCACCACATTTGGTCCCTAGCATCCCCACCCTCAGGCTGTAGTCCCTCAATAACAACCTTGCCAGTCGTCCTAGAGTGGAGATAAGAGGAGAGACACAAAGCCCTGAAATAGCTTTTAAAGCAGAAATGTGGCCGTTCTTGTTCCCCCGTGCTCACCTGCGGCTCCTGCAGCTTGGGGGCAGACAGGGCTCTTTCTCCCCTATCCTGTCCCCTCTTTTGGAAATCTTACTTCCTCCCCACACAATCTCCTGCAGAGCATGACTTGTCTCTCTGGGGCCTGGCCAGACCTTTGATTCTGGTGATAAACTAATCACATGAAGGCAGGGAAGATTATCTAGGACTGGATGGGTTACCTTTCTTAGGATTCTTGCATGTTAAAAGTAACTTCAGGGGCCGGGTGCCGTGGCTCATGCCTGTAATCCCAGTGCTTTGGGAAGCTGAGGAGAGAGGGTCGCTTGAGCCCAGGAGTTCCAGACCAGCCTGGGCCACAAAGTGAAACCCCTTCTCTACAAAAATATTTGAAAATTAGCCTGGTGTAGTGGCATGTGCCTATAGTCCCAGCTACTTGACCTCCTTGAGTCCAGGAGGTGGAGGTTGTACTCCAGCCTGGGCAACAGAGAGAGACCCTGACTCAAAAAAACAAAACAGGCCAGGCATGGTGGCTCACGCCTGTAATCCCAACACTCTGGGAGGCCCAGGAGGGTGGATCACCTGAAGTCAGGAGTTGGAGACCAGCCTGGCCAACATGGTGAAACCCCTGTCTCTACTGAAAATACAAAAAGTATCTGGGTGTGGTGGCGTGTGCCTGTAATCCCAGCTACTCGGGAGGCCGAGGCAGGAGAATCACTTGAACCCGGGAGGTGGAGGTTGCAGTGAGCTGAGAATGCACCATTGCATTCCAGCCTGGGTGACAAGAGTGAAATCCCACCTCAAAAAAAAAAAAAAAAAATGCCAGGCGCAACGGCTCACGCCTGCAATCCCAGCACTTTTGGAGGCCAAGGTAGGCAGATCACTAGAGGTCAGGAGTTCGAGGTCAGCCTGGCCAACATGGTGAAACCCCATGGCTACTGAAAATAAAAAAAAAAAATTTAGCCAGGCGTGGTGGTGCATGTTTGTAATCCCAGCTACTTAGGAGGCTGAGGCAGGAGAATCACTTGAACCTGGGAAGCAGAGGTTGCAGTGAGCTGAAATTGCACCACTGCACTCCAGCCTGGGCAACAGAGCGAGACTTTGTCAAACAAAACAAAACAACAAAGTAACTGTAGAAGCTGCAACTCAGTGGGCCACCACGGGGGAGCCTTATTTATTGTGCTCTTGCGTTGCCTCTGACAATGGTGCGGCTTGCTTGGTGGACCTTGGGCCAACCCAGTGGACCCTTGGATAGAAAGGAGAGGGTGAGGATGTCTTGTAAAGAAGGAGAGAGATCCTTGCATTCAAACACGTATGTTCAAGATCTGCATAGCCAGACGCTGAAAGTCTGCTGCGGCCAAGTTCTGTAGGAGGCCAAGACAGGCAGGAAGGACCCCAGGAGTGGTCATTTGATTTGGCTTTAGGAGCTAGTGTGACCTTGGGGAGAAGAGTTTCCAGGGAGGACAAAGGTGGAGGATGAGGTCGAAGGGACAGTGAGGATGAGTGTCAGAAAATGGCTCTCTGACCACAAAGGATGTTTCTTAAACAAGCTAGTTTCCCACCCCAGCTTGATGGCTGCAGGAGAACTACGTCTTTAAGTCAGGTGAGCCTGCAGACAAATCTGAAAAACGGGGCTGCTATAGAAGAGTCTCACTTCTTGGCTCTGCCTAGAAAAGGCTTTGAATTCGTAGAGGATTCTTTGCCTGTCGCCCTGGTCCAGCCTCTTCTGGGCCCCTCGAGGCAGCCAGGCAGTGTAAACCCTGTGCCCCGCTGCCCCAGCAATCATGCCGGCTTTTGAGAGCTCAGCTGGTCTTGCTCAAAGTGTCTACCACTTTGCATTCTGTTTTTTCTTATTCTTGAGACAGGGTCTTGCTCTGTTGTCCAGGTTGGAGTGCAGTGGTGTGATCATAGCTCACTACAGTCTCCAACTCCTAGGCTCGAACGATCCTCCCACCTCAGCCTCCTGAGTAGCTGAGACTACAAGCATGTGACACCACACTTGGATAATATTTTTGGTGACAAAGGGTCTCACTACGTTGCCCAGACTGTTCTTGAACTCCTGGGCTCAAGCAATCCTCCCACCTCAGTCTCTCAAAGTGCTGGAATTACAGGTATGAACCACTGCACCCAGCCTTTGCATTGTAAGGGGAGTTTCTGGGGTTCAGGCCTACTGGAGTTCCCCAACACTGTCTTCTGCTATTGTCGAGCACAGGCAGCGGATGTGGGCACAGCAAATGGAGAGAAAGGATGTCTATGCCAGCCAAACCCGGAGAGGCCTGTTCCTAGTGGGTGGGGCCAGAAGGCTAGAAAAATATAAATAAAAACAAACCGAAGGGAAGCAAAGCTCTTGGGTGCCAGAACGGGGCTGGCCAGGGCTGCAGCTGTCTGAGTAATGGGTTCCACATTTGTCTGGCTCGGTCTGCAGCCACCAGGATCCAGGGTGCACTGTGGGCCTTGCAAGGGCTGGAGGGGACAGTCCAGCTGCAGCTGGACCTAGCATACCCTTACGGCGGCCCCATCCCGGGCCGCCACAACAGGGTGGAGATGTCGCTGCGAGCTTCCACTTCGGCACCCCAGCTTCCCTCCCCCCACAGCCCCACCCCTGCCTGGGGCTCCTGGGTTCCCCCGGCCAACACAGATTGTTCGTGTTATTAATGCCGTTTCCCAGAGATTCCATCTGGCTTTTTAATTGCTCTGGGATGGGGCTAGGATGCTTTGATAGTGAATCGGTATCTTCCCTGGGCCTCAGCTTACGTCAAACACTCCATCCGCAGAGAGGGGCGTAGGGTAGGGGGAGAGGTGGGGTTGTCCAGAGAGAAGAGATAGCAAGAGTGTTTCACAGAATCAAGAAAGCTTTCAAAGGTGCTAGTGGGTTAATTTTATCTAAAGAAAGGAAAAAGAGGCCTGGCAGGGTGGCTCACGCTTGTAATCCCAGCACTTTGGGAGGCTGAGGAGGGAAGATCACTTGAGGCCAGGAATCCTGAACCAGCCTGGGAAACACAGCGAGACCCCCATCTCTACGAACAATAAAATTAATCCCAGCAGCTACTTAAAGGCTGAGTAGGAGGCTGAGGCAGGAGGATTGTGTGAGTTCAGGAGTTTGAGGTTGCGGGAGTGGTGACTGCACCACTGTACACCATCCTGGGTGACAAAGTGAGACCCTGTCTCTAAAAGAAGAAAAGAACAGAAAAGCCTTCCCCTCCTCACTAGTATAGGAAAGAAACAGCTGGAATATCAACACCGTCTAGGCAAGGACTCTGCCTCATGCCTGGAGAAGGCCTGTGGGTGCCTTGGAGGCCCCTCTTGGCTAAACAAAGTCAGGGGTTTCTGCTATCCTTTGTCCTTCCCCATGAGTGGCCCCCTCCCCTCCTGTGAGATCAGCAGCTCCTGGAGGAGGCCTGGCAGGTTCCTGCCTGGGAAGGAGCAGGTGGGAGAGCTGGGAGGGGCAGACACTCCTCACCAGGCCCAGTGGCTCATCGCAGGTGTCAGGGCCAAACCCCACATTCACAGATTCCCAGGAGATCCAGGAGATAAGAGTAATATCTGTGACAGCACTAAGCCATCAGGATGCATCTGGCAGCAGAGGAGATGCCTCCCTCCCTTCTACCCTTGCCCTTTCCTTGAAGGCCAGCTAACCCTGAACAGTGCTGTCACGGGACACAGGGCTCAGGAGTGGCACAGCAAGGGGGGCGAGGTCCCTGTAGTCAGGTGCTACATGTCAAGGGGAGATCAGGGCAAAGGAGAAGCATCCAGGCATCTTGGGACTGGGGCCAGCAGGAGGCCACCCTCTCCAGGTATTTCATCAAAGCTGCTGCCTCCAGAAAGCCCTCCCTGGTGGATCCTGTTCACACTCTGAGCTCCCCTTCATTGCACTTGGCAACCTTAAACCACAGCTTAGGGCCTCAAGGGTGTGAGCTCCCCGAGAGCCAGAGCAGAGTCGGCTTGTTCCCAGCCCAGTGCCCCATCTTTGGTGCAGGCCCTGGCATACAGTAGGCATCCGATAAATACTTGAGATGTGTTCAGTGCTGGGCTCTTGGAATGGTTCTTCCTGAAGGCTGTAGTCAGAAGGGGAACTGTGAGGAACCCTGCAGGAAGCGGTGGGTGGCCAAGAGTGACTCTGTTCCCGGGAGGCCCCTACAGCTGGGCACGGGGTACATGCTGGGCAGGTTCACCCCATGCCGCCCAAAAGACCTTCCTCCCCTCTACTTTGGCCCCCGCTGGGGGCCTCGCCCTCCTCATCCCTTTCCTGGGGCTGGATGTGATTGGATCCTTCTTGTCCCTAACAAAGCCCGCCCTGGAACTCAGGACCAGGAGGAGGACTCGGGGTAGGAGGGATCCCTTCCGGAGCCGACAGCTTTGAAAGAGGAAGCCCCTAGCGGGCTGGCACAGCAGAGAGGAGGGGAAGGAGTGAGGGCAGGAGGGTCGCCCCGCCCCACCCCCTCCCGTCGAAGGACCTGTTCTGGGGGGAAACGGGGAAGCCAGGGATCAGCCCCCTCAAACAAGAAAAACTGGAATTAGCACTGAACTCAGAGGGTTTGCTGGGGCTTAGCAAGCTGTGGCCTGCCCCAGGCCTCTGGGCACGCGGCGGGGCTCTGCCTCCTCTGTTCCCAGGGTGGCGGGGCAGGCGCCGCCTCCTCACTGGGCTCGTGGCTTCTCCTCTGCCAAGGGCGGCCGTGGGTGAGGAGGCGGCCAGACACAGGACAGAGCGGGGGGCCGGAAGGGGTGCCAGCTAACCACGCAGGCAGGTAAAGCTAAGCTTCCAGAGTGTAAAAGGAATGTGTAATTTCTCGAAAATGCCCCAGCCCGCATTGGCACACACAGTAAGCCACTCAGTGAACATTCTCTCGGTACAGAGTTAAAAAAAAAAAAAAGTGCAATTTATCTTTTACCCTCTGTGAGGGTAAAATCTGAAAAGCACCATCAGCCTCCTGGGCCTCTTCCTCCCGGGCCTTGTTAGTTCAGGGATAAGGGCTGCCCTCCCTTGCTTGGCTGTCACTGCTGCTAAGGGTGTGCCGGAGTGCCTGACCTTACAGGGTGCTCGTTGGGGTTGGGGGCACACCAGCACTCAGTCCTCTGCTGGGTCCGGGATGAATGCAGTGGGGAGTGTGGATGCTGGGTCGGTTCTTGAACAGCCAGTGTGTGGGGCAGGACCAGACCCCTGTTGCAGGCCTGCCTCGGTCCCCTTTCTTGTGAGGGCTGGGGCTGGGCAGGTGTGGAGGGCTGGATGGAGGGGTCTCTCTCTTCAGGCTGCCTTCGGGCCTCACAGGGGTAGGGCGTAGCCACATGGTCGAGGGAAAGAGGAGAGGGTTGGAGGGTCCTACCACTGGAGGCCTCTTCCTGCTGGCCGAGGGTCCTGCTGGAATCTGGAGCTGCGGTGTGTGTGAGTGAGGCTGCCCAGGCTGGAGCTGTAGGGGATTTGTAAGGAAGTCTGCACAAAGGGCTCCTTGAGCCTAGGGCTGCTAAGCCAGGCCTGCCCCTCAGGCAGAGGACTCCCTCTCCTCCTCCCAGGGGCAGATAAGAAGCCTTGCCAAGGCCTCAGCCCCGTAACCCCTTCAGCCCCCTCCTCTGACCCCAAGAGACTGCCTTCAGGCTCTGGACACACTCCGTTTGGAGCCTTGTCCTCTGCTATTTATTTGTCTTGCCTGGGGAAGTAAGTCACCCCCTTAGCGTAAGAGGGGCTCAGGATGGATGGAGAGCTCATGAAAGTCAGGATTGCTGCCAGGGAAAATGCTGTATTATTTACAAATGTGACCTGGCCCACAGACAACCTTGGAAGTAGCTTCTTTCTGGTTTTAAAAAGACACCGACATTAACTTTGATATGTTTATATTATAGATATAATACATAAAACATCTAGGGTGAGACTCTACGTTCTCCCCAAAAGAAGAGAACCAAGCCGTCCTTCCCTGCTCCCAGCCCCAGTGATGCGTTGGCGGGAGGCCACCTCCCTTCCCGACCAGAAGCCAGGGCCTCTGGGGGACAAGCCTTGTGGGCAGCCCAGGCCGGAGGGGCTGGGGAAAGCTGAGGGCAAAGGAGAACCCCCCTCACCTCATTGGTCCCCCAGGATCAAAAGTAATCCCAAAACCAAAAGGAAAGAGTCTCAGACCCTTCCCCCAGCTGCCGACGGAGAGTCTCATTTTGGCAAGTATCCGAGCAAAACCAAAACAAAACAAAAACCAAATAAAATGGTGGTTTAGCAAAGACGCGCACATTCACATTGCACAAGGCACTGCTGGGGCACAGAGGCCAGATACAAGTGTTGATATCGGCTGATAAAGCAAAATATTTGGAAAGCTTGTCATAACTCCGGTCCCTCTGGGATGGACTGATCGTGCTTTGTGTTCCTAGGCAATGCTGACGGCATACAGTACAAACAAGGCTGAGGGTCCCAGTGGCCCTTCACCCCCCCATGCCCGCCCCACAGCCAGATCTCTAGGTCTCCCTCTCCCACCAGGGGTATACATCCTCAGAGCTGACCCACGACCTAGCTTTCTGGTCTGACTCGGGGTGGGGGCTCCCACTGGTCACCTGGTGATCCCCATCTCAGTGAGTTCCGCCCCAAGGGGAAGCCCAGCCTATAGCAGGCTGGGGTGGGGTGTGTGAGGAGGGAGGTGGGAGAGGCGTGGAACTAGAGACCCTCCACCTTCACGTAGAACTAGGGGAACAACCTTAGGTTCCAAGCCCCAAGTCCCTGTGTTTCCACCCTTTTCTAAGGACAGGCGTGGAGGAGCGGCTGGGGCTGGCGGGTTTGTCGGGATCTCAGCTCCCTGAGCCCTCCTCCTGCCACGGGCCTGCTCCCCTCCTTCTCTCATGGGGGTCTGCTGTAGCCTCGGGAAGGAGGCAGGAAACCTCCAAATAAAATGACAAGGCACGATTTGCTCCCCCTACTCGGTAGGCATCGGAGCGGTGAGTTTGCATCTCCAAGGCACAAGGTTATCCTTAATACTAGAGTTGCTGGGCTCCCAGCTCAGCCCCAAGAATTCTCCCCTCCTCGCAGGGAGAAGCCACCGCCTGGCCCCCTCATCTTAGACGCACCAAGTCCCGCGCAGAGGAAGGGAGGGGACACGCGGAGCAGGCCAGGCTTTCAGGAGGCACCGGAATCTCCTAGTCCTGGCTCGCACGGCTCGGGCAAGCCTCGAGATCCGGCGACCCCAAACCACTCCCTGGGTCCCCGCCGGAGGCTGGCCCAGGGCGGTCCCACAGCCGTGCGCCTCACGCGCAGTTGCCCATGGCCTTGACCAAGGAGCTCTCTGGCAGCTGGCGGAAGATGCCCCGCAGCGTGTCCAGTTCGCGGCTCAGCTGTTCCACCCGCTTGCGCAGGCGGTCATTGTCACTGGTCAGCTCCAGCACCTTCTGCTGCGTCTCCACGTTGCGCTGCTTGGCCTTGTCGCGGCTCTTGCGCACCGCGATGTTGTTGCGCTCGCGCCGCACCCGGTACTCGTTGCTGTTCTTGTCCACCGACTTCTTGGCCTTGCCCGCGCCGCTGCCGCCACTCGCGCGGAGGTCGGGGTGCGCGGCGCCCAGCCCCTTGAGCGCGCTGCCGGGGCCCTGCAGGCCGGCGGCACCGAGCGCGGGCGCGGGGTGCGGGCTGGGCACGGGCGTGGGCGGCGGCGTGGGGTGACCCGGCTGCAGGTGCATGGTGGTCTGGCCGCAGTGCGCGATCTGGAACTGCAGGTGCGGGGCGGCCAGGTGCGCGGGCGGCGGGTGCGGGTGCGAGGGCGGCGGCGGCGGCGGCGGCTGGTAAGGGAAGAGGCCGGCCAGCGCCAGCTGCTTGGCTTCATCCTCCTCGCGGGGCTCCTGCTTGATCACCAGCGGCCGCAGCGCCGGCGCCCCGACGCGCTCGTACAGGGGCTCCAGCCTGCCGTCCAGGTAGCCGGCGGCCGCGCAGCCGTAGCCGGGCGGGGGCCCGTGCGCTCCCCCGGGCATGACGGCGCCGCCGGGGCCCGCGGGAGCGCCCGGGTAGTCAAAGTCGCCGCCGCCGCCGCCGCCCGCGGGGCCCGCGGCCGCCTTGGCCTTTTCCTGCTGCCGGCTGTGCTGGAACAGGTCGGCCAGGAACTCGTCGTTGAAGGCGGCCGGGTCGATGTAGGCGCTGATGTCGATGGACGTCTCGTGCTCGCAGATGCCGCCCAGCGGCTCCGGGGCGGCAGGTGGGGCGGGAGGCTGCGCGGGGCCCGCGCCCCGGGGAAAGCCGAAGGCGGCGCTGCTGGGCGCGTGCGGGGGGCTCTGCAGGTGGCTGCTCATCGGGGGCCGCGGCTCCGCCTCGTAGAAGTCGGCCGACTCCATGGGGGAGCTAGAGTTCTCCCGGCATGGCGAGCCTCGGCGGCCTCCAGCCTGCGCGGGGCGTCGCCGCCGCCCACCCGGAGACCCTGCTCACCCGCGCCCGCGCAGCTCCGGGTCGCGAATGGCTCGGCCCGCGCCGGCCCAGCTTTTATACCCGGCGGGCCGCGTCGCCCCCTAGAGTCCGAGGCGGCCTCTGTCCCCGGGCTGCGGCGGCGCGGCGCCTGCTGGGTCCTAGCGCGCGGCCGGGATGGGGGCGGTGAAAGAGCGCGGCCCAGCGCCGCGCTCCCCAGGCAGGCCGCGGCGCAACGCCCACCGCCTCCAGCGCGCCCAGCAGAGCGGCGGCGCTCGCTCCAAGCTCCGCCCCCGGCCCGGCTGTCGCCCCCGCGCCCACGTGGTCGGTAGTGGGGGCCCCCTCCTCCTGCCTCCCCTAGGCGCCCGTATCCAGCCACGGCCGGGAGCCCAGGAGTATCCCGAGGCTGCACGGGGTAGGGGTGGGGGGCGGAGGGCGAGTCTTGGTCTTGAGCTGCTGGGGCGCGGACTTGCTTTCAAAGCCAGAACCAGGCCTGTCCGGGACCCGCGTGCCGGGGAGGCTGCGGCGCAGAGCAGCGGGGCTGGGGCCGGTGGGGGGCCGTTTGGGACGCGCGGAGAGGCCCTGAGCGCGGTGGCTCTGCGTCTCCTAGCTCTGATCTCCAGGCTACCCCTGTGATTCCGCGCAGAGGCACCTCTCGGAGGACGCCGGGGTCCCATGGGCGGCGTCGCGCAGGGCGCTAGGACCCCGCGGGGAGCGGAGGCGGCCTCGGCCCGGGAGCCTGGAGGACCGGGCCGGTCGATCCGCCCGGGCTGGAAAACTTTCTTTCTAATTACTTCTCCAGGTCGGAGCGCGCGGCTTGCTAGGCGCGCGGGGCCGGCTCTGTTACCCGGCGTGGAGTTGCCGATTTTTTTTTTCCTGCGGGACGGGCGGGCCCCCCAGCCTAGCCGAGCTGGACGCCGGGGCGAGCACGGGGAGGGGCGCACCGAGGGAGGAGACAAACTTGACTCTGGGGCCGGGATTCCGAGGCGGGGGCCGCAGCCTTCGAGGCCCGAAGCCACCGCTTCCTCCCCCGCCTCCCCATTCAGGTGGGCGCCAACGGCGGGAGCGAGGGTGTCCAGGTCGCCGGGCTGCCAGGTCCGAGCACCCACAGGGAGAGAACTCTGCCCAGTGGTTCGCCGGGCGCTGTAGTCCCCGGGATCCTAGGGACCGAGGCGGCCAGGCCCTGGGGCCCCTTGAGTGCGGCAGCTAATGCTCTCACCGCGGCGGGGGAAGGAGCTTGCCACCGAGACCCCCAGCCACGTGCGTCCCTCGCATTCTTTACCGGGGCCGGGGTGGCGGCTACGGACCGTCAGCTGGGCCCAGATGGGGTCTTGGGAGCCCTCAAGTGTCTCCTGTCCTTGCCCGCGCCGCCCCTCGCCACTGGCGCTGAGGCCTGACGCCGCCTGGGTCCCGGCTAGAGGCGCGCTTGCCTACAGGTGAGGGAAGACCCCCTTCACCGACAGTGGCCTTCTTAGGCCTGGCAAGGCGCCACGACCCGCCCAGGAGCCTCGCAGGGGGCGCAGCCCGCTGGAGAGCCCCGAGCTTCCACGACGATCGCAGTAAAGAAGCAATTTCATCTGGGCAACGCACACTGCGCTTTAATCAAGTTCCTATTCAACATAGTCCCAGTGATTAATAGCCCAACTGCTTCGTTTTCGGTCCAGAGCTCATAAACAAGATATTTTTAGCTTGACGCTTTTGGACGGGAGGGAGTAAAAACCAGATACATTAAATAAATAACCCGATGTGAGCCGAAGAGCTGCTTGCTGAGCCAAATGCAGGACCCATTCATATACCATTCACCTGTGGAGGGAGACCTGGACGGAAATCAAAAAACACCCAGAGCGATTTGTATTTTTTTCTGCGGTGCTAAAACTAATGGCTTTTCCTGCCTAGGAACAAAGAAACGCCACTGTACATGCACAGTTCCCGGCCTGTGGAGTTGTGGGAGGAAGGCGATGTCTGACTTTTTTTGCACAGCTGCTGTTGCCTGCCCAGAGATCGGGAACTCTGCCCCGTAGGACGGGAAGAAACCTCAGTAATGGGAATAAGACTTTGTCCAATAGGGGGCTGATGAATGTGTGGGGGCGACAATGGCAAGGAGTGGGACTCCCGGCCTGGGGTTCTCCAACCCCAGGGGCCACAGGTCCTCCTACAATTGAACCAGAATTCACCCACCCGGGCCTGCCCTGTACAGGGTGCGAGAGCCTAGGGAAGCATGAGAGGGTGGCTCCTGCCTCTGGGAACTGGGACAGTGGGAGAGACGGATAAGTTGTCACACAGAGGCTGCTGGGAGGAAGGAGGAGACAGAAGGAGTAGGGGATGGGACTTCATTCATTCATCAAATGCACAGGGGGCACAAATGGGAATCAAGGGTGGATGTGCTGTGATGAAGGGAAGTCCTGCCCTGAACAAGGTAGCGCTGTGGAGGAGGCAGAGATCAGATTTGTCTGGGGAGGTGTTATGGACTGAAATGTGTCCCTGTCCCAAATTCCTATGTTGAAGGCCTAACCCCCATGTGACTGTATTTGGAGATAAGGCTTTTAGGAAGTCATTAAAGTAAGATGATGTCATATGGGTAGGGTCCTAATTTGATAGGATTGGTGGCCTTATCAGAAGAACAATGTCATGGGCACGCACAGAAAGGAGGTGGCCGTCTGCAAGCGGGGAAGAGGCCCCTCACCAGAACCTGACGGTGCTGGCAGCTTGGCCTTGGCCTTGGGCATCCAGCCTCCAGAACCATGAGAAATAAATGTTTATGGTAGGTCTATGATGGCAGCCTGCTTGGACTGAACCGGCGGTGAGTCAGGGCTTCATGCAGGAGCAGACCTTTGAGCTGGGCCTTGAAGGTTGAGCAGGAATTTGCTGGAAGGATAAGGGAGGAAGGCTCTTCTAGGAGGAGGGAATGGTAAGTGCAAAGGTGGAGAGCCTGCCAGTGCATGTGTTCTGGTAACAAAGAACGAGATGTTTGGCCGGCTGGAGAGTGGGGTGAGGGAGGGTGGGGCCTAGATAAGGCTGGATCCGCAGACGGGGCTGGGCTGATGGCCAAGAGGCTGCTGCAGGTGAAGGGGGAACCCTTATCTCCCAGGCTTTTGACCTCCAGATGTTAGCAGGGGAGCTTCGTTGTCGGATTTGGGTTCCTGAGAAGCTACTCTGACCAAGATGGAGAGAGGTTGTTGACCAGATGGGAAAGGATGGAGACTTGTATCGCCCCAGTATTGAGCGGGCAGGGTAGATTAGAACAAGATGTCAGGACTTGGGGGCTGAATGCCAGGCTTCTGGCTGGGATTACCACCCCCGACACATATCATGCCCAGGAAATTGGAGGCCCCTCTCCAAGCCCCCAGGAGGCCACTGGGGACCCATTCCAGGATACTCACCTGCCTGCTTTGTGGTTTTGGAGGGGAGGACCTTGGAGCAGTTGCTAAGATCCATCTACCATGTTCTGGTTTTTCCTCGGAAGCCTAAAAGTGTACCTTGGGATGAGGAGGAAATGGTTTTGAGGGCAAGTGGTAGGTCTCTGGCTAGGCCCAGCTGGGTTCTCAGAGGACAGTGGGTGTCTAGGGCCCTAGATAGACGTGTCCTGCCCAAGTCCTAAAGCAGGAAATTAGCTGGGGAGTTGGGGTGAGACCCCGGGGTCGATGGAGGCACTTTCCATGGGGGATTCCCACAGGGTAAGGGAGGGGGTGGCTGATGCCTGACAGTCTCATAGACAGTCGGCTTGTGGCTGGAGAAGTGGGAGCAAGGGAGAAATCACCTTTGATTGAGTGATGTGGCTCTGGCTCGTGTGCAATTGAGACAAAGCCAGTCATAAGAGCAGCTTGTAAATAGTTCTGTGACCACCTTTAAGGTCCTTTTTCCTGAGGCTGTGGATGGCGGTGTACATAGGCCCAGTGTGGGGGGTTGAGCGTGAGTCCCTGGGAAACGGTGGTCCTGAGTTTTGGATGCTCCAGGATGAAGCCTGATTCTGGAGTCAATCGCAGCACCAACCGTTTTGAGAAGACAAACAGAGCCCTAGAAATGTTTTATTTTACTTTGGTTTAACCTTCCTAATGCAAGGCCCATGAGAGAATTAGTACGTAAGTTTGGAAATCAATCAAATTCTGAAGAGCAAAAACGGAACTAACCCTTCTGATGTAGTTTTCTGACTTTATCTGAAGCTGAAGTGTGTGTGTAAGATTGGTCGCTCCAAACAGGACCAATTCAGATAAGATAAAAGTCCAGAACTATGATTTCAGGCTCAGCTGAGCTCTGGCTAGGGGCACAAGTATCTAATATGGTATAGCTAATAATGTCTCAATCATTCAATAAGATACTCTCAAAGGCCTTCCTCAAATTAGACAAACAAAACAAAATAAAAACACTAGTTACTTTTTGTTACAAATGGCTTCACAAACGAGTTTTATACTGATTCGTTTTAGGCTTTAGATCTTGACATGTAAAGTGTATGAACTCAACGCATAATCAACCCAAAGTCCAGTGTTTCTTTTTCTTTCTTCTTTTTTTTTTCGAGACAGGGTCTCACTCTGTTGCCCAGGCTGGAAAGCAGTGGTTGGATCTCAGCTCAGTGCAACCTCTGCCTCCCAGGCCCAAGTGATCCTCCCACATCGGCCTCCTGGGTAGCTGGGACTACAGGCATGCACCACCATGCCTGGCTAATTTTTCATATAGATAGGGTTTCACCACGCAGCCCAGGCTGGTCTCGAACTCCTGAGCTCAAGTGATCCTCCCACCTTGGCTTTCCAAAGTGCTGGGATTTATAGGTGTAAGCCACTGTGCCCGGCCTAGTGTTTTTTATCAACAGGCGCCCAGCTCTACCCATGAGATTACTCATCCTGTCTCCCCAGGAGGCAGGTGGTGTAGGGAGCTGCTGGGAGGATTAGGGAGAATATTGTGCCAAGGCCAGTTCCTGGCATACAGGACACACTTGCTCAGCAAATAAGAGCTTGGCATATTCTTCCCTACTCTCCTTGTCTCTCCATAAGCACACTTTTGAGGTTCTAGTTTCCCCCAAAACTTTGAATATTAAGCAATCATTTCTTTTTTTCTTTTTCTTTCTTTTCTTTTCTTTTTTTTTTTTTTGACATGGGGTCTTGCTGTGTCACCCAGGCTGGAGTACAGTCTTGCAATCTCAGATCACTGCAACCTCTGCCTCCCAGGTTCAAGTGATTCTCCATCCACAGCCTCTGGAGTAGCTGGGACTACAGGCATGCACCACCATCCTCGACTAACTTTTGTATTTTTAGTAGAGACAGGGTTTCACCTTGTTGGCCAGGCTGGTCTCAAACTCCTGACCTCAGGTGATCTGCCTGCCTCGGCCTCCCAAAGTGCTGGGATTACAGGTGTGAGCCACCACACCAGGCCTAAGCAACTCATTTCAACACATAGTTATGGAATATTCTGGCAGTGTATTAGGCTGAGGTTCTCTGCATGTTCTGCGGAAAAGTACCTAGAAGGCATGGTACTCTATGCAGAATGTTCCAAGGCATAACAAATTCTGCCTTCGTAAGGTAGAGATCATTTAACCGTTAGGAAGTGTAACTATATTGTATGTATACCACATAAAATCACAACCATAAGTACTCAAGTCTATAACAAGTCCATACTGTCAAATTCACAAAAATCAGCTGTTTCCAGTTCTCTCTCTGTCTCTCTCTCTGTCCTCTCTGTCTTTTTTTATTTTTATTTTTATTTTTTGAGATGGACTCTTCCTCTGTCACCCAGGCTGGAGTGCAGTGGCATGATCTCGGCTCACTGCAACCTCCGCCTCCCCGGTTCAAGCAATTCTCCTGCCTCAGCCTTTCAAGTAGCTGAGATTACAGGTGAGCGCCACCATGCCTGGCTAATTTTTGTATTTTTAGTAGAGATGGGGTTTCACCATGTTGGCCAAGCTGGTCTTGAACTCCTGACCTCAGGTGATTCACCCGCCTCAGCCTCCCAAAGTGCTGGGATTACAGGCGTGAGCCACCGTGCCCAAACTCCAGTTTTCTCTTAATATTCATCTACTATACTATGTGTGTGATTTCTTTTGTCATTTTTCATGTTTATAATATAGTTAGGCTTTGTGTCTCTGCCCAAATGTCATCTTGAATTACAATCCCTATATTCCCCACAATCCCCATATGTCAAGACCAGGTGGAGGTAATTGATTCATGGGGGCAGTTTCCCCCCAATTTTTTCTCATGATAGTGAGTGAGTTCTCATGAGATCTCATGGTTTCATAAGGGGCTCTTCCCTCTTCTCTCAGTACTTCTCCTTCCTGCTGCATTGTGAAGAAGGTGCCTTTCTTCCCCTTCATCTTCTGCCATGATTGTAAGTTTCCTGAGGCCTCCCCAGCCATGCTGAACTGTGAGTCAATTAAAACTCTTTTCTTAAATTACCCAGTCTCAGGCAGTTCTTTCTAGCAGTATGAGAAAGGACTAATACAGTTTGTTTATTTTATTTGCTTGCAACTGCTAGCAGGTAAGCAGTAGCTGGCACCAAACATTCTAGAAAAAGAAAATTGAGTCAAAATTTAAAAATCAGGGCCGGGCACACTAGTTCATGCCTGTAATGGCAGCACTTTGGGAGGCCAAAGTGGGAGGATGTCTGGAGGCCAGGAATTTGAGACCAGCCTGAGCAACATAGTGAGACCCCGTCTATAAAAAAAATGAAAAAAATTAGCTGGGCTTGGTGATGCGAGCCTGTAGTCCCAGCTACTCGGGAGGCTGAGGCAGGAGAATTGCTTGAACCTAGGAGTTTGAGGCTGAGGTGAGCTATGATGGCACCACTGCACTCCATCCTGGGTGACAAAGCAAGATCCTGTCTCTAAGAAAATAATTTTAAAAAAATTAAACATTCAGAAAATTCTATCTAGTAATTTTGTTTAGCAAATTGGGAAAAGCCCTTCATTCTATTTTGGTGAAAAACTTATTTGGTAAATGATGGGTCCCCAAACTCTGCATCTAGCATTTGGGGAGCACTGCAGAAGGCAAGCATTGGATGTGGCAGGTCGCCCATGCTTCTGTGAGATCCGAGATAAGAGTACAAATGGCAGCCCCCATAGCATCTGTTTAAATATGAAAAGTTACCAATCAAACTGAGAAATTGTTAGAGAAAATATATTCTACCTTCTTGTCTTAACACATACATCTTTATCATGTCCTAGAAGACCGGATAGAATCTGGTTTGGGAACATGGTGGTGTGGGGATACCCAGCCACACCGATTCTCTTTCCATCCCATCCTCTATTCCATTCCCCGCCAGAAAGGTCCTGAGTCAGGGGTGTGGATTCCTAGCACAGGGCGCAAATGCTGCCTGTGCCCCTTGAAAAATGCCACACCTTCTTCCTTCCCACATCCTGGAGCTTGGGGGCCTGGTGAAGAGGACCACGCAGGTCCAGGCAGCTGGCCCTGGGCTGCTAGGGCAGGAAACTCCTTCGCCCATGGGCAGGAGCAGCCAGAGAGGGACTAGCGGGCGCCCTCTCCTGTGAGGGTCCAGCACGGGGGCCCTCCTGCCTGAGTCTAAGGGTGGGACTAGGCCGGTACTCACAGGGCAAGCAGGAGAGCAGGAACCCCGCTGGTCCTCGCCTTGTCTGGGGGCCCCTGGCCCTGCTTCTGTAGGAGGACGCAACAGTTGGCAATAATTCCACGCCTGTGTCCCCAGTTCTTCCCTTCCCTCCACCTCACTGTGTGCATCCTGCTTCTTCCCTTCCCTCCACCTCACCATGCACATCCTGCTTCCAGTCCCGGGGCTTTCTCACCTGGACAACTGCACCAGCCTCTGACTGGCCTCCCTGTGGCTTTCCCTCTGCCATGCCCCCCACTCTCTCCACAAAGTAGCCCGAGTTATCCCTTAAACACGCACTCAGCCTGTAATCCCAGTGCTTTGGGAGGCTGAGGTAGGAGGATCACTCGGGGCCATGAGTTGGAGACCAGCCTGGGCAACATAGCAAGACCTCCATCTCTACAAAAAAAAGTTTTTTAAAAAAACAAAGTGAAACATGCACTCAGATCACGCCACTCACCAACGTAAACCCTCCTGTCACCACCCAATGCGTGTGGGAGAAAACCCATGTACATCCAGCCAGCCACAGACCCTGCCTAAATTGGCACTCATCTCTGCTCATGCCCCATCCGCTCCTTGACTCCCTAGCTGGCTTTGCCAAGCAGAGTGTCACCCAGCCGCAAGGCGCTGCGCTTTGCACTTTTGGTTCCCTGGAATGCTCTTCCCAGGTTGGCATGACTCCTTCCTTCCTGTCGTTTGAGAAGGGGCTCTCAGGCTCCTTGCAGGGACGTGCTGCACACTCGTCACCCCTCCCCCATTGTTCCGTAGGCCACTGTGTGTTTTATTTTCCTCACAGCACCCTCTAAATATGGTATTTTATGTGTTCCTTATCAGCTTCTCCCCACTAGAGTGCCAACTCCACAAACGCAGGAACCTTGTCTGTCCTGTTCTGCCCATTCCCAGAGCTAGGGCCAGCCTCAGCCTATGAGAGAGCCTCAAATATTTGTTGAATGAACACAGATGGATTTCACTGCAGAAAACAGCTACCCAGCCACCCTCCTGGAGCTGAGTCTGTTCCTAAGCCTAGAGTTGTTCAAGGGTGGCCCTGAAGGATGCTGGAGAAGACCCGACTGACCCCCCCGGATCGGGGATCACTACATCTGACTCAATCTGGAGCTTCCTGAAGCAGTTTCAGGCAAGGCTGCCAGGGCCTGGAGGGCCTGCTCAGTGCCTTTAGGGTAACTCCAAAGAGGCCACTGACAGGTAGCTATGGCCCCCAGGGGCTTGGCTAAGCAAGAATAACCTTTGTAGGGAGGAAAATGGGGCCTTTTTTGGGAGTAGCTGTAGTCCAGCCAGGACACAAGGCTTCTTGAGCAGAGGTCACCTGAGTTGGGCCCTGCCTGAAGCGCCTCCTCCACCATGGCTCCAGAGCTCCCCCTACCTGTAGGGCACTGCTGGGAGGGGCGCCCAGGGAAGCATGGACATGGCTGGGCTTCAGACCCACCTAGGGAAATGGGCCTGTCTCCCAGCTGGCTCATGGCGGCCACAGGGACTGCTCTATCCTGCTGACTTGGCAGACCCCACTGCTCCAGAGATAGGGTGGAGTCCTTGGAGCCCATTCTTGTGCACCCACCATTCTGACCCCATTTCTTCTCTTTGCTGCATTCCAAGGATTTGTGCCGCAAGAGGCATCTTTTTAAAAAAATTTTAGCTTGATGCCTCAGCTCACACCTGTAATCTCAGCACTTTGGGAGGCCAAGGTGAGAGGATCTCTTGAGGCCAGAGTTTGAGACTAGCCTGGGCAACATAGTGAAACTTCGTCTCTACGAAAAATTTTAAAAATTAACTAGGTGGGGCCAGGCGTGGTGGCTGAAGCCTGTAATCCCAGTACTTTGGAAGGCTGAGGCGAGCATATCACCTGAAGTCAGGAGTTTGAGACCAGCCTGGCTAACATGGTGAAATCCTATCTCTACTAAAAATATAAAAATTAGCCGGGCGTGGTGGTGTGTGACTGTAATCCCAGCTACTCAGGAGGCTGAGGCAGGAGACTTGCTTGAACCCGGGAGGCGGAGGTTGCAGTGAACCGAGATGGCGCCACTGCACTCTAGCCTGGGTAACAGAGTGAGACTGTCTAAAAAAAAAAAAAAAAAAAAAAAAATTAGCCAGGTGTGATGGTGCATGCCTATAGTCCCAGCTACTCAGGAGGCTAAGACAGAGGATTATCTGAGCCCAGGAAGTCGAGGTTACAGTGAGCTATGATTGTGCCACTGCACTCTAACTTGGGTGACAGAGCAAGACCTTGTCTCTAAAATTAAAAAAAAACAAATCATAATAAGGTGAGAAGCCAAATCTTTTGAAAAATCAAAGTAAGACTGTCTAGGGGCTGACTGCATGAAAGCCCCAATTCTAGCCTTTTTTCCTTGTGATTCTACTGAGCTGCCTCAAGTCTAAGCCCCTCAACACTGTGTAAAGTAGCCCCAAAGTGCAGACACTGAAGCTACGGGAGGGACAAGCAGCACGCAGTGGGCTACTTGGAACATTTCCAAAGGCTGCACCTGCTCTAGCACATTAGTTGGAACTCGATTTTTCCCAAAGGAAGCTAGTATCAGGTCCTGCTGTGGCCTGTGGAAATACACTGTCAACTTACAGGTTAAGAAACCGAATTGCAGAGTGTAAATTAGTTCAACCATTGTGGAAAGCAGTGTGGCAATTCCTCAAAGAGCTAAAAGCAGAACTACAATTTGGACCAGCAATCCCATTACTAAATATATACCCAGAGGAATTAAAGCATTCTATCATAAAGACACATGCATTCGAATATTCACTGCAGCACTGTTCACAATAGCAAAGACATGGAATCAACCTAAATGCCCATCAATGACAGCCTGGATAAACAAAATGTGGTACGTATATACCATGGAACACTATGCAGCCATGAAAAAAATGAGATTGTATCTTTTACAGGGGATATTATCCTTAGCAAACTAACACAAGGACAGAAAACCATGTTCTCACTTATAAATGGGAGCTAAACGATGAGAACTCATGAGCACAAAGAAGGGAACATCAGACACTCGGGTTTACTTGAAGGTGGAGGGTGGGAAGAGAGAGAGGAGCAGAAAATATAAGTTTTGGGTACCGGGCTTAATACTGGGTGATGAAATATCTGGACACCAAACCTCCGTGACACGAGTTTGCCTATGTAACAAACCTTCACATGTACCCCTGAACTGAAAATAAAAGATTAAACAAACAAAAAAACCGAATTGCAAAGGTTACCATTTTTGACATCCAAGATAAAACCTTAACTGAAACAAAGCAAGTTACAGAATAGCTTGCAGCTTCCACTTTTCCGGGGGAAAAAATAAACCTCTTTAAATATACATTTGTAGGTGTACAGAAAGAAGTTAGGAGGACTTCACATCAAACTGTTAATGGTGGATTCTCACTTTGTGGGAAGGGGGATAATTTGCACTTTTTAATTTATATACTTTTGTATTTTGGACTTTTTAAAAAGATGAGTATATATTTGTTAATTTTATAACTTTTAAATTATAAAAATATGTTGTCACTTTAATTTTATAGTTTTATAAACTGTAAGTTGTTTTAAGTCACTTGAATTTACTCTACAAATTATATAATGCTATAATGGATGGCATAGTTTTATAATAACTTCAAAATGCTTTTCAGTGACCATATTTTCCGAATAAAAAAATCTGGAGGCCGGCGTGGTGGCTCATGCCTGTAATCCCAACACTTTGGGAGGCCAAGGCGGGTGGATCACGAGGTCAGGAGTTCAAGACCAGCCTGGCCAAGATGGTGAAACCCGTCTCTACTAAAAATACAAAAAAATTGGCCGGGTACGGGGGCAGGTGCTTGTAATCCCATCTACTCGGGAGGCTGAGGCAGGAGAATCGCTTGAACCCAGAGGATGGAGGTTGCAATGAGCTGAGATCATGCCACTGCACTCCAGCCTGGGTGACAGAGTGAGACTCCATCTCAAAAAAACAAAACAAAACAAGACAAACAAACAAAAATCTGGAAACACGCTCTAAAATCGATTTTTTAAAAACTGATTTGTGGATTTTCTCGTATGAAGAATCATATGCAGTTATAGATAATAAGTCACATTTAATTCTACATTTAACAAGTCATCTTTATTTTAAAAGGAAAAAGCTCATTTATTTATATATAAAGAACTTCTGGCCAGGCGCAGTGGCTCACATTTGTAATCCCAGCACTTTGGGAGGCAGATCACTTGAGGTCACGAGTTGGAGGCCAGCCTGGCCAACATGGCAAAACCCTGTCTCTACCAACAATACAAAAATTGGCCAGGTGTGGTGGCACGCACCTGTAATCCCAGCTACTTGGGAGGCTGAGGCATGAGAATTGCTTGAATCTGGGAGGCAGAGGCTGCAGTGAGCCAAGATCGTGCCACTGCACTGCAGCCTGGGCAACAGAGCAAGACTCCATCTCAAAAAAAAAAAAGAGATCTTCTAAAAATCAGTATGAAAAGGAATTACAATCCAAAAGAAAACTGAAATACAGAGAGAGTTTATTTTAAAACGTAAACACAGGCCAGGTGTGGGGGCTTACACCTGTAATCCCGGGACTTTGGGAGGCCAAGGTAGGAGGATTGCTTGAGGCTAGGAGTTCAAGACCAGCCTGGGCAACATAGTGAGACCTTGTCTCTACTAAAAATAAAAGCTTAGCCAGGCATGGTGTTGCATGCCTGTAATCCCAGCTACTTAGGAGGCTGAGGAAAGAGGATCCCTTGAACTCAGCAGTTTAAGACTGCAGTGAGCTATGATTGTGCCACTGTACTCCAGCCTGGGTGACAAAGTGAGACTCTGTCTATTAAAACAAGGGAAATGCAAATAGATTTTAAACATGCTTAAAAATGCCAATTCTCTAAAAATGATATACAAATTTATATACAAAATGATATACTAAATGATATACAAACTACACCGTTGGACAGCTGAAGATGAAAACGTTTAATAATATGCTGGACTGGTCAATGAATAGAGAAAATAGGTAGAATTCTATATTGATACAACCTCTTTGGAGGATAATTTAGCAATACTTACCTAATTTTAAAGTGTCATTTTCCTTTCAACTTGCAATTCCACTTATAGAAATTGAATCCCATAAACTCTTATGTATACACAAAGGGATACGTGTTGGATATTAACTGGGATACAAGGGATATTGACTGCAACATTGTTTTTGTTTGTTTGTTTGAGATGGAGTCTTGCTCTGTTGCTCAGGCTGGAGTGCAGTGGCGTAATCTCGGCTCACTGCCACCTCCGCCTCCCAGGTTCAAGCAATTCTCCTGCCTCAGCCTCCTGAGTAGCTGGGATTACAGGCATCCGCCACCACGCCTGGCTAATTTTTGTATTTTTAGAGATGGGGTTTCACCATGTTGGCCAGGCTGGTCTCAAACTCCTGACCTTAGGTGATCCACCTGCCTTGGCCTCCCAAAGTGCTGGGATAACAGGCGTGAGCCACCGCGCCCGGCCAACATTGTTTATAATTGTAAAATAGAAGAGTGGTTAAGTGACCATGGGCTAACGGGTTAATAATCCCTGTGTTTGTTAAAAAGGAGGAGAAAAAGGCTGTATGAACACTTATAGAAAGATCTCTGGGCTGGGTGTGGTGGCTCATGCCTAGCATATTGGGAGGCCAAGAGAGATCACTTGAGTCCAGGAATTTGAGGCCAGCTTGGGCGACATAGTGAGACCCTATCTCGATAAAAAAATTCATAAGATGTATATAGCCAGGCATGCTGGCATGCGCCTGTAGTACCAGGTACTCAGAGCTGAGGTGGGAGGATTGCTTGAGCCTGGGAGGTCGGGGCTGCAGTGAGCTATGATTGTACCACTGCACTCCACACTCCTGGGTGACAGAGTGAAACCGTGTCTTTAAAAACAAAAACAAAAAAACCTCTGATATATTCATTCATCATTACACAGATGTGCCTGCGTGGACCTGGAAATATGCTCTAAAAATGGATTGTTTAGTGATTTGTGAGTTTTTGCATATGAAGAACATACACAGTTGTAGACACTAAATCACTTTTTTTTGTTGTTGTTGTTGTTAGATGGAGTCTCACTCTGTCGCCCAGGCTGGAGTGCAGTGAAGTAGCTGATCTCGGCTCACTGCAACCTCCGCCTCCCAGGTTCAAGCGATTCTCCTGCCTCAGCCTTCAGAGTGGCTGGGATTACAGGCACACACCACCATGTCTGGCTAATTTTTGTGTTTTTAGTAGAGATGGGTTTTGCCATGTTGACCAGGCTGGTCTCGAACTCCTGACCTCACGTGATCCATCCACCTCGGCCTCCTAAAGTGCTGGGATTACAGGCATGAGCACTGCACCCAGCCGACAGTACCTTATTTTTATTGGTGGCCCTGAGAAAACCTATACAGTACTCAGATACAGTAAAGTTTTTCATACAACATGAGCCCATTTCTCTCAAACATGGACTGGGGTTTCCTGTCCTGTTGATTTAGCAGTTCGGGGACTACAAGTGCAGCAGGATTGTCCCATCCCACCTCTCTAATTAGCCTCGTCTCTACCATTTTCAGTCAAAATTCCAAAGGTCACTTGGAAGGAACATAGCCCACGAAACTGTCCAGACACTCCCTTTTGGCCAAATAACCCTCCACGGCCCAGATTCCAGTGCAGAGCACTGGGAACCAGGGGCATGCTGTTTCCAGTCCTCATCTGCTTAGCCAACAGGGAGAGGTGACACTGAACAAATTGAGTTTCAACCAACATATCTTTAGAACCCAATTTTTGTTATAATTGATTAGAAAATCTAGCTTACATTCCAAATGCACTCCTTTTTTTTCTTTTCTTAATCTTAGTCAAGGTGCAATAACAGTTAAACGAAAACCAGCATGAGTCATATTCCTATAAAACTGTCTGCTCTCAGAGTTCAGCATTTTTCTAGAGCAGGAACATTCGCCGGCAGTCAGCATAGAACAGGGTTATTCTGGCCTCTTACTTACCTTTCTAGGGGAACTCATCATAAGGCAAGCAGGTCACATGGAATCTGACACTGACATGGAATGCACACACTGGGTGGACATTGATGGAGTTCTTGGGTCTCACTCTGTTGCCCAGGCTGGAGTGCGATGGTGTGATTTTGACTCACTGCAACCTCTGCCTTCTGGGTTCAAGAGACTCTCATGCCTCAGCCACCCCATAGCTGGGATTACAGGCACCTGCCACAATGCCTGGCTAATTTTTATATTTTTAATAGAGACGGGGTTTCACCATGTTGGCCAGGCTGGTCTGAACTCCCAGCCTCAAGTGATCTGCCCGCCTCGGCCTCCCAAAGTGCTGGGATTACAGGCGTGAGCCATGCCGCTCGGCCAGGGAACTCTTAAGTAGAATTTGAAAACCAGCAGCAGCAACAACGATACACCTAGAGACATTGGGGTCAAATTGATAAAACTAAATAAAAATACAATCTTGAACATGGTCAGAGAAAACAAGACCTTGCATACAGGGGTGCAAATATTCAAATGATCGTGGACTTATATCAGAAATAAATGAGGCCAGAAGACAGTGAAACAACATCTTGAAAGCACTGGGAAAAAACCAGTCAATCCAGAATTCTGTATCTAGTGAAGATATCTTTTAAGAACAAAGGTGAGGCTGGGTGTGGTGGCTCATGCCTGTAGTCCCAGTGCTTTGGGAGGCTGAGGCGGTGGGGGATCACTTGACCTCAGGAGTTTGAGACCAGCCTGGCCAACATGGTGAAACCTCATCTCTACTAAAAATACAAAAATTAGCTGGGTGTAGTGGCGCGTGCCTGTAATCCCAGCTTCTTGGGAGGTTGAGGCACAAGAATTGCTTGAACCAGGAAGGCAGAGGTTGCTGTGAGCTGAGATTGTGCCATTGCACTCCAGCCTGGGTGACAGAATGAGACCCTGTTGCAAAAAAAATAAAAATAAAAATAAAGGATAAAAGTGAGGCTGGGTGTGGTGGCTTACGCCTGTAGTCCCAGCACTTTGGGAGGCTGAGGCTGGAGGATCAGTTGAGGTCAGGAGTTTGAGATCAGCCAGGGGAAAAAGGTGAAACCCTGTCTCTACAAAAAAATACAAAAATTAGCCAGGTGTGGTGGTGTGTGCCTGTAGTCTCAGCTGCTCAGGAGGCTTAGGTGGGAGGATTGTTTGAGCCTGGAAGGCAGAATATGAAGTGAACCAAGATCATCCTGCCACTGCACTCCAGCCTGGGTAACAGTGCAAGACCCTGTCTCAAAAAAAAAAAAAAGAAGAAAAAGGAAAAGAAAAAAGAATAAAGGTGAAATAACATGGACATAAAGATGGGAACGATAGACACTGGGGACTATGGGGGTGGGGGAAGAGGGAAGGGGGGAAGGGGGTGTGGGCTGAAAAACTACCTGTTGGGTACTGTGCTCACTACCTGGGTGATGGGATCATCCAAACCCCAAACCTCAGCATCACACAATGCACCCACATGACAAACCTGCACATGCACCCTCCAAATCCAAAGTAAAACTAAATATATATATATAAAGGTGAAATAAAAATGTTTTTAGTTTTTAAAAAGACTAGGAGAACTTGTTAGCAGCAAACCTGAGCTACAAGGAATGCTAAGGGTGCTTTAGGAGGCCAAAGTAGAAGGATCGTTTGAGGCCAGGAGTTCAAGACCAGCCTGGGCAACATAGTGAGATCCCATCTCTGTTGAAAAAAAACGCTACAGGAAGAGTTCTGCAGGCTGAAGGGAAATGAAACCAGATGGAAACTCGGATCTACAGGACAGAATGAAGCTCATCAGAAATGGTAAATATGTGGATAAGTAGAAAAGATTACTTTTGTCCTCTTAATTTCTTTAAAACACAGATAATTGTTTGAAGCAAAAATTATGTTGTGTTATGGGGTTTATAATTTCTGCAGGTGTAGTAATTATGACAACTATAACATAAATAACAGGGGGTGTACATGAGCCTATATAGTTGCCAGCTTTCTGCATTTTATGCAAAGTGGTGCAATATAAACTTTTGGCAGGCTATAAAAAGTTAAGGGTGTATATTCTAACCCTAGGGCAGTAACTTAAAAATAAGCCAAAAAGGTGTAGCTGTAAAGCAATGGACAGGTTAAAATGGAATTCAAAAATATATTCAGGTAATCAAAAGGAAGGAAGAGAAACAGAATTAAAAAACAGAAGACAGACAGAAAACAGTAAAATTACAGGCTTAAATCCAATAATATCAATAATTATATTAAATAAGAAGGAATAGTGTGTAGTTAAAAGGCAGAGATTGTCAGAATAGATAAAAATGTTTGGGAGGCCGAAGCAGGTGGATCACAAGGTCAGGAGTTTGCGACCACCCTGGTCAACATGATGAAACCCCGTCTCTACTAGAAATACAAAAATTAGCATGGCATGGTGGTGCACGCCTGTAATCCCAGCTACTTGGGAGGCTGAGGCAGGAGAATTGCTTAAACCTGGGAGGCGGAGGTTGCAGTGAGCTGAGATCATGCCACTGCACTCCAGCCTGAGTGACAGAGCAAGACTCCATCTCAAAAAAAAAAAAAAACAACAAAACAGAAACAAAAATCCAAGGCCCAATTATATGCTGTCTATAAGCAACCTGCTTTTTTTTTTCTTTTTTTCTTTTTTTTTTTTTCTTTTGAGACAGGGTCTCGTTCTGTCACCCAGGCTGGAGTGCAGTGACACCAACACAGTTTACTGCAGTCTCAACCTCCCAGGCCCTCACTTCTCAGTCTCCTAAGTAGCTGGGACCACAGGCATGCACCACCATGTCTGGCTAATTTTTGTATTTTTTTGTAGAGACAGGGTCTCCCTTTGTTGACCAGGCTGGTCTCAAACTCCTGGGCTCAAGTGATTTGCCTGCCTTGGCCTCCCAAAGTGTTGGGATTAGAGGTGTGAGCCACCGTGCCTGGCCATTAAGCAACCTACTTTAAATATAAAGACACAAATAGGTTGAAAATTGATAGGAAAAGATATATCATGTAAACCTTAAGCATAAGAAGGCTTAATTGGCTTTACAAATATTAATAGTTTTCAAGACAAATAATATTACCAGAAAAAGGAATCTTTTATAATGATAAAAGGTCAGTACATTATGAAGTTATGATCATTGTAAATGTGTATGTACCTAATAACAGAGCCTCAAAACACATAAAGTAAAAATGGACAGAAAAAAAGGGTGTGACTGGAGGTTGAGGGTGGAAGACTTTTTTTTAAATTTCAATTTTATATTTCATATGGTTTAAATTTTAATACCAAATGTGTATTCTGCCATCATCATCATCATCATCATCATCAAAAGAGTGAAAATAATATTTGAGCCAAGTCTTAAAAGATGACTAAGAATTTTTCAGAGAGGTGGGAAGGGAGGGCATTCCAGGCAAAGGTCATATGTGTGCCAGCACAGGGAGGCATGAAAGTGCCTGATGTGTTCTGGTCCTGCAGTTTTTTGGCAAGTCTGAAATATAGGATTGGGTTGGTATTACTGAGGAGGAATGGGAGATGAGCAACAGACAAGTAGAAGCCAGATGTGGAAGGGGCTTATCAGTATGCTCATTTGAACTTTACCTTGACAGTCATGGATAGTCACTAATGTGTTTTTCAAAGGGAGGATACAGGATTGTCTCTGGGCTTTAGAGAGACAATTCTGACTGCAGCTTAGAGGATGGTTTAGAGGAGACCAGAGTGAAGGCAGAGTGACTTCTGGGAGATGCTTTAGTAATGCAGATTAGAAATGCTGGGGGCCTAAACCAGGAAAGTAGAACAGAGACGGAGAAAAAAAAAGTGTGGTTTTGAAAGGTACATAGGGGCCAGGCACAGTGGCTCACGCCTGTAATGCCAGCACTTTGGGAGGCCAAGCCAAGTGGATCACCTGAGGTCAGGAGTTTGAGACCAGCCCGGCCAACATGGTGAAACTCTGCCTCTACTAAAAATACAAAAATTAGCCAGACATGGTGGTGCGTGCCTGTAATCTCAGCCAGTCAGGAGGCTGAGGCAGGAGAATCATCATTTGAACCTCAGAGGCAGAGGTTGCAGTGAGCCGAGATCATGCCTTTGCACTCCAGCCTGGGTGACAAGAGCGAAACTCCATCTCAAAAAAAAAAAAAAAAAAAAAGAAAGAAAGAAAGAAAAAGAAAGGTACATAGGAAGCAAAATAATGAGAATTTTGCAATTCTGGATCTAAGTGATGAGAGACATTGACATCTATTAACTCCTGCAAGTTGAGTCTCATGAAACCACTTAATGACACGATACTTTATTCCCATTTCCATAAAACAATATTAACATAATGATATCTACCATTTAAAAAGTTTATTTTATTCAATGCAATCCCTATAAGAATCTCAACTGGCTTCTTTATGTAATAGAAATGGACACACTGCTAGTCCTAAAATTCATGTGAAACTCAAGGGACTTAAAATAGCCAACATAATCTTGAATAGAAGAACAATGTTTGGAGGACTTAAACTTCCTGATTCCAAAACTTACTACAAAGCAAAGGTAATCAAGACAGTGTGGTACTGGCATGAGGAAGATCAATGGAAGAGAATAGAGAGTCCAGAAATAAATCCATATATTGATGGTAAATTGATTTTTCAACAAGGTGCCAAAAGCATTCAGTGGCAGAAAAAAATAGTCTCTTCAATATATGGTGCGGGAACAACTGGATATCTATATGTGAAAGAATGAAGCTGGACCCCTACCTCACACCATATACAAAGATTAATTCAAAATGGATCAAAGACCTAAATGTAAGAGCAAAAACTATGAGATTCTTAGAAGAAAACAAAGAAGTAATTCTTTATGACCTTGGTTAGGCAAAATGGTTTCTCAGATATGACACCCAAAGCATAAGCAACAAAATAAATATAGATAAATTGGACTTCATCAAAATTAAAAATTTGTATGCTTCAAATGACACTAATAAGAAAGTTGGCCAGGCTTGGTGGCCCGTGCTGTAGTCCCAGCACTTTGGGGGGCTGAGGTGGAAGGACTGCTTGAGGCTGGGAGTTTGAGACCAGCCTGGACAGCATAGCAAGACCCTGTCTCTCAAAAAAAAAAAAAAAAAAAGTTAGCCAGGTGTGTGGTGCGTACCTATAGTCCCAGCTACCCAGAAGCTAATGTGGGAGAATCACTTGAGCCCAGGAGTTTGAAGCTGCAGGGAGCTATGATTGTGCCACTGCACTCCAGCATGGGTGACAGAGGGAGATGCTGTCTCAATAAAACAAAAAACAAAACAAAACAAACAAAAAAGAACGTGAAATGACTAAACAGTGGCAGAAAATACGTGCAAATTGTACCTCTAATAAGGGACTTATATCTAGAATACATAAAGAACTCTTACAACCCAAGAATAAAATTATCCCAATTAAAAAATGGACAAAGGATTTGAATAAACATTTCTCCAAAAAAGTTCTACACCTGGCCAATAAGCACATGAAAGGGCACTCAACAACATTATTCCTCAGGGAAATGCAAATAAAAACACGATGGGATACTCACTTCGCACCCACTAGGAAGCCTATAATAAAAAAGATGGCTAGTAAGTATTAGCGTGGGGAGACTGATATCCACGCTAGGAGGATACCCTGGTGGTGGGGATGTAAAATGTTGCTGCCACTTTGGAAAGCACTCTGGCAGTTTCTCAAAAAGAGCTGCCATTTGACCGAGCAATTCCATGCCTAGGTATATAGGCAAGAGAAATGAAAATATGTTGTATTAGTCTGTTTTCATGCTGCTGATAAAGACATACCTGAGACTGGGTAATTTATAAAGAAAAGAAGAGGTTTAATGGACTCACAGTTCCACGTGGCTGGGGAGGCTTCACAATCATGGCAGAAGGCAAAAGGCATGTCTTACATGCTGGCAGGGAAGAGAGGGCTCATGCAGGGAAACTCTCCTCTATAAAACCATCAGATCGCGTGAGACTTACTCATTATCATGAGAACAGCATGGGAAAGACCTGCATCCATGATTCAGTTGTCTCCTGAGTCCCTCCCACAACATGTAGGAATTATGGCACCTACAATTCAAGATGAGATTTGGGTGGGGACACAGTGAAACCATATCATATGTCCATACACAATCTGATACATGAATATTTATGGTAGTATTATTAATAACAGGTAAAAGGTGGAACCAATCTAAATGCTCACCCACTGCTGAAAGGATAAACAAAATATGGTATATCCACATGATGGAATATTACTTGGCTGTGAAAAGGAATAGCATGCTCATATGTGCTACCACACAGATGAACCTTGAACATATTATGCAAAGTGGCAGAGACAGTTACAAAAGATGACAGTCTATGAGTCCATTTAAATGAAGTGTCCTGAACATGCAAATCTATGGAGACATAGAGGAGATTAATGGCTGCCTAGGGCTGCGAGGAAGGGGTGATTGGGGGTGGCACATGATAGCTAAAGGGGACAGAGCTGATTTTGAGAGTGAAGAAAATGTTCTAAAATTGTACTGATAGTTGCACAACTCTGTGAATATACAAAAAAATCATTACATTGTACACTTAAAATGGGTGAATTGTATGGTGTGGGAATTATATCTCAGTAAAGAAGTTACCAATAACATTACAAAACAAGAAAAATAGTTTATTTTATTTTATTGAGAGATGGGGCTTCGCCCTGTCACTCAGGCTGGAGTGCAATGGCACCTTCTTAGTTCACTGCAGCCTCGAACTCCTGAGCTGCCTCAAACTCTTGGCCTCAAGCGAGCCTCCCACCTCAGCTTCCTGAGAAGCTGGGACTACAGGCATGTACCACCATGCCCAGCTATTAAAAAATTTTTTTTTGTAGATGGAGTCTTGCTTTGTTGCCCACGCTGGTCTCAAACTCCTGGCCACAAGCAATTCTCCTGCCTTAGCCTCCCAAAGTGCTAAGATCACAGGTGGGAGCCACTGGGCCCAGCCCTTTTAATTTTTAATTTTTAAGTTATACAGGTGATATATGTGCATTTTATTTTTAAGAAAATCAAAGTATAGCAAGGCGTAGAGGAAAACATTTTAAATTACCCCCTTATCCCAAATTTCGAATCCTACCGCAGTTCTAAGAGGAAGCCACTGTCGTCAGTTTAATGCAAATCTTTCTTCACCTTTTTTTGTGATGTATAGGTATGAACGTAAATAAGAAGATGTAGATACATCATTTAGTTTTCTAACTTTAAAAATAAAAGGGTTCGTGTGGTATGTATTGCTCTGCTGCTTGCTTTTTCACTTATCATTGTGTTTTGGAGATCCCTCTGTGTTATTACATAGAGATCTTCCTTTGCTTTAAAAAATACTGCATGGTATAATATTATATAGCAAAGACATGTGTAGGCTTAATACTTAGTAGTGAAATTGTTGGGTCAAAGGGTGTGGGGTTTAACATTTAACGAAGGCCAGGAGCAGTGGCTCACACCTGTAATCCCAGCACTTTGAGAGGCCAAGGTGGAAGGATCACTTAAAGCCAGGAGTTGGAGACCAGCCTGGGCAACACAGTAAGACCCTATCTCTAAAAACTTGGCTGGGTGTGGTGGCACACACCTGTGGTCCCAGCTGCTTCGGAGGCTGAGGTGGGAGGATTGCCTTGAGCCCGAGAGTTCAAAGCTGCAGTGAGCTATGATCACACCACTGCACTCCTGGATGGGTGACAGGGCAAGACCCTGTCTCTTAAAAAAAAATAAAATAAAATAAAAATAAAATGTAACAGATACTACACATTGTTTTTCAGAAAGGCTACACAGTTTCACACACTCACCAGCAGTAAATACATACATCTTTCAATAATATTTTGTAATATCAAATAATGGATATTAATACTTTTAAATTTTGTTTGTTTGATAGCTTGTTGTTGCTTTAACTTCTATTTTCCTGATTACTTATAAGGTTAATGAATATGAAATTCCCTAATGTTTTCACTGTGAGTTATTTTTCTTAGGCTGTCCGGTGTATTTTTTACATCTTTTTATTTCAAGGGCTTTATTTTTTAGTTTGTTTTACACATAGCTCTTGTAAACAGCAAGTAGCTGATTTTCTTGGTTGAAGTTCTTATAAATTTACCTGCTCTGGGAGCTGAAAAAAAGGGAACTTGCAAAATTTAACAGTTTGTTAATGAAAAATCACTAAAATTGTTTAAAAGTTGTCTATTTGGCCATGTATCGTCTTAGTTTGGTATATTATCATGTGCTGTAGAATTAAAGCTTATTTATATAGTACATTTAAGTTTTTGTTTGTTTGTTTGTCTTGAGACAGTCTTGCTCTGTTGCCCAGGCTGGAGTGCAGTGGCACAATCTCAGCTCACTGCAACCTCTGCCTCCCGGGCTCAAGCAATTCTTGTGCTTCAGCCTCCTGAGAAGCTGGGATTACAGGTGTGCACTACCATGCCTGGATAATTTTTTGTATTTTTAGTAGAGATGGGGTTTCACCATTTTGGCTAGGTTGGTCTTGAACTCCTGACCTCAAGTGATCCGCCCCCCTTGGCCTCCCCAAATGCTAGGATTGCAGGCGTGAGCCACTGTGCCTGGCCCATTTTAAGTTTGACCAAAAAGAATTCCACTCGGTCATTATGATGGTTTTAAAACATGTCCACAAATTCTTTGCCACTTCTCTCACTAAAGGTGGAGTCTAATTCCCCTGCCCTTGAATGTGAGCTGGCCTTAGTGACGCACTTCTAACAAGCAGAATGTAGCTCTGGTGCTGTGTTCCCGTCCAGCTTCCAACTGGCTCTTTTCCTATTGGAATCCATGTCCTTGGAACCTAGCTTCCATGTTGTGAGGAAGCCCAAGCCACGTGGAGAGGAAAGGAGGCTCCCAGCCAACAGCCAGTATCAGCTGCCAGACACATGAATGAACCAGCCCTGGGATGACTGCAACTCCCAGCTTATAAGTCTTCCAACCAAGGCCCCAAACACCCTAAAGCAAAAACAGGCCATCTTCATTGTACCCCGTCCAAATTACCTATCCATAGAATCCGTGAGCAAAATAAATGGTTGATACCATTAAATTTTGGGGTAATTTATTATACGGCCACAGTAACTAGCATATTTATCGATAAAGAGAGTTAGCCAGGCATGGTGGCTCACGCTTATAACCCCAATGCTTTTGGAGGCCGAGGTGGGAGAATCACTTGAGGCCAAATATGTAAGACCAGCCTGGGCAACACAGTGAGATCCTCTCTCAAAAAAAAAAAAAATAGCCAAGCGTGGTGGGGCATGCCTGTGGTCCAGCCCAGGAGGCCAAGACTGCAGTGAGCTATGGTTGTGCCACTGCACTCCAGCCTGGGCAACAGAGAGAGACAAAATCTCTCTCTTTAAAAAAAGAGAGACAGTTTTAGAGGTGTTTCTCAACACCTTCCAATTGGGGTGAAAAAAAGAAGACAATCTTGCCCAGAAATGTAATTATGTTTTTCTAGTAAATCACTTCTCCACTGTCCTCAGTGAGATATGTTTGAAACTGTTTATACCATCTTATTTTAGGTTTCCTATTTTTATTTCTAAATAGAAATATTTTTCCTTTTTGTCTCTCTTTTTTCATTAAAAAAAAAAATTGTTTCCTTCATTGAAGAATAGGATTTTCTTTCTTCCATTCTTTTTCCCTCTGGGAATTAGGATATATAGAATTTATGCATCTTTTATTCTTCTAGGATTACAATCTCTTTTTTTTTTTTTTGAGATGGAGTTTCACTCTTGTCGTCTAGGCTGGAGTGCAATGGTGTGATCTTGGCTCACTGGAATCTCTGCCTCTTAGGTTCAAGCAATTCTCCTGCCTCACCCTCCCAAGTAGCTGGGATTACAGGCATGCACCACCACGCCCGGCTAATTTTGTATTTTTAGTAGAGACGAGGTTTCACCATGTTGACCACGCTGGTCTCAAACTCCTGATCTCAGGTGATCCACCCACCTTGGCCTCCCAAAGTGCTGGGATTACAGGTGTGAGCCACTGCGCCCAGCCTACAGTCACATTTTTAAAAGACCTTTTTTCTACCAATATTTAGTGGTGCCCAGTATCTTTCCTGTCCTGAACAAGACAAAGAACTTAGTAGGATTTCACGCCTCTCCTTCTTCTCTGCCCCTCCATCTCTCATGTTTACATCATCTGAACTTGAGTTTTAGACTACCTTTAAAAAAAGAAGCAATTATTTATCTTTAATTATAAGTTTATGTCCCCACCCCATTTTTTTTTTTTTTTTTTTTTTTGCTTGTCACTGTTTTTAGTATCACTTATCTTTCTCATGGATTCATTTTCTGACTTGTTGGAATTTGTCTTATAATAAAATTTTCAGGGAATTCTTTGAGGGTAAACTTTATGAGTCTTTAGATGACTGAAAATGTCTTTATTTTGTGCTTTCCATTTTGGTTTTTTTTTGAGACGGAGTCTCGCTCTGTTGCCCAGGCTGGAGTGCAGTGGCACGATCTCAGCTTATTGCAAGCTCCACCTCCCGGGTTCACCTCCTGCCTCAGCCTCCCGAGTAGCTGGGACTACAGGCACCCGCCACCACGCCTGGCTAATTTTTTTTGTATTTTTAGTAGATACAGGGTTTCACCAGTTAACCAGGATGGTCTTGATCTCCTGACCTCCTGATCTGCTCGCCTCGGCCTCCCAAAGTGCTGGGATTAGAGGAGTGAGCCACCGCGCCTGGCCTGTGCTTTCCATTTGAATGCTGGTTTGACTTGGTGTAGAGCTCTGGGTTTAAAAATTGTATTTCTTTTTTATTTATTTATTTATTTTTTTGAGACAGAGTCATGCTCTGTCGCCCAAGCTGGAGTGCAGTGGCATGATCTCGACTCACTGCAACCTCTGCCTCCCAGGTTCAAGCGATTCTCATGCCTCGGCCTCCTGAGTAGCTGGAATTACAAATGCGCACCACCACACACAGCTAAATTTTGTATTTTTAGTAGAGATGGGGTTTCACCATGTTGGCCAGGCTGGTCTTGAACTCCTGACCTCGAGCGATCAGCCCACCTCAGCCTCCCAACGCCTGTTGGGATTACAGGCGTGAGCCACTGCACCCGGCTTAAAAATTGTATTTATTTCAGAACTATCTATAGTGTGTTCCATCATCTCAGCACCCAGTGTTGCCAATGACAGACACGATGCTAACATGATTGTCATTCTTCTGTGGGGGCCTGATTTCCTGTCTCTGTTTGGCAGGATTTTCTCTTTCTCATGCTGAAATTTCATGAGATGAACTTCCTCTTCATTCTTCTCCCTTCATCAATCTTCACCCGTCTTCTCTTCTGTTCCTTCTATTGTAACAAAGGAGGTGACCCTCCTTCTGCCCCCAGTCAAGCCCTATTCTCATGCTTTGGACGCATTTTCTTTCACGTTCTCAGGGGTGCCACCCCACCTGCATTGAACTATGCTCTAGGGTCTCCCACTTAAGAAAACAAAATGCCTCTCTCTGACTACACACCTTTCCACCCATCTCCCTAATTCTTTTTTTTTTTTTTTTGAGACAGAGTCTAGCTCTGTCTCCCAGGCTGGAGTGCAGTGGTACAATCACGGCTCACTGCAGGCTTGACCTCTGGGGCTCAAGCCATCCTCTCACTGCAGCCTCTTGAGTAGCTGGGACCACAGGCGTGCACCACTGCGCCCGGCTAATTTTTTATTATTATTTGTAGAGACAGGGTCTAGCTATGTTGCCCAGGCTGCTCTTGAACTCCTGGCCTCAACGATCTTCCTGCCTTGGTTTCCCAAAGTGCTGGGGTTACAGGCATGAGCCACCACACCTGGCTCTTACTTCTTGACTCTTCACTCATAACTAAACTTCCTGACAGAGTTCTCTCCAAACACTATCTCTGCCTACTCACCTTTCATTAATTTCCCAATGTGATTTCATCTGCTCCCCACACTTTACTGCGGTTGTTGTTGGAAAGGCGCCCTCCCTGTTTTAAGGCCCAGCAGCAGCCCCTCCCCTGGTCCTCGGCAGCGTGCTGCAGCCTCCTATTGGTGAAATGCTTCCTCTCTTGCCGTCCGCCTGCTGCTTCCAGTCTCCGGCGTCAGCTCCTCGTCTCCCAGGGGCAGCCTCACTTGTCTCCTCTATCTGCACTGTTCTTCTGGGGACTCTAATCCTCTCCCCCAGCTTTAAATATGATCGCCTTGCTGTTTAGTACCAAATTCATGCCTTCGGCCCAGAGGCCAAGCCTGAGCATCACCCTCTAACATCTGATCTCTCTATCTGTCTATTTCACAGGTATCTCGGAATTAACAAGTCTAAGATGAAATCTTGTTTTCCCCGTGAACTTACCTCCTGCCCCTAATCTGCCCCTTCTTTCCAGCTACTTAAGCCAGAATTTGAGGAGCCAATCTCTACCTCTCCTTCTTCGCCACTGTTCCATGCCTAAACTCTTATAACCTATTCTCTCCTCTTTGGCTCAAAATAGACCTATCAACTTCTTATCCCCGCTGCCAATACCCTAGTACAAACCACTGCTGTCTCCCACCTGGACCACAACGATGGGCTAACCCTGACTGGGCTCCATGCCTGCCTTCCTGTTCCCTTACAATACATTCTCCAACCAGAGGCACTGTTGCAAAAACATAATCCAGTGCATAACTTCCCTTTGCGCTTAAAATAAACCCTACAAGGCCCAGCATGATCCAGCCCCTGCTTCTCTCTCTCCAGCAACACCTATGTCCTTCTCCAGCCCCACCCAGCTTCACACTTTCATTCATGCAGGGACTTCGGTCTTTCAGTTTCAGCCTCCATGTCAGCAAAGACCCCTTCCATTTTGAAGAGAATCAACCAGTTGAGGAGTGGGTGGATGATAGAGCAAGTTGCCCACGGAGACAGCAAATTGGACTCATTCTCCTTATTCTCCTTTCCAGTGACGAAGGATATTTATTTTTCTGACTCAGGACTAAAGGGGGCTGAGAGGCCCATGCTGGGAAAAGTACTTGCAATACATATGACAGAGGAAGGGTTAGTATCCTACACGCACAGACAGCCTTGAGAAGAAAAGCACAAAAAATTCAATGAGAAAAGGAGGGGGAGGAATTTAATAGGTTTTCCACAGGAAAAGAAATTTAAATAGCCAATAAATAAGTGAAAAGATCAGTTTCATTAGTAATCAGGGAAATGCCAATTAAAGAAGAACTAGAGCAGGTTTTTAAAGAAAAAACTCATCAGATTGGCAAAAATTAAAGAGTGGCTGGCTGGTAAGAATACATGCAATCAGACACTGTGTACCTTGTGGGTAGACTTGCAGCAATGCTTTGGGGAAATAATTTGGCAATGTCATTCAGATAAAAAAAACATACACGTGGCCGGGCGAGGAGGCTCACGCCTATAATCCCAGCACTTTGGGAGGCTGAGGCTGGTGGATCGCTTGAGCCCAGGAGTTTGAGACCAGTCTGGGCAACATGGCAAAACCTTGTCCCTACAAAAAACACAAAAAATTAGCCGGACGTGGTGGCACAGGCCTGTGGTCCCAGCTACTCAGGAGTCTGAGGTGGGAGCATTGCTTGAGCCTGGGAGGCAGAGGTTGCAGTGAGCCGAGATTGCGCCACTGCACTCCAGCCTGAGTGACAAAGTGAGACCCTGTCTCAAAAAAAAAAAAAAAAAAAAAAAGAGGAAAAAAGTTCCCTTTGACCCAGAAATGACAATTCTTGAGAATCTATCTTCTAAAATTATCTTATAAAATTACCAGCCTACAAGTATATTTACACCAAGATGGCATTTTAGCACTGTTTGCAATGGCAGAAGTCAGAGGGGAGGGGAGGAAAAGATTCTACCAAAACAAAAAATTACTCATGATGTCATGTTAAGTAAGATAGGAAGAAACAAACTTCTATCACTATTACTCCAAATCTGTAAACATTGACTAAGTATATGGACAAAGGCTAGAGGGTGCCATGTATCTACAGAAATATTGATTTAAACAGCTGATGGAACTGTGGGGGAGTTTTGCTTGGAATTGTAATATTGTTTTGCCAATTATGTAAATAATTTTTTAAAAAATTATTTTATCTTTTTTTTTTTTTTTAGATGGAGTCTTGCTCTGTCACCGAGGCTGGAGTGCAGTGGTGCCATCTTGGCTTACTGCAACCTCCACCTCCCGGGTTCAAGAGATTCTCTTGTCTCAGCCTCCTGAGCAGCTGGGATTACAGGCGTGTATCACCATGCCTGGCTAATTTTTGTATTTTTAGTAGAGATGGAATTTCGCCATGTTGGCCAGGCTGGTCTCGAACTCCTGACCTCAAGTGATCACCCTGCCTCGGCCTCCCAAAGTGTGGGATTACAGACGTGTATTTTATCTTTTTTGAGACAGTTTTAGTCTATCCTCCAGCCTGGAGTACAGTGCTGCGATCATAGCTCACTGCAGCCTTAAATCCGTGGGCTCAAGTGATCCTCCTGCTTTAGCCTCCTGAGTAGCTAGGACCACAAGTGTGCACCACCATGCCTGCCTTATTTATTTATTTATCTACTTATTGACATATTTATTTATAGAGGTTGTGGTCTTGTTATGTTGACCAAGCTGGTCTTGAACTCTCAGCCTCAAGCGATCCTCCCTCCTCGGCCTCCCAAAGTGCTGGGATTACATGGTGAGCCACTGTGCCTGGCCATGAATGGCAAATAATAAAAAAACACCACAAAGAAGCCATAACTGAGCGTTCTTCTGTTACTTGATGGATCTGTAGAAAAATTAAACTTTGCTTTCAATAAGACAAACTACTTTCATCAGAGAGATTTCCAAAAATAGTACTTCCTCACTTTCTGGTGAAACTATTCCTCATTTTGTATTGCTTTATACTAATATTTTTTGGTTTAATATTGAACTCAATTGCTTTTTCAAAGTCTTTGCAATATAGCTAGTATATTTTCCCTACTGAAGACATCCTCTTCCTTCTAAAAAAACAATTGCTTGGTTGTTTTGCCCATTATATAATTGTAAACAGTGGACACAGATGACCCGGACTACCCCTTGGAGCTTTAGCCTTTCGTGATGGACCAATTCCTCCATTCTTTTAATAGCTTTGGTTCCTCTTTGCACAGTGCCAGCCAGAAAACTCTACATGCTTGTGGTAGAAAGCTGCTCTAGCTAAGCACAGTTTTCTGGGTGTGGCTCTACCGTACTTCCCTCATCTGAGCAGCCGTGGCTCTCGCTGGCCTTTTTGGGTTCTCTGGCACTAAGCTGGTCTGTGACTTTCTCCTGAGAGGGCCTCTTCAGTGTCTCTGTGTGGCTGTGCTACCACCAACTACGGCCACAGTCTCTACCACTCATACTGTCTGCCACTTATAGGCTCCACTAAATAGATCTATAATTTCCCAATCACACGTGAGCGTTAACATATCCAAGCTCACTTACTATGATGACTATTATCATTTTTAAAAGGAGAATGACAAGTGTTGGTGAGGATGTAGAGAAATTGAACATTCATATATTGCTGGTAGAAATGTCAAAGGGTGGCAGAGTGTGGTGGCTCACGCCTGTAATCCCAGCACTTTGGGAGGCTGAGGTGGGTGGAACACCTGGGGTCAGGAGTTTGAGACCAACCTGGCCAACATGGGGAAACCCCCTCTCTACTAAAAATACAAAAATTAGCCCAGCATGGTGACGTGCACCTGTAGTCCCAGGTACTCAGGAGGCTGAGGCAGGAGACTTGCTTGAACCTGGGAGGTGGAGGTTGCAGTGAGTTGAGATTGTGCCACTGCACTCCAGCCTGGGCGACACAGCGAGACTCCGTCTCAAAAAAAAAAAAAAAAAAAAAAAAGTGAAAAGTTGTAGTCACTGCAGAAAACAATATGGTGGTTCCTCCAAACATTAACAATAGAATTCCTATATGATCCAGCAGTTTCACTTCTGAGTACAGACCTGAAAGAACTGGAAGCAGGGTCTCAACAAGGTATTTGCACATCCATGTTCATAGCAGCATTATTCTCAATAGCCAAAAAGTAGAAGCACCCCAAGGGCCTATCAATGCATGAATGGATAAACAAAAGATGGTATGTCCATACAATGGAATATTATTCAGCCTTATAAAGGAAGGAAATTCTGGTGCATGCTACAATATGGATAAACCTTGAGGATGTTATGCTAAATGAAATAAGCCAGTTGCAAAAAGCAAATACTGTATATTCTAAGCAAATACTGTATGAGGTACCTAGGGCAGTCAAACTTATAGAAACAGAAAGCAAAATGGTGGTTGCCAGGGGCTGGGGGGAGTGGAGTTGTTCAGTGGGTACAGTTTCAGTTTTGCAAGATTAAAAGAGTTCTGGAGATTGGTTGCACAACAAATGAATGCATTTAACACGACTGAAACATACAGTTAAAATTGGTTAAGGTGGTGAATTTTATCTTATGCATATTTTACCAGGATTTAAACTTTTTCTTAAATAAAAAAAAAAAAAAAGGCTTGGAGCTGGGATCCAAACCCCATCATCTGATGGCAGTGCTGACTCTGAACAGTAGGCTATGCTAGTCCTGCAGGTAAGAGGACCCACACACATTAGAAGGCAGTTCATGTTCCCACTCCTGCCAGAACGTGCACCCTGGTGGTCTCACTCCCCAGCCCAAGCAGCTTATCAATGGATTCCTTATATGTACATTCAGAGCACTGCCCCTCCACCCCACCCCTGTCCAACTGGGTTCTGGTAAACTCATTTCTGTGTCTCCATTAATTCTCTCATGACTGGTGTCTTAGCAGCCACCCTCAATCACACACAACAAAAGCAGCACATCCTCTATCACCTATAAAGTTGGAGCCTGGGCCAAGTGTGGTGGCTCACGCCTATAATCCCAGCACTTTGGGAGGCTGAGGCAGGAGGATCGCTTTAGCCCAGGAGTTTGAGACCAGCTTAGGCAACATAGCAAGACCCCCATCTCTACAAAAAAATTTAAAAAACTAGCCAGGTATGGTGGTATGCACCTGTAGTCTCAGCTACTTGGGTGGTTGAGGCTGGAGGATCGCTTGAGCCTGGGAGGTCAAGGCTGCAATGAGCCGTGATCTGAGCCACTGCATTTCAGCCTGGACAACAGAGCAAGACCTTGTCTCAAAAAAAAAATCTGGAGCCTAGTGAGTGCTGAACACACATTAATTAATAATTTAATTAATAAATTATTAATTAATTGTTGGTAATTAATAATCACCATCTGGTTATTAATAAGCATTTAATTAATATGTAATAAGTAATAGCATTAAATGAATATAGACAAAAATTGAGAATTTAAAATTGGATGTAAGAAATAACTTCTTGGTAGGTCCACTCTATTTCTTTTATTCTTTTTTTTTCTTTTTCTTTTTTTTTTTTAGCGATAAGGGCTTGCTCTGTCATCCAGGCTGGAGTGCAGTGGTACAATCACGGCTCACTGCAGCCTTGAACTCTTGAAGTGATCCTCCCACCTCAGCCTCCTGAGTAGTTGGGACTATAGGCATGCACCACCACACCTGGCTATTTTTTTTTGTTTTTTGTAGAGACAGGGTCTTGCTATGTTGCCCAGGATGGTCTTGAACTCCTGGCCTCAAGTGATCCTCCTGCCACAGCCTTCCAAAGTGCTGGGATTATGAGCATGAGCCACCATGCCTGGCCCACTCCATTTCCTAATAGGTGACATTGTGGCATACACGATTTGTACATATCTATGCTATATTATGCCTTTCTGAGGTCATTTATTTTTAAAAGAAATTTTTTTTTTGAGATAGGGTCTCACTGTTGCCCAGGGTGGAGTACAGTGGTGAAAACACAGCTCACTGCAACTTCAACTTCCTCAAGCAATCCTCCCACCTCGGCCTCTCAAGTAGCTGAGACTACAGGTGCATGCCACCACACCCAGCTAATTTTTGTAATTTTTGTAGAGATGGGGGTCTTGCTACATTGCCTAGGCTGGTCTTGAACTCCTGGCCTTAAGTGATCTGCCTGCTTTGGCCTCTCAAAGTGCTGGGATTACAGGCATGAGCCACAGCACCTGGCCTCTGAGGTTATTTAAATCTAATTCTGCTTAATAACAATTTAGGAATATGCTAAATTGCCTCTTAACCTGTTTTCCCATTGATTAAGTCCAGAATTAATCAGGGTTTTATAGGTCTTACTGACTTACAAGCAAGAGAAACTGAGTCTAGTTAACTTAAACCAAATAATCTATTGAAAAAATATGGAGAAGCTCATAGAAACCAAGAAAAAACCTGGAACAACTGCACAAATGACAGTCACTGGAGCAACTCCAGGAATCCAGATGGCAGGAATGGACCAGCATCTACTATGGTGCCGCTGCCGCTGAGAAGAACTGGCCCCAGCCATTTTCTTTGTCCCCGCTGTCATCACTGGAATTCCCAAGAGGAACATGTGATATTGCTCTAGCCTGCTTAACCAACCAATCACGGTGACTCTGTTGTGGCCAGGCCAGGCTGGCTGCTCAAAGAAGAATTTGTGCCATTATCAAAAGCATCAGTGGGCGATGACAAGGACGAGCTGTGTCCACCCCAAAGACTCATGAGCCTTTCTCCTTGGCAGCGCCTTCCAACCTAGCATCTTTTTTTTTTTTTTTTTTTTTTTTTTGCCCAGGCTGGAGCACAATGGTGTGATCTCGGCTCCCTGCAACCTCTGCCTTCCAGGTTCAAGCGATTCTCCTGCCTCAGCCTCCCGAGTAGCTGGGATTACAGGCATGCGCCACCATGCCCAGATAATTTTTGTACTTCTAGTAGAGATGGGGTTTCTCCCTGTTTGTCAGGCTGATCAAGAACTCCCAACCTCAGATGATCTGCCCCTCTTCGGCCTCCCAAAGTGCTGGGATTACAGGCGTGAGCCACTGCACCCGGCCCCAACCTAGCATCTTATGGATGTTACTTGGCTTATATAGACTCGGGTATGGCTTTAATTTTTTAAATGTTAAGTAATTTTTAACCAGTCCCTAAAATACCGTCACCCTCCGTGACATCACCTCTCTGTCCACACAGAGAATGGACAAGGTCCAGGAGAGCACAAATCTACCCCATCCATTTTGACCCCAATTCCAGTTTATGAAATTGATAAATACCTGGACTGTCTATGCAAGACACTTTCTTGTGGCAAGTCAAGTTCTATTTTCCTATTAACTTATTTACAATATTAAGGTTTTGTCCTCTTCATTTTTGACTGTTCTTCAGTAAATACTGGCCATGACTATGGGATTGTCTTATGAGTTAAGTGATACTCTGTTCAAAGACTACTCCATGTGAGATCCTGTAACACTGCTGCTTCAGTAAAGCTGTTTTCTTCTACCTTTGGCTCGCCCTTGAATTCTTTCCCGGCCAAAGCAAAGAACTTTCCTGGGCTAAGCCCTTATCTGGGGCTCACCTGCCCTGCATCAGTGTTGGCACAAGGACAGAAAAACTGACCAGTGGAAAAGCACATACAGATACATACAGTCACTGATTTATGACCACAGCCACCTGTATTGCAATGAGGAAAGAAAGGATGAACTCTTCAGCCAGGCACAGTGATATGCACCTGTAATCCCAGCTACTCGGAAGGCTGAGGCAGGAGGATCCCCTGAGCCCGGGAGTTTGAGATCAGCCTGGGCAACACAGTGAGACCCCATCTCTTAAAAAAAAAAAAAGAGAGAGAGAGATTATCTTTGATAAATGATGGAAATAATGGTGGGTCAGGCTGCCCTCTCCTATGTGGATGGGCCTCATCTAATCCACTGAAGGCCTGAATAGAACAAAAGGCTGTGTGAGAAAAAATTCTTTCTCTGTGTGGTTGTCTCCAAACTGGGACATGGGCCTTCTCCTGCATCCAGACTTGGGCCCAGACTGGAACTTAAACCATCAGCTCTCCTGAGTTTGGACTTCTCAGACTCTGTAATTAGGTGAGCCAATTCCTTGTAATTAATCTCTTTATAAACACACAGACAGACACATTCTATTGGTCTGTTTTTCTGGATAGCCCTAATAGAGTATGTTATATTTCAACAAATAATTTTTTAACTGTTTAAGAAAATATGTGAATAAAAAACCTGGCCTGGCATGATGGCTCATGCCTGTAATCCCAGCAGTTTGGGAGGCTAAGGTGGGCGGATGACCTTAGGTCAGGAGTTCAAGACCAGCCTGGCCAACATGGTGAAACCTCGTCTCTACTAAAAATACAAAAATTAGCCGGGTATGGTGGCATACGCCTCTAATCCCAGCTGCTCGGGAGGCTGAGGCAGGAGAATCACTTGAACCTGGGAGGTGGAGTTGCAGTGAGCTGAGAGCATGCTACTACTTTCCAGCCTGGGCGACACAGCGAGACTCCATCTCAAAAAAAAAAAAAAAATTTCTCCAGTGACTAAGATCTATAAAAATATCATCAAATGGAAAATCTAGTGTGAAAAGGGCAATAACCAAAATTAAGACCTCAATAGATGGAGTTAACAGTCAATGCACATTGAAAGGAGGTCACTAAACTGGAAGGCAGGTGGATTGAAAAGCTGAATGGAGAGATGAGAAGGTCAGTGAACTGGAGGATAGGTCCAGACTGAAGTATGGTGAGAGGAAGAACATGGAAACTATAGACAGTAATTTAAGAGGTATGTTAAAAATGTTTAACGTCCTATCATTGGGGTTCCCAAACAAGAGGAAAGAGAGAAGGAGGAAGGGCATGGTGGCTCATGCCTCTAGTCCCAGAACTTTGGGAGGCCCAGGTGGGCGGATCACTTGAGGCCAGGAGTTTGAGACCAGCCTGACCAATCTGGCGAAACCCCATCTCTACTAAAAAAAAAAAATACACACACAAAAAATTAGTTGGGTGTGGTGGCACATGCCTGTCATCCCAGCTACTCGGGAGGCTGGTGCATGAGAATCGCTTGAATCTGGAAGTCGGAGATTGTGGTGAGCTGAGATCATGCCACTGCACTTCAGCATGGGTGACAGAATGAGACTCTTTGACTCAAAAAAAAAAAAAAAAAAAAGAGAGCAAGAGAATGAATCCTAAGCTGCATACATACAAAGAAAGCCATACTTAAGCAAATCCTTGCAAATACACTAAAAACCAAAGAGAAATCTTAAAAGTATCTAGAGGAAAAAAAATCACATTATCTTAAAAATGAACAGTATAAATGACAGCTGAGTTTTTGATAGAAAGGATAGAAGCCAGGAGAAAATGGAATAATGTCTTCAATGTGATATTAAGACATAATTTTTGACTTTAAGTCAAAAATGACTTTAATAATCAAAAGAGTAATAAAAAATAAGAGTAAAAAAGAAGATAATTGGCAGCCTAGAACTCTATGTTCAGTGACCTGTGCTTCAGAAAGGAAGGCGAAATGAATAAATGTTTAGGCAAACAACAACTGAGAGAATTAGTTACTTGTATACCCACACTAGAATAAATGCTAAAAGGAGTTTTTCGTTTTTGTTTTTGCTTTTTGAGACAGGGTCTTACTCTGTTGCCCAGGCTGGAGTGCAGTGGCGTGATCATGGCTCACAGCAGCCTCGACCTCCTCTGCTCAAACGATCCTCCCACCTCAGCCTTCCAAGTAGCTGGGACTACAGGTGTGCACCACCATGCTTGGCTAATTTTTGTATTTTTTTTGTTGAGATGAGGTCTTGCTATGTTGCCCAGGCTGATCTTGAACTCCTGGACTCAAGGAATCCTCCCGCCTTGGCCTCCTAAAGTGTGGATTTACAGGTGTGAACTAATGTGCCCCAAAGGAGTTCTTCAAGCATGAGAAAAACCATTCCAGAGTTAAGGGCAGAAATTCAGGAGGGAATAAAGAGTAAGAGAAAGCATAAACTATGTGGGTAAATCTAAGTGAACACTGGCTGCATCAAACAAAAATAATAATGACTTCTGGGTTTTATATACACCTAGAATCAGAATATATGTCAATAGCATCACAAAACAAGGGAAGGGACTTTACCAGAAGCAACCCTTGAAACAAAGATCTGAGTCCAAATGATTTATTTGGGAAGTTAACCCAGATCACATCAGTATGGGACATGGGAAGTGAGGTAGGGAAGGGAAGGGAACCAATAAATTGTGCATAATCCCACAAAGTATCGCTCTGGGTAACTGAAGCTTAATTCTGCTTGGAAACCCTGGGAACAAAGGTGGAAAACGCAGCTCAGAGTTACTAGCACCTGAAGCACACAGAAGCTGGGAGAGTTATGCAGCAACTGTGGCCAGTGATGGGTTGAAAACTACTCCAGGGAGATTTTAATTTCCTGGCACTTCTAGCCAGCACTGTACTCAGCCTCCACAGAAGCCCCTGGGCGGAGGTGAGTCACAGATGCTGGGAGCTGTAAACTGAGCCAGAATGCGCAGGAATGGGAGTGCCAGGGGATTTAGATGGGGCATAGAAGGCATCTACTGCAGGAAGAGAGGAAGTTAAAATATTCTAAATGTATTATTAATCATCCGGGAAGAAATAAATGTACCAACTCATACTGGCGCTAGTAAATACAGGATGCATATTGCAATCTGCAGATTTCAAATAGTAAAATAATATGTATTTGACAAGCTAGTAGAGTGGTGAAATGGAGTAATAAAAATGACTCAGCCGGGTGCAGTGACATATGCCTGTAATCCCAGCTACTTGGGAGGCTGAGGTCGGAGGATTGCTTGAGGCCAGGCATTTGAGACCAGACTGGGCAACATAGCAAGACCCTGCCTCTACAAAAAAAAAAAAAAGAGTTAATTAAAAACAGCTGGGCACGGTGACTCATGCCTGTAATCCCAATGCTTTGGGAGGCCGAAGCAGGAGGATCACTTGAGTCTAGGAGTTTGAGACCAGCCTGGGCAACACGATGAGACTTCATCTCTATAAAAAATTTAAAAAATTAATCTAGCACTGTGGCACATGCTTGCGGTCTCAGTTATTCGGGTGGCTGAGGAGAGAGAATCCCTTGAGCCTAGGAGTTTGAGACTACAGTGAGCTATGATCACACCACTGCACTCCAGCCTGGGCTATAGATGAGGAATTAAAAAAAAAATAACTTGAATAATCAAAATGAAGATAAGAGAGTTATACCAATGAAGAGAGAAGAAGGACTGATGACAGATTTTAATCTTATGTGTCACTAATTGCATTAGATATAAAAAGATCAAATATTCCAATTAAAATACAATTATCAGATTGAATAAAAAACACAATCCAACTAAACACTGCTTACAAGAGACACACATTAAATATAGAGATATAGAAAAACTAAAAATAAAACTATAGGAAAATGTAGACACTGCAGACATCAACCAAAACAAAGTGGATGTGCAGTTATAGTCAGATGAGACAAAACAAGGCTAAGGCAGAAAGCATTAAGAAGTTATGACTAGGGCTAAAGAGGGGTAATGAGAAGAGTCAATCACCAGGAAGATACGATAATTCTAAACTTGTCTGACTTTTGGCTCTCTGAGCAGCGCCATGGTGGTCGGCAAGAACAAGTGTCTTTTGAAAGGCAGAAAAAGGAAGCCAAGAAGAAAGTGGCTCATCCATTTTCTAAGAAAGATTGGTGGGCTGGGTGTGGTGGCTCATATCTGTAATCCAAGCACTTTGGGCAGCCAAGGCAGGAGGATGGTCTAAGGCCAGGAGTTTGAGACCAGCCTGGGCAACAAAGTGAGACCCCGTCTTTTCAAAAAATAAGTAAATACATACATAAATAAACAGACAAACAAGCAGACAAATAAATAGCAGGGTGTGGTGGTGCATGCCTGTGGTCCCAGCTACTTGGGAGACTGAGGTGGGAGGACCTCTCAAGCCCAGAAGGTCAAGGCTGCAGTGAGCTATGATCACAACATTGCACTCCAGCCTGAGTGATACAGGGAGAAAGGCAGGAAGGAAGGAAGGAAAGAAGGAAGGGAGGGAGGGAAAGGAAAGGAAAAGGAAGGAAGGAAGACAGAGAGAAAGAGAGGAAGGAAGGAAGGAGAAAGAAAGAAAGAAGAAAGAAAGAAAGAAAAAGAAAGAAAGAGAGAAAGAAAGATTGGTATGATGTGAAAGTGTGAAAGCTCCTGTTATATTCAATGTAAGAAATATTTGACAGACACTAGTAACCAGAACTCAAGGAACCAAAATTGCATCAGATGGCCTTAAGGGTCATGTGTTTGAAGCGAGCCTTGTTGATCTGCAGAATGATGAAGTTGCACTTAGAAAATTGAAGCTGATTACTGAAGATGTTCAGGGCAAAAACTGCCTGCCTAACTTCCACGGCATGGATCTTACCTGTGACAAGATGTGTTCAATGGCCAAAAAGTGGCAGACCATGATTGAAGCTCATGTTGATGTCAAGACTATCAGTGATTATTTGCTTTGTTTGTTTTGTGTGGTTTTACTTAAAAAATGCCACAATCAGATATGGAAGCCCTCTTACACTCAGCACCAACAGGTTTGCCAAGTCTGGAAGAAGAGGATGGAAATCATGACCCAAGGAGGTGCAGACAAGTGGCTTGAAAGAAGTGGTCAATAAATGGATTCCGGACGGCATTAGAAAAAGACATAGGAAAGACTTACCAATCTGTGTATCTTCCTTGTGATGTCTCATCAATAAAGTAAAAATGCAGAAGAAGCCCAAGTTTGAATTGGGAAAACACATGGAGCTTCACGGGGAAGGCAGGAATTCTGGAAAAGCTACTGGGGATGAGGCAGGTGCTAAAGTTGAATGAGCTGATGGATAGGAACCACCGGTCCAATAATCTGTTTAAAATTCGGACTTTTTTTTTTTTTTTTGAGACAGGGTCTCACTCTCTCATTCTGCTGCTCAGGCTGGAGTGCAGTGGCCCAATCGTAGCTCACTGCAGCCTCAAACTCCTGGGCTCCTCCTTCCTCAGCCTCCCAAATAGCTGGGACTACAGGTGTGTACCACCATGCCTGGCTAATTTTTTGTGTGTGTGTTTTGTTTTTTTTGTTTTTTTGTGGTTTTTTTTTTTAGAATTTTTACATCTATATTCATGGGAGAGATGGGCTAATAATTTTCTCTTCTTACAATATCCTTCTTAGTTTGGGGATAAAGGTCATTCTGTCCTCATACAGGTTGAGAGGTGCTCCCTCTTTTAGCGGTCCCTGGAAAAGCAAATATTTATCCTCCTGGAATATTGGATAGAATCCATCAGTGAAGCCACCTGGACTTGAGTTTTCTTCGTGGGAAGGTGTTAAATCAGAAATTCAATTTACTCAGTTGAGTAAGTTGAGTAATGAGATCATTCAGATTTTTCTACTTTGGTAGGTTGTGTTTTTTTCTAAGTTTCATCTGAATTTTCAAATTCATTGGCATAAGAGCGTCATTGTGTATCATATCCTCTTCTTATCTTTTTAATGTTTGTAAGACCTGCGGGCATAACAAAGTACCACAGATTGGGTGGCTTAAACAATGGAAATGTATTTCTTCACAGTCCTGGAGGCTGGAAGCCCATCAGGGTGTCAGCAGGGTTGGTCTCTTCTGACGGCCTCTCTCCTTGGCTTGAAGATGGCCATCTTCTTCCAATGTCTTCACAGAGTCGTCCCTCTGTGTGTGTCTGTGTCCTGATCTCTTCTTATATGGACACTAGTCATATTGGATTAGGGTCCACCCTGATAACCTCATTTAATCTTAATTATCTTTTTAAAGGCCCTACTTCCATATATAGTCACATTCTAAGGTAGTAGAGGTTAGGGCTTCAGCATATGAATTTGGGGGGCCACAATTCAGCCCAGAACATGGGGTGACTGAATGTCTCATATGCTTTGAGTGTAAATTGATAGAACCACTTTGGGAAATGATTGGGCAACAGGAAAGCTGAACAGACACACATTCTGTAACCCACGGATTCAATTCCTAGGTGTATACGCAACACAAATGCACATGTGCACATCAGAAGACATAGGACAATGTTCATGGAGATGTTCATGATAGCCCCAAACTGGAAACTAACCACATGTCTCCAATGGATAAATCTTGGAATATTCACACAGTATAATTTTATGGAGTAGCAACAATGAGTTATCTTTTGCTACTCCCAACATAGGTGAATCTCATGAACATAATGTGGAATGACAAGAGCCAGATATGAAAGAAGACCATCAGCACATTCCATGGAATTGCATTTATATCAAGTTTTCTATCAAACAGGCAAAACTACTTCATGGTGTTTGAGTGGGAGGGAGGGTAGAGACTGGGATAAGAGTCACAAGGGGATTTCTATTCCTTGATCTGGGTGCCAGCCTTGTGAAATTTCAGAGCTGTGCACTTATTAGTTCATTGAAAGAAAAGTAAAGCAAGGCTGGGTGCAGTGGCTCATGCCTATAATCCCAGCACTTTGGGAGGCTGAGGTGGGAGGATTGCTTGAGCCAGGAGTTCGAGATGAGCCTGGGCAATATAGTGAGACCCCTGTCTCTACAAAAAAAATGAAAAAAAAAAAATAGCCAGGCACGGTGGTGCACACCTGTAGTCTCAGCTACTCAGGAGGCTGAGGCAGGAGGATCACTTGAGCCCAGGAGTTTGAGGCTGCAGCGAGCTATGATTATGCCCCTGTACTCCACACTGGGCTATAGAGCAAAATCCTGTCTCAAAAAACAAAAAACAAAAAACAAAAAACAAAAAAAAAAGAAGAAGGAAAGAAAGAAAAAGAAAAAGAAAGCACCTCAAACAAGCCTGATACTGATTTGCAACTCATTAAACAACAAACACTTTTGTCAGTACAATGCAAGTATCCATCTTGTTAGGTCCTTGCCAGGCAAGTGGCCAACAGGTCAAATCAGCGTGATTCTCTCCTTGCTGCTGACAGCATTTCTAATTCGGCTCCTCATCAACAGTTCTGAAAATTTCCCCCAAGGGACTACATTTTCCATGGTCAGAGAAACATTAAATTGACTATTTTTAGAAAAAGGAGCTTTGATAAGAGACTACTTTTCATTATGGAATTGAGAAGAAAGAATTAGGAGAGAAAACAACTTGGGTAAACAAGACAGAAATAGACCCAACAAATGTACCCAGATGTGGTCTTGATCCCTTAGGAATCCAAAACTAATTTACACCATGGATTCTTCTTAAGGATATGGTTTTCTTATTCCCAGCTGATTTTTTAGGAGAATTTCGGTATGAGGTGTCCCAGAGCTGGCCGAGTCTGCAGTTGCCATTCCCAAGCCCCTCCCTTCTCCTCTCTCTTCCCGAATACCATGGAAACCCGTAATCAAAGGCAACGCCAACAACTCCTCTTCCTTCTCCCATGGGGCAGAGCTGAGCGCTCAGAGATGCATCTTTGGATGAAAAATGAGAAAAAAAAAGAAAGAAAGAAAGAAAAGAAACTGAGCTCACTGGAGATTCACCCCTGCAACTCTTAACAAGATTTGGCATCTGTGTACCTCGTGTGATTCTGGGAGAATTCTGTATCAAAAACAGTTTTGTGTGTGTGTGTGTGTGTGTGTGTGTGTGTGTGTGTGTGTGTATGTGTGTGTGTTTTAATGACAATCTTGACTTGATGAATATCCCAGTAATCGAAAGTGAGGTTTTCCTCATATGCCGGTGCCTCTTTTTCCCTTCCCTCTAAGGAGAGCAAACTCCTGGCAGATCTCATGTGAGTTTTTGGAAATAAGTGTGGCTGTTACTAAATCCACGCACAGGAGAACACACTCTACTCTTGGGTGGATCCCACTGGCTCTTGTTTGCACGTGTTTTGGATTGAGAGGCCCCTTTTAAAAGATAATTCACTAAGCATGTCATTTTGGTGAGTTTTACTTAAATTTCAGTTACAGTAAAATTCTCCCCGCAGGAACACATCTCTTGTCAAGAGAAAGGAACTTAACATTTTCCTTTGTAGGAGTCTAGCTGCCTCTGTGAGCACAAATCCTATATATAATCCTTGAAGAGAAGGTGGAGAGGAGCGGAGGAGACACTTCCCAAGGGAGTGACTGTGATTATACCTACAATAGCAGGTGGTAGGAGAAAAAGTGAGTTTGGCCGTTTTCAGAGTAATACGACATCTCTAGAAAGCCATTCTAGATAGTCCAATCTCATGGCCCATTTTGGGGGCTTTGATCCTATTGATGGGACTGTGTAAGTCTTTGGTTCCACATGGCCTTCTCACTGTGGCCTCGGTCATGCTATTTAAAATGTACTTTATCCCACGCCTGTTCCTCTTTAGCCTCCTCCACTTTCCACCCCCACGATACTTACCACCTTTTAACACAGCATGCACTGCTAGTGGGAGTGTAAATTAGTCAGAAATAATAGAAAACAGCATGGAGGTTCCTCAACAAATTAAAAATGGCACTACCATAAGATCCAGCAATCCCACCAGAGGGTACAGATCCAAAGGAAATGAAATCGGTATGTCAAAGAGATTTCTATACTCTTATGTTTATTACAGCATTATTTACAATGGCCGAGATATGGAATCAACCTAAGTGTCCATCAATGGATGGACGGATAACGAAAATGTGGTATATATACACAGTGGAATACTATTCAGCCTTAAAAAAGAATGAAATCTTGTCATTTGCAGCAACATGGATGAACTTTGAGGACCTTATGTTAAATGAAATAAGCCAGGCACAGAAAGACAAAGTCTATGTGACCTTACTTATATGTGGAGACTAAAAAAGTTGATGTGGCCGGGCGCTGTGGCTCATGCCTGTAATCCCAGCATTTTGGGAGGCCAAGGCAGGCATATCACCTGAGCACAGGAGTTTGAGACCAGCCGGGACAACACGGTGAAACCCATGTCTACAAAAAATACAAACATTAGCCAGCTGCAGTGGAGTGCGCCTGTCGTCCCAGCTACTCAGGAGGCTGAGGCAGGAGAATTGCTTCAATCTGGGAGGTGGAGGTTGCAGTGAGCTGAGATCACACCACTGCACTCCAGCCTGGGCAACAGAGTTAGACTCTGTCTCAAAAAAAAGTTGATCTCATAGAAGTAGAGAGTAGAATAGTGATTATCAGAGAAGCAGGCGGCGGGGGGTGGGGGAGATAGGAAGAGACTGATATGAAGTTACAGTTAGGAGGAATAAGTTCTCCTATCTATTGGTGATCTATTGCACAGTAGGATGATTATGTTTGTTTAGCAACATTGTATTGTATATTTCAAAATAGCTAGAAAAGAGAATTTTGAATGCTCTCACCACAAATAAATGATAAATGTATGAGGTGACAAATATGCTAAATATCCTAATTTGATTATTGCACAATGCATACATGTACTGAAATATCACACTGTTCCTCATACATATGTGCAATTATTATATGTTAATTAATGCAAAAAATAAAAATAACATGGTGTCCAGCTTTCCTCTGTTTTCTATTGTTTGTGGTCTGTTTCCCCTGCTAGAATGGGACCCCAGGAAGGCAGGGAGCTTCCCCTCTTTTATCCCCTGGTTCATACTAAATGCTTAGGACTGTGCCTTGCATACAGTGAGCACTCAATAGATACTTGTTGGCAATTTAAAAAGTCGGTACCTTAATTAACCAAGTACCAAGGCTTTTAATCTTTTTGCCTCAAATCAAACTAAAAACCTTGATTAAAAAGTCGTACCCTGTCTCTATGAAATAATTTTTAAAAAATTAGCTGGTCATGGTGGCACCTGCCTGTAGTACCAACTAGTCAGGAGGCTGAGGTGGGAGGATCTCTGAGACCCAGAAGAGCTGTGATTGCACAACTGCTCTCCAGCAGCCTGGGCAACACAGCAAGACCCCACCTCTAAAGAAAAAACAAAGTCTTTGCTGTTATCCAAAAGGATAAAACAGATATTCCAGACAGAGGGTCAAGTTGTGCTATCTTTTTCCATAATATCATTTAAAGCAAATTATTAAGAAATAATAGTTTTCTAATATGAAGTTATACAAATCCTGGACATTAAAAAATTATGTCTGCAATATTTACATAGCCTATGATTTAAAGCAAATTTGGGGTTAATCAGTTTCTCTAAAGAACTTAAAGACACAGTTGTCTTTAATCATGGCATGAAGTGTCTGATAGAGGAAGATCATATGGAAAAGTCCACATCTGATTATAATTATTAAACTGTGTATTAAACGCTTGATACGTGCCAGGCATTTTTGCCTAAATTATCTCCAATTTTGCCAACAACATTTCAAGGTAAATATTACCATCCACAGATGAAAAAGTTGGGACCCAGAAAGGAGAAACCGGCCAAGGTCACACAGATCTCAGATGAGGACATGGGTTCGCTCCACTCTCGGATTTCTCCCCAAACAGCGTTCTGGGTTTTCCAGAGCACAGTGCAATGCAATTTCACATGTGTCACTGGTTTCATATTCGCAGTCAACACACATGTTTTGAGTAATTGTTATGTTCCTGGCACTGTGCAAGCTTTCTTGGAGATCACTGTAGGAAGCGTGGCATCTCGCTGGGAGGTACTCAGGAACCCTGGGCACATTTTGGGATGTGACAGCTGAGTGAGAACCATTGTAGATGCCTGGGGAGTTCGGAAGAGGGAGGGATCCTCATGGGCTGGGCTCTTGAAGCCTAATCATGGTGTCCCTGGGCCTTCCCAGCCAGGCAGGGGCCATTGTTGGGTCTGGCTGCCTGGCTGCTGCATCCCCTTGCAGGGGCACCTCAGTCCTCAGGAGCAGTGACCTGTCCCCTACCGTGTGGTCTTGGCAGAGAGGTAACTTCAGATCGATGTCTCCCACTGTCCCCTGCTGCCCCCCGGCCTCTGTGGAAGCTGGAGAGACCAATCTTCCCTCTCTGGGATGCTGGGGACCGGGGCCTGTGACCCATACTCGGCCAATTTCAGGTCCAGTCCACCGCCCAGACCTTGGATCTTAAAGATGGCGGAGCATCTGCACACAAGGATGGCGGGGCATCCACAGGCAGTGATGGCCATGGTGGGAAGAGGTCAAAACGGAAGATATCTGGCTGTATCTCCAACCGGCTGTTCCTAAGATGAGGCGGTGACCAAGTTCCCTGAGAACAGGATCGTCTTCCAGCTCCCACCAAGCCTGTGAGCCCACGATAGCTTCCCAATCAACTCCTTTTGAATTAATACAATCTTAAACCTGTTGTTCAGCCTGTATTGGAAAAGTAAGCTTTTTTCTTTACCCTTTATCCGAAATTCAACATGGATGGATATAGGTCATGAAAAGACGTTCTGGGGACAATCACAGAATCAGAAGGTGAAGTCTGCTTTTAAGGAGTTTTTCTTTACCTACTCTGATGCTTTCTCCACAGGCTGATGAAGGCTGCCTGATTCTTACTTAACAAGGCTGGGAAATTTCATCAGCCTGGGCAATATAGTGAGGCCCTGTCTCTACAAAAAGAAAAATAAATAAAACTTTAAAAATTAGTCAGGTGTGAGGTGAGAGGATCGGTGAAACCCAGGAGTTCAAGGTTACAGTGAGCTACCGTTGCACCACTGCACTCCAGCCTGGGCGACAGAGCAAGACCCTGTCTCAAAAAATAATTATCATAATAAAACTTTGGGAAGTTTCAATGTTTTCTTCATTCTCCCGAAGCTAGGGAATCACACACCAGGACAAGAGAGAGAGCCCATCAATTTGCCACGGGAGAGCTCAGGCTTTCCGGGTTGGGCTGGGATTCTGGCTGAGGCATCAGGAGCTGGGCATCAAGGCCCCGGGCTCCCTGCTGGGTTTGATCTGTGGATTGATGCAGGGAGAGGCTTTCCTGTATTTTGGCCCAGAGCACACGATCTTATCTGCAAAACCGCAGCACTGTGCCTGGTGCTGAAACCATGATAGAATTAAGCCTCAGATGACCCAGTTACTGGACGATGCCGTCCAGCTCCAGGACTGCTCATTGCTTCCACGGTATGATGTGTTAATTTGCTGACTGTATTTTCAGAGTCCATCCACCGCCCTAAACTCTCTGTACCCACAGTTCCAATGGGGAGCAGTAACTTCAGTTCATCAAAGCCAATTATTCCAGTTCTTCTTTTTCAGCTTGGACTTTTCCATTTCAAGTCGTCATGGGAAAATAAGTCTTAATAAATCCCTTTATGCACGGAGAACTAGGGCAATTACTGACATTTTAAGAATTATTGAAACTTTTTTTAAAGTTTTTTGATTAAAGTTCTAAAGGACGTAAATAATCCTTTTTTGGTTTTTGGAAGGGCTTCAATTATTTTCAAGGACAGAAGTTGGGCACATGGGCTTTTCAAATCTAATTAATTATCTGGCTGTGCCCACAAAAGTCACACCTTCAAAACACTGAGGTTACAGCTAATCATCTGAGATTCTCTCACACTGGAATAACTGTATCCACCCTCTGGGGCCATGACAGATACATGTACAGGATGCGTTATAGGAACTCAAGGTGCACCTCTGCAGGGAAATCAAGTTTTGTTTGTTTGTGACTCAACAATTTAGTCGTGCATTAAATATTAAATATCTGATGCAAAGGATTTAAAATCCTGAGGTGGTACCTTGGAGCAAAAAACACACAGGCTGGGTTAACCAATCACATTAATATTTTTATACCATAAATTAGATTAGAAATCCCACAGCTGGGAAAAGCCAGGGTGGAAAGATCCCAGGGAATGATGTGGCTCCGAAAAATCGGTGGTGAGCAAACTCCGTGAGGCTGGATGGGGTCTGTTTCGGTTTAGGATCAACAGGAAACTGAAGGCAGGTAACCTTTGACCATTGGAGAGACATACCCATGCCAACCAGAGTTCACTGGAGTTGATTTACTGCACTACGGTATGCTCTAAAAATAAGCACATAGTTTGACTCAAACTTGCATTTGAGTTAAAAAAAAAAACTTTATTTTTTTAGTTTACCATGCATTGGTAAATTTCGAAAGAGGGTAAGAGCTGGGCAGGAGGATCACTTGTGGGTGGGAGTTCGAGACCAGCCTGGGCAACATAGCAAGACCCTATCTTCAAAAAATTAAAATAACTTAGTTGGGCGTAATGGTGCATGCTTGTAGTCCCAACACTTTGGAAGGTTGAGGTGGGGAGATCCCTTGAGACTTGGAGTTCAAGACCAGCCTGGGCAACACAGCAAGATCCTGTGTCTACAAAAAATTTTTTAAAAACTTAGCCAGACATGGTGATTTGCACCTGTAGTCTCAGCTACTTGGGAGGCGGAGGTGGGAAGATCACTTGAGCCCAGGAGTTTGAGTCTGCAGTGAGCCATGATCGTGGCACTGCACTCCAGCTGGGCGATAGATCAAGATCTAGACTCTAAATACATAAATAAAAATAGGATAAGAGAAAAAATACTTGACCTTGAAACCCCTATTGGAAAAGCTGCAGAGGTCATCTGTAGTAAGTAAGGCAAAGGAGAGAATGGAGCAGCCACACCTCCATCATTGCTGAAAGTCAAATTCTTTCTATTGACTCCAGAAGAAGACATATTACACCAGTTTTTTAAAGCTGCCATACGTCTTATCAGAGACACAGTTGAGTAGTGGTATGTAGGTCTACGGTACAAATACAAAAATAAGTGTTTGAGCAGGTCACAACATGCCCACACACTGTCAACTGCATCTTTTCTTTGGCAGAAGAGTTTGGAATTCACGGCTCCAAGGAAACAACTGTTTGTCAATCCAAACCTTGGATGCCAATACTGGTGCGCGGCTCAGCGATGACATTCTTGTGTGACTCAAGTGGTTTCTAAAAGGCAAGAAGCCATCCCCGTGAGGTATACGGTGACCGGTGCTGAATCTTCCAACATCATTTCCCACAGGTATCAGTTGTAGTCAAGATAATCTGTTTTTTTCAGAGGAGGACTCCCTGTGTGAGGGAAGAGAGGGGTGAGCAGCTGAAGGAAGGTGAATGGACAGAAAAGCTGGACACATTGGCCAGACTGGGGAGGGGGGTGGGGGCTCACGCCTATAATCCCAGCACTTTGGGAGGCCCAGGGGGACAGATCGCTTGAGCTCAGGAGTCCAAGGCCAGCCTGGGTAACATAGTGAGACCCTATCTCTACAAAAAAATACAAAAATTAGCTGGGTGTGGTGGCACATACCTGTAGTCACAGCTACTCAGGAGGCTGAGAGGTAGGAGGATCACTTGAGCCCAGGATGTCAAGGCTGCAATGAGCTGAGATCACGCCACTGCATTCCAGCCTGGGCAACAAAGCGAGACCTGGACTTAAAAAAAAAGAAAAAGAAAAAGAAAAAAAGGAAAAGAAAAAGCTGGACACAGCAGGCCAAAAGCTTGAGTTCCACTTGATCACTGTTGATGAATCTGGGAGAAGTGGTATTTGGACCCGAACGTCTGAGAGCAAGTATAATACTGCAACAGGGCCTATGACTTGGCTACAAATGGCTTTAAACTGAAGTTGCCAGTGTGTGCCCCCTACTCTGTGTGTGCCCCCTACTCTGAAACCTCTGGCAGCACCTCGCCTTTCTGAGGATGGCCAGGGAGCAGGGCCACCGCTAACTCCGTATCTCAGTTGCCCAACTTGTTCCGAAAGGCCCTCGGCTTTTCGCCTTCACCTTTTCAGCAATCAGATACAGAAATTCATGTGATGAAACCAATTGCTGATGAAAAGTTCATTTGCCAAAGGTCCTCATTATCCTAGGACAGATAGAATGGCGATAACAAAAAAAGGAATTGGAGTGAATCCACTTAAAACAGGAACCCATATTGCATATACAGTGAAAAAAGATATTATTGGAGATTTGCCTTGAGAATTAAATAAGCATTACAAAAAGTCAGTTTTATTTTATATTTCAGAAAACTAGGTTATAGCTGCAATTATGCATCATTCTTAAAAATCAGTGACGAATGAGTCAAGTGTTGATGGGGAAAGCTCTGATGAAGGCACGTGATGAAGGCATGTGATGATATTCTATGGATTTCCTGTTGGACTGTCACAGTGTAATCACAAAGAGAGCCACTTTATTAATTTTCCCAAGAGCATCCAAATCCTCTGCTATTAAACTCATTCTCTTTCACGTCAGTATCCTGTATCCACCGATTTCTCTTCTACAGTTGTTAACCTGTCTGAATCTTGTCTCATTCACCTGTCAATGGCTTTGCTCCTGATACAAGCAATCAATATGGCTTTCCCAGGCTGTGTGTAATCTGGCTTCTTCTGCAATTTCACTTATGGTAGACCTATCTTATGTGTCTTGCATCCCACTCCATTGCTAGGAAGAGACTGAGCCCTCAAAATGGCTACATGATAGGCAAAATGGCTCCCCTATTGGGTCAGGTGTAAATAAAGCTTTGACTATAACCTCAAATTGTAATATATACTGTTCACATCACTCTTTTTTTTTTTGAGACGGAGTCTCACTTTGTCGCCCAGGCTGGAGTGCAGTGGTGCAGTCTCAGCTCACTGCAAGCTCCACCTCCCAGGTTCACGCCATTCTCCTGCCTCAGCCTCCCGAGTAGCTGGGACTACAAGTGCCCACCACCACGCCCGGCTAATTTTTTTGTATTTTTAGTAGAGACAGGGTTTCACTGTGTTAGCCAGGATGGTCTCAATCTTTTGACCTTGTGATCTGCCTGCCTCGGCCTCCCAAAGTGCTGGGATTACAGGCGTGAGCCACTGCACCAGGCCTGTTCACATCATTCTTTTCTCTTTTTTCTTTTTTATTTTTTTATAGAGATGGGGTCTTGCTATGTTGCCCAGGCTGATCTTCACCTCCTGGGCTCAAGCCATCCACTCACCTTGGCCTCCCAAAGTGCTGGGATTATAGGTATGAGCCACAGTGCCCGGCCCTCATCATTCTTTTCTAAAGATAATTGAAATTGACCATATTGTATCTGAAAGATTTATTATACCCCAAATACTTTTCTTTTTTAGATGGAGTTTTGCTTTTATTGCCCAGGCGGGAGTGTAATGGCATGGTCTCGGCTCACTGCAACCTCCACCTCTCAGATTCTCCTGCCTCAGCCTCCTGAGTAGCTGGGATTACAGGCACATGCCACCATGCTGGGCTAATTTTTGTATTTTTAGTAGAGACGGGGTTTCACCATGTTGACCAGGCTGGTCTCGAGCTCCTGACCTCAGGTGATCCGCCTGCCTAGGCCTCCCAAAGTTCTGGGGTTACAGACATAAGCCATTGTGTCCGGCCTCCAAAAGATTTTTAAAAGATGATTTCTCTTTTGACTGGCAAGTTATTTGATTATTTTAAAGATCCTTTTTATTGCATTTTGGACAATGAAAGTCCTATTTTTTTGGAATATATTAAATTTTCTTTATTGCCTAAGGTAAAATTCTTTTGTGTGTGAATGTTCTATCGATACTTAAAAAGAATGTATATTATTTGACCTATACAGCATTAACGTGTTTTCTGTATTAAATCGCAGTTGTATGTTGTTATTCAGATCTTCCTTGTCTATTTTAAAAAACAGAATTATTAAGATACAATTTATATACCATACAATTCACTGATTTAAGGTATGCAGTTCAATGTTTTTTGGTACATTCACAGAATTATGTAGCAATCACTATATTGTAATTTAGCCTAACTTATCAAAATCTATGCAGATTTATAACAACTTAGTTCCAGTGAAATATAGAATCCTGAATAGCTTCATTGTACTCCCTTCTAATGCTGTTATTATGCATTTATAGTATAATAGTATTTACGCATTTTTAATAGTATTCATGCATTATTATTGTGTTTATGCTAATATGTTATACATATTATTATACATATTATGTTTCTATATGTTAAAAACCCAACAGTTCTTTGGTATCATCAATGCATTATGTAGTCTGAAGTCTTTTAAAGAAACTGAGAGAAGAAAGGAGAAAAAGTATATCTACACAGTTGGGCATGGTGGCACATGCCTGTAATCCCAGCACTTTGGGAGGCCAAGGAGAGTGGATGGCTTGAGTTGAGGAGTTGGAGATCAGCCTGGGCAACATAGTGAAACCCTGTCTCTATGAAAAATATGAAAATTAGCCAGGTGTGGTGGCACGCACATCTATAGTCCCAGCTACTTGGGAGGCTGAGGTTGGAGGATCGCTTGAGCCCAGGAGGTCAAGGCTGCACTGAGCTGTGATCGTACCACTGCACTCCAGTCTGGTGATAGAGCAAGACCCTGTCTCAAAAAAAAAAAAAAAAGTATATCTATAGAGTTTTTTTTATTTTATTTAATTATTGATTGATTGATTGATTGATTGACTGATTGAGATGGAGTTTTGCTCTTGACGCCCAGGCTGCAGTGCAGTGGTGGGATCTTGGCTCACTGCAACCTCTGCCTCCTAGATTCAAGAGATTCTCCCGCCTCAGCCTCCCAAGTAACTGGGATTACAGGCACCCACCACCTCGCCAGGCTAATTTTTGTATTTTTAGTAAAGGTAGGGTTTCACCTTGTTGGCCAGGCTGATCTCGAGCACCTGACCTCAGGTGATCCACCCGCCTCGGCCTCCCAAAGTGCTGGGATTACAGTGTGAGCCAGCATGCCCGGCCATTACCTTTTAATTTACCCATTCTGGTTGTCTTTGTTTATTACTATAGTTAGAGCTACCATCTCATGTCCTTTCCTTTTCCCAGTATAGCTTTGCTCTCACCTTCCATGTAGCATCAGTGACAAGTACACTGTATTTCAGTAGATTATAGCCCCAACAACACAATTATATACACATTGTTCTATGAAATTACTTTATAAATCAGTTAAAATAAGAAAGGAGAAGAAGGTCAGACATGGTGGCTCAAACCGGTAATCCCTGAACTTTGGGAGGCTAAGGCAAGAGGTTCACTTGAGATCAAGAATTCGAGACCAGCCTGGGCAACATGGTGAGACCAAATCTCTACAAAAATTTTTTTTTTTTTTTGAGATGGAGTCTCGCTCTGTCGCCCAGGCTGGAGTGCAGTGGCGTGATCTTGGCTCACTGCAAGCTCCGCCTCTCGGGTTCATGCCGTTCTCCTGCCTCAGCTTCTCAAGTAGCTGGGACTATAGGTGCCTGCCACCACGCCTGGCTCATTTTTTGTATTTTTAGAAGAGACAGCTTTCACCATGTTAACCAGGATGGTCTCGATTTCCTGATCCACCCGCCTCAGCCTCTCAGAGTGCTGGGATTATAGGTGTGAGCCACCGCACCCGGCCTCTACAAAATTTTTTTAAAAAATTAGCCAGGTGTGGAGGTGCGCATCTGTGGTCCCAGCTGTTTGGAAGGGTGAGGTGGGAGGATTGCTTAAGCCCAGGAGGTTGAGGCTGCAGTGAGCCGTGTTTGCACCAACCACCACACTTCAGCTTAGGTGGCAGGGTTAGACCCTGTCTCAAAAAAAAGAGAGAAGAAATATACAATTATATACTGTCTTTTGTAATTTCTACATAATTTCCTTTACCAGTGTTCTTTGTATGTGTGGGTTGTGTGTTTGTGTATGTTGTGTGTGTGTGTGTGCATGTTCACATTACTGTCTGGAGTCACTTGCTTTCTGCCTGAACACTTCTTGTCAAGCAGGTGTGCTATCAACAAATTCAGGTTTTGTTTATCTGGAAATATCTTTATCTTGCCTTCATTTTTAAGAGAGAATTTTGCTGGATATAAGGTGCTTGCTAGATGAAATTTTATTTTCAGCACTTTGACTGTATCAACCCACTGCCTCTGGCTTCCATTGTTTCTGATGAAAAGACTGCTGTTAATCTTACTGGGGACTCTTTACATGTGACATGTTGTTTGCTCCTGTTGCTTCTAAGACTTTTCTTTGTCTTGCAGCATCTTTACCATGATATATCTGGATGTGGATCTCTTTGTTTGGCATATTTGGAATTTGTTGAGCTTCTTGGCTATGTATATTAATTTTTTCATCAAATATGAGAAGTTTCAACCTTTGTTTCTATGAGTACATTGATGCTTCTGCCTTTCCTCTTTACCTGCTAATTCTTCTGTGTGTATTTTGGTGCATATAATGGCATCTCACATCTTCCTGAGGCTTTGATACTTTTTCTTTCTCCTCTTCATTTTTTTTAACTCTCTATACTTATGATTAGATAATCTATATTGATCTAGCCTCAATTTCACTGATTTGCTCCTGCCAGCTCAAACCTGCTGTTGAATCTCTCTAGTGAAGTTTTAATTTTTTTCAGTTTTGCTTTTCAATTCTAGAATTTCTATGGGTTTCCGTTTAAATAATTTTGTCTTTTTCTTGATGTTCTCTGTTTGATGATATGTTGTTATCATCCTTTCTTTTAATTCTTTAAGCATGGTTTCCTTTAGTTCTTTAAGGATGTTTATAATAGCTGCTTTGAAGGTTTTTCTGCTATTTCACCATCTGGGCTCCCTCAGTTTCATGTATTTTTAAGTATTTTTGTCCCTGGCCTGTCAAAGAATGAGAGGTATATTAATGTATCCCACTAAAAATGTTTTTTGTACATTTTTTTCTTCAGGTTTCTAACTTTCATTTAAAAAATTTTGTTGATGTTAGTAGGTGTATAGTTTTCTATTATGGTATTATTAAATATTGAGCAGGTATAAATTAACATTCATAAAATAGGAGTTAAATATTAATGGCATAACAAATATCTGAGTTTATACCCATCGCATTTGAGAAAACACATTATCACACATTTTTTCCCTTTTTATTTTGAAGAATGAATTTGGAGGATTTATACTACCAGATGTCAAACCTTATTATTATGTTTACCATAGCATATTATTATGTTATCATAAAAGACTGTGATATTAGCACTAGTGTAGACAGACCATTGTAACAGAACAGAGAGTCTAGAAATAAATCCACACATATATGGCCACTTAATTTATAATTAAGGAGACAAATGCAGAGTGGTAGACTTGATGCATAGAAGCTCATATATTAATAGTAACCCTGTACATGTTATAGATGTTACAAATGTTTTCTCCCACTTGGTAGTTTATTCTTTAACCCTTTAACTTAAACCTCTACTTTTTTCTTAATAGCTGTAGAGTGTAATAAAAAAGAAAAAAAACTCTTTTTTTTGTCACATAGAGTTTATTTATTTATTATTTTTATTTTAGTTTTTTGAGACTGGGTCTCACTCTGTCACTCAGGCTGGAATTCATTGGTGTGATTACTGCTCACTACAGCCTCGACCTCCCCAGGGTCAGGTTATCCTTCCACCCCAGCCTCCCGAGTAGCTGGGACTACAGGCACACGCCACTATCCTTGGTTAATTTTTGTATTTTTTGTATAGACAGGGTTTTACTATTTTGGCCGGGCTGGTCTTGAACTCCTGGGTTCAAGTGATCTGCCTGCCTTGGCCTCCCAAAGTGCTGGGATTACAGTCAGGAGCCACCATGCCCGGCCTACTTTTTAATTTTAGGTGGTCAGATATGTTGCTTGTTCTTTTTTGGATCCTAGGTCTCATGAGATAATTACTAGAACTTTCTCTAACCCAAGTTTATAAAAATATTTCCCTCTAATGATACAAAAAGGGCTTTTTAAATACTTAGATCTTAATTTTCATTCAGAACTTATTTCCATGCACAATGCATGGCAGGTGTCTAACAACAGCAAATTGTCACTTCACCATTTATTGACTAAGCCTTTCTTCCCCCAGTAACTTAAAGGGCCAAATTTTTATCCTGTACATTTCCACATGTAACTGTCTTTACATTTTTGGGGCTGTCTGTTCTGTTCCACTGGTTTATTTGCCAACTCTTGGGCCAATATCACATTTTTAAATAAATATAACTTACTACTATATTTAGAGTTGTGCTAGAACAGTATCTCTTCATAGTTTTTGTCCCCAAGCCTTTCAAATCTAGATGCACTGGCCTAGGCCAGGCAAAGCTCATAAGTCAGATTCCAAGAAATATCTTTGATGGTAGGGTTCCTAGAAACAACCACACAAATGCACTGGACAGAATTCTATCTCCAGCCATATGTTTCCCTGAAGTCTCACTTTTTTGGGGTCAGCTCTTTTTTTTTTTTTAAGATAGAGTCTCACTTTGTCACCCAGGCTGGAGTGCAGTGGCACGATCTCTGCTCACTGCAAACTCTGCCTCCTGGGTTCAAATGGTTCTCCTGCCTCAGCCTCCTGTGTAGCTGGGATTATGGGTGCCTGCCACCACACCGGTATAAATTTTGTATTTTTAGTAGAGACAGGGTTTCACCAAGTTGGCCAGGCTGGTCTCGAACTCCTGACCTCAAGTGATCTTCTGGCCTCGGCCTCTCAAAGTCCTGGGATTATAGGTGTAAGCCACCATGACTGGCCCAGGGTCAGCTCATTCTTTCTACTATTCTTCTTAGCTCTCATTTCACACTTAACTCTCTCTGTAAACCACCATCTCTCCATTTCCTCCTCCAGGATGAACTTTCCTTCTATTTTACAGAGCAAAACCCATGATATAGAAACCCCTTAACTTTCTAATGGCAAACCTACAAACTTACACTTAAATCCATCTGTTTATTTCCCTATTCTTAAAATAAGAGTAGAGTCCTGCCCTCTGTCTTCCTCCTAAGCTAAAGTAAGCTCTATTGAGTGAGATCTGGTTTCCTCCCATACCCTTAGGATACAGCTCGGCTCTGTCCTCCCTGTCTGTGTTTAAACATGCCTGTCCCTCCCACTCGAACACACACATGTTCACACACACATCTTTAGGCTCCAGATTCTCCTGCAGCCATCTTGCTATCTCCTCTTGTTCAAAGCTACACTTCTAGAAAAAGTTGTCTAACTCATTGTTTCTTCTCTCATTCATTTCTCAGCCTACGGCAAGGGCCGCTGGTCACTTCCTTACTGTTAAATCTTTACTAATATTCCTGTCTCCAGTCTTGCTCTCCTCCAAACTGTTTCTCACCATAGAAGCCAGAATAATCCTTTTAAGATGCAAATTTGGATATATGATTCCCCTCCTTAAAAGATTTCATGACTTCTTATTGATCTCAAGATCCAAACTTCTTGACAAGGCCTCTGCCTCCAGTCTTCTCAATCCCGTGAGCCCTTTCCAATCCTAAATCCTGGTCACACCAAGCCTTTCCCTGCCCCTGGCTTCCTCACTATGCCTTCACCTGGTCTTTCATTCCGCACGTTTCTCTGGCTAGCTCCTACTCACCTTCAGTACTCCAGCAAGAAGACGCGAGTGACCACCCTACCACTCCTTCCCCCACCCCAAGACCACATGAAACACCCCCACTTTGTATTTTCCCGGCACCCAGCACTTATTCCCACTACGTGGAACTTTTCTTACACTGTTTACTTCTCTCTCTCTCCAACTAGATGGAAAACACTTTGACAAACAGGGTCATTTCTTAATTATTATTTAACTCCAACATTTAGCAAAGTGCCTATCGCACAGAAGATGGATTATGGCTATCAGAAATGAATGAACAAATAGCTCCTCTATTAGCCACAGAACTCAGCATCACCTGTGACCTTTTGTTTTAACTAAAGCTATTCACTCATTCATTCATCTTATTGCGGTAAAAACACATATCATAAAATGTACCATCTTAGCCATTTTTAAGTATAAAGCTCAGTAATGTTAAGTGTATTTACATTGTTGTGAAGCAGAACTCCAGAACCTTTTCATCTTGCAGAACTGAAACTCTGTACCCACTAAATGATTCCCCATTTCTCTCCTGCTCCCAGACCCTGGTAACCACCATTCTGCTGCCTCTATGAATTTGACTGCGTTAATACCTCCTATACTGAAATCATTTGGTATTTGTCCTTTTATGCCTGGCTTATTTTATTCAAGGTTTATCCAGGTTGTGGCAAGTGATGGGATTTCCTTCCTTTTTAAGGCTGCATAGTATTCCATTGTGTGTATATACTGTATTTTATCTGTTCACCTGTGAACATCCATGAACATCATATTTTTATCTGTCTGTGACTTTTCATGATGATTTTCTATGGTATTTAGAATTTTGGATTTTTTGCCAGTTTCTGATTCCACAACATTCAAATATACTATTACAAAGAATACATGCAAATATATGCTTTCTATAAATACAAAGGGCTCTTTAAAACAGAAGCTTTTGTTACTATCATAAAGTTGTTCACGCTTTTTGTAATAAGAAGCTCTTTTTATTAAAATGTTTTCTATTTTAACATATATTTCACTGTATCAGTCCTTATTTTTTTTCCACAAAAACACTTTTTATTTGAGGCGAAGAGAAGTCTTGCTGAAAGGATTACAGTTCCAAGCAGCCAAAACTCAACTGTTAGTGGCATTATTTTGACCTGGTAGATTTTGCTTCTCTTTGGTCAGAAAAGGGTATTCAGGTTGTACTTTCCCCAGTGGGGCAAAAAGGAGGGCAAAGCAAACTGGAAGAGACTTCTACTCTATTGACAGGGCTCTTCAGATCCAACATCAAGCTAGACACGCCCTCGCTGGCCACTCTACAGGTTGCTGTCCCACTGCTGAGTGACACAGGCCATACTACATTTGCAAGGAAAAAAATGAGACAGGAAACACAGGTATAGGTCACTTAGGGATGAGCAGGCATCCACAGCTTCAAAACTCTTCATGGAAGGGGTAATCCTTGTGGGAGGCACAGCTCATCAAGGCACAGACCCTCCAGTTCCTGTTGTAGCTGAGTAAGGCAGTCATATCCTGGCTGTTCAGTTCAAAGTCAAAAACCTTAAAGTTGTCAGCAATGAGTTCTGGTGTCACAGACTTGGGGAATCACCCCCAAGTTCCTCTGCATGGGGAACCGGATCAGGACCTGGGCTGTAGTTTTACTGTGCTTGGCTGCAATCGCCTTGGTCCTGGGATCCCCCAGGAGGGAAGGGTCCTCGGGGTTGGCCCAGGGCCTGATGGGAGTGCCGAGGGGGCTACAGGCGGTCACCACGATGCCTTTGGACTGGCAGTACTGGATTAACTTCTCCTGAGTGAGGTAAGGGTGGCACTCCATCTAGTTAACCACAGGCTTATACTTTAAGCCAGGTTTGTTTAAGAGCCTCTCCACCTGGAGATGGTTGAAGTTGGAGATGCCAATAGCTTTCACCAGCTGTTCATCCACCAGCTCTTCCATGGCTGCCCATGTGTCCAGAATGTTGGTGTCACTGGGAACCACATTACCCAACTCATTCAATGGAAAAATTCCTTCCCAGGCTTAAAGCCAGTTGGCCAGTGAATAAGGTAGAGGTCCAGGTAGTCCAGCTTCAGGCTGCTGAGGGTCTTCTGGCAAGCTCCTTTCACCAGGCCCTTCCCATGGTATGTGCACCACAGTTTACTAACGATGAAGAGCTCCTCACGCTTCACCGCCTGCTCCCTGAGCTTCTCCTGAATGGCTACCCCCACCTCATTCTCATTCTAGTACACGTGGGCACAGTCAATGTGGCAGTACCTGACATTGATGGCCACCTTCACGGCCTCAGTCACGCGGCCTGGAGGGGACTTCCAGGTGCCCAGCCCCAGGATGGGCATCTTGGTACCACTGTTGAGCACGAGGTGGCTGGCCATGGCTGCTGCGCTCCCTGGAATTGTTTCATACTGTCTTGTGTGCCTTGGAAGACTTATCTCCTGTTCTCTGCCATGCTAACCAGTGCTATGTATAACCCTGCCTAGTACAGGGTGCTGAGGGAGGGGTGCCTGTCTCTTCAGCACAAGGCTACTTCCACTCCCCACTCCCAGCAAAAGCTGATCTGACCATGGAACAATGATCAAAAGTAGGAAAATAACATTGGCCAGGTGCAGTGGCTCATACCTGTAATCCCAGCACTTTGGAAGGCCGAGGCAGGAGGACTGTTTGAGCTTGGGAGTTTGAGACCAGCCTGGGCAACATAGCAAAACCCCATCTCTACAAAAATTTTAAAAATTAGCCAGGTGTGGTGGCACATGCCGGTAGCCCCAGCTACTTGGGTGGTGGAGGTGAGAGGATCACTTGAGCCCAGGAGAGCCACAATTGCCCCACTGCACTCCAGCCTGGGCAACAGAGCAGGACCCTGGCTCAAACAAACAAACAAACAAACGAACAAAACCAAAAAACCCAAACCCACCAAAAAAAAAAAAAAGACAAATAAAAAATTAAGGAAAATAACATTGACATAATACTATTAACAGACTTACAGATCCAATCTGATTTTCTCATCTTCCCACTGATGTCCTTTCTGTTCCAGAATCCATTCTAGCAGCCTATGGGGCATTGTTGTCGTGTCCCCTTCATCTCCTCCACTACAGAGCAGTTTCTCAGCCTTTCTTCATTTTTCATGATGATATTTTTGAACAGTACTGGCAGCTATTTCATAGAATGTTCCTCAGCTTGAGTTTCTATGATATTTCCTCATGATCAGATTGAGACTGTGTGTTTGGCAAGAACGCCACATGGGAGTGAGACTGTGCACTTCTTGGTACATTGCAGCAGCGGGTCCGTGATGTCTCCGTGTTTTATTGCTGGTGATGTGAACTGTGATCACTTGGTTAAGATCGTGTCTTCCAGGTGCACCACCGCGCCCAGCTAATTTTTAAATACGTTTTGTAGAGACAAGGTCTTGCTTTGTTGGCCAGGCTGGTCTCAAACTCCTGGCCTCAAGTGATCCTCTTGCCTCGGCCTCCCAAAATGCTGGGATTACAGATGTGAGCCATCATCTGGCAACTCTCTCACTGTTTCTACCCAGTTCCCATATACCTCTTGTAGGTAACTGTCTCATTAGCCTCTGATTTATTCTTCCTATACTTCTTTTGCAGATATGATCCCCTGCCCAATTTTGATGGTAAATGAACAGGTGCAGCAGCCAAGGCTTGAGAAAGACATGGTAATAAAGCATGCAGATTTCTCAGACATGAAGGTGTGGGTCACCCCACAGGTGAACTACTTAGACCAGGAGAGGTGTGCTAGCCAAGGGTGAGGGAATCTAGAATGGGTAGTAGGGGAGGCAGATGATGAAAACCAGCTATAGCCTTGAGGTCAGCTGTAGCAGTAGGAGCTGCTGTTCATCCTTTGTCCCACTAGCTGTCCTCTTGGAGGCTTCTCCAGGAAAGGAGGCCGTCCAGAATCCCAGAGAAGCTGTTCACCGATGGGATTAACTTACTATGTGTAAGTAAGAAGTGGATCCGAGTGACGCAAGAAGTGGATTGTAGTGGAGGTCATTGTGTGCCTCCCAGATCCCACATTCAAGTTGGAGGGACCCATTTCCCCAGCTGTGTTTTCTAAAGTCTCAAAGGTACATAGCACAGCAATACGTATATACAACAGAGTCTTGCCAAGCACAGTGGCTCATGCCTGTAATCCCAGCATTTGTGGGTCTTAGGTGGGAGGATCACTTGAGCCTAGGAATTCAGGACCAGCCTGGCAACATAGTGGGACCCTGTCTTTACAAAAAATTGAAAAATTAGCCAGGCATGGTGGTCCACAACTGTAGTCCCAGCTACTCGGGAGACTGAAACAGGGGGCTCTCTTAACTCTTAAGCCCAGGAGGTGAAAGCTGTAGTAGCAGGCCATGACGGTGTCACTGCACTCCAGCCTGAGTGACAGAGCAAGACCCTGTCTCTAAAGCACACACACACACACACACACACACACACACAGAGAGAGAGAGAGAGAGAGAGAGAGAGACAATCTTCTCTATAAGAACAAAGTATACGCACAGGCCAGGACTGAGACTGGAGTTTGGGGAATGGGAAGGATTTGGATATATGGAATTGGGAGGAAATGGCCCACCAGATGGCACATCAGAATGAGGCGGGCATTTCCAGCTTTTCTTGATCATCCTCCACCTCCCTCTCCCTAGAAGGAAGAATCCTCCTCCTTCCCTCTCCCACTTCCCTCTGCCCTAGACACACTCCGATCTCACAAGCCATTCTGGCTGCTGCGACTTTTAGTTTTATCCATCGTCTAGCTGAGATTAAACTGGAATGTTCCATTTGCTCTTCTGGCTCTCAAGTTGGCGCAGGGCTTCCCACCTACGGGTGCAGTTGAATCTTTTTCACTGTAATAGAACAAATGCTCTGACCTCCACCACAAAGTGTTTCTGAGGGTGCCCGGCCTTAGTGAGTTCCTGGGCACCCGCTGTAATATACCCAGGCCATTCATATCTAAGGCCCGCAAAGTGTCCTGAGGGCCTCAGTGGAGCCTCTGCTTCAGCTCCTTCTTCTTCTTCACAAGTTGATACCCCTATGCCAAGGGCACGGATTCCTGATTTTTACAAGAATCACTTCCTAGAGGCATCAAAGTGGTTTCTGCATTCACTCCAGTTCCCACTTGGCTGAAGACACAGGGGATCGTTCACAGAGGTGGGGGGAAAGTCACTCTCTTTGTAAGGACTACAAAACAGCACTTGTCTCTCCCCAAATCCCAGTTTCTTCTGCACCTCAGTTTCCCTCCAGAAACCTCTGCAAAGGAAGGCAACAACCCCACCTTCCTCTTCCAACCAAAACCCCAACATTTATGCAAATAGACTGGCGACTCCACCTGCCAAACCCAAGTCAATATGAATCCCAGTTGAGGCTGACACAAGAACTGATTATTACCGTGGGAATCTAAACTAAAAATAAGATGAAAAAGGAGCAGTCTTTGCAGCCTAGGAGTGGACGCAGATTCTTGACGCTAAGCACAGGGCTTCTAGGCCACAAGCCCACCCGGCCTGGCTGTGTCTCCTCGGCCCTGTCTCATCTGTTGGGCACCAACTCCCCCTTGCCTCCCTCTCCAGCCCCTTGGCTTGGTCCTCACAGGACTCCCAGAACTTGGGACACGGCCTGGCTCAGAGCAGGAATTCAATCAACATCTATTGACTGAGACAGATGAAAGAGAATAGGAGAATGAGTGCCAGGGACAACCATGTCCCTCTGTCTGGGAAGATTTTCATTTCCTTCTCAGCTCAGTCTTGTGGCTTCCAGGGGTTGACCTGGTGTTTGGACCTTCAGCTGAGGATGGGGCTTCCCCACTAGGCCCAAAGATGGTGTCCTGGGCTTCCCCGTCACCCTGCAGTCTCAAAGTGGACCCCTCCACCTCCCCTTCCTTCTTTCTATCCTTCTCTCCTCCTGGAGGAGCTCCTGGAGATCTACTCTCCCTCTCTGCTCCATTTCTCTGCGTGATTTGGGTTTGCCTGGCAGAAGCACAGTCACCACTCGTGGACTGAGGGAGGGAGTGGGGCCTGAGGCTCTTCTGCTGCTTTCTTCTTTACCCATTTAGCTAAAATCTGGCCTGGGTTGTTAACGTTTTAAAACAGTACTGTTTTGGGTTAATGTTAAGACTGCAATGCATCCCAAATACTTAAAAAAATTTCTCAGAATTATTTTATTTTTAATTAATTATTGTAAGAGATAGGGTCTCGGTCTGTTGCCCAGGTTGGAGTGGGATGGCGCTATCGCAGCTCACTGCAGCCTCGACCTTCCAGGCTCAAGCCGTCCTCCCGCCTCAGTCTTCCAAGTAGCTGGGACCACAGGCACACGCCCATGCTTGGCTAATTTTTAATCTTTTTTTGTAGAGATGGGGCCTCACTATGTTGGCCAGGCTGGTCTCAAACTCTTGACCTCAAGCAATCCTCCCACCTCAGCCTCCCAAAGTGCTGGGATTACAGGCACTGTGCATGACTCAAAACAACTTAAGATTTATAAAAAATTGAGAAGGAGGTATAGATTTCCCAGTTTCACCTATTACTAACACCTTACATTCATATATTTGTTATAGTTAATGAAGATATATTGATACATTATCATTAATTGAAGTCCATTATTAAATATTGCCCATACTTCAAATCTGGATTTCCTTAGTTTCTAATATCCTCTTTCTGTTCCAGGATCCCATCTAGGATACCACATCACATTTAGTCATCATGTCTCTTTAGGATCCTCTAGACCAGTTGTCCCTATTTCCCGAGCCACAGACCCGTTAGCAACCGGGCTGCCCAGCAAGAGGTGAGTGGCAGGTGAGCAAGAGTTACTGCCTGAACTCTGCCTCCTGTCTTATCAGCAGCGGCATTAGACTCTCAGAGGAGCGCGAACCCTATTGTGAACTGTGCATGCGAGGGATCCAGGTTGCATGCTCCTTGTAAGACTCTAATGTCTGATGATCTGAGGTAGGACAGTTGCATCCCGAAATGACCTCTCCTCCCCTGCTGCTCCCCATCTGTGGAAAAACTGTCTTCCATGAAATTGATCCCTCTTGCCAAAAAGATTGGGGACTGCTGCTCTAGACTGTGATACTTTGTCTGACTTTTCCTTGTTTTGATGATCTTGACAGTTTTGAGAAGTCTTAGGTAGGTATTTTACAAAATGCTGCTCTGTTGGAATTTGGTGTTTTTCTTAGACTGGGGTTATGAGTTCTCAGGAGGAAGACCAAAGGGTAAAGGGCCATTTTCATCTTATCTTATCAAGGATACTTGCTATCAACGTGGTTTATGACTGCTGATGTGGACTTCGATCACCTGCTAGTCTTTGTCAGGTTTCTCCACCATAAAGTTACTCTTTCTTCTCCTCCATATTCTATGCTTCGAAAGGAAGTCACTATGTGTAGCCCACGGTTAAGAATCAGGGAGTGTAGCTTTCTAGCCTGAGGGCAACTGTCAATTATTTGGAGTTCTGCGAGGGAGATTTGCCTCTTCTCTGCCATTTATTCATTTATTCCATCATTTATTAACATCTATAGGGACTCATAGATATTCATCTCATACTTGGGGTTATAATCCAATACTACATTATTTGTTTTGCCACTCAAATAGTTCCAGGTTTGGGCACTGGGGGCACTTTCACTTGGCTCCTGTGGCCCTTTGACATAGTCTTATGGATGGAATGTTTATGTCTCCCCAAATTCCTATGTTGAAGCCCTGGCCCACCTGTGATGGTATTTGGAGATGGGGTCTTTGGGAGGTAATCAGGGTTTAGATGAGGTCATGGCATGGGGCACTCGGGATGGGACTAGTACCGTTATATGAAGACACGCTGGAGAACTTGGTCTCTCCCCACACTGACTCCCCAACAAGTGCACAAAGAAGAGATTATGTGAGCACACAGGGAGACTGCAGCTACCTCCATGCCAAGAGAAGAGGCTTCAGAGTAAAATTTACCTCGCCAGCACCTTGATCTTGGACTTACTAGCCTCCGGACCATGAGAAACAAAGTTGTATTGTTCACGCCCTCAAGTCTACGGTATTTTGTGATGGCAGCCTCAGCTGACTGAGACACACCCCCCTCCCCCCCAATTGCTTCACTTTCTGAGGGCTTCCTTACTTTTTGGCACTGCAAGATGTTCCAGGCTCACCTTGTATATTTCCTGCCCCAGCCCTAGAATCAGCCACTTCTGTAAGGAGCCGGCTCCTGTTATTGGAGAATAGTATTGGAAACCAACAACAGGCTCCTAGGTAGCAAATTATTCTTGGATGGACACACTAGAAGACACTTATTTTGTGCCTCCTATGTGCCAGGCACTATGCTAGCTCCTTTTCATGTTGGTTTACTTAATCCTCATAACAACTCTATGAAATATTTACTGTCAGTCCTCCCTAGATGAGGACTGGAGGTTTAGCTGGGTTGAGTGCTAGCCAGCACCACTCTGTTCTGTCCCCAAAGCCCATCACACTGCCTTGATAAAGACTGGTGTCACATACCTCACAAACATCATTTTTTTTTTTTGAGACAGAGTCTCGCTATGTCACCCAGGCTGGAGTGCAGTGGCGCAATCTCAGCTCACTGCAACCTCTGCCTCCTGGGTTCACACCATTCTCCTGCCTCAACCTCCCGAGTAGCTGGGATTACAGGCGTGCATCACCATGCCAGGCTAATTTTTGTATTTTTAGTAGAGATGGGGTTTCGCCATGTCACCCAGGCTGGTCTTGAATTCCTGGCCTCAAGTGATCCCAGATGGCACACATCTCTCCTTATGTGCAAAGATGACAGGCACCTATCTGTGTGTGCACAGATGCATGCAGCTCTCCTCATGCGTGCAAGTGATATGTACCTATTTTCATGTGCTCACATACCTTTGTGTGCAGAGATGACATGTACTTATCCTTAAGACAGATGACGTGTCTCAACTCATGGGATAATGAAATCTGACAAATTGAAAAGTGCTTTACGATGGACATTCACAGTACTTGCCAACTGCTCAAGCTTAGACCATGTCAGATTTTTTGCTATCATCCATAGGACTCCCTTATGAGATGTGGGGATGTTCTAAAACAACCATTTAGCATCACAGTTGTTATGATTTCAAACAGTGCTTCCAGAATTAAAACTGGAGGTTTACATTTTGCCCTCAAGCATGGGGATCATATCACACAAGAAAGAACAGATTAGTCAGCCAGGGTGAGTAAGGCTTCCATCAGAGCGACCACAGTGTGACCTGCCACTTGAAATGCCTATTGATGGGTTTGTCTGCCCAGCACTTCTTTTTCCTCTGAGATCGGCCCCTGCCAGCCTCTCCAGAGCAGCCATGTTCATCCTTCATGACCTGCTTTTAACACTTGATCATTCCTAGATGCGCACGTGACCCAGCTGCGCCAAACCAAGAGTCCTTACTTAGGACTGTTGGAACAGGAACTTAAAATGAGAGTTGGCCTTTCTTTAGGGACTGAAGCTGTGAACATTGAGATTGTCATTGGCCATAGGAAGGTTTATGTGCCAGCAGAAAGCATAATGAAATGAACAGGAAGACACATACACACACTTAAACACACACACACACACACACACACAAAGAGAGAGAGACAAAGACATCTGTTCTTGGTTCTGACATGACCTGGGTATTTCATGGAGTGGCCTAGCATCTTTCACCAAGGCCTTGTTTAATGCTTAGGCTAGTCAGGGATGGTTTTCACTGACTTCCAACCAAAGAGCCTTACCCAATGCAGAATGATTGATAATCATATTATCACCAACATACTGCAAGACATCAACTGAAACTCAAATCTGACAGACATTTTCCCAGCTCTCAAATATTACAGATACAGTCTGGATCTCCTGTCAAAGGCGGTTAATTTGGCGCATTAGTTTTTCAGAAACTTTCCAAATATACATTAATTTATTTCAGTTTGCATAGTAAACTTCTATTGATCTGGCTTTCAAACACAAAAAATCAAATTACTAAATTGTTCCTCCACTCTACCTTGTGGAAACAAATGAAATAAGGTGTGGTAACTAAGGAACTGCTCTAAAAATAACACCTTTTAGGATACAACATAGGGTCAACATCAGGACCTTCAATATGTGTGTTTACTGCCTGAATCAGCAAAGCAGTATAAGCACAGCTTGGCCTCATTTTGCAGTGTGTTTTAGTCTACTATGATTCTATGGATGCAATTTGTTTATAATTCATGTATGAGCATCGTGGTAATAATAGCTAATACTTTTTTTTTTTGAGACTGAGTCTCGCTTGGTTTCCTAGGCCGATCTAGGCTCACTGCAATCTCTGCCTCCCAGGCTCATGCGATCCTCCCACCTCAGCCTCCTGAGTAGCTGGGACCATAGGCACATGCCACCCATCACACCCAGTACTTTGGGAGACCGAGGTGGGAGAATCATAAGCCCAGGAGTTTGAGACTGGCCGGGACAGCATAGTGAGACTCCATCTCTAAAAACATTTCATCTCTCAAAAAATTTTAAAAATAAACCAGGTGTGGTGATGCACGTCTGTAGTCCTAACTACTCAGGAGGCTGAAGTGGGAGGACTGCATGAGCCCAGGAGTTCAAGGCTGCAGTGAGCTATGATCATGTCATTGCACTCCAGCTTCAGCCTCCCAAAGTGCTGGGATTACAGGAGTGAGCCACTCTACCCACCCATGTAGCTAATAGTTTTGAGGTACCAAGGCAGGCATTGTTTTAGGGGCCTAGCACACTAATTCCTTTAATCCTCAGAGCGACACCATTGTCTTCTCCATTTACAGATGACAGAGAGGTTAAGTAATTTGGCCAAGGCTGCACATCTAGCAAGTGGTGAAGCTGTGGACACTAGTGTTCATATCTCTTAGGTAACTAATGTAGTTAATCATAGTGACTGTCAGGTAACTACAATATTCAATGAATAGGACATCCTACTTCCCAAGTCCTTTGGAGGGTTTTTTTATTTTAAATTTTTTTTAATTAAATAGAGATGAGGGGTCTCACTATGTTGCCCAAGCTGGTCTTGAACTCCTGGCTTCAAGTGATCCTCTCACCTCGGCCTCCCAAAGTGCTATAGAGGCTACTCAGTCTTTGGATTTGTAGAATATATATTGATTACTGTAAGACAGAGAGATATGCAGGAAATTTTTCTTTTACTGTGATGGCTTGGATCCCTGTGACTTGTAAAAATGCTACATAGTAGACCTCCAAGGCTTCACCAGGCTCTCATTTCCTTATGGAGAGCAAATCTTTTGGAAGCTTCTATCTCTTAGGGTAAAAATCTGAATGCTTCTTGGGCCCACATAGCCCTGCCTATCTTGTTGGTCTCCACTTTACTTTCAGCCACTTTAGCCTTAAATTTCTCCCATCACAGGACCCCAGACAAGAATTCCCTGTGACTGCTGCACCCATGTCCTCTGCGTTGCCTAGCCAAATCCTGTCGCTCTTTCAGGCCGCCCTGGACCCATCAGACTAGGTCTGGTTCCCTTCTGATTTCTCACAGCGTCTTGTACTGCTTTCTTGTATATCTATGAAAATGGTAATTGAAAAATTGTGGACCAGGGGAGGTAGATCATGCCTGTAATCCTAGCACTTTGAAAGGCCGAGGTGGATGCATCACTTGACCCCAGGTGTTCGACACCAGCCTGGGCAACAGGGTGAAACCCCATTGCTACAAAAAATACAAAAATTAGTCAAGCATGGTGGCGCATGCCTTGTAGTCCCAGTTGCTTGGGAGGCTGAGGTGGGAGGATCACCTGAGCCCAGGAGGTTGAGGCTGCAGTGAGCCATGCTCGCCCCCTGCACTCCAGCCTAGGTGACAGAAAGAAAAATTGTGTTAATTACCAAATGCCTGTCTGCCTGGCTGTAAGTGTAAGTTCCATGTGGGCAGAGACTGTGTGTTTGTCTTGCTCATTGCTGAATCTCCAACACTTAGCCTACGGCTTAGTACATAGTTGGCACCAAACGCATACTTGTAAACTGAGTAGAAGAAAAAACTACCAGCTACCAGCTGAAAAGGAAATAAATACCCGAGTGTCCTGGGCACTGACTAGACTTGCTGGGTGTGTAAGAAGGCCTGCCCAGACACAGATACAAAGAATGCTGGAACAGCTTGGCAGAGTGGTTTGCAAACCAGAGGATAACTGAATATACCTATACAGGTTCTTTTTTTCCCCCTTACACATTTTTCTTTTCTTTCCTTTTTTATTTTTATTTTTTATTTTTTTTGAGATGAAGTCTTGCTGTCACCCAGGCTGGAGTGCAGTGGCGCGATCTCAGCTCACTGCCAACCTCTGCCTCCTGAGTTCAAGCAATTCTACCTCAGGCTCCCGAGTGGCTGGGATTACAGGCACCCGCCACCATGCCCGGCTAATTTTTATATTTTTAGTAGAGACGGGGTTTCACCATGTTGGCCAGGGTGGTCTCAAACTCCTGACCTCAGGTGATCCGCCCGCCTCAGCCTCCCAAAGTGCTGGGATTACAGGCGTGAGTCACTGCGTCTGGCCCCCTTACACATTTTTTAAGTGATTAGGAAATAGGGTAAAATTTTATGATTTTGTGAGCAATAAATCACAATCCTATTTTAATAGTACTAAAGTCTTGATCAAAGCAAGTTCAGGCAGGACTTGGTTACTCACATCCATAATCCCAGCAATCTGGGAGGCCGAGACAGAAAGATCACTTGACCAGGAGTTTGAGACCAGAGTGGACAATATGGCGAGACCTTGTCTCTACAAAACATTTTTTAAAAATTAGCTAGGTGTGGTGGTGCATGCCTGTAATCCCACCTACTTGGGAGGCTGAGGTGGGAGGATGGCTTGAGCCCAGGAGGTCGAGGCTGCAGTAAGCTGTGATCAAGCTGTGGCGGTGCCATTGCACTCCAGCTGGGGCAACACAGCAAGACCGTCTCCAAAAAAAAAAAAAAAAAAAAAAAAAGAAAGAAAAGAAATTTCAGCTGAGAATACTGAGAGCCAAAGTGAAGAAACACACTTGTTTCGATGACACTTATTCTCCTAAGTGTGCATCTGTGAGCATTATTACCTTGTTTTTTTTGGAGACAGGGTCTCATTCTGCGGCTCAGGCTGGAGTGCAGTGGCTCAGTCTCAGCTCACTGCAACCTCCGCCTCTCAGGCTCAAGCCATCCTCCCATCTCAGACTCCAGAGTAGCTGGGACCACAGGCACAGCGCTACCACACCCGGCTAATCTTTTGTATTTTTGGTAGAGATGGGGTTTTTCCATGTTGCCCAGGCTGGTCTCTAATTCCTGACCTGAAGTGATCAGCCTGCCTCGGCCTCGCAAAGCGCTGGGATTACAGACCTGAGCCACCGCGCCCAGCCCATTGTTCACTTTGGTGACCCCTTTTAATTTTTATTTATTGCTTTATCATCTTACTGATTCCTCGAAACAATCTTACGGGGCGAGCCGGTTCCATGGGCGCTGAAGAAATATTTCCTCTTTCAAAGCCTCGATTTTTTGAACGATACGCATTGCTAAAGAGGAAGCAATTAAACCTATCAGGCGAGTTCTGCCCTCCGCCCAGCGAGCTGCTGCTTCCTGGTGTTAAAACGCTTTCGGGTCCTCCTGGCGAGTTTTAAGTCACACTGGATCGCTGCTTATTTTCAGAGATCACCTCGCACCCATCCACCTGGAAGGCACCCAAAGAGAATCATTTTAAGAAATTCACTTCATCTCACCCTAACAACAAAGCACAGCCTGCAGCTTTCACCCATGTGACATCAATGCTAATCCTATGTGTGAAACATCTGGGTTCATTCGATTTTTTAAAAATTAGTAACTGAGATGGGGTCTCGCTATGTTGTCCAGGCTGGTCTCCAACGCCTGGGCTCAAGCCATTCTCCCGCTTCGGCCTCCCTCGGCGCTGAGATTACAGGCGGGAGCCACCGCGTCAGCCTCCACTCGTTTTTCGGCGACAAAGCCCGCCCCGCCTGCGGGGCGTTCCGTTCGCAGAATCTCTGTGAGGGACGCCGCGGGGGCTCCCAGGGGACGCGGCGAAACCAAAACAGACACCGGTGGTTCACAAAACCACCTCAGGAAATGCTTCCAAAGGCACGTCTGGCCTCCACAAGGTGACGGCTCTTCAGCCTCCGACTCGAACCTGAGCCGTCCACAGCACTAGGCCGCCGCCAGCCCGGGCGAGCTGCCGAGTGACCGCGGACGCCGCAGCAAGCAGCTCCGTGCTCCCGCCACACCCGCCCAGCCAGCCGCGCGGAACCCACTCCCCCGCCGTGGGCCCGCCTCCCGCCGGCCCACGATTGGTCGGCTGGGCTGCCCGTCGCGAGAGAAGGCGGTGCCTCCGGCAGGCCGGCGCTCCCATTGGTCGGGATGGCGGCGGCGGCGCGCGCGGCCCCGGCGAGTAGGGGAAGCCGGTGGCCGCGGCTGCGGAACGGGCGGAGGCTGCCGGTTTCGTAACCGTCGCTCCTCCTGGCTGACTCGCGGGCTGTGAGGCCTGGGTCGGCTTGGGCCGCACCGCGCGGGGCCGCTCGGAGTGGAGGCCGCCTGGGGGCAGGCGGGCTGGAGGAGCAGGTAAGGAGGCCGCGGCGGGCGCCCTGAGAACGGGGAGGAGGAGGCCGCGGCGGCCCCGGCCGCTCGACTGGGTGCAGGGCCGGCTCGGGGAAACCCAGCCCCGGCCCCAGACGGCCGGCTGGCCCGGGAAGGCCCCGCGAGGCTGGAGGCGCGGGCGGCGGCGCCGCGCGGCGTCTGATGCAACCTGCCGGCAACACCCGGCGGGGACGCTGAGCTCATTCCTGGCCGCGGCCCAGCGCCGCGGCGCCGCCCGTCGACCCCCGCGCTGCCCGGGGCGCCCCTCGCGGCGGGCCGGGAGCGCGCGAACGGCCGGGGAATGCCCCCTGCGGAGCCCGGCCCCCTCTCGGTGAAACGGGCGCTGTGACCGGCCAGGCTCGCATTGGCCCCTGGGGATGAAGGGTGTTCCCAGAATAGCAGAAGGTGGACCGAGTCGAGCTTTAGAATTCTGATCTTCTAGAAGGGCTCAGCTTGCGGTGATTGAAAATCTGTTCAGAAGTTCAAAGACTGATCAATAAAATAGGGAAAGCAACTGGTTTTTAAATGCATGACTTTGCAGAGATAATATTTTGCTTCTTTGTGGAGCTGTTCGAATGTCCTGCACTTTACTGTTGAACGTAGTTTAGAAGAACACGCAACACCTACGGGTCGAATAGAGAAGAAATGAAGCACTTCGCGGGCATAGTTGGAGGGAGCGGAGCAGGGCAGACAGAGGTGTCCAGATGCGAAGGATGGAAATGCATGTGTGGCGGGGAGGAGAGTGTTTTCCAGGGCAGCTGGTGTGTTGCTTCTCTTCCGCAGGTTTACGTGTTTGGTTTTCCTCTTGTTTGAAGCTTATACTGTAATCTGGCATCCTGAAATGTATGAGATTTAGAAAGGTCTCAATGTTGATGGGTGACACCAAAATTGGTAGTTGTGTCAGAATTAACTGCTTACATGAATAGGTTGTCACTTAAGGCAGACTTCTCCCAAAGAAATGTGACTCCCAGAGAAAATTTTAAAAGAAAATCCTATAAGGGCTTGCTTTACGAAGACATTCTACACCTAGAAGCTCTTGATATTTAAGATGTGGTCATTTGTTAGCCCTTGAGTAGTATTTGGGATAAGCTGTTCACTAAGGTCGATTCTGCTTCTGGAAAAAGTTGCTGTAAACAAGGCTAAATAATTACAGGGTACAAGGGAGCTGAAGCATATTTCAGCTTCTTGATTCCTGCTTCTGGTGGGCACACTTGGCTGGTTCAGTTATTTTTAATACCTGCTTTTAAAAAAAGTAGATGGAAACAAAACTTCATTGAGAATATCCTTTAAATTCTCAAGATCACATCATGTCTGTCTGCAAGGCTGTCTGATCTTGGAGAGATGGTTTCATCCCTGGGAAATTAAACACTATGTGCTGAGCCCCTGGTAAAGACAAATAGGATCTCGTGGGGCTGAATTTGGTCTTGTGGTCTAAGATTGCCTCACTTGGTCACAGTAATGGTAAATACAGGTAGCCACGATTCCAGGTGTATTGTGCGTTCTTGGGAGTGTTGGTTCCATGGGTTGTTATATTGATAGGTACACTGGCCTCCTGCGTTTGTGGCTTTCTAGCTCTATCAGAAAAAAAAAGACAAAAATGAGCATGAGCTCCTAATGGATGTTCATTTACAAATAGTCTATTTGTTTTGTGTGTTGTAAATCACTTCAAAAGGATTGGGTTAGAAAGATGATGTTGATGTTCTTCTCATGCCCCAGTGATCCACTTCTGTACTCCCAGAAAGGGGACGTCCCGTTCCTCATGGACCGTGCACTAGATGCTTGTGAACATCTGCAGGGAGACACGATGCGGCTGGAGTTGACAGACCTAGGGAACAAATCTTCCCAGATGCCCAAAGAAAAGAGAAAGCACAGACCATTTAGGATACAGATAGTGGTTTAGTACTGTCAAGATGTGGTGTGAGGGAGGAGAGAGGGTCAGGACCTTGGATTTGATCCTGTAGACTGGATGAATTTTCACCAGGAGAGTGACTCACTCAGGTGTGAGTGTTCAGTTGCTCTGGAGACAGAGGTTGGAGGAAGCAGGCTAGACCAGAGACCAGTGTCCCTGAGAGATGATATCGGCCTAAGGTGATTTCGATGGGATTGGGATGGAGAGGAAGGGTAGATGGGAAGTTTTTTTTGTTTGTTTTAGGTGGAATTGTCAAATCCCAGAGACTAAACAGAGTTAGGACCAAGGAGAAACATCTGTGACTGTTTTGAAATGTTGACCTTCATTGAGGAAATTGAGTGAAAAATTTATTTTGGTGGGCAAGGGGAGGAATATTGGGTTCTAGGTCTGTGGAGAAAAGGGACAAAAGGGTTAGGAAAATTCTTGATAGGTTTATTTTCCCTGGTGAAACTTGAGAAAAATTTGATTTTGTTTTACTCATTCTAACATTCTGCCCTTTCAGTGTGACTGACATGAATGAACATTACTTGAATTGAGTTTGAATTAAAACAAAGCCTGTTACCCACTTAGTCCACCATTCTAAATATTCATTGGGAATCAACAGCAGAGGCCCTCAGACTTCAGTGTATTCAAAGTTACTTGGAGGTCTCCTTATGAAAAGATTACTCAGCTCTGTTCTTTGAACTCCTGATTCTAAGTCTGGGGCAACCTGAGAAGTTACATTTCTAAAGAGTTCCTGGATGATGACGATGCTGGTCCAGGGACCACACTTTGAGAACCACTGCTCTTCAGCTTTCCTGCTGTTTCCTCCTTGAGTGATTCACATGGAAGGAAGCCAGGCACCGCCCTGCTTCCTGTAGCCTGAACTTTGGAATAGTGTTTGTCCACAGAGGAGCCAGACTTGAATTTAGGACTGAGTGTCCAGCTTTGAAATAAACACTTTTTGCCTGTTGTAGGTGTTCAGTAAATGTGTGTGGAGGAACAAAGCATATATGAGAGTGGCCTTTTCAGTGTAAAATCACTTAGCTGTTTGATCCTCTTTCATTTGGTTAATTTTCTCTTCACTTTAAGAGCTATTTATATGGTTAAAGAACTTATTAAACAAAACATTCTTGGAGTTATTTTGATTATCTCCAAGTTTCTCTTTCTTACATTTTCACCAGTTTGTAGGTTCAGTGAATACTCTTTTCAGGCCAAAGGGCTTACCCTTAAAACTTCACCTACCATACACGTTCAGCCTAGTACCTTGCAAGATGAGTCAGGCAGAGGTAAAAGAGCCCTTGCCTGTTCCTGTATCTTTGGATACGGAAACAGGCGTGAACGTTGCTGAACTTGGACCCTGTAGTGAGTTAAGAGCTGTTAGTGACTGAAGATCATGGTGTGTTGTCTGTAGGAAAGTGTCTTGCTATTCCACATCCCTCATTTGCATGTGGGGAACAGACACCCACGGAAGAAAAGAGATTTGCCCAAACTAAAATAGGGGGAGCCACAGCCAAGACAAGAACTGGCCTGGTCACTGGTCTCTACCGCTTTGGATCATTGCTATCTCTGAGCATGGCCAAGTTGACTGTAGAGAGCTTTAAAGGCTAAAAATATAATATATTAAAAAAAAGTAGAGAAATAAGGTGAACATGATTATGATTGTTAAGACAGTCTCAGGAGAGGTGTTAAACAAGTTCTTAAAAATTGAGTAAAGCACTTCTCACTTGACACCAAATAGATATTAATAATGTTAGGTGGCACTAAGTGTGGCTCAGATTAATACTAAACAGCCACTTTTCTACTGGAAGAAAAATGAGGCAACCTAATAATGACCAAGGGAAATTGTGAACTGTCCATTACTGAAGATAGGCTTGGAGTGGATCGCCCTCATGGTTTGGAGGGATGCTTTTTGTCTTGCCTTAGTGTTGGAGTGAGAACAGATGACCTGCTAGCTCAGGGCCAGCTGTGTGGCTTTGAAAACAATGGAAAGTAATGACACAAGGGCTTTTCAAAGCAAAGATGTTTTTTAAAAAGAGACCAATAAACAGTGTACAGAATTGCCTGGCTAAAGGCTTGGGTGTCGCTACTGGTGTTTGCTAACTGAGCTTTCCCTCACTGTGGGATCACTGCATAAATCTGACTCCAGATTTTTTCCACTGATGTAATTTTAGCAGTTTTGTGAAAAGAGAACAGGATAGTTTTATGTTCCTAACACTGCTTTCTAAATTTCTAAGAGTGCCCTGACTCCTTGGTGGACACCGTTCACTGAACTTAGTTTGTCTTGAAGTGGCCTCATGATGATAGGATAGTCACACTTTTACACTTCTTGGGGCAACTGTAGGGACTTAATTGGATTCAGAGTAATCCACATGTGACTGCTTTTCGAAACCATGCCTTCATTTCTGCAGGCAGCAGCACAGGGATGCTTCAGAGCTGGTGTGTCCTCTGAGCTCACATGAGCTCATTTGGTAGCACGAAGTGGCCACAGGCGCGGCAGCTGCTCAGCTCCTTTGTCCAGCCTGGGTCCCAGGACCTGCACTTCCTTGGATGCATCATGAGGGCTTCTGTTTCTTTCCTTGTGGTTTCAGGTTGAGTGTGTTTCGAGTTTTACTAACTATGTCAAGAAGAAAAAACACACTTTTTACAAGCCTGGTGGGATGGGGAGCAAATTGAGTGTCAGAGCTCCTAAATTCAAGAAACCGACTCAGTAAATTTGGTTAAACTGTGGAATTATCATTTGAGGTCCTTAAAAAAATAAAGCAAAAAACTACCTTTTCAAAATATCCGACGAAGAGAGCTCTGGGAGAGAACTCAAGTCCTCGGTGACTCCCTCTCTGCATATTAGAACATGGAACCCGCAGAGGTGATAGCCCGAGAGCGCTGGAGACAGGGCGCGCCACCCCAGCCTTCTGTTTTGACTTGAACCAACAATGGAAACTTTTCTCCCCTTTCATTGCAGGTGTCTCTCCTACCACAGTCAGCTGCAGCTCCTCCCTGGCAGATTGTCAAGTGCTGTTAGTTTACATGAGCCACCTAATTAGTGGCAGTCTTTGGTTTTCCTCCCATTTTTGATAACAGTCGCAGAGGGGCAGTGCCCTCAGGGATCCAGGTGGGCTGAGTTTCGCCTGATGGTGCTTCTGTACTTACTTACCTTTCTAAATGAAATCATTTAGACTTCAGAAACATTGGAACAGTTGGCAGTTGCTGTAGACTTTTCTCAGCAGAATCAATTAATGTTGACTTGATGTTAGGTACGTACAAGTTTGATCTCATTTGATCCTGTCATTTCAAACATTTTAATGCAATTTATTTTTTAACTAGGTACATGTGAAGATTTCTTGGCAGCTTAGCGTGGAAACCATTGATTACCCTGCTCTCATTTCTACCTGTTCTGTGTTGGCAAGGGAGAGTGCCCAAATGAGCAAGATATCGCAGCAAAACAGCACTCCAGGGGTGAACGGAATTAGTGTTATCCATACCCAGGCACATGCCAGCGGCTTACAGCAGGTTCCTCAGCTGGTGCCTGCTGGCCCTGGGGGAGGAGGCAAAGCCGTGGCTCCCAGCAAGCAGAGCAAAAAGAGCTCGCCCATGGATCGAAACAGTGACGAGTATCGGCAACGCCGAGAGAGGAACAACATGGCTGTGAAAAAGAGCCGGTTGAAAAGCAAGCAGAAAGCACAAGACACGCTGCAGAGAGTTAATCAGCTCAAAGAAGAGAATGAACGGTTGGAAGCAAAAATCAAATTGCTGACCAAGGAATTAAGTGTACTCAAAGATTTGTTTCTTGAGCATGCGCACAACCTTGCAGACAACGTACAGTCCATTAGCACTGAAAATACGACAGCAGATGGCGACAATGCAGGACAGTAGACCTCACCCTCTCCAGACTTTAGAGCTTGTGGCTTGAATGTTAAAGGTGCGACCACCGACACCACTCATGTCAATGGCTGAAAGTTGTCCTTTTCCATGACTCAAAGACCCACTGGAGGCTATTTTCTAGGATCAGCACTGAAGAGTTGATGAGCTAAAAATGTTAGCCTTGTAATTCGAATATCTGGTTTTAAATGATAGATATTTTTGTGGGGATCAAAATCTCCCATATGTTAAGGTATATGGTAAAAAAAGAAATATCTGGGATCCCGATGTTCTTAATAAATCCTGACTTCCCAAGAAATGCTTCTTTTTTAAGTTGACAAAAGGAATGGGGAACTGGCAGGCCATGCAGAAGGTTCTTGGTTTTAATGGATAGGCTGAATTGGATTAAAAGTTGAATGCCACCTATGGTAATCTATTTGTGATTTTCTTCTAAATTATGTATTATAAATTCATAGAGCTATAGAAAGCAATAAGTGTGTAATTTGGAGTGATTTTATATATGGCATAAACTTTGTTTTAACATAATTAGTACTGTTTTCCCCCAAAAGTACAAGTTTTTGAATAGTGATGTCAGGTTAAGTAAAGAAACCTCATCACATCTTATAGGTATTGTGTGGCCAATTGACTTAAAAAATACAAATAACATTTAGGAAGCAAATAGATTAAACACAAAAATAAAACTAAAGCATAGGAATTATGTTTTTGGGATACCTTTGGGCTTAGATTGGCATTGTTTTATTCTAAAAACCCAACTCAGTGGTGTAGGGAAACTTGTGTACCAAAATTTTAGTTTCTGCAGATGCTAGTAAGTGTTTTTTTGGATACAATTTTGACAACCAAGTTAGTAAACAAAATGTCTTAACAGTTTGATGACACAAGCTATTGATTAGGGTTTGGAATATTAATTCAGAAGGTAGTTTCTCTTGTGTTCAAAATAGCTGCCATGGGGCCATTATTTTTAAAGTCCAAATTTTCTTCTGAAGGCTCATTTTGGTATTTGATCTTAACCAAGTGATTATTAGAGAAATGTATCAACTCCATGCCATCTCCCAAAATAATTGTCTAAGAAAACTTGAAAGTGTAAGGTTTTAACCTTTAATTTATTTCTCTTAAATACATCTTTTGATATTGTTGTTGTGACATTTCTTTTTCTGGTTAGTGGGCTTTCCAGACTTTGTACCACTGCTTCTGTTTATTCATTTAGATGCTTTTGTGTCCCATAAATTATTTTAGAAAATGCTGATAAAACTCAGGATATTGACATTTTTGTTGAGACTAAAAAATGGCAGTTGCTAAAGTAGGGACTCTAGAGTCTGGCTTACGTCAGTGTTGGTAGTTTAGATTGTCTTTGTCAACGTTTTCTTCTCTTTTCTTTTGCTTTCTTTTCTCTTTTTTTCTTAGCACAGTTCTAGCTCAAATTTATGTATTTTTTGTGTGCCTGGGCTGGAGATGAGAGACTGAGTCATAACTGATTTCAAAGTTTGTGTTACCAGGTATCTTATTTGAACATGGTCATTTTTGGCCACGTTGCTGTTTCATACTAGGACTTGGGATGATGTAGCCAGAATGAAACTCAAGTTGCACCCTCCGGTTGGTGGAAGAGTGCTGACTGTGCCGTTTCTGGGCAGGAGAAGACATCATGGTGCCCAGCAACTCAGCAAAGCCATTCTTAGAGTCGTGAGGCCCTTCTGAATGTAAAACCGGAGCCCAGGAGAAGCTGTCCCAGGAGGGCTGTTAACTCCCTATAGAGCCAGGAGACAGGATGGGGGTTTCTAGGGTCCAACACCAGCTTATCTTGGAGTATGGATCTACCCATGAAGGATGAGAGATGTTTTGAATAACTAGCCAGGACACACCCACAGGATCCTACTGGCTCCTTAGCAGCTGATTGGTGTTACATAATTAACTTAATTGGCGATGCATTAGGTCACTTGAATGTATAAGCAAGCACCTATGGTAGGCGCTACAGACATTTAAATCTCTTGGGAATTCTATGCCGCCCCCCCCCCCCCCCCCCATGGAATTTATGGTTACCAGTTATATGAATTGACTTAAGTATCTTGAAAAAGAAACTTTAGAGAAATCATCAGGGGTGTGTACTCAGTATTTCAAATCAGAACACAAGATTAGAACTTTTGGAAAAATGGGTTCAAGCTTTCCTATTACCTATGGAAATGCAAAGTTTAGCAGAAGCAAGCAATTAGGCAGAGAACAAAAATGTTAAGCATGGTGTTGTCTATCTTACTGAAGTGGTTGGAAATGAAAGCTTTTAATTTGATAGATTTATCAGTATAAAATTAGGGAAACCATGTGTGGGGAATGAATCAATTTAGAGCTTTGGGAATTGTAAGGTGACTTTTGTAACTTTTGTTCTGTGTGTGACCTGTGAACCATTAGGATGTGATCTGCCCTTGTGGGCAGGTCCAGCAGTTTAGGAGTTAGGCTTTAGCATAAATTTCTAGCTGCATCTGAGTCTCCTGGGGTGGGTGCTCTTTGGCTGGTTTTGGCTGCGGATGGTGAGATCAGAGCAGCTCTTCCTGCTGCTGGCCCCTGCAATCAGTTGTTGGGATGCCAGTGCAGATACTAAGTAGTAAGATTTTAATCAAACATGACCAGGTCTGAAGCGCAGGTCATGAGTGTGAAATTCTCAAATTTACATAAAAAGTAGAAGTATAGACAGTTTAACATTTGGTATTAAAGGAGAGGAAATTGTAGCAGCTTTTCACGTTTCCTAATCCCCATTAGAGGGCTTGAGACCTTGTACCGGAACAACCCATTTCGCACTCAGTGCTTTTTCATGCCTTAGAAATAGGAGAATTGTTTTGTTTGACAAAAGCTGGGAAGGAAAAAGTCCATTCTGCAGCTGTTAGATCTGCCTCTCAGGAAAAAGTACTAACTTGTTCTTTTTGTTCCTGGCTTTCATCAGTTTGTGAGATTTCTCTATTTTTTTAAATATAATTTTATTTCTTTCAACAAATATAAAATAAAAAACAACTTTGGAACAATGACTTGTCTTTCATCGTGGCTTTCTTTATATTAGATACCAAAAAGCAGTCCAGATGTTAAACAGCTGGGAAGCCCAGGCAGGTGCCTTGCTGTCTTTCCTGTTCCCACACTGGACGGCCGGGGGTAGGGGTGGGGAAAGGGGAGACAGGCAGAGGTATTTGTGTCCAAGTCTAGATCTCCCCGTTTGCCCTTAGTGGATAGGAAAATAGTTTTCTCTGAACATGGGATACATCTTTAGTTATATTTTTAGTCACTTGGTCTAAACTAAAAATTATACCAGAATAGGGAAAGGAATAACTGAATAAATGGGTTCCCACTTAATCACCTAGTGTCTCAGAGCATGGTTTCCATTTAGAGAGGGAAGAAATTCTTACGTTTCGAGGTAGATAGTCAAGAATTTAAAGTAAGGCCTTTCCCCATCTGGAGTTTTGTAGTACATGTGGACACTGTCCTCATTTACGTTATGCCATAGAGTGTCTGTAGAGATGAATTTGCTGATTTCATAAACGTTGTTGAGTCCAGGAAGCTGATGTGAACTGAGTATTTCAAGGGAATGCCATTTAAATGCTTTTCTTCTATGATGCCTCAATTATTTTCATGTCTTGGGAAATAAATCTCTGCTTGCTGCATCTTAATGAAAAGTGGAAGTCAGGAATTATTTCTATGGGAAGTGTGGCCCGTTTCACTTTTTTGAATTAGTTGTAATTTAGAATCCAATAACGTGTCTTGGGGAATTTCACCGAGTGATGACGTCTTTGTGAGGGGGCCAGGTCTTTTTCTGACAAAAGCACTTTTAGACCAGCTCATCCACTGCCTGTGCCTAGCCAGAGAGTTCATAAGCGTTTTACAGTTTTACATACACTCAGAGAACACCATTGCCTAGGTATTCTTTTACTGCAATATCCCACTCCTCACAGAACTCTAGGCCTGAAAGCTGTATAGAGGCATCTAGAGAAGTGGGGATTATAGAATTGGACTTGGAATAGAATTGTCAATGAAACAGTCACGCGTTACACTTTTTGCAGCCCAAACGCCACCTCTTGTCCCTCCCTTTAAAGCAGCTGTTAAAACCAGATGCACTTCCGCATCGCCACCTTTCACTTCCACCTTCTAAATGGAGCTCCTGTACCTGTCTGCTACACCCACGCTGACCCCCCATGCAGAGCCATCCTCTTCTCTTGCCTGGACTTGGTGACTGGCTCCTCGGTGGTGTTCCTGGATGGCAGCATCACTGCCTGCTCTCCAGAACCATCTGTTGCTCCCCATTGCACCCAGGGTGAGACCCAGTTTCCTTGTGTCGTGGTGTTTCCCCTCAACTCAATTTCCCTCCATCCTCCTGTGTCACTGTACTTCGGCTCTAGGGCTTTTCCAAGCTCTTTTCTGCCCTTCCTGGGACAGCTCCTGCTGTCTGGAATGAAGCATCTCCTCTGGCTTTTCACTAACAAGTTCCCTCCTCTGTCTTATCCCCCTGCCTGTCTATGCTAAGCCTATCCTGTTGCTTGCTTCACGGCACTTTGCAGTGTTTGAGACAATATATTTGTTCATGCTGGTTTGAGGTGAAGGCCTCGCAGAAGACTAGAGGCTCTGGAAGGAGGGGTCATGTTTGTATCCTGCACTGGCAGAGTAGATGCTCAATTATGTATTGAATGAATACCTAGACGCTGAGTTTCGGAAGGGTTGTAGCACTATACAGCTTTCTGGAGGGGTCTCTAATAGATTTCTGAAGCTACATGAATTTCTGCAGAGGTTAGAAGAGACAGAGTTAGGTACAAACATGAGGGTAGAGGAGGTAGCTACTGCTGGCCCTCTAGACCTGTGCTTCCAAAGAATGCCCTTTGAGACAGGTGGAGACTCATGCCTGTAATCCTAGCACTTTGGGAGGCCAAGGCAGGAGGATTGCTTGAGGCCGGGAGTTCCAAGACCAACTTGGCCAACATAGCAAATCCCTGTCTCTATTTATTTAATTTTTTTTTTTTTTTAAAGAGCACCCTTTGACCTACTGGCTCAGGAAAAACATGTGACCTCTCTGTTCCTAGTGACCCTCTGAAAAGTGTTTAGATAGAAATAAGAGATTTCTCCTTGCTCCTTTTTGTTCAGTTCTTGATAATCAGAGACGTTTATGTGGAATGGGCAGCTTTGGTATGGAATGTCTGAAAGGAAGGAGAAAGATGTGTGATGCACTCAGCTGTGTTTCTCAATTAACAGAACTAAACTGTCCATTTTGAGCTTCATCCCGACTTGGAGTGGTTTTATCCTGAAAGTGGTGGAAATTAAAGCTCTGTACACCAGACTGTGTCTGTCACGGGGGAACAGGGGTGGAGAAGTGCTTGGTGAACTCTTCAACTTTCCTTACACTCAGAAGATACTTTTTTTTTTTTTTTTTTTTTTTTTTTTTTTTTTTTTTAAGAGACAGGGTCTTGCTTTGTTGCCCAGGCTGGAGTGCAGTGGTGCGATCATAGCTCACTGCAGCCTTGAACTGGGCTCAAGCGATTCTCCCACCTTAGCCTCCAGGGTAGGTGGGACTATAGGCATGTGCTACCACACCCAGCTAATTTTTTATTTTTACTTTTTTTAAGAGATGGGGTCTCCCTATGTTGGCCCAGGCTGGTCTTGAACTCCCAGCCTCAGACGATCCTTCAGCCTTGGCGTCCCAAGGCATGAGCCACTGCACCTGGCCAAAAAGACATAATTGCTACTGCTCAATGTCACAGATGGATAGCTTAGGGAATGTATCTGTACCAGCAGAAAACCTTAAAGAATGGATGTTATAAATCTAAGAAGCAGATAAGATAAATGGTGATTTGGAACTGAGATTGGCTTTTATTTTAATGTGACCACTTTATAAGCACTTCTGTGTTATTACCATAGGAAGAAATCAATTTGTATTAAACTCTTTGGTGATTTTTTTTTTTTTTTTTTTTAAAGGCAAGTCTTGCTTTGTTGCCCAGGGTGGAGTGCAGTGGCGTGATCTCGGCTCACCGCAACCTCCGCCTCCTGGATTCAAGAGGTTCTCCTGCCTCAGCCTCCGGAGTAGCTGGGATTACAGGCGTGTGCCACTACGCCCAGCTAATTTTTGTATTTTTAATAGATATGAGGTTTTGCCATGTTGGCCAGGCAGGTCTCAAACTCCTGATCTCAAGTGATCAAAGTGCTGGGATTACAGGCGTGAGCCACTGTGCTGGCCTTTGGTGACTTCTGAAAATGTCTCTCTTAAGCTACAGTTTTCCACCCCCTCATCCTCAAGGTTTCATCTGTGGCATCCTTCTCATTTGTCGTCCTTACCTTGGCTTGGGAGCTCTGTGAGAAGGCAAACTGGAATGGTGTACAGAATTCTAGAAACCAGCTCCAGGGGTGGGCTGTTGTGTGGGACCCTGGGAGAACTGGACAAGCAGAGGCAAGGACAGATACTTCACCAGGCACGGCTGGGCCCTGGCTGGCTTCCTGCCTGGTGGAGTTTGGTCAAGGAGTACACTTACGGAGGACAAACGGTCTCTGCAAATTCGCTGTGGCGCTGCCTTCGTTGGCAGCGTCTCCCACAGATGCTGGCTTTGGCTAGCGTGTCCCACATGAAAAAGAAATCAAGGACAAGAGATCCCTGCAAGTCTCAGGTTTTAAATATCTGCAGCTCAAGCGCTACAGAATTCCACCACCTTCAGAAATCTAGTTTGGAGGCAGTGACCATATCAAAAAGACTTGTGTTAAATCAGTCCGCCCTTTAACTTGCGCAAAGGCATGGCGCGGGGTGACTTGGCCAGTCTGACCTGAGTGCCTAGGATCTTCCTGCAGCGTTGCTTGCCCCACCTCAAACCTCGGGCTGCGCTGGTACTGACAAGCTAAAACCACCTTGCCTGGGAGTACTTGTCACACTTGTCTGTCAGGAGCATCTGGCGGGCGCTTGTGAAATACACAATTCCTGGGCCATTGCCCCTAGAGATTGAGTCAGATGGTCTGAGGGGGGTCCCAGGAATCTCTTACCAAATGCCCCAGTGGTTCTGATGCCTGTTAGGCTTGGGAAACCTTGCAGCAAGTGACAGGGTGACACCAGAGCCCCGAGTCCCAGGGGCTCAAAGCAGGCTCCTCGGGGAGGACTCTGCCCTTGTCCCGCCAGGCCAGTCTGAGGCAGAAGCAGCCGTTAGAGGGCCTGTGCTGCCAGCACCATTTTCCTGGAACTGACTTTTGATACTGACACCAGGTGAGCCATCTTTTCAGGGTGCACAGGGTCCCAAAGGCTCATCTGCAAAGGAATAAAGAATAAAGGGGAAGCCGTGCACAAAGGACCATTTTAGGAACTCTTTTATTGCAAATGCCATTCTGCATATTGATTTTTGACAGAAAGTATCAGAAATGCTTCTTTCCTGGGAAAAGGACTATAAATGACAGCAAGACACATTTTAGTTGCTACTAAAGAACAGCATTATTTTCAATCATTTTAAGTCGCTCATTTAATAAGCAAGGTATAAAACAGATTAAAGGTGGGAGCCTGCAAAAGGGTAATTAAAAAAGTTTCCTCCCCAGGAAACAGCGCTGTTTGGTCTGATCAAATGCCGACGCTGGGATCTGATTCTGGGTGCCGTCTCTCGCTACTGGAGTGCTGACCAGCAGGCTGCCCATCGTGAAAAGAGGTTGCAAGGCCGGGCCCCCAGGTGTGCTGGGATTTCTGGCTGGCTCTACTTGGGGCCAGAGAAGGGGGTAAAGGCCTTGTCACAGCCTGCCATGCACGCTTCAATCTCTTCCACAGTGCGGGGCACGCAGGTCAGCAGCTCCATGCCGCTGTCAGTCACCACGACGTCCTCCTCGATGCGGACCTGGGTCAAGCCGACAGACACACATTATCATAGAGCAGCCTCATGTGCCAGGCTAGAGGGCCGGGCCCATTCCAGGCCCACCCCACCACGGGGTGGGAGCAGCTGACACTCCCTGGGAGACAGGGGTGGCCTCTGGGCTCCTTCATGGAGCCATCTGCTCACGTCACCTGCTCACCCTGTCTTTGCCAGGTGGATGGGAGCCCCTAGGGCAGGCAGGGGTTTTGCAGGATCTCTGTCTCTTCCTACTGAGGGGTGAGGCTCCATCCTGTGACAGACCACACGAAGGGGCAGGCTGAGCCCACCTCAAGGGAAGACATCACTAGGGCCCCTGTCTTGGGACTAAGGAGTCTGCAGCTGCAGTGGAGGTGGCAGATGTTCTGGGAGCAAGAATGGGGCCCATGGCACTCACCCCGCCAAAACCGCGAAAGCGCTGCAGGACCTCGCGGTTAAAGAAGCAGGCGCGGGCCGGGTCCGCCAGGGCCTCGTCCAGGAGGTGGTCGATGAAGTAGATGCCCGGCTCCACGGTGAGCACCATGCCTGGCTGCAGGTGCCGTGCAGTGCGCAGGCTCCGCAGGCCGGGCTCGTCGATGCGCTCCACGCCCTGTGGGGAACAGAGGTGAGGGGCCCTATGAGCAGCTCCAGGGCTCGCCGTGGCCTCATCAGGAGAGATGGGCACGTGAGGGCCGGTGCCAGTCTCGTGGGCTCTCTTGACCATTGGGGTCCTCAGCCTAGACTCGCCCCTGCTGTGCTGGGCCATGGGGACCCTGATAAGACCTTCCACCCTGCACATACCCCTGGATCTTGAGTGTCCCTGGTCACACTACTCTAGGGCTTGCTTGAGAAGCCCTGTGGCTGCCCATGTGCACACACCCGGGGCGAGCTGCCCAGACAGGCCTGTGGGGCTGGCTGAGGGTTGGGCTGCCCTTAGCCAGGCCCCGCTCCTGGCCAGAGGAGTGGCAGATGCCAAACCACTGAAGCCAGAAAAGCTCTTAAGGCGGCTATGAAGCCCCTTGGGGCCACAGCTTTCCTTCCAGGCAGCCCAAGTGGAAACTGGCCCCAGAAGTCGTGGTCCCAGCTCCCCCTAGGCCGAGGCCCAGGTTTTCCGTGTGACTGTCCAGGGAGAAGGACAGGTGCCGTCATCAGGGTGGTCCGCCAGCCTTAGTGCACCAGTGCAAATGTGCCGTGTGCCCGTGGCTTGGCGGGTGTGGCTCCCAGAGGAGAGCTCGGGGCCTTATGGCACGGCCCTGGGGAATAGCCCCCAGCCTTGGAGGACGCCTGAGGGACAGTGGTAGAGCTGCTCCCTGCAGGGGCCCCTGTCTGCCCCCCACACTGCCCCAGTGCACACCCAGCCTGGCCTTGTCCACTCACAGGCACAGCTGAGGGGCCTCAGCTTGGCTGAGGGCAGCGGGTGCTCTGGGAATTACAGGAGAGCTCCTGCTTGCCTCAGGTCCCCGGGTCACCATCCATCCGGCGGCCAGGGCCTCTGAGCCAGTGGGCACGAGTACGCTTTCTGGTCAGGGGATGAGCCTGCCCTGCCCGGCTGCACTCCCTCCCCAGGAAGCCCAGCTGCTGGAGTGGGAGCTGTCATTTCTGACTGTTTGGGGGCCAAGAACAGACTCCAATTAGCAGTTCACGTAAGGTAACCAGAAACAGGCTGGCTTGGCCTCCACACTGGGCACGGCCAGAGAGGCTGTGACTGATTCCACGGGAGGCAGGGACAGCCACGCTGACCTGGAGAGAGCAGGCCGGGTGGGAGGTGATGAGGAGACACCACAGCCTGGCTGGTGTGGCCCCGGCCCCACAACACGTGCCTCTGGGCTGCTGACCGGGAGCTGAGGCCGGAGGGCAGGGATGCCCCGTGGCTGAGGAACCGTATGGAGTGACAGTCCCTCTGCGTAGGTGAGAGGTGCATGTGGACTGAGCTGGGGCCTGTCTCCTGCCCAGAAGCTGCTGGGGGTCCCGGGGTCTCTGCTCCAGGACCTTCCCGTCCCTGTCATCCGAAGCCTGTGCTGGGCACCCCCACCCCACCACCGCCCATCCCTCTCCTTCATGCTACTCCTGAAGTGTCCGTCCCTGTCTCCACCCCACAGCAGTCGAAGCCAGGGGCCTGGGGGAAGCAAGGGCCTGCCAACGTCAGGTTTCCTTCCTCCCAGTCACCACTCCATCCCCATGGGCCCACCCCTGGCCGCTCCATGGTACACGGTTGGGGGGCAGATTTGTTTTCCCCAGAGAAACGAACTTCCCTCCCCTCTGAAATCTTGAGGTCCACCACTGAAACAGGGTGGGGGAGATTGGAAGGGATCCCCAGCGGGCACAGGGGCAAGGCCTGCCTCAGCCCAGTGGTGCAGTTGCCCCTTCAGGGTGTTGGCTCTAGGGGCCTGCCCAGGGGACCTGCTGAGAACAGGGCGCAGGCGCCCTAAGAGAAGGGGAAGGGCTGGGCCGGGTGGAGCGCAGAGCCATGTGCGGACGGCACGAGCCCCTGTGGCCCAGGAGTCGCAGCCTTCAGGGGTGGGGAGGGGTCCTGCCCTCACTGCGCCCATGCTCGCCTCTGCCTGGGCACAGGGCTTGACAAGGCCTCAACTTTTACTGGGCTCCAAGCAGCGGAGCCCCAGATGTGTCTGCAGGCCTGAAATACAACAAATGACTTTTATAGGAAAAGCCATATTTTTTCCACAATGTTTATCTGTCAGAAGAATAGACTCTGAGCACAAAGAGGTGCTTACTGGAAAAGATGAAAACAGTTTGCTGCCAATTTTTGCTGGTGGAAAAAAAGCGCTTTGGCGACTAATGAATAACGAACCTCAGCTAACAATGTCTGGAAGGCCCAGCTCTTGGCTCCCTGCACACAATAGGATGAATAGACATTAGGAAATTAAAACTGATTTTGTTTCTCCAAATTTAACTGTTTACACTTGAGGAAAAAAATAATTGAATAATAATGCTTCTCTTAAGCAATTCCCCCCACTGCCCCCACCCTGCTAAAAAATCATTCTTAGTGCTTTCAAAACACCGTGCAGCCAAGAGGCTGGGCCTGGTCTTGGCTTAACTGGCTGGGGGGCCCCAGGGCGTGCACCATTGCACAATCAGCCCCCTGCATTGGGCAGCACGCCAAGGGCAGGGACGGGAGTGCCCCACCCGCCCAGCCGAGAGGCCATAGCCACCTGCCCTGTTGGGCCTCCCCAAGCCTCACGTACCCTCTGGGTGGTCCTCTGAGGGCTGGGGAGCCTTGTCTGGAGATGGCCCCCAGCCTCCCTTATCTGCCAAGGGTCCCCAGAATGCCTGGGGATGAGGAGGCTGCAGGGTCACAGGTGTGCGGCCCAGGGGCCTGGGAGGAGAGCGCGAACCAGCGGCAGAGCAGGGCTGCTCCAGGCTTGTGAGGGGCCAAGGGCGAGTCGCCAGTGGGTGGGGCCTCATCAACTCCCCAAGCCCCAGGTCTGAATGAAGCCAGAGGCGGCAGGACGTGAGGGGTGCCATGCAGCTCCATCACGAAGACCTGTCCTTGGCACCACTGTCCTGTGGGGCCCCATGCACCGTATCCTGACTGTGTGCCACCTTCTGGACAGATGACACCCGGGCCCAGCATGCAGACAGCACCGCCTCTATATCCAGTTCCGTGGAATGCTCACAGATGCACCCCTGCCTTGGCCAGGGCCCCGATTCTCCCCCTCATGCCCTCCGTGTACCACGGGGAGCCAGGGGGCCCATCCCTGCCATCCCAATACACTCCTGCTGCCTCCTAGAGTCCCACCCTGCCCTGACTGTCAGGCTCAGTGGCAGCTGATGGGCAGGCCACTCCGCCTGCCTCGTCCACACTGACCTCTGGGTAGCCTCCCACGTCGTGCACGTCAATGCCCAGGAAGTGGCCGAGCCCGTGAGGCATAAACACGGCCCCCAGGTGAGCCTGGACCATGGCGTCCACGCTGCCGCTCAGGATGCCCATGTGGGCCAGCTCCTCCAGGTGGATGCGGTCAGCCAGGCGGTGCATGTCAGGCCACCAGACACCTGTGGGCCAGAGGGAGCTGCTGTGAGCCACAGAGCCCAGCAGCCAACACCGCAGGGCCAGGGGCTGGGAGACGTGAAGCCCTCACACTGGCTGTGGTGGGAGGGCCTGAGGCGGGGGGTGAGGGGCAAGGGTACTACATCGGGGGCCTAGGGGGACAAGGACTAGGGTGGCCCCCGTGCTGGGCTTTCCCAGCAAAAGCTCTGGCCCTCGGGACCCTTCTTGTCCCTCCATTCTGCCCCTAGGGGCACGTTCCTGTCACCTGTGGCCAAGGGCCCAGCCTGGGTCTACTCTGTAGCCCATGGCGTGTCCACCCTGAACAGCCTGTGCTTCTGGGCCCAGGGAAACCCAGCCAAATCCCTGGGCACCAGGAGAAACGTACACGTCTTCCCAGTAGCAGACACCGGGAGACTCCGTGGGCCCTGGCCCTGAGGCTCAGGCCCAAACCCTGGCTCAGAGCTCCGATGGGGTTTTGCTGCTGTGGCGCAGCGGGGAAGCCCGAGGCTGAAAAGAGGGGTCCCTGCACATCCCAGAATGGGGACGAAACCCCTGGAGCTGCTGCAGGGAGCAAAGATTTCTGGGGAGAAGGTGCGGCTGGCACAGCCCCACGAGCTGGCTGGCAGGGGTCTGGGGCCCCGCCTGCCAACAGCAGCGGCACCGTCTCCAGGGGAGCCCAGATGTCCAGGTCCCGGCTTCAAATCCAACTCATCTCTGCCGCATGTTTGTGGGGCAAAGGCCACCAAAGACAGAACTTCCTAAGCACAGAGCTTTGGGGGCCACACAGGCTCTGTGGGGCTCTGGAGCATGGCCCCTAGGAAGGAAGCCCTTAGCTCCCCACGTAGAGCCTCAGCAGCCCAAGGATGCGCCCGTCCCTTCCCCGGGCTCTGTGGAATCCCAGCATCAGCCTCTCCTCATGGCAGCTTCCACTGCTGGACTTGGCCTGAGCACCAGACAAGGACCCAAGGCCGGTGAGGCCTCCTGCCCTGGCCCCATGGGGGCTGGGTTTGGGCAGGCCACGTGCTAGCAGAGGCCAGGGCCCCAGGACACTCTGGCCAGGCGTGTGGCGGGGGGCCCTTATCAATGTGCAGCTCACTGGCTGGAGAGGGTGCCCGACAAGTCCCTGCGGCACCTCCTGGAGAGGTCCAGCCCCACCAAGCGGAGTGACCTTGGCTCCTGAGGGCCTCCCTGCCAGGCTCTGCCTTGGTGCAGAGCCAGAGCCTGCTCTGCATGGTCCCGATCGCTGCTGTGGGAGGGGCCCGGGAGACCCTGAGCTGGCGAGGGCTGGGCCGTGAGACGCAGGGTTCTGAACCTCTGTGGCTGGCAGAGGGCAGACGATGGGCTCAGCCGGCAAACAAGGATGAGAGTCCACATTGGGACACAGGCCATCACCCCCGACACACTGGGCACAAGTCCTTCATGTTGGGACCCCTTTAGTGCCAGAGTTGGCCATTCCGGTGCTGGGGTCTCGGGCGGGCTGGGGGCACACGGCTTTGGGCAGGTAGTAGGGCTGTTGCCTGCCATTCAACACCCACGGCCGCAGCCTAAGGGTGGCAGGGGTGGAGATGCCCAGACCTGCCCCCACCCCCCACACAGAGCAGGGATCCTCCTTAGATCCCAGCTCCCCATCAGCCCAGCCTCCTAGGGGCTGAGGTGGGGGCGGCCGTCCTGGGGTCTGGGGTCTGGCATAGGGGAGAGCCCGGGCAGACCTGGGGCAACTCTGGCTGCAACTGCCCTGTGTCTGGGGCAGCCCTGGGCACACACACACCCCTGGCTGGCCCAGCCCGCACCCCTGGCTTTTCTGAGGGGCACGGCATCCCAGAAAAGGAGACCTGGATAACGAGCCCACTTGGCTGCTCCCCCGCCTCCGTGAGCCTTGGCTGCTGCCACTCAAACAGCCACAGTGCAGGCCCCGGGAGGCTGCTCTCAGAGCCTCTGTGTCACCCGGGGGCTGGAGACAGCACCCCAGACAGTGGCACTGGCCACCATTCCTGCATCGCGCATGACCAGCCAGCCCCGGTTCCACACTTGACGTTGACTTGTTCCTGGGGGTGTGCGCCAAGCCTGCCCAACCTCTGCTGCTGCTCTTCTCTGAGACTCCAGCCCAGACAATCCCGGCCCACCTCGCCCATCCTCCCTGCCACCGCATCCTCCAGAGGCCAGACCACCCTAAGGCACACAGGCCTTTTTACCTCAGGCCCTTTGCTGTGGCCTGTGCCAGGCCTTGACCTGTGATGCCTCATCCAAGGGGTCTCTGCATAAAAGCTGTCCCCTCTCAGGGGAGACCTTCCTGCCTTGCTTTCTCAGTCCTGGTGATTTCTCCTTGCACCGGCCATCCAGCCTGCGGCCGTCCCCTGGACGGATCTGCTCGTTTGCTTCTCATGTCTCACTCCGAGGGTGGGGGTCTCCCAAGGACACCGCTGGGCCTGGCATAAAGTGAGTGCCCCTCAGGTCCCCCAACAGCCTGCAAAGTTGGCACGTGGGGCTGGGAGGCCTCCTGTCGTGGCTCGTGCCCCAAGCCCAGCTCAACTGCTTCCTCTTGGACGCACCCTTCTCTGGTCACCAAAGGGGAGCCCCAGGAAGTACAGCCGGCTTTCCAACCAGGCTAACTTCAGCAGTGGGCTGCGTTCTTGGCCCAGCCTCTGCAGAGGGCGGGAATCAGGTATAAATCATGCTCTGCGGTGGCCCTTCCCGGGGGCAGGCCCGGCGCCGCCCGGACGTGCCGGCCCGGGGGTCCCCTCGGCGCCGCTGGTCTTCCTCGCCTGTGCACCCTCGGGGAAGGCCTTGCACACAGCTCTCTTGGCCGGGAGCAGGGAGTTTCTGCCTGTGTGTGGTTAGGGTTGTGACAGTGATTCAACCTCCAGCAACTTGGCCCCAGCGCCTGGCCCGGATGGTGGTTACGACACCCACCGCCTGGGCGGGGGCCCCTGGAGTGTGTGAGGGTCACTGTCCTTGCACTAGGCTGGCGGGGTGGGCACCAACTTGAGGGCTCCCTTGCTGGCCTGGGCCCACTCTCAGGCTCCTCCCCCCCGGCAGCCTGGAGACACCATGAAGCTCTCTCTCTAGTCCAGGCTGGAAGGCACCCCCGGCCCCTAGCCAGCCTATACCCAGATGCCACACTGGGAATCACACAGCAGAAGCTGGGCACCAGTTGCCGTGTGTGCCCCAACCCCCAGCAAGCACCAAACCTCATTCTGGCTTTCCCAAAGCACCCCTGCACCTGCCCCACCCCTCTCGGAGTCTGCCTGGCTCCCTCCTCTGCTGCACACCCCTTGGATGCCTGGGCCATCTCTTTAGAACGAACGGGGCAAACAGGGCCATTCCCGGCCCCGGACAAAGCCCAGGTTCTCAGCTTGGCCTGGTCTCCAGCCTCTCCCTCACCCACTCCTGGGTGGGGTGGCTGGACCAAGGCCACGGGTCCCAAGAACTGGCCCTCCCCACCTGCTGTTTCCTTAGCTGGGGCCACCTCCTCCAAGCCCGTTTTCCCAGATGTGCTCCCATTCCTCCTGTGGGCCTCTGTGCTGAGGCTCCTCCTCCAGGAAGCCCTCTCTGCCCCTTCCTGTGCTTTGAGAGTTCACGGCACACACAACACAGCTGGGCCTGGTTATGACCTCTGGGCCTTGCAAGGATGGTGCCCGTATTCTGCTCTGTGCCTGGCATGCAGCAGGTGCTTGGTAAACGCCTGGAACGAGAGGAGCCCCAGCCTCTCATGGCTCTCCTGCAGCCAGTGTTGTGCCCCATCGCCCGCTCCTCTGTGTACTCAGACCCTAGAACGGGCAGGGTGGCCTCTAGGTTAGTGTCCCATCATGCGCCTCATGAAATGGCAGGGCTCAGAGGAACAAGCCCTGCTGCTCCTGCCACCCAGGCCCCAGGTGTGGCCAGAGTAGCCCCTGGGTGGTCTTCTGGGTCCACTTGGTCTCCTCAGGCAGCACCCGCTCCTGCTGGGTCTAGGGCCCAGGCCAGCTCCTTGGAGCCTCAAAGCATCCATCACAGCCCCGAGGCCTCCTACCCGGAGTGTGACAGCCCCAGGGGGCTCCCAGGCCTGACCGAGCTACAAAGGCAGCGTCCTCAGAGCTGCCTCCAAAGAGCGCACTTCATCTGTGGAACATGGCCCTCGGGATGGATGGGAGTGAGCCAGGCTCTAGGGGTGCAGGACAGCAGGCTCCGGCCGGGGTCCCAGGGCAGGCCCTGAGGGCTGGCTGAGCTGGCATGGGGCTGAGGACTTCCAGCTCACCCCACCCTGCACGGGACGTGGGTAGAAGAACCCCGTCTGCTGCTAGAAATTCTGGGGACCCACTCACCCTGTGTGAGAGCAGGGTGCTGTGTTGGCCCAGGCTGCTCCTCGAGTCTCCTCCTCCACACCCTGGCAGAGTGCCCCGAGGAGTAAGAAGAGGCCAAGGAACTGACTCACCATTGTGGCCGGCAGGAGGGGTGGACATGGTGCCCACATTAAAGACAGTCCTCCCCGTCCTGGCACCTGCCACAGAGGTGGCTGGGGTGGCACGTGGCCGCCATGCCTGTCTGCCTGAGCCCTGCACTCCACGCCGTCTCGGAGGATGAAGACTGACCGGAAGTCTAGCTGCTGGGCCCCTGCCCCTGGCGCTGGCTGGGAGGGGAGCAAAGCTGGCAGAGGTGCCCCCTGACCACGGGGCCACAGGAGACACATGCCAGGTGGGCCAGGGTGGGTGCTACTGGGTCCCTCTCCCGGCCACCTGGTCATCCCGCACCTCAGTGCCCCTCTCTCGCCCCGTCAGGACTGTTTTGGAGGTGGGGACACTTCCTGCCACTTCTTTCCCCTCCTCTGACCTCACATTGGCAGCACCCCCGTCACTCACAAGTGGCCAGGACCCTGAGGGCAGGGACAGAGCCAGGAGTGGGGGACGAAACACAAAAGAGCTCACGAATCGGGGGCCACCGCTGCTGTTCCAGGTTGATAGGAGCTGGGCCCCCAGTGACAGGGGCACAGGAGGCTCCTGGGTGAGCACAGGAAAGAGGAAAGGCGGGGAGGCCACGAAGGGCGGGTGGGTGAGGAGGAGAGGGAGCTGGGTGGGGGCTGGGAGGCGAGGCTGCAGGAGGCTCTGGGGCTTGCAGGCGGGGGGCATGGGGCCCTCGGTGCTGGGGTCCTCTGGAGCTCCAGGGTGGCTGCAGGGACTGAGCCCACGGGACGGGGACAGCTGTGCTGCTTCTAGGGACAGCCTTCCTGCTGTGGCTGTGCCAGTGCAGACCCTGGCTCAGGGCCACCCTGCCGGGCTCGCCCATCCGTCCCAGCAGCACCTCCCCCGTTCCCCTCACCATGCACGCAGGGGTCTGCATGGGGTGGGCAGCCTGCCCCAACACAGGAGCCGCGCTGAGCTTGGATCCCACCCAACCTCCCGTGCATGGCACTCCCCGAGGTCCTGCAGCTCCTGGGCCTGCCCTGCCACCCGCCTGTGGACTCCCAGCTGCCAGGGTAGGGTCCCCGTCTGAGCGAGTGCAGCCTCCTTCCTCGCCGACTGTGAGTGACAGTGAGGAATGCTCCCCCAGCAGCCCTAGGATCAGGGGCCAAGGCCTGCATTCCTCAACCCCCCAGGGTCCTGATCATTCTTTCCTGCTTCTCCTTTGGGCTCAGCTGTGGGGGTTCCTGCTTTATTTACTCTCCCTGGAAGGTCACAGGATGCAGTCGGGCAGTCTCGGTGGGGTGTTTGTCTTGGCCCAGGAATTGAACCCACAAACCCAGGGCATTTCCGCTGGGACGAGGCAGGGGGCTGACCTGGCCACGGCCTCCTCGATGCTACGGGAGGCGACCTGCCCCATCCGGAGGGCAGCTCTGTGGGCCCAGGGCCTGCCCCACGGGCCGTCACTGTGTGTGATCCAGATGGAGTCCGACTCTGCCCTTGGGGGACACCAATGCCACACAGCTCAGTGTGGGTGGTGGGTGTTGGGGGGAGCTGCTGGGGGTCTGCTCCATTCCCTTACACAGGGATCCTCCAGACCCCAGGCTGGGTCTGGGCAGTGAAGCCCAGTGGTGGGTGGGAGCGGGGCTAGGGGAGGACCTGCCTCTCGTGGTCTGAGACGAGCCTAGCTGGATTTGGCCTGGTGGCCCCAGACACCCCTGCCAGGCCTGAGGCCTATGCCTGCCCCAAGAGTCAGCATGAACCAGGCAGCACCACAGGACGGGAGACCCAGCTCAGGCCTTTCTCAGTGCCATGTGGGGCCTGGGGACTTGCCCCCAGGTCTGGCCACTTTCTGGACAGAATCGGGCTGCTGAGTTGGGCCAGTGAGCTGGCCAGGATGCCAGCTGTGGAGATGCCACCCAGGTCCTGCCCAGGCCACAGCAGGCTTTCCTGAAGGTGAGGCCAGCCAGGGCTGGGCCATCCCCCGTCTCAGCAGAGGAGACTGAGGGGCAAGACAATGGCTTTCCCACCAAACACCCACTAGGTGTTTGGCCCCCTGTGCTGCGTCAGTCTGCCGCCCTGCTCCCCGTGGCCTGGTGCTGCCTCTGGCTCCCTGATGGGCTCGGCACTGCCTGCTGACCATGCTGAGCTCCTCAGCCTGATGCTTGGGTGTACAGGGTTGCTGGGCTTGGTGGGCCCCCGCCCCTCACAGGCCGCAGAGCTCTGCTTCGCTGCTGGAAGCCTCAGCCCCTTGCAGCCTGGGGTTCCGACTTCCTGGACATCTGGATTTCACAGCTGCCTGTGGATGTCTGACACTACCACTTGATGTGACGGTGACACAGTTCGCAATGACACAGCCCACCTTTGCACAGCTACAGAGTGGGAGGCCAGCCCCGTATGTGGAGGGTGTCTGAGAGACTCTGGCCCACCTGAGAGGCTGTGCCTGGTGGAGGGCTCTCCGTGGAGGGTACACGAGCTGGGCTCACGGATACCAGGTGATACACCGCAGGCCACGCTCACCTGCCAAATCCTCCTGCTGGATCTGAAACACTGATCATTCATTCGAGTGACTAGTGGTATTTAAAACTGAGCAAGAAATTCTCATCCCCAGAGTGAAGGAAGGAAGAATGGCACCCCTCGGGTGACTGCTTCGTGGAGGCTGGATTGGATTTGACAGCTAACAGGTGATGCTTCCCATGGCTGAAGAGTCAGAAAGAATAAGAAGGGACGCAGCGAGCAAACTGTCCCGTCCCTTCCTGCACCTCCTTTACGGTTTTCACAGGCGCACGGGAATTCACGCTCTCACTCCCTCTTCCTTTTACCCACAAGGGCTCGCTGGCCATACCCTCTGGCGCTCTTCTGTCCTCACCCACCCATCTGCCTGGAGACACCTGTATATTCATACTCAGGGGTGGCAGCTCCTTTTTGTTTTTTGAGACAGGGTCTCACTCCATCACCCAGGCTGGAGTGCAGTGGTGCGATCTTAGCTCACTGCAACCTCCGCCTCCTAGGTTCAAGCGATTTGATTCTCGTGCCTCGGCCTCCCGAGTAGCTGGGATTACAGGCGTGAGCCATCACGCCCAACTAATTTGTGTAATTTTAGTAGAGACAGGGTTTCTCCATGTTGCCCATGCTGGTCTTCAACTCCTGACCTCAAGTGGTCTGCCCGCCTCCCAGGTGGTGGGATTAGAAGTGTGAGCCACAGAGCCCGTCCTGCTGCTTTTTAAGCAAAGCAATTCCGCACAAAATGCTGTTTTCCTCAGTAGCCGCTAAACCGGGTGAGTCCGATCAGCGCTGTCACCCCATCACGAGCTTACTGACTTTTGGATTTTCTGTCTTGTCTTCCTTTTGGGGCACATCTGGGGTCCCCCTGCTTGCACTCATGCGTTTGTCAAGCTCTGTTCCTGTTGGATGCGTGAGGGTGTGGGGCTGGGGCCTGGTACTGCCCCCAGCGTCCCTCCGCGGCTCCTCAGCCTCTGGTGGGGGCTCTGGAGGCTGGACTGGGCACCATCTGCAAAGGCCTGCCCACAGTCTGCCTCATCTGAAAGCGATGGTGGCTGAGGGACCCTCTGAAGCAGCACTTGGGCCAGCGAGTGAGGCTGCAACTCATCCCAGCAACGGGCTGTGGGGCCATAGGGACTGTTTAGTCGATTGCCGAGCCATCGAGTTCTGAGGCCACATTCTGGAGGCTCCAGATCTTTCTTTCCTCATTTTTCCTTGAACACTAAGGGCACACTGGGCAGCTGCCAGCTCTCTCTGGGTCCTTAACAGAGGGCACTCCATGCCTAATCAGATGCCACCGTCCAGAGCTGGCCGGGCCCGCCCTGGAGTGGACTCTGCCTTGGGAGAGCAGGGGTCTATCCTTGGCCTGTTTGGGGCTTAAGTAAGGTACCTGGCCGGCAGGCGGCAGAGCTGGGGCTGGGCTCGGGGCACTCTGGGTCTGGGGCCTGCATCCTGGACTCTGAAGCCTTGCTCTACTGGGCTATCCCCTCTGCCTGCGGTGAGCCCACCTGGCTGCTGGAGGACGCCTGAGCTCCCCAACACAGGGGGCTGCCTTGGGCCTGCCTGTCTCTCTGGAGGTCTGTATAGCTGTGGGTGGGAGGCAGTGGGTGAGGGTGGGGGCAAGCTGGGGGGTTGGACTATGACCTGGGCTTGGCCAACACGAGGTGATCTCTGACCTCGACCCAGATGGAGGGACTCCAGGCTGCAGAAGGTGGCTGGAGCCTGTGCTGAGGGCGGGCCCTGGCCAGACCATCCAGCTGTGAGTGCAGGGCCATTGTCCTGTGCCGCTGCAGCCCTGGCCCCAGCCCAGACGTGATTTTCCACCTCTGTGAAGTTGTGGCAGCACCAAATGACCGAATTGGCTGGAGACTGTTCTGTTGCTTATCACCAAAGATGCAGAACCCGGGTGCCTTGGGGGGCCAGCTGTGCCTGGGCCAGTGTGGGCGGGGAAAGCCCCTCTGCACTGCAGGCTGAAGCCTGGCAGCTGCCGAACAGATCTCAGTCAGAGTCGTGGGAGCCATGTGTCTGTAGAGGGCCAGGCCTAGGGGGTGGCCGGCACATGGTGATCCCATAGGAACCTGCCCAGGCTCTGGTGAATCCAAGGATTACAGCAGGGGTGCTGTGTTGAAGCCCTGGAAGGCTTGAAGCAAGAACATGACAAGACCACATCCCTCAGTTCTCTCTTCTGGGCAAAGGTGACAAGCCAGGACCTCCCATCACTGCTGGGAAACGGTTTCTATTGTTGCAGGGCAGAGAGCTGGGGTTTGATCCTGTGGGTGCTGGACTCCACCCCTGCCAGGGCTATGGAGGACCCAGGGGTCACTCGGCAGGAGCCTGGCTGAGCGGGATGGGAACAGCGGGAGGTGCCCAGGGGGAACTCCTGAAAGCTGGCCTTGTTGGGAGGATGCTGGCTCCCCTCCAGGGGACCTCCTCTGCCCGCCCTGCCACACATCAACGGCACACGGTGGGAGGTCAAGAGGTACCAGTGGGGCCTGTGCAGGCTGCCTGGGGTTGGGAGGGGTGAGGGCAGGACAGGTTGGCCTACGCTGGCCGCTGGGAGAGAGAAACACCAGGCCCATCCTGGCCTCAACATGGCCATCACGGTGGTGACTGTGATCCCTGCAGGGCACTGCCACAGGCCAGGCGGCCTTGCAGGTGCTTTACACAGCTTAACTCAGTCTCCATGAGTCGCTGCTTCCCCATTTACAGATGTGGAAACGGCCACCCAGAGGCGGGCTTTCCATCCAAGGTCACAGAGCGCTGAGCGGAACGTGAACCTGCTCTAACCCCATGCCAGTGTCCAGAGTGGGTTGAGCCCTCCCTGGAGTAGACACCGCTTAAGGACAAAGCAGGAGACAGGCTAGTGTGCTAGTGGCCGGTGGAGATGCGCAGGTGGAGGCCACCAGATCGGGGGGCCTTGGCCTGAGCCCCCCAATTCGTGGTTCTGTCTGTCCCTGCCTGGTGGTCAGCCTTGTTTCCTAGGAGTGACCCTGGAGACCTGATGCCACTAGAATCTCAGGGACTAAGCATCTGGAGTGTGGACAGATTCAAGTCACACAATGCAGGCCCGGTTCCTGCAGGCACCTGCCACACAGCAGTGCCCCCAATGCCACGTCAGATGCGCCTGCCCCCACCGTCCTGCTGCTCACCTGGCTTCATGGCACCCATGACGGCGCGGGAGCTCCGCAGCACTGCCTCGTAGACGGCCTTCTGGTCTGCAGTGAACTTGCCGTTGGCGGGAAAGGAGCAGGTGATGTCGGAAGCGAAGCAGTAATACTCACCGCCCATGTCGAACAGGCTGCGGAGAGAGAAGGGCAGGGCAAGTGGGTACTGGGGTGCCACCGCCCCTCTTACCCTTCCTTCTCCCCACCTGCCCTGGACTCGAGGGCAGCTGGCCTAGGTCCTGGATGCAGCTCCCCCTCACAATGAGACTGGTGTGGGGAACTGCCACCCGGTGTCTCCCATGGGTGCGTGGGCAGCAAAGAAACCTGAAGCCATCCTGGAAGACCTGTGTCTTCCAGGGAAAAGGGGCTCAGGGCTCAGCCCAGGCAGGGAAGGCTGAGGGGAGTGGGGCTGTCCTATGCAGATGACCCCTGCCCCTGTGGCCTGGCCTCCGAGAGCTCAGCTGTGGAGAACTGCCTGGAGAACTAAGGAGAGGCAGAGATGCCCCAGGACCCTGCCCACTGCCTGGCCTCCACCCGGCACCCCAACAGGCCCTCCCAGGTCTCCCTGCACCCAGCACACAGCACAGGCTGAGGCTGTGCTTGTGGGAAGCAGAGGAGGAGGGGGCTGGGCAGGGGCCCCGGATGGGATGCACGGCCTAGAATTCGGGGCCTGAATCACACCACCTGCTTCTTCCAGGACCCAGAGCATCTGGGCAGACACTCAGTCGGCGGCTAGGGCCTCTGGCTCTGCTGCAGCTCTGGGGCCCCCTAGCTGGAGGGGTGTGCCCGACACTACCCCTCTGCCCATGGGGATGGGACGGACATACTCTGCCAGGGTCCAAGGGGAGGGCAGGGAGGAAGTGCCAGACAGCCTCATGTCCAGCAAGGCTTTCCCAGGGCCTGCTGGCCATATGCCCCCAAAGCCAGGTGGGCCCCCTCACCCTGTCCACCTGCACCCTGGCACCCTCCGGCGGCAGGCGGAGACCAGCAGGACGCAGGCAGGGGCGTGAAGAATGGGGCAGAGGTGCCAGCTGTCCAGGACGGGAGGGGCCTGGGGGCCAGCAGAGAGGCAGGACGGCATGGGACAGATGGCGTGGGACAGACAGTGTGGGACAGATGACAGGAGGCCTGCTGAGGCAGGAGGACGATGGCTGGGGCTGCCCTCTGGATGCCCCGTGAGAGGGACCCTTGGCACAGCAGGGCCCGTAGGAGTAGGGCCTGTCCTTGCTGTGCAAAGAACCTCGGGGCCCTCTCTGGACAATGGCAGAGAAGCAGCCTCCCGCTCATCCTGTGGTGTGGAAGGGACAGGATACGGGAAGGGCTGCTGGATCCAAACCTGGCTCTCAGGACTCCCCAGAAGCAGCCCAGGTGGACAAGGCTGGGTCTGGCTGAGGGGGCGGAGGGGCACAGGCGGTGCCCCTTTCTATCCCGTCCCACCTAGGCACCTTGGGAGGCTGCAGGCAGCAGACACAGAGTGGAACCCTCGGGTCCACCAGCCCCTTCACAGGTCATGGCCAAGTCACGACACTGATGGTGATGACCCTGGCTGGGGGAGGCTGGTCCAGCCCTAGGACCGGAGCCCACCACGTCTGCAGGGTCCAGAACCAGAGCCAAGAGGGCTGAGGAAGTGCAACTGCCCCTCTTTGGCTCCACCCTGGGCTTCCCATGGGGTCCATCTGTAGCTGGGTGAGTCCTGACAAGTCTGAGGCCAGGGGCACAGCCGCGGCTTCCGTCACGAGGGCCTCTCACCCAAATCCCAGCTCTCACAGTAAACACAACCACTCCACAAACATTCCAGAAGATGCCTGTGCGCCTGCCTGTGGGGGGTCCTGTCCCATGGGAGGGAGCCAGGGGGTGGAGGACCCTGGCCCCATGTGGAGCAAGGAGCAGGGCCACGTGGCTGGACAGGCAGCGTCAGCCGTCCCATGGAGGCAGATTTCTAAAGGAAAAACTTGAATGCACGGCCAGGACGCTTTGCTGAAATCCAAAGTCCCCAGCCGGGCACTTTTTAATCTCCTGTCTTTTCTGATTGCAAAACACCATAAGCAGTGTCAACAGGGCAGAAAGGTCCAGATAACACCTCAGGTGACTCTCAGGGTGGGGGGAGGAGCCCTGCCTGCACGACAGGGAGCTTCGGCGTGGGTCAAAGTCACAGGATCTCTGGACGCAGTGGGCTGCCTGGGCCAACAACTGCCTGGAAGTTTACTCCTGCATACGGCCTAGGCTACCCCACGGCTGGCTGGGAGGGCGGGGCACATGGAAGCTCTAAACTGAAGGGAAACTGAGGCTCAGATCACGGGTCCAGGAAAGCCCTGAGTCAGGAGGGTAAAAAACTCGAAGCCCAGCAACGGGTTCTTCAGTCCTGGTGGCAGTGCTCAGCCTTCAGAGCCTCAGTTTTTCCATCTGTAAAATGGGACCCTCCCACTGCTGTAGCTCTGGGGAGTGGAGCCGTATGGACCACAGCCCAGTTTTGCCTGGGGACAGCTAAGCGTTTTCATTTACATTCCCCAGAGTCGACCAAGAAAAATGGTTTGTGGTTTGTTGGTTTTAGAACATGCAAGAATAGCCTGGGCAGAGAGGACAGGGCCAGGAGTATGGGACACGGATTCCTAGGAGGCGCCAAATCAGAAGGTGACCTGCAACAGCAGCCAGGGCAGAAAGTCCTACCGGACTGTGCTGATACAAAAGAAAAAGCAGAAACTGAACTATCGTTTAAAAACAACAACAACAACAACCAGGAAGCCCACAAGAATACCCCGAACGATGAAATCATCTAGGAGTGTAAAAACAAGACTGTTCTCCAGTGCAGACCAGACTCGGATCCCAGTTCCCCAAACTCCCGCCAGCAAAGCAGAAAGACCACGGGATGGTGGGTGCCTGGATATCATCCGCCAGCCTGACTTTATCTTCCAGTTTGTAGAAGACTGTAACTGCATTTCTTGTTTGAAAATGATCCGCTTTCTGGAGAGGGAAGTATACACCCAGCCAGCCAGCTCCATCCCGCCCAGCAAGGCTTGGGTACGGAGCTGAAGTCTATTTTCGTGCTCCTCTCAGTTCCCTATCTTTTTCTGCCTGAAAAAAAAAAAATCCCCCTAGAGTTTCTACACACATAAGTTATTCAGATGCAAGCTTTTCTGGAATCCAGGGACGAAAGCCAGGGCTTTGATAAATCATCTCCCTCCCGCTCCTCTGCATCTACTTCATCCATCCTCTGAATGCAAACCGACAACGGAGAATTCGGTCATACGTTGGCTCAATCGAGAACAGGAACGCAGGATCCCTCCTTCCTGGCTGTCTGGGGACCCTACCATCTTTGGCTGAGTGAGTCTGTGATAATACAAGACATCTGGGAGACAGGACGCATCTCCAAGCAACGTGCTGGCATCTCACTCCCCACATGTGTTCTGAGGGCTCTGTTTCTGGCTCCTTCTGGGTAGCTTTGGGCCCGGGCTACCTGCCACCATTGGCCCACCCAGACCCTCCCTGGGCCCCACGGCAGGGACCCGCCAGCCCAGAGGCAGAAGGCCTCCAAGATGGGTCGGCCAGTGACAGAAGGCTTGGGAAGAGATTTCTGGGGGAAATGCTGCAATGTTTATATGAGAGCCACTTTGGACTTGGTTTGCAGTTTCATTTGAATCTCCTGAGTAGTGGCATGGCTCTTAGCTGTTCAATCCAACAGTTTACACGCACTCGTATTCGGGGCTGCAGGAGCACTGCAGACTCCGATGTGCAGCTGCCCTGGTCGGTGTCCCAGGCCAGGCTGGGGGATTGCTGAGCAGCAGGAAGCCCTTGCTTCTCCTCAGTGTGAGACAGAAAGGGAGGCGTACGGGTCACTCTTCCCTTCGTCTGCCGCAGTGGGCGGCCCCTGCAGACACGGTGGCGAGCTGCGGTCTCCAGGGTGCATGCGCCGGCTGCCTGCTCCCAGCCAGGCCTTCCGTGGAGTGCCAAGCTCCAAGCATGGCCAGCAGGGGCAAAAGCCACCACTCGGAGTCCTTGAGGCTCCCTGTGCCATGGCCTAACCCAAAGGGGACCTCTCTCCAGTGCCTTCCTGGGCATCTCTGCTCCCTTCCCGTGTGATGGCCACTCCTCCAGGGCCTCGGCAGACAGGAAAGCTGCCCATGCTGCCAGCCCACGACAGCAGCAGCTTCTGGTCCCCAGAGCCAGCAATCCCTGGTGCACACGGTGGGTGACGGGAGCAGCTGCATGCTGTGGGCCTCCTGGGTGTCTGGAGGGAACTGGCATTGCCATTTTATACGTGACATGGACAGAGGCACGGCACCACTGAGGGCCCAGGGTCCCAGAAGAGCACTGTGGGGTGCCTCGTCGAGAGGTGGGTGAGACACAAGGACAGCTGCCAGGAAAGCACAGTGGGGTGAGGCCCGGGCGTCAGGGCAGTGGCCTTGGCAGGCGGGAGGGAGAGTCACACGCGCAGCACATGCTGCATTTTGCTTTTTTTGGTGACCAGTGTCTCATGATGTCTGGGAGCACCCGGGCTGTCTGGACAAGGGCTGTTCAAACTGTAGGTCATGACATCAGCTGAGGAGGGTGCAGCCACGAAGTACAAACAAGAGACAAACCGAAAACGCGTGGGCAGGTGTCTGCGCATAACCAGGCCTGTCCACGTGTATAAGGACGGGTGAGAATGGAGAGCACGCTACTAACTGGGATGGGATGGGATGGCCACGCCTGTGGGTCTGGACCCTCCTGAGGGCATTCTGTGGCCCCAAGAGCATGTCTTTAAGACCGCAGAGTGCTCAGGGCAGGGCTGGCTGGTGGCAACAAGCCTCCCTCGGAGGAAACAGCAAGGTGGTGGGGGAGAGCTGGGTTGGGCCAGGCAGCAGAGAGCAGACCTGGGGGCAACACTCTACCCTGGAGCTCACCAAGGCATTGGGCCCCAGGTGGAGCGGGGCGAGGGGGTCCCCAGGAGCTTGCCACCTGTGGGGGCCGCAGCGCGATGGTGGCAGACAGACTCAGGCTGAGTAGACAGCAGGAGTGAGTAGGCTCACAGCATCCCAGGCTGCAGGGCCCATGTGAAGCCAAGGAGGCTGCTGAGGTCCTGGGTAAGTGGGCACCCCACAGCCTGCAGGGGCAAGGGCTCACCATTATCTAGGCAGGGAAGGAGGGGAAGAGGGCACTGGTGGCTGCTGAGTGTGAGGGCTGGGACAGGTCTCTCCGCCTAGCCAGGCTGGCCACCCACCCCCCATGCCCAGGAGCAACACAAAAGACCAGGCCCAGCAGGGGTGAGGCCTGGCCCATCGTCCTGAGACAACACTGCCCTCTTCTGGCCACTGCTGGAAGGACCGGCTCGCTGCCCACCAGCTACATCCTGATATGAGGCAACCAAGGCCTGGGGCATCCTGGGACACGAGCTCTAGAAACTCTGCCAGGGGCCACAGTAGATTAAGGCCCCCCCCCCAACCCCCACCACCTGATTGGGAAGTGAAGGAGGCAGGAGGAGTGTCCCAGCTGCTTTCCCAGCCAGAGCCCTCCACCTCTGCCCTGTGGGGTGAGCCTCTCTGGGATCTGGGGCGGCCTCAGGCCCGGAGTGCTGCAAGGGGTGGGCCCTCTCTGGGCGCACTGCTTCCCAGAATCATGGACCATGCACCCCCTGCCCTAGCGGCGAAGCTTGCTGGCCTGCAGTGGCTCTGGTACCCACAGCCCAGGCTGTTTGTGGAAGGACGGGGCAGCACACGGGGGCTCAGAAGACAACCAGGAGGAGCAGGGGGATGAGTCCTGGCCACCTCTGTGCTCACACAAACCTGCTCGGGGCTGGACTGAGTGGGGAGGGGTCTTCTGGGGCCTACCACTTAGGAATGGTCTCCCGTGATCTCAGGCACCTCAATCCGTGTGAACATGTTGAAAGTGTTAATTAGCAAGTGTGCTGTGCTTTTGTAACCCTGTTCTTGAAGGTCTGCCCGGGGGGTTTAAAAAGGAAAACAAAAAGCAGCGAATGGTGCCTCTGGTACAGTGACTTGGAGATGGGGTTCATGGTGAACCCCAGGGTCACAGCGGGAAAAGACTCTGAGAACAACAGCAAAACCCCCAGAGGCTTGGCAGCTACAGGCCCCACATGGGGCCGCTTGGCTCTGAACCAGGCTGAGGGTGTATGCAGCCACCACAAAGTCCCGCCCCTCACCCCTGCATGCATGCGAGTGGGGCGGGGGGGGGGGGGGTATCCCACCCAGAGAAGCGGGAAGGGGCCTGGGGGCGGCTGGTTGGGGGTGAGGGACGGCCCTCAGGATGTCTGTTTCAGTCCTTGGCTGACAAGCCTGACCTGAAGCAGGAACCAGGGTGTCTGGTTCACAGGCCCTCTCGGGCCATGACTGTGGCCAACAGTGGACTCAGCCTAGCTCCAGGGAAGCTGCTGGAAGGGTAAGGACGGAGGAGTGGGAGAGGGGCCTAGCCAGCCCCAAATCCCACTTGGTGTACACATCATGGAGGACACTTTTGGGCCGAAGACACAGAACAGGACAACCATGGGACGGGAGCTGTCTGAGAATAAACCAGGCCTGGCCCGAGCTCTGCCTGTGGCTCGCACCTCCAGCCTGTGCTGCAGAACCAGCTGCTGGAAGTGGGCATCGGGGCCTGGCCTGCCCAGCTCAGTGAGGACACTGGGGCTGCTGCTCTTGCCCGAAGAGGGCCCACGCTGTGCCAGGTGGCCACTGCGAGAGAGGGAGGCAGGGGCTTGCCCTGTGATAACTGCCACGCAGCACGGCCTCGCTCAGTTCCGTGTGTATCCATGTGTGTGCGTGTTGGGGGAGTGCTCATATCTGGGACTGTGGAGAGTGGGATGGAAAAGGCTGGCCTCCTCTTAGTACCCCCCAGCCTTCTCCAGTACAGCTGTATAATCTGGCTGCCCTGGACCAGCTCTGATTCCCCACAAAATCCCATTCCTAGAAGCTAAAATATCTCTGGGGTGTCTTCCCCCAGGCAAAGGACTAAAACCCAGAGCAGGCCATTGCAGCAGGCGCACTGCTCTGGGAGGCACTCGGCTTCGGGGGAATTCTATGCTGGGCTCATGCTTTAGTTTCATACCTTAGGATGAAGTATCGTGGCTTTTATGCTGGGATAACAGACTGATTTATTATTTACCGAACGCAGTAGGCGCTCGGCAGATCAATTTCAATACAACAATGGATTATAAATGCCGCCAGCAATCTGGCAGTAGCAGTAATCAACAAAACATGTTGTTCTAAATGCTGCATAATAAATTGACTACAATAAACTCATAATTATTCTACTGGCTACATTTCAAAGTTAGCACTAGAAAAATCAAATCACCAATTTGGACTTGGCATTAACATCCTCGGATCACTCCTGCCTCTACAGCTGCAGCTGGGGGATGCAGGTGCCATGTGCTGTCCCAGAGGGCCGAGGCCACAGCATCTGGGATTATCCCAGGACCCTCTCCGGGGCAGATAAAGAGGGTCATAAAGGAGCAGCCACTTCTTCTGGGGTGTGCTGAGCCCACGGAGGAGAAAAGCTCATGGCCACGTAGCTCTGGCACAGGGCTCTCCAGCCACCCAGAAGTGCCCCCTGGACTGTGGGGACCCACTGATGTGGCCTCTGCCCTGAGACTGGGTTCCTATGTCCTGTCCTCCAGGCCCAGCCAGAATGGGCTACAGGGTTAAAGGGCTTTAGAAAAGGTTTCAGGGCTGGGCACCGTGGCTCACATCTGTAATCCCAGCACTTTTGGGAGGCCGAGGCAAGAGGATCACTTAAGCCCAGGAATTCCAGACCAGCCTGGGCAACATGGTGAGACCCTTAAAAATAAAAAAATTAGCTGGGCATGGTGGCTTGTACCTGTAGTCTCAGCTATTCAGGAGGCTGAGGTGGGAGGATCTCTTAAGCCTAGGAGATCGAGGCTGCAGTGAGCTATGATTGTGCCACTGCACTCTAGCCTGGGAGACAGAGCAAGACTGTCTCTTAAAAAGTTTCAGGATGCCAGGTGGTGTCTGGAGCCACTGGTGGGTCCACGGTGTGGGGGCAGGGCTGCCACCCTCTCCTGCTGTAGTCCCCTGCTGAGCCAAGTCTGAGTTTGCCAATTCTTTCCCTAAGTGCCTCTGGCCTCACACCTGGGCCTGGTGCCCTCCTTGCGTCTGAGTTCTTTGGCCCACACATGGGGTGAGGTGCTTACATCGCAGGATCAGGGTGAGGAGTGGGTGAGAAAATCCAGAGACCCAGAGGAAGGGCCCGGTCACCTTGTGGCCCCAGGCATGCAGGAGGAGAGCTGAGATCTGCTCTGACCCTCCGAACCCCAAGCACGGTGGCTACCCAGGGGGGAGTGGGGACTGGCCCACCATTTGTGGGGCTCACTGTGATGCCAGAGTGAACCAGGATCCGTGGAGCCAGTGCTGTCAGGTAGGCCAGGGAGTCCACTGAGGCCCAGCGCACAGTGGGTGGCGGTTCCACTGGCCTGCCTCCGCTTGCACCCTCAACCTGCCATGTTCCTAACACAGCCCTACTGCGGCGGCATGTTGCTGGCCCCACCCAAGGGTTGAGCTGGGCTCCTGCCAGCGTGGCCCGAGCTGGAACAGCTCATCAGCTATGGACCTGGGTGAGCGGGGAGCCCAGGCAGTCTCAGCGGGCCATGTGCCCAAGGGCAGGGAGGACCCCGAGACTGAGTGTGTTCCCGCAAATACTCGGCCCTGACAGCTCAATGCTTGGCAGCTCTCTGAGCAGCTGGTCGTCTGTCCGTAGGTATGGGCATGTGTGTTCCTGGCCTTCAGTATGCATGGCTGGGGACTCTGGGGAGTGGGCTCCCAACACTACCTGCTGTAGGGCGAGGCGGGGTCCAGGCCCGTGAGCAGCCATCGCGGGAACTCCCGCTGGAGGAGCTGGCACATTGGGGTGGCTCCTCTATGGGGAGGCGGAGGCAGCCCAGCTGGGCACCACGCAGCCCTGAGAGGACATGCCACGCTGCCGGGGGGCAGAGGACTCTGCAGGAGGCTTGTTCAGGGGAATCTGCCATAGAAGAAAGGGCACCAAAGAACCGGGAGGGACAAGGCACCTCCTCTAGTCAGTGACCACAGTAAGATGTCTGGAGGCCAAGACAGGGCCTGCGTGGCTGTGGCTGAGCCCCAGGGCCCCAGCACTGGGGTAGCTCTCAGGAGCTCTGCACTGCCTGGGCTGGCCCTGGCTGACATCTGACGTGCAGGGCACAGGCAAAGAACGCGGAGGGACTGAGCAGGGGCCAGGCTGCAAGTACTCACACACCCCTTCCCTGCCCCGGGGCAGCGGCCCAGCTGCTCTGCCCTGCACACCGAGGGGCTGTGGGTAGGACTGCAAGTCCTCCAATGAGAGAAGAGCCTACCCGAGGGGCGGAGGCCGCAGGGCCTGCCGACATCTCCTTGTCATGGCTTCTATGAAGAGCTGTGAGCACAGCACATCGTGCTCAGGAAAGCCCTGCACGCAGCCACAGGTCAGCACCGCTGACTTGCTGAACGCAGGGCCGCACGGGCCACGGGCTCCTGCAGCAGGAGGATGGCAGGTTTCAGAGTGTGGGAGGCTCCCTGAGGTCTTCCCAGCCCCAGACCAACGGGCCTGCCCTCCTGGCACCAAGACAGAAAGATGCGAGCGTGGTGCCCCCTGAACGGACGGAACAGCCTGGGCAGAGGCTGGGGATGGTTCAGGCCCCCTCAGAGAGCCCACAATCCCATGGCCCACAGGAAACCATCGGGGGCCCCTCTCCTGCGCCCTCTCTCTCAGTGCTCCCTGCGGGGGTGCAGGCTTTTGGCCCTGCAGAAGGCATCACGCAGGTCGATGGCCTTGGCAGGGAAGTCTGGGCCAAGAAGCCCAGGGACTTGCTGTGGTCAGCCCTCTCAGGACAGGGACCCAGAGGCTTCTGGTCCATCTTGAAGTTGAGTCCAACCTTGGCCTGGCTGTTCACACATAGAGCCAGGGCCGCTGGCACTACTTACCACATGTCCCCATTCTGGATCGTTCGGTCGTTGGGAGCTCCGGCGTGTCCGTAGTGGAGCACGGCTGAGTTCTCACCACTGCAAAAGGCCGGGGGAGGGTGATCAAAGCCTATCCTTCTGCAGCAGGCTCTGGAGGAGGGGGTGGATGCCCGATCCCCTGCCCATGAGCAGCACTGTCCCCACCTCCAGCAGAGGCCCAGGCGTAGCTGGACCAGGTCCATAGCCAGAGGTGAGGCCGGGGGACATGGTGGCCCTGTCACCCTGCAGCCACATGGCTGGCAACCAGCCTCAGTCTGCGGCAGAGCCTCCAGGCTGAAAGCGTGGTTAGGCGGCTGCCCTCTGGGCTGGGATGTGGGCACTATGTGGAGCACACATAAAGCTTAGCAATGGGCCGGGTGTGGTGGCTTATGCCTGTCATGCCAGCACTTTGGGAGGCCAAGACGGGCGGATCACTTGAGCCCACAAGTTCGAGACCAGCCTGGGCAACATGGCAAAACCCCACCTCTACAAAAAATGCAAAAAAATTAGCTGGGTGTGGTGGCTCACAGCTGTAATCCCACTTACTCAGGAGGCTGAGCTAGGAGGATCACCTGAGCCTGGGAACTGGAGGCTGCAGTGAGCTATGATCATGCCACCACACTCCAGCCTGGGCAAAAGAGGGAGACACTGTCTTTAAATTAAAAAAAGAGCAAAAAAGGGGAACAGCAGTTCCTGGGCCTGGAGAACGGCCCTACGGAACCGCTCCTTTCCTGGTGGCCAAAGGGGAGAGGGCCTCTATGGAAAGGTCCCTGGCTGTCCTGGAGCTGCCCTGGCATCCTGACTGGGCTGGAGAGACAGGAAACCAAGAGGATCCTCGCTCCTCTGCCTGAGAAGGCTTCCCTAATGAGCGATGCCTTTAAGAAAAAAAGGACTTTTAAGTCTGTCCAAAGTGGGGGGAAACCCCCACCTGGGTGTAATATTTATGGCCCTGCTCAGGAGTCTTGGGAATCATAAAAGTAGAAATAATGATTTTCTCTCCATCCACCAGAGAAGAACATTTCCAAGCACTGAGATTTCACATGTATTATTCATGTGCCGGGGACATGCGCATTGGCAGAGCTGCCTGGCTCCATCCTGGCCGGGCAGGGCCCAGACCTGAGGGGCAGAGCCTGGGCAGAGAGCAGGGAGACTGGCTGGGAGAGCCCAGGAGACGAGGGGGCCACGCCCACAGCCAGGACGCATGTGGGGGCAGACACACCCCAAGGGACACACGCCGCTGTGCGTGGCCCACACAGCATGGCAATGATCCCATATCATGGTCATTTCTACCACGTGTGTGCCTCCAAGCACACCCAGCCATGTGTTGATGGCACACACCCAAGCACACACACCCACACAGAGCCCTGCCCCTCGGCACCACGTGCCATGAGCAGGCACACCAACAGTGACACACACACCCACGTACAGCAGCACTGGTCCCCACGCAGCCACACCCACACATAGACACACCACCACCACTTTCTGCACTGACCCTTCCACACTCCACCCCTGCTGCACACAGAAGCTGCCCAGCCTGAGCTCACAGCCCGGTCCCCACATGCTCTGTGTGTGCCCGTGTGGAGGAGTGGCCTTCCTGTGCTTAGCTGCTGTGCTGACCAGCTGAGGACAGGAGGGAGGGGACGCCAAGCAGCCCCTCTGCAGTAGGCAGGCCGTGCTCCCTCCTTCACCCAGTGCCAGGTCCTGCAGGCAGAGGTCACCTCAGCTCCTGGAGTCTTGGGAGGGAGGAGCGACTTCCAAGCTTGGGCCAGGCGCTGGTGTGGGCGTGTGAGTGAGCAAGTGTGGCTGAGCTGGGGGATGGTGGAGCCCCCCACTCACTAACTGCCCTACCTCCTCCCACTGGTCACCCCCAGGGGCGCCAGAGTGCCCCTCTTACCTGCCGCAGATGCAGGTGTAGGAGCTGTGGCGCATGCCGCCCCGGGAGTAGCAGTAGTGCTCGAAGAGGCTGTAGGGGGAGAGATGCGTCAGGGTTGGGGCACTAGAGCAGGCACATCCCACTCCACGAGCCCCATGAACCCCAAGGGAAGGCCCTCGGCCCATGTCCTCCCCTGCTGTGGCCCCAAAATGGTCCAAATTCTCAGTGTGAGTCTGTGAGGCTTACAGCCTGGGAGTCAGTCACAGGCTGCAGAATCTCAGAGGCCAGTGTGGAGTGACGGAGAAGCTGGGGTCCCAGCAGGGCGCAGCCACCTGCCAGAGGAGCTTGCCAGCCTCCACTGACTGCTATGGCGAGTGGCTTCCCAGGCACATCAGGACAGATGGGACTCTTGGAGCCCGGGCCCTGTGGGAAGCCGGGCTGGGGCAGAGGCCACACATTTCTGCAGAGCTGGAGGAAGTGATTCCCTGTGACTCCGTGCCCAGTGGCTACCACCCACCCTGCCAGGAGGGGCTGGATCTACAGCCTGCGCTCACTCGGGGAGAGGGCACAGGAGCTGTGGGCAGAAGGGGCAAGGGACAGGCCTCCTGCAGGTGGGGCAGGGCAGAGTGGTCTCCAGGGATGTGGGAGAGGCAAGGCCTGGGGCACACATCCTGCTTCTCCCTCCTTGGAACGAGCCGCATGCTGGCTGGGCCCCCTCTACAAGCTCCCACCCTGAGCAGGTGGGGCCACAGCCAAGTCTGGAGAGAAAGACAAGCCCTGGCCCCAGGCTGAGCCCGGAGCCAGCACCGGGGAGGCCTCTAGGATGGCGGATGGTAGCACAGTCGCTGCATGGGTCTTTGAGCTCCAAGGGACTGCGCCACTCTGCCCTGGTCTTCCTCTTGAACCCAGCTGGTGAGGGGTGTGGTGGTGGGGAGCTGTCCTCACCCCCTCCCTGAGGCCTCAGCAATAGCTTTCCTGCCGGATCACAGCTGGTCCACCCGCCACCAGGTAAGACAGGCCCAGGTGGCCCCCACCCGCCCACCCCCGACCAGGGCAGTCGTTGCGGCCGCCCAAGGGCACGCCATGTGGCGGTCCTGCCCTGCACGTTCCAGGCCTGCCTTAGAGAACGTCCATACGAAGGAGTTTCATCTTCTAGGCACTGTCAACACAAATTATGTATAATTGTCATGATTGGATATTAAGCAGTTGTTATGCAGGAACGGCTGTGGTAGATTCAATCGGCTTTCAGACTTGCCTTCCAAACCTCACAGGATAATTGGGTATCTGCGAGTGAAATATTTCCTGAAAATAAAGGATTTCAGGAACTGCCAGGGAGACAAGGAAGCCACATGCTCCCCTCCTCAGCCGCCCCCGTATTCGTGGTGCAAGCACTCAGGAGGCCGCTTCCACCTCGCTCCTGGGAGTCTCAGCGCTGAGTTTCGCCACAGTCCAGGCACGTTCCTACCAAGGCAGGCAAGGCCAGTGCCCCACGTGGCAAGCCCTGTGGGCCAGGTCAGACAGGCGGCCTCAGAAGCCACTTCACACCTCTGTGGCGCCCTCCCAGAAAGCCCGAGAAGAGGCCTGACCCACACCGTGGAACAGGGGTGCTCCCTTGGCTTTGTGAGATGTGGTCCTGCACCGACAGAAGTGAACCTCAGGGGCCACATGGTCATTCTCGACGTGATGGGGACAGTGGGCCTCTGTGGGACAAGTGACCTGCAGACAACCACGGGCTGCACTGGGACTGGCTGGCTTCGGAAAAGACAGGCAGAGGGACAGAGATGCCATCCGCACGTGCAGGGGAACTCACATATTCTACAAGAAAGGAGCGGCAGGCTGGGCGCAGTGGCTCACACTTGTCATCCCAGCACTTTGGGAGGCCAAGGTTGGAGGACTGCTTGAGGCCGGGAGTTCAAGACCAGCCTGGGCAACACAGCAAGACCCCAGCTCTTAAAAAAATCAACCAATCAATCAATACAAGAAAAAAAAATCAGAAAGGGGAGGCAGTGAGGAAACTTGGCTCTCTCACCTGCAGCAAGCTTCCCCCTGCATAACCCACTCAGTGGAGACAACTGTCTTTGAATGCCTTTGCTTTTTAAGAAAAAAATAGTACTTTCAAGAAGGCACAGCTCACAGAAGCATCAAACTAAAGAAAAGCTGACCCAGTTTTCACCTGCAAAGTGCAGCCTGACACTGGTCACCTTTGCCAGCCACGTTGACAACTCCACACACTATTCCATAGGAAGGAGCTGAAAAGAGGAGGAGCACCATGTGCTGGATATTCACGCCAGCCTAAAAGAGGCTGAAATGCTTCACAGTGGACTTCAGTCCTGAATTTTGTTTTAAATGACCTTTTCTGACGCAACTTAAGGACACACTGCTGCTTTGGTGGCAATAAAAGATGGGCAAAATGAGCCCACGTTTTCTGCAGACTTTGGGCTTGGGGTGTGGACACACAAGGGCACCCAAGTTCTGGGCAGATGTGGCAGCACAGGGGGCCTGTGGACACGTGTGAGCCCAGCGTGGCGCAATTCTGATCTTCAAGCGGTGAGCATTGAGGGGTGGACGCTCCAAACTGGGGCCCATGCTTGATGCGGAGGCAATGTGCGGCCCCGCACAGCTGGGCCAGAGCTCGGCGAGTGGTGCTGGGATGACCAGGAGCAAGTGTGGGCTATGAGGACAGGCTGACAGCCTGTCCCATGAATGACCGACATGCCATGGCAGTGGCAGCATCACAGCTCCTCCAAGTGCGAGGCAGGAGGGGTCCAGCCAACTCATCCCTGGAGTAGGCTAGCTACTACCCACCCAAAATAATTAACACCTGGAACAGGCTCTCCAGCAGAGGGCAGCAGCCAGCAAGACAGGCAGGAGTGTCACCGCCCCCTTGCGACCATCTCCACAGGCTCCTTCCATAAGTTTATGACTCACATGGTGCAGCCCCGGACCAGCTGGGTCTAACAGCCCCTGCTCCCTCCTGCTCACCTGGAAGGCGGATGGGGTGGTGCACACACCCCAGCCAGGCTCAAGCCCAGCACGCACCTCCTCCCCAGCAGCAGGGAGGGGCTTCCTGATTGGCTGAGAGGAGGCCGTGGGCTGCCTAAGTCCCAGCCAGCGACATCCCGGCTGCTGTGTGGGCCCCGTTGTTTTTCCTTATGTGGCCATTCCTCTAACACCGTCACCTATAAATTTCTCCCATGCAAGACTCGGGTAGAAGAGGCTTGTATCCAGGCATAAGTGAGAGAGCCCTTAAGCAACCTGGGGGAATCTGCATGAGTGGTGAATAAAGAGGTGGATGGAGTTACTGCAGTGTCAGGGGGGCAGGCACATCTGTCAGTGCCCGGAGACGACAAATGCGGCAGGAGCAGCAAGTTCCCAGACCCAGATCTGCAGGAATGGGGTCCCCAGAGACCACGTCGCTGGGCCTCCCGCTGGGACCCACAAATCCAGCCCGTGGAGCACTCCCGGGCACACGGCCCAGCTCCTGCCCTCCGAAGTTTATCACCTAACATGAAGACGAGCCACAGTCCTATAAAAATGTTGCAGCTTCCCTGACAGCGGTGGAAGGACTGCCTGGCAGCAAGTGTCGGCCAAGCTATGTGCCTCGAGCATGGGTGGGGTGGCGCCGAAGAGGTTAGTGAGGCAGTGTAAGGGGTGGCCCTGGCCACATCATTCCCTTTCCCTGACTGGGCCTCAGTGGATCTCAGGTACTCAAGAGGTGGAGAGGGGAGGCTGGGCTGGGAACAGAAGCTTGGGAGTGAAAATGGGCAGAGCTGGTGGAGCCCCCTCAGCTGGGTGGAGGGCTTAGAAAAGCAGGTAGTCAGGACATGGGGTTACAAACCTGAGGTGGGGAGAGTGTGTTCCGCACCCCGGTCCCTGTGCTGGGCTCCCTGCTGCGGGCCCCACATACCCAGCCTTCTGGAACTCAACACCAATCTCAAGGGCAAATCTTGGCTCTGCCGCTGGCCAGCTGAATGGCTTCTCCGTGCCTCAGTTTCCTCATCTGTAAAGTGGGGATGATAGGTGCCTCCCTCCCAGGGCTGCTACGCCAGCCAAGTGATTTAACATACATGGAATATACAGAATGGTGCCTGGCACCCACGGAGCTCTGTGTAGTGACCTAGCCATTGCGGTCACTGTTCAGAGGCCTGGAGGGAGGTGAGGTGGGAGAATGGGGATCCCTCCTCAGGCCACAGGAGAGGACGTCGTGGGCATCCTGTGCCAGGCTTTGAGAAACAGCCTCTTGACTATTCCTTTAAAACCAAACAGAATCTGCATAGGTCCACGGCCCGGACACCCACTCCCGCACCCTCCAGGCAGCCAAGTTCTCTACAGAAGTCCTTCCTGGGCCCACACACTCCCAGCGTCTCCAGGATGTTCACCAGCAAAAACGCGGAGGTGTGTCCTCTGCACCAGCTACCGGGACATGTGTGCACAGACAGGCTTCTGGCTGGACAGAGGGCGCCTGTGCCCACCATCCCTTCGCGGCTGCCCCTCGCCCTCACGGAGCTGAGCCAGGGTCCCCGCCTTCCCGGGGTGCGCCCAAGACTGGGGCATATAAGAGGGAGAGAGCCACAGAGAGTGAGAGGTACCTCATGATGTTTGGGGCCAAGCAGTGGTGCTGTGTATAGTCATCTCAGCACTAAGTTGCTTATAATTCACATTTATTTTAAGTAATTGCTGCGATATTTTCTGGGTACACGTGACCATAATTGTGTAATTAACGTGATACACCACTTACTAAGGGCAAATCCTTTTCAGAGTAAGGGCCATGCAGTCCTGCAGGGGATGCCCTGAGACACCTCGGGCCGAGCAGAGGGTGTCTTATGGTCCCCAAAGTGGGAGCAGCCACTATGGAGGACTTGGAGCCAAAACCGGATGTTTCTACCAGTGGAGCCCCGGCATAGCTCCTTTTGCATGGAACCAGAAGCACGTGCTACATTCTTCTTGAATTCCCACGGAAGGAGGGGAGCTGCTCCAAGCCCTTCCTCTGGGGTGACCGGGTCATCCAAAGGCACAGGCGAAGGTGCCCAAGCCCTACCCTTGGAATTGCCGCCTGGGTGGTACCAGCGACCTATCCAAGGCTCTGCCCCACCTCCCAGGCAGGTCCTGGCTCTTTTAGCACTGTTCCCCGTGGGTCTTCCAAAGAGCAGGTACTGGGACTTGGCAGTGAACTGGGGGGCTGCTGCGTGCCTCCTCTTCCCCAGGCCCCAGCGTGAGGACAAACACAGAGAAAGCTAGGAATGAGCACCCACTGAGGCTCCAAGTGCCTGAAATGAGCAAGAGGCATTCACGTGATGTGTTACCAAGAAGGGACTGACCTGAAGCCTCGGACTAAAGCTGGAAATGCATGATTAATAAAACTGGTGCTAGCGGAGAGCTGGTCAGTATCACCGTGTAGCCGGCACCAACCAACATGGCAGCATCAGACACAGGCCGTCTGCAGCAGATGCAGTGCTCGGCTTCAGCAGCTTGCTCTGCTGCCCGGAGCTCCTCACTCCCTCTTCCCACCACTCCTACTCCAGTCCTGGCCCACAGACAGAGACTGTTTGACCTGGGGCAACACCTTCCCACCGGGGCTTCCAGAAGGCCAGTCAGCATGGTCACAGGGTATATGGGGCCAGGCTTCTTGGGCTTGCGTGGACCATCTCCATGTGGGCAAGCAGATGAAGTCACACTCCTGGAGCCCCACTGCCGCCCAGATCACTCTCCCTGACTACTCAGCTCCTGCCAGGGGGCCCCACAAGGCACTGCACTGTGGGGATGGGTGGGCAGACTGATTCAATCCAGGCCCTGCTGCTCACTCAGTCTGAGGCTTGAGGCAGGTTGTGTAGCTGCTCCAGTAAGAAAAACTGAACAGCCTACTGCAGCATTTAGCATGACAACAACCCTTTGGGGGCTGAGGGATTTTCCCACTGCACAGAGGAGGATGTTGCAGTCAGAACAATGACGGGTTGGGGTCAGGAAACCCACTGAATCCGTGTTCGGGCTTGGAGTCCACGCAGGGTCTCCAAGTGCAAAGCTTATGGTCTTGACCTGGATGCCTCTGAAGCCTCAGGTCTCTCAGTAGGTGGGGGCTGGAACAGTGCTGACCTCGGGGCTTGCTGTGAAGGCTGAAGAAGATGCAGGGAAAAGCTTCAACTCCATAAACACTGGCAGTGAGTGATGCCATGGCTAACGCCTTCCAGGGCCCTGACCTCGCACCCATGCATGAGGCCCGAACTGAGTAGAAAAGGGTCTGCAAGGACAACTGGCCCACCAAGTCCTGGGCGAAGGAGCCCCAGGCCAGCTGGTGGAAAGCAGGAGCTGGGGTCTGAGAGAGGCCTGCGATGCTGAGGCCCCGCCCAGAAGGGGTGATCCGCCAATCACAGGCAAGGGCAGTGGCCAAGCCGGCAGCGGTCACAGCAGGAGGAAGAGACACAACAGACAGGAGCAGCTCACCCTCTCTCTGAGAGCTGCCTTATCAAGGCACAAGATAATTAGCATTTTAATTGGATAACTGAGAATTCTAAATTGCCTATCTTGTATTAAGCATAACTGAGGACATAACATGACATTCAATTAACAAATCTTCCCCTTTATTTTCAACGTGCTTGATTAGGTTGAGTTTCGGAGTTCCTCGGATCAGTTACTGGATAAAACATTCTATCTTGTTCTCCGTCCCCAAAGCCCTGGCTCGTCAGACTGTAATATACTTATGTTTTATATGTACATGGAGAAGTCTTAGAAAAACTTCTCTGCACAAAGAAAAAAAGTCACTGATCGTGTTAACACCCAGAGGTCTTCTCTATCCAATATTTTGTTGAACATCCTTCCGGGCCTTTTTTTTTTAATGTATAAACACAGATTAATATTTAATAATTATTTAAAAAATAATTAGCCCTGGCTGGGCGTGGTGGCTCACGCCTGTAATCCCAACACTTTGGGAGGCCGAGGTGGGTGAATCACCTGAGGTCAGGAGTTCGAGACCAGCCTGGCCAACATGGTAAAACCCCATCTCTACTAAAAATACAAAAATTAGCCAGGCATGGTCGTGGGTGCCTGTAATCCCAGCTACTCGGGAGGCTGAGACAGGAGAATTGCTTGAACCTGGCAGGCAGAGGTTGTAGTGAGCCGAGATCGCGCCACTGCACTCCAGCCTGGGCGACAAAGCCAGACTCTGTCTCAAAATAAATAAATAAATAAATAAAAATGATTAGCTGTAATTAAAAAACAAAAAAACTCACCTTTTTACGAAGTGGGACGTACATACAGAAAAGAACCCAAATCCTACAGACACAGCACAATGGCCCGGCACAACTTGCGCACGCCTGCGTGCCTGGCCCCCCTCCTGGTCAGTCTCTCTTCCCCAGGGGTAGCCTGACTCCCATCACCATAGACTAGTTTGCCTATTTTTTAACTTCATATAAATGGAGTCAAACAATATGGTCTCTTGTGTTGGCTGCTTCCGCTGCCACAATGTTTGTGGACCCGTCTAGGTGGGCAGCAGTCTCTGGTTAGTTCTCACTGCTGGCTGGTGTTCTGCTGCGGGGGTGGGCCCCCGTGTGTTTCTCCATTCTTCTGTGGGTGAGCGTTCGGGTTGTTTCCAGATCATAGCTATTATGGGTAGTACAGCCATGAATGTTCTTGTACAGTCTTTTGGGGCCCATGCATGCATCTCTGGTTGAGCAAACAGCCAGGAGTGGAAATGCTGTGTCACAGGGTTTTTGGGGGGTCAGCTTTAGTAAACAAAGCCCAACAGGTTTTCTGAGTAGTCACATCTTTGTGGTCATTGTCCTGAAACTTCCTCCCCTCCATACCTGTGAATGGGGCCCAAACTGGGCTGAAACAAGTCTGCAAGGACAAACAGCCTAGTCCGGTCCAGCGCAGGGGCTGGGCTGACCCACTGAAGGTTCTTGTTAAAGCAAAGAACATTTTCCTTATCAACAGATACACGTATGTACTTTTTATTTTTGTTTTTCATTTTTATTTTTAGAGAAAGAGTTTCACTCTGTTGCTCAGGCTGGAGTGAAGTGGTGCAATCATAGCTCACTGCAGGCTCAAAGTCCTGGGCTCAAGTGATTCTCCCCCTTCAGTTTCCTGAGTAGCTGGGACTACAGACATGCACCACCATGCCCAGCTAACTTTTTTTTATATATTTTGTGGAGATGGGGGTCTCGCTACATTGCCCAGGCTGGTCTGGAACTCCTGGGCTCAAGCGATCCTCCCACCTCGGCCTCCCAAAAGTCTGGTATTACAGGTGTGAGCCACTGTGCCTGGCCTATTTTTATATTTAATACTGTCACTATGTCCAGAATCTGACCATTTCTCCCCACCACCACTGCTCCCTCCCTGGTGCAGGCCATGGTTCTCTCCCCGCTGGGAGATGGCGATGGTGGCTGGGGATGGTGAATGGTGATGGTGGTCTGGCTGGCCCCCCTGCTTCAGCCCTTGTCCCCTACAGAGTGTACTCCACAAACGGATTCTTCCACAACTTAAGTAGAATCACAGGACTCCTCTGCTCACACCAACCCCGGCTCCCCATCGGCAGCCCACCTCCCCCTTACTCCCTCATCTTGTCTTCTTAGTCGAACTCCGCGCTGTTCCTGGAACTGCCAGGCAAGTTCCCACCAGGCCACTGGAACAGCTTTTTCTCTCTGCCTGGAGTGTCCACCCCAGAGAGCCACAGCATGCTCTCTCTCCCCCTTCATGTCTCTCCTCCCCTTCACAGGGAGGCATCCTGAGTCCCTGGATAAAGGTAGCTCCCTCCCCTGTAACCCTCTCTACCATCTGACATGTTTATCTAGCTATCCCTATCTAGCATCAATCAATCAATCATCTGCCTATATCTACCTACTTATCATCCATCTACCCATCCATCCATCTATCCATCACTCTGTATCTACCTACCTATCATCTACCTACCTATAATCTATCTACCCATCCATCTATCACTCTATCATCTACCTACCTATCACCCATCTACCCATCCACCTATCCATCTATCATCTATTTACTTACCTATCATCCATCTACCCATCCATCCATCCCTCTATCATCTATCTACCTACCTCCTACCTACCTATCATCTATCTACCCATCCATCCATCCATCCATTCCTCTATCTACCATCCATCTACCCATCCATCCATCCATCCCTCTATCAATCACCTATTTCTGTCAACCTACCTACTTATCATTGATCCATCCCTCCCTCCCTCTATCTATCCATCCATCCATCCTTCTATATCTATCTATCCATCCATCTCTCTATATCTATCCACCCATCCATCTATTCCTCTATCAATCATCTATTTCTATATCTACCTACCTACCTATCGTCTATCCATCCAGCCATCATCCTATCTATGCATCCATCATCTATCAAGGTGATGATCATCTATGTCTACCTACCTACTTACCTACTTATCATCCATCCATCCATCCATCCATCCATCCATCCACCCATCCATCTCTAGCCTCCCGTTAGGCTTGAGCTTTATCTTTTTGTTCACTGTAGTATCCCTCAAGAGACCAGAACAGTGCTTGGCACAACAGAAGTCTTTGGTATACCTCTATTGAGTGATTGAATAAGTAAATGGCTGTATGAGCAGCACCACAGCCTCTAATTTACTTAACCAACTTCCTGCTGTTAGAGATGCAGGCTTCTTCTGCCTCTCTGTATGATGGCCACCCATGGCCTTGTGCCTCTTCACTGTCTTCGGGCTAAATTCCTAGAAGGGAGATTATTGAGCAAACGCACATTTCCAATTCTCAGGGCATGTTCTGCAAAAAGGACTCCTGAACACTCATAAGGATTTTGGGGTCCTGAGCAGCGCACCGCAGGGCCCGTCTGCCCGCAGGAATGGGAATCTGGTGGGTAAAACACAAAAGTGTTTCACTGTTTCACTGATGAACTGACAAATTTTAACATGCTCATATGTCTACTTTCTCACATTTCTTCCTTTCTGAATGGCTTGTTCCTGTTTTGAAAAATGCGAATGTTCATCATTTTCTTATTGATCCTTAAGGGATTTATACAGGAAGAACACAGGCAGTGGATCTGACTATCATTTACGTAACAAGTTTCCCCTTTGCTCCTTAATTTTCTTTATGGCATTTCTGGACAGATAATTTACATTTTTATTGGCTAGATCTGTTACATTTTTTTCTTTACGGCTTCTTCCTTTAAGAAGTCGTTCCCTACCCCTATGATTATATAAACTCTATCATCTTTTGTAGGCTTCCTGTTTGCACATTTACTTAATCAATCAACCTAGAATTTATTGTGATGTAGGTCATGAGGCAGAATGCCATTTGATTATTTTCTTTGCTTTCACTAACTGCCCCTTGTGCGCTGGCTTGGAGCACCGTCTTGTTGAAAGACAAATCCTTTACATAACAAGGGTGGTTGGGGGCTGCGCCTGTCACCTGCTCCTGTGCTGGGACTTCCCACTGCCCTCACTGGGGCTTTCAGGGCAAGTCCACCCCCTCCCCAAGCAGCTGGCCCTGTAGTGACCCCCTCCAGTAAGTACCTTCTCTACTGATTCCCAGGAAGAAGGACAGGACACCAGGGGCAGAACTTGACTGGTGCCTGGGAGGCTGACAACAGAACAGAAAGAAACTCAAAGCTCGCAGTACCTGCCTTGAGGGAAATTCACAATCTGTGACTCTAGACCTGTGTTTGGCACCTTGAGCAAGCGAGGGAGCTCCGGCTTTGGAAGGCCTGGGAAGAGCTGTGTAAACACAAGTACCATTGGCCAACTGTTCTCTGACTTATTCTGGGATCAACACCTGTTCGCGTCTGACCCAATCTCACTAATCCATGCCGACCGTAGAGATGACACCTTTCTTGGCCCTAGAACAAAATCTCCCCCTTTTAAAAAGGACCAGAAGGCCAGTGTGGTGGTATATGTTCTACCACGAGAACAGTATGGGGGAAAGCACCCCATGATTCAGTATCCACATAGCCAAACCATATTAGACCCCAGCTCTTCAAAAAGAAAAAAACAAACAACAACAACAACAATAAAAACCAGGTTACCCTCAGATACATCCAGAGAGGCTCAAACCACATGACCAGGAAACAAAAAGAATTGCCAGAGGCCGGGTGTGGTGTCTCACGCCTATAATCCCAGCACTTTGGGAGGCCGAGGCGGGTGAATCACTTGAGATCAGGAGTTCAAGGCCAGCATGACCAACATAGTGAAACCCTGTCTCTACTCAAAATACAAAATTTAGCCAGGCGTGTTGGCGCACATCTGTAATGCGCCACTGCACTCCAGCCTGGGCGACAGAGTGAGATTCAGTCTCAAAACAAAGAAACAAACAAACAAAAAGGCTTGCCAGAGTGGCAGATGATCCTAGTTCAACACAACCCAGAGGCCACATTGTCCCTCTAAGGAACGCTGGTACCCTGTCTCCATCCTCCCCAGGAAGGTGTGGGGGAAGCAAGCCAGGTATGCAGGGAGCTTTCTGGAGGGGCAAGCAGGGGTGAGGGGAGGGAAGGGGTTTTTGAGCTCAATGCTTTTGAGCTCACATTTCCCAAAGCACAATACGAGTCCACGGGATGACATTATGTAGTACCCCACTAGCATATTTCCTTCATGCACTAGGTATTTATTTTAAAGCGCTAATGTCTGTTAATGGCAAATTAGATTGGGTTTCATTCATGACGAGGATAAAAAGCATCTTAAAACATATATTTAAAGGAAAAAAAAATGAGTCAATTGAAAGAAAACGATTAAGCAGATAATAGTAGAGGTGGGACAAGAACTTGACCGAAACTACCAGGGTGTCCCGTGGAATGACTAACTCTGGGAGATCCCGCCTTAAGGCTTCTTTCAGGAAAAGCCTGGTTTTTCGTTCTTGGGCGAGGCCTTCGGTTCAGAAGCTCCCCAAGTCCCCAGATGGCAGGTGGCGGGATGCAGCCTCAAACTCCTGGGCTCCAGCGATCCTCCTGCCTCATCCTCCTGAGTAGCTAGGACTACTGGCATGCACAACCACACCTGGCTAATTTATTTTATTTTATATTTGTAGAGACAGGGTCTTGCTATGTTGCCCAGGCTGCTCTCAAACTCCTGGCCTCAAGTGATCCTCCCACCTCGGCCTCCCAAAATGCTGGGATTACAAGTGTGAGCCACTGTGCCAGGCCCAGGTTCAATACTTAGGGAGCACATGTTTGGCAGAGGATCTCAGGTCTCATGCCACTGCACTCCAGCCTGGGCAACAGTGGGAGTCACCCAGATCCCACCTTGCAGAGTGAGGACAGAATCCCCAAGTCACCCCTTCCAGAAAAAGAAAGTGCTTTGCTTTGGGTTCCCTCTAGGGCATTTTTCTGTTTTGTCTTGAAAGAGTCCAGCACTACTTTATTTCTAAACATCAAATTCCTTTTTCAGCCTTACAATCTGAAAATACTTCACAAATGTGTCGTTTCAGATCTAACTTTCTCTGGAAAGCGCTGTTTCCTATCAACGCCTTTCTAAAGCACTGTTGCACCTGGGCCCAGCTCTGGGCAGCCCCTGCAACTCACTCAGTTCATCCTGAGGGTCTAGTACCCAGTTCCCTCCCTATCGTCCTCCGCTGAGGGCTCTGGAGAGGAAAGGAGAAGCAGTCTGTCCACACGGACACACAGCCACTCTCGGTGTTGTGAGCACAGGACACTGGACACAGGGACCTACCTGGTCACCCAGGAGGCAGCGCCAAGCCAGTGGTCAGTGCGCAGCAGGTGGCCTCGGCTACCCCATTAGGCTGGAGGGAACCAGGAGGAGCTGGGTCACTGCGGAACCAGGAGGAGCTGGGTCACTGCAGCCCCAGATCCCCAGCACCTGCAGGAAGCGAGGACCACAGACGCCTGTGAAAGACGTCTCCTCTCTGAGAAGGTTCTTCCAAGCATCCAGGAACCACAAGGCCCAGGACACAGCAAAATGTGCCACAGAGGGAGGCCCAGACACCATCTGGCAGGGCCAGCCTGGGCGGGCCCTAGGTGGGCAGGGCCCCTCCACCGTGTGCAGCTGTGTTTTATGGCAGCGAACCGGCTGTTAGGCGTGAACTGCCGACAACCCCTCTTCTAATGAGCCTTTCCATCCTCACTCACGACTCCAAACGTTATTTTAGTCACACTTGGCTGAAGGAACAACAGGAACGCTATTTATCACTTTGAAAGTCTTTATCTACTTAAGATGATGAATGGGGGTGGCAGTCACGCCGCCCCTACAGAGATTAGCCCTGAGAAGAGGAGTGCCTTGGCCAGGGATGCACTCCAAGCACAGAGCCGGGGAGGCGGAGGCTGTCGTGGCTCGTGGCATCTCTAGCATGTTCTGCACCTATGCCCCATCGGGGACCTCTCAGTGCGGATGCCACCATCCAGGTCCTCAGCACCCTCTTGTGCCACAGAGCACAGAGGTAGGAGGTGGGGGAAGTGGGACAGCCCCAGGTGCCCCCCATCGGTCCCCACCTGCAGCAGGATGTCCACTTTGGCTCCACAGAGGATGGGAAGGGCGACTTAAGAACCAACTCGCATGTCCTAAACCTTTGCTGCTGACATCCCAGAGACGCAGGGCAGTTTCCAAAAAATACTCCTCCAATCGGAGGATGACAGGAATAACTCTTGCAAATTCAACTTTGGGGTAGCTTAAACCTATTTATCAATAGCCAATTAATAAAGTCTAAGTCTTTGGATGACAGGATGATTAAACTGGTTTTGAAATAATCCATTTTTAATTAAAATGCTACCCTCTTTTGGCTTCTGGATATATTCAAAAGGAAGCCTTAACAGATGTCTTGTTTTTAAATATACATTATACAAAGCCAATAATTAGAAGACTTTGTGCTTTTAATTATATCTTAATTATTCTTTGCCTATCGATGCAAAGTTAAATAACCTTTCTTTATGACACCAACACTACTCCCCGAAGCCAGTAGATTGCTAGCAGGAATTCTGTGTGTGAAGCCTGCTCCCGGAGATCCGTGCAGCAGCGACGGTGCCTGTAGGCAACCCATACCCCCGTCCTGGCAGGCGGCAATCTGATCACGGCAAAGCACTGGCTCCGGGCAGCGCTCTCCTGGCCCCCGCCTTGTAAGAGACACGCTTGAAGACAAAAGTGGTCGTTATGTGATGAGGGTCTGGGCCCCTCTCCTGTATAGCCAGGAGCCAGGAAGTTCCTTGACTTTACTCGCCAGCCTGCACACACTCTGAAGCATCTCACTAGCGCCACCCACTGAAATTTAGAAAATTCGCACGGTGCCGAGGAGGGCTTGGAGGATGCGGAAGAGGGAGTCACGCCCGTGGATGCCGGGCTACCCGATGTGCTCTGCTGGGTCCCCGCAGGGAGCCCAGGCATCACACATCTGTCCAGTGTACCCCGAGCTCCCTCTTCTGGGACCCACAGTAACACCTATCCCAAGCCCACCCACTTCTAGCACCTTCTATCGGACACCTTCCACACTGACCCTCATCCACCTGCCAGTCTTTTTAACAGGTCCCCTCCTGGCCCACCTTCCCACCAGGAGGTCATGGCTAGAGGGGTCTCAGTGGACTCCTGGCAGCTGCCGCCCCTCAGGAGCTGGGAGGACATCCACGCTCCACCTCCTGCTCACCGCCAGTTACCATCCAAAACCACCCGCGCGCCAGGCTGACGCCCCTCTCCAGAAATCTCCCTGGGTTCCCCAAGGGGCCTGTCCCTCCTCTCACCACCAAAAGCCCTCTGCAGGCAAGTCCCTCCCCACACTCCTACACTGCAGAGCTTTCAGCCTGGCACCCTCCTGTTCCCTCCCAGTCTTGAAGGGCACTCCTAGAGGCAGGCCCATGTCACCCATACCCAAGGCTGGCCACAGTGATGAGCACACAGTAGGTCCTCAGTAAACATCTGAAGAAAGGGTAACGGATGGCAGGAACAGCAGGCCTGAACACGCCCAACAATCCAAAGGGAACATTCACACATACATGTACATATGCATATATGCACACATCCACAGGCAGCCGAAACCCTGTCTGCCCAGGAGCAGCCCTGAGTGGAGATCTAGCCCTGTGTTCACTCTGCTTCCTTTTTCTGGGCACATATCTTAGCCTCCCTGCAGCTAGGCTGGGACCATAGGACTGACTCTCATCCCAAGAGGAATACGAAGTGACATGTGCTGCTTCCAGGCCATGGCTTTTAAGAGTGGGTGTGAATTCTTCATGTTCTCTCTCTTCCTTCTCAGAGGGGGCAGAGTTGGGCAGCGGAAGCAGCCCTGCATCCCTGTTGGAGGAGGGCCACTGGGCCAGCCACAGATGGCAGCATGAGCAAGAAATGAGCCTTTACCGTGCTAAGCCACCGAGATCTGAGTTTCTGTTGTTATCGCCCCAAAGGCTACCCTATACTGACTAATACACCTGGGAATTTAGAATACGGCAAAAATAGAATTTTACATTGGGGGGCAAAGACATTGCTCCAAAGACAACAGGTCACTTAGTAATTACACAAGGGCAGAAAAGCCAGAATCCTTGTTTATATATCATTCTTAAATGCAGTTTAGCTCAATTAACGTATTAAATATAAAAAACGAAACCATGTGGATACACAGATATCTATTAAACTATACACAGCAGTGTTTGAAATATTTCATAATTATGTAAAAACTATTATTTAAAAGAAAGTCATAAGACTATAAAGATAGAAAAAACATGCTGATAACTGGATTATATTGAGGTAGTAGAAAAAGCAACTTCGCAAAGACATAAACTATACAGGAAAGGACCAACATGACAACTGATATTTACAATTTCTGTACATCAAATTGGGAAAAATATTTTCAACACACAGAACAATAATACAAAGAGCCCAATTACAAAGCAATAAGTCACCCACAAATGTCCCCATTGCAACTGGGCAAAGGACTGAAAACCCACAAAGATAAATGCCCAAGAAATACTTACAAGAGAAGTTTAAGCTCGTCAGTAATCAAATCAGCAAAAATAAAGATGGGGTATTACTTTTCCCTAATCAGAATGATAAAGGTGAATAATGGAAATAACACAATTAATCTTGAGGCCTGGGTGGGCACACCGGCACTCATGGTTTGGGAGGAGGGGTGTCCTGCACACTGGCTGAGAACATAGCTTCTGGAGAGAGGCCACCTGGCTCCTCTAAGACCCATCTGTCTACTGTGGGGTCTCTATAATGCACAGAGGATGCCACACTCCTCTCTGCTCCCCTTCACGGGATTAAATGAGAACATCCCCGGGAAGCGCATGGTATCTGCTCACCAGACACTAACCCAGCCCCAGCCGTGAAGGGAGAACAACTTTTCTAGACGGCACTGGGCTTTGGGCATCAACATTTTTCCAGCCATTCCATTTGCAGGAGTTTACCCCAAAGAGACAGTCAGTTTGACACCCGAGAGACGGCGAGGTAGGGTTGACGGTCGCAGTGTCATTCACACTGGGAACCACCTGGCTTCCGGGGGCAGTCTGGGTAAGCAGATTATGATGCAGCGCCAGTGTGCCCCAGTTCACTGCCGGGAAGAGACTTCCGCTGCACAAACTCTGCCCAGTGTGAGCCCAGCAGATCAAAGCCCGTCTGTCTGTGCCCCAGAGAGACCGGAAGCCTGTCTGCTAGAGCAATAAGGTTTTGTGCGCCTCTGCATCAAAGGGTCTTTTTCCTATCTTGTTTATAATGTTCTGTACTGACTGGATTTCCTACTGGCATATGTATCTTTTTATCAGAGTAAAGCTATTTTCATTTTGAAAACACTTTTGGGAAGAAATGAAAGCTATCTGTCAAAGACCTGCTCCCCTCGCCCCAGCCTCGCCCCACTGGCCCCAGGGGGCTTCTTGTCCTGATGTGTTCCGCCCAGTGGACACAGCGCACACTCCCCAAGCACAGCTGCCACCCAGGACGACACTGGGAAGCTGCCACCAGAGGTCGCAAGTGCACGCCGTCTGCCACCCACACAGAGCTCCTTGAAAAACCTTCAGCCTGGCTGGAGGAACCAGTGTATCTCTCTTTTGTATACCATTGTTGTGGACAAAGTAAAAAATAAGCAATCCAGCCAGGTGCTGTGGCTCAGCACTTTAGGAGGCTGAGGCAGGAGGACTACTTGAGCCCAAGAGGTCGAGGCAGTGAGCTATGATCGCACCACTGCACACCAGCCTGGGCAACAGAGCAAGATCCTATGAAGGAAGGGAGGAAGGGAGAGAGGAAAGGAGGAAGGGAGAGAGGAAGGGAGAGACGAAGGAAGAAAGGAAGGAAGGAAGGGAGGGAGGGAGGGAGGGAGGAAGGGAGGGGGAGAGGGGGAGAGGGAGAGAGGGAGAGAGGGAGAGAGGGAGGGAAGGAGGGCAATTCAAGCCCAATTCCTTCCTGAAGGAAAGAAGGGAGGGACGAAAAGAAAGAAAAGCAATTCAAGCCCAATTCCTCCCTGACTCTATCAGGAAACTCTACCACGGGTTGAAATCACCCAAAATCTGAATGTCCAGGTCCCCCCCGGAGGCCAGGGCTGGGGGCCCGTCTTCATCATCCCAAAACTCATGAGGGAAATTTCCCCAAGAGGAGACAGAAAACAAAGCAAAGATTTCCCCTCTTCATTCTGCCCAAGACAAAGCATCTGAAATTCCACTCTCGATGTTTCCTTCATTATCTCCCACTTTCTACCTCTCCTTTTTGCCACAGGGGGAAAAATTGTTCCTGGGAAGGACATCCTCGGAGACACTCCCCTCCCAATTAACACCCATCTGGCAGCATCTCTGCCTGAAGATGGGTAGCAAATGCTAGTGGAGGGACCACTCTTTTCCTGCTTCCTGGCCTCATCGTCAAAATGGGAAGATTAGGCAGGTCGTGGTGGCTCACGCCTGTAATCCCAGCCCTTTAGGAGGCTGAGGCAGGTGGATCACCTGAGGTCAGGAGTTCAAGACCAGCCTGGCCAGTATGGTGAAACCCTGTCTCTACTAAAAATACAAAAATTAGCCAGGTGTGGTGGCATATGCCTGTAATCCCAGCTTCTCGGGAGGCTGAGGCAGGAGAATCGCTTGAACCTGGGAGGCGGAGGCTGCAGTGAGCTGAGATGGCGACACTGCACTCCAGCCTGGGTAACAGAGCAAAACACCACCTAAAAAAAAAAAAAAAAAAAAAAAAGGGGGGGAGATTAAACCCAGAGTGACCATTACCAGTCTAAGAGTCACAGGCTGAAGCTAAGAAGTCTTCCCAGGTAAGGGCCACTCTGGGAAGAAAGTGCAGCCCTATCCCTTCCTCCACCCAGAGCTCCTGAGCTGCTCCACCGCACCAGCAGGTTTGGAAGCAAGCTCTGTCGGCAAGGCTCTCTGGTATGCAGCCTGGAGAATCCAAGCCCCTAGAAGGCCTGCCGAGTCCTGCTTCAGGAGCCCACTTAGCCTTCTTCTCTGGAATCAGATTCTTTGGCAAAACCTCTGTCTGCACACAGAGGTATCCCTTTTGCACAGGGAGCCAGAGAAGTCAGAGACTGGTTGGAAAACAGCCTTGCTTGTCTCCTCTGGCTAAACACTCCACACACGGGGCACCCCACCCTGGGGACCACCCACCCAAGCAAAAGGAGCCCACCCCACCCTGGGGGAACACCGACAGCTCAGGCTTCCGCTGCAGACAGGATGGGGCAGAACCCGCAGCTCTCAAGGGCCGATTGAAAAAGCAAATTTCCCTCTGGTGCTCTCACTGGAAAAAAACATGATAGCTCTCTCCCCTGGGAGCAGGAGGAAGCCTCTTTGTCCAGGAGGACTGTGCTGTTCCTTGGAAACGAGCCTGCTGCCATGAACAGATCCAGCAGGTATGGGCAAATCACCTAGAATGCATAAAACATTACGTTCGCCAAATCCCCCTGGACAGAAATCTCAGATTCAGCAAACAGCTCAGATCTGAACGGATTTCCACTCACAGCTTCGAAATCCCCCAATTAAAGGCACAAGCGCAGGGCAAAGGTGGAAGCTTGGGGCTTCCGGGCTCCCAGTACCCACAGCCTGGAGATGGTGGCAGTGACATGGCCTGGGTCACACACACACGCCTTCCAGAGGCACCTCGGCCTCCTCGCTGCAGCAGCTTGCGGGTGTAGCTGGCCCAGAGCGACAGGCTCCCTCACTGTCATGCTGCCTGCAGCTGGGTTCCCTTGAGTGAAAACACTTTAAGGGAATTGTTTCTATCCCTCCATTCCTGAACAAGCCAGTGGTCCCCAGGGCCCCAGGAGCTACACACCCATTTGCATGTTGTCCCTAATCAATTACAATCCATGTCAATCAGGGCCTTACTGGTCTCAGGCACAGAACATACTGGGTGATGCCTCAAAGTGCCAGCCTCCCCAGCAACTTCACTAAGGAAGAGGTTTCTTTATAAAATGTCTGCAGTCTGATGGCTGGCTCTCCTCTCTTTCAGTGTGAGCTGCTGTTTTCTCCTTAAACTGCAGAGCCAGAGCTCTCTTCTCCCTGCCAAGGGGGCACGCCCACTCCACAAACACACAGGGTACACCAAAGCCCTTGAGACACTCTTGGAATAATGATGCCCACTCTGTACCTCCAGGGGACTTAACTAATTTATAAGGCAATTTTAATAATAACCATATATTAATTTTACATCCCCTTTTTACCTATTTCAGTGGCTATGAACTGTTAGGAATTAGGTAATATATTACAATGGGCTCCTGGGGTCTTTTTATTAACTAATGCCCCATATTTAAAAACCTTCTTGTCAAATGAGAAACATTAAGAAGTGCTATCCCTTTTATAATTGCTTCTAACAGACTCGATATTCAGGTCCTGGCCTGAACAGACAGCCCAGGCGATACTTCCCTAAATTGCATTTAATTTTTCATTTTCTTTCTGTCATCGGCCAACAGAATAATTCTGCAAGCGCGCGAATGGTCATTTTACCGTGTCGGTCTGTAGCTCTGGAGATGTCTGTAAATCTGCAACTTAGGAGGACCACTCAGGTCAAGAGACGCGCAGCCTTTCTGCCCGGAGTCTGGCTGCAGGAGCAATGCTTGGCCATTTTGGTGTGTGCGTGCAAGCCTATTTATCAAAATACATGCCAGTAAACTGCACCCATATTAAACATCCAGATTGATGACATCTCAAAAACGTGCCCCGTGGGTGAAGACCCAGGACATTTCTTGTCTCCTAGCGGGTTCGCTCACCGCCCCTTCCCTTCCCCTCTCCTCCTCTGTCACCAGTTTTGCTTGCTGGGAACTTTATGTCAGTGGGATGGTACGTGCCTTTCTGAGCCTGGCTTCTTTTGCTAGACATCACTTTCAGTGCTGTTCGTGTCCCTGACTGTGGCAACAATCTGCTCGTTTTCACTGCCCGACAGTTCTCCTTGTATGGACACCCACAGTTTACCCACCCGCCATACACAGGCTTGGCTTCTCCCCAGCTCTAGACTCCTCCCCCACCTCATGCGTCTCTGGTGCACATGGGGCAGGCAAAGGAGAAGTGTGGGGCGCCAGGCATGCAATGCTTGGTTTTGTGTGGACGCTGCCAGCTGTGTAACGGCGATGGTTCTAGCACCTCTGTTTTCTGCTTTTTTGTCCCCCCTGGCAGAGAAGAAACTTTGAAGCTCATCACTTTGTGGGCCTAGGCTGGAGGCATCGGGGCACCTCAGTAGGCCCAGGGGCTACTGGGCATCCCTCCACTGCACCATCCCTGGCAGGGCAGGTGGGAACGGGGTTCTCCTAACGTCAGGCTTCCCCGTGGGACGAGGGCGCATCTGGCCTCCCTTGGCCTCGGGGGTGAACGTCACAGAAATGGAAAGTTTATCGTGAATGAGGAAAGGGCAGTAAAACCCAACCCCACTTAGCCAGGGGAGAAAGCTGCCACCCAGGGTGTCCAGATCAGCTGGGAAAGGTCACGCCCTTTGAGTGGTCACCGGGCCTTGGGAACAGGGCCAGAACCCAGCCAGGTGGAGCAGCAGAAGCCTGGCACATCACACGTACGGTCCAACCCTCCTCGGTCCCTGACCCTCCCTGTTCTGGGAGTGAAGGCCTGAGACAGTGCACTCAGGTGTTAAGGTTGGGGAGTGGCGGGGTGGAGGGGGCAGTTACAAACCCCTGAGGACGGCCTGGAGGGAAGGCAGCTGGGTAGACAGCAGCCTCCATGCCCAGGGACTTGGGAAAGATCAAAGCGTGACCCGGAATGTGATGCCAGAGGAAGACGAGGGATGGAAGAGGCAGAGAACCTTGGGCGCTGGGGAGGCCAAATGAGGCGGCCGAGACGGTAGCTCCCTCATCCATCCGGCATCTCCAGGCAGAGAAGAGCAAAGGCCTGGCCACCCACGGCTGCCCGAAAGCCACCAGGCTGGGATCCTTTGTTTTCATTTCCAAACCCAAAGGCCCCTCAGCTGGGCCGGCGTCTGATCCTGACTCAAAGCCACAGGGAGCCTCAGCTGGGACGCAACCTGAGGGCTTGGAAAATGGAGGACCAGAGCCAGCTTTAGCAGTTGATGAATAATAAATGTAATTAACATGATGGAAAACAGAAGCTGGAGGCCCAGCTGAGGCCCCGGGGAGTGACTCATCAGCTGCCTCCCTGTCACTTCCGGCTGCCCGGGCCCCTCGGCAGGGACAGGTGCCAGGAGGTGAGGGGCGCTGAGCCCAGAGCGAAGGACAACTGGGGCAGGTCCGGCTGGGGACAACAGCCCCTCCAGAACCAAACCCCCTCGTTCGGTCCCAGCAGGGCCTGCCCTGGTGCTGGGGTCCCTGGGCCCCGCAGTACGCCTCTCCGGCCTCAGGTGCTGCGCTTGTAAAGTGGGAGTGACAGCCACGCTTTGGCTGTTGTGCTCTGGGCACTGTGTGAGAATCTGCTGATGCTCATATGGCCCTTAGTTCTCAATCACGACAGGACTGGGGGTCAGAACCTCCCAGGGCCATGGGCAGAGGCCGTGCAGCCCAACCCACACTCCCATGGCGTCCCTGGATTGGTCACTGGGATGCTCAGGTGAGTCTGAGGCCAGGGGGTGCCCTCAGCAGGTCCTTGGCCTTCCCAGGGCTGTAGACACTGGGGGAAGGTGGGGGCATGGGGGAGGCGCACTGGTCTTCAAGAAGCGGTGAGCAGGGAAGGGTGTGGGCAGCTGCCGGAGGAGAATATGGGTCTGAGGTTAGCGCAGCCCAGGGCTCCCTCTGACATCTCTGCCCCCACCTTGGTTTCAGGGCACTGCTTTTGGCCTAGAAGAGCAGAGGAGAAAGAAGCGGAGGAGTGTGAGGAAGAGAGTGGGGAGAAAAGAAGGGAGAAGGGAGGAGAAGGAGGATGGAGGAGGAGGAGGAGGAGGAAGGAGATGGAGAAAGAGGAGGAAGAGGAGAAGGAAGAGGAAAGAGAAGAGGGAGAGGGAGAGGAGAGAGAGAAGGAGAGTGGAGTGGGAAGAAGAGGAGGAGTGAGAAGACAAAGAAGCGTGGGAGGAAGAGAAGGAATGAGGGTACTCACCAGGCAGCCTTCCTAGCAGGCCCCATGCCCTGCCTAGGAGGCATCTCCCTCAGCATCTCCCAATGGAACAGTACAGGGGTGCTTCTGCCTCACCATGATGGGCCTGGTCTGAGGGCTCCAGTCCCACCTGGGCTGCAAGGCTGCATGGGCTATAAGCCAAGTTCCTGCCTGGCAGGCCCCACCCGAGAGACCCACCTCACTCTCCTGCAGGGGCAGAGGAGCTGGGGGAAGAAGATGGTTAGGTACTGCCAGGAAGGTCCTCTCACCACCAATTCCACCTTTATGGGAAAATCAATGTTATTACCTCCTCCATCTTCCCACACTTGCTGCTGGTCTAAAGCAATCACCTCATGGGCACTGAGCCAGAACTGAGCCAGCGCTCTGGGGTCACTGGCCTGCCCACCCCTGCCTCCCGGGAGGACCAGAAAGGGAATCAGTCGGAGAGAGTCAGCATGCTCAGCTCTCCGGGTGCGAAGAGAGGCCCCTGGGGCTGGTTCATTGGGTCCAAGCACCAGCCATGTGATGATGCCTGGCTCACAACACTAGCAAGGCAGGCCCCTAGTCCACAGGGAGGAGGGAGATCTTGCTTAACTACGAGAGCGTTAAAGTCCGACAAGGCAGAAGCCACAGGGTTTGATGGAAGACTTCCTGGAGGAGGAGGAAAGAACAAGTGGGAAATCCAGAGAAGCTGGCACAGAAGACGAGCAGCAACCAGGTAGAGCAGCCAGTGCTCCAGGGGCCACGAGAGAAGCAAAGCAAGTGAGGCTCTCTGAGAACACGGCCCAGGAGCCTAAAGAAGAGACACACCACCCCCAAACACCGCGCTCCGGCCCTTGGAAAGGGTGTGTTGCCTGGCCCTGCACACTACTCTGAATGTTAGTGTCTCAAAACAGTCAACTTTTTCCTTTCATGAGTCTTCTAAATGATAGTTTAACTACCTCCATCAATTGGCTGGCAATTCCATGAACAAATACTTCTCTGCTTGTCTCAAAGTTCAGCCACTTTTATTTGTCCCCAAGTATTTGGCAGGAGCCAGTTGCATCAATAAAGAAACGTCAATTTTCAACAGCCACATGAGATGCAGGGGTTCAGATGGATTTTGTGTCGGCAGACAGGGCGCCTGGAGGAGCTGTTATTAACAGCCAGGGGAGACACGGGGGCAGGCCCGGGAGACAGCACTCCAGATTTAGACTGGATTAAGAAGATACTGTAGGCACCAAGCCTCTAAGCATCATAAATAATGCTAAAATTTTAGACTGTGGTTGAACTCTCTGCTGTCACAATCATTTAGATCATGATGCATTTGATGTTTTATACCAAGATGACAAATATCTTTCTCAACTGCTAAGTGCAGAGAGCCCATTGGAATAAATCCAACCAAACTGCCCACCACAGGTAAGTAGGTGGTGTCATTAGGAGGAGACTCGGGGAGGGGGTGGTGGTGTCAGAAATGCCTCAGGCAGTGATTTCCAAAGGCACGCCCCGACCGTGTAGTTCGGGCCATTTTTCTCAACCCTCGCCAGTTTCTGGCACGTAATCTCATTGTTGGAAGAGGCAGGGTCCAAACTCTGAATAACACATGGAGTCTGACACCCTGGCTCTCCCCTCAACAACAACGAAGTCACAGCAGAGCCAGAGAAAGGGACAGAAAAAACAATGCAGCAAGGACAACGTGGTGAAATGTCTACCCGTAAAACGAGCCGGTGCATGAGAGCCACGGGCAATTCTTCGGGGCTCCTGGAAGTAGCCATCCAATCACACCAGCTGGCTCCCTGCCCAGACACAGGCTGCAGGGATGTCCAGGAACCCAGGCGGGATCTCAGAGGGCAGACCCAGGGTGCTGGGTTTCCAGCACGGACCCTCAGCTGGGCACAGAGTGAAGAGAGCCACCTGCTTGCTGGGCCCAGAACGACTCCCCACAGTTCTCCCAGGGCACAGGCTGTGCCCGCTCTGCAGGGAAAACAATGCCCATCTTACAATCCTGCCCCGCAGGGGGCCCCAGACCAACACAGCTGGCTCTCTCTTCTCTGAGCCAGGCCAGGGTGACTCTTGTGGTTGCCAGAAAATGGCAACTGCGGGACATCAAGAGAAGCGGCAGGTCCAAGGGTCTCTCTCCCCCAAGGGTCTCTCTCCCCTGCCCTTTGCCTTATGAGGTCTGATGCCAAGACCTACGTCAGGGCACTCTAGGCCCCAAGCTTTGCCAATGGTGAGTGTTTCCACTACGCAGGACTGGAGTGGCCCTGAGGTGATGGGGGGCGGGCAGGGTTCTGCTGGAAGCCGACAGCCCAGCCCTGGCAGGGGCAGCTATCCAGGAGGAAAACATTCTCCCCGGGCTTTCTCCTCCTCGGAGCTGAACTGTGACACCTCAGTGCCAACCAATGGCAACCCTGGGACAGAGCAGTGCTTCCTGCCCATTCTTTTTTTTTTTTTTTTTTTTGAGACGGAGTCTCATTCTGTCACCCAGGCTAGAGTGCAGTGGCACGATCTCAGCTCACTGCAACCTCCGCCTCCCGGGTTCATTCAAGAGATTCTCCTGCCTCAGCCTCCCGAGTAGCTGGGATTACAGGCACGCACCACCACGCCCAGTTAATTTTTGTATTTTTAGTAGAGATGGGGTTTTGCCATGTTGGCCAGGCTGGTCTCGAACTCCTGAGCTCAAGTGATCCACCCGCCTTGGCCTCCCAAAGTGCTGGGACATAAGAGACAGGTGGCGTGCCTTCTAGTCAAACAGGGGCCTGTGCTCAAGGCCAGGCCAGTGGCACAGTTCTCCTCCCTGGCAGTGCAGAAGTGGTTGCCCAAGGACAGGACATGGAGTCGACGTTGGAGGGGCTGCTTGAGACGTCATGGACTGTTCACCCCACGTGCTTCCCCTGAGGAGGGAAAAGTGCGACGTGGACAGGGCTAGCATAACCTGGACACATCTCACATGCATCACAGCCCTGAGGGTGCCCCACCAGCACCCGAGTCCTGTGCCTCCTGGCCTCCCTGCCCCCTGCCTCCCTCTGGGCTGGGCACCTGAGCCGAGGGGTCCTGGCTGTTGGTGGCCATGACTTCTGGCAGGACCCTGAGGAGCAGCACCAGAGCCTGCAGATCCTGTCCCAGAGGGGCCAGACCTCAGGCATAGGCGGGTCCACGTAAAGACTCCTCCCCTCTGTGCACATGTGCCTGGGAGTGCACGGGCCTAGGCCAGGGTGGGCTGGCCTCCGGTGTGGGCTGGCTGTAAGGCTCATCGAGCCTCCCCAGCTGCTCTGACTAGCAGGGCTGCCCGGCAATGCCTCTGGGGCCCAGGCCATTTGCTTTAGCTCCTTGGGAGCTCTCAGCAAAGGAGACACCCCAGGTGGGAAGGATCCAGCCGAGGGATGACCACCACAGGGGGTTCCTCGAGTGTCTGTGGGTCACACAGCCCAGCACTGTCCTGAAGAGGCTGTCCCCAGCTTGTGTGGGGCGGCTGGCACCCCCGACTGTCAGCCTGTCCTGTGATTAAATGAGATCACAACCTACAGGGTGCTGCCACACTTGAGGCTGATAAATGCCTTTTATAAACTCCCTGGAGCAAATGCCAAACTTTCCAAGGTGGGGTTCCAAGAAAGGTTCTTGTTTTTGTAGAGATGGGGTCTTTCTGTGTTGCCCAGGCTGGGCTCGAACCCCTGGCCTCAAGTGATCTCCCTGCCTTGGACTCCCAAAGTAATGGGATTACAGGTGTGAGCCAAGTGTCTGCCAGAGAGGTTCTTAAATAATGATTTGACACTGGCTTTTCCTCAAGCATTTCTAAACCTTCTAAATGACAGCCACTGGGACCTGTGCAGGGCGAGTGATCCTGGCTGGAAATGAACCTCTGAACCTCTCCCCTGATGCTCTTCTGTTCATCCCTCTGCTGCCTCAACTTCCCCAGGCACAAGGGGTCTGGAATCTTCTCCCTGTCTTCCCCACCTCACTCAATAGCACCTCCATCCTTCTGGTTGCTCAAATTCAGACGCCTGGAGTCATCCTGGACTCTTCCCACAACACCCAGCCCTGATGGGCTGCTGAGTCCTGCTGGCTCTGCCTTCACAACCTACCCAGGGCCTGCCTGCTCCTTCCCCATCCACTCCAACTCCAGGGCTACAGAAGCCTCCTCCTGGGCTCGCTGCTCCTGACCCAGCCCCTCCATCTCTGCTTTGGACAGTAGCCAAACGGCTGGACCGTGGCCCTCCTCTGCTCCGCCCCTCACCCCTCTGGCCCCACCTCCCGCCTTCAGTCCTCTCCTCTGCCTGAGTCTCCTGGCTGTGTCTGTTCCCTGACACCCCAGGGCTCAGTCCCTCACCCACTTTGGGTCTCACTTGACTGTCCGCTCTGTGCAAGGCTTTCAACATCCTCCTCCTCAACACTGCCAATCACTCCCAGGACTCCCTCTACTGCCGTCCCCGCTTTTATTTTTCCACAGTCCTGGTCACTATTGAATGCACTATGTATTTTACTTTTTTATTTGATTGATTTCCCCTCTAGAGCTTCACAGATGGGATTCCTTCTGTTGTGTCTCCCCAGCTCCTAGAAGAGTGCCTGGCACCTGTTGTTACTCAGCACATGTGTGTAATCCAGTGAGGGGCACTGGCAGGCTGGAAATGAGGAACACTCACCAGCCAGGTGCCAGGGCAGGTCCATGGGCAGCCTGACTTCCCAGGATGGGTGGTGCATGGTGGGCACCCATCAGCCTGCTTGGCCGGGAGCAGGAAGAGGATGGGGAGACCCAAGCTGTACTCCAGGCAAACCCTCTGAATGGTCAAATCGGAGTTGTCTGAAATGGACAACCCTACATGTAATGTTCAGATGGTTCTGGCCCCACCTATGGCATCTGGAAATGATGTCTCATCCTGAAGGGTTGATGAGCCTGGTTCTACTATCTCCACCAAGCCCAGGGAGCTCAGCCCTGGCTCTCCAAGCCCTCCTGAGATAGCACCTTCAGAAACACGCCCTGGCATTTAACATCTTTCTGGTGAGGCTGGCCTTTGGCCCTGGGACCACCTGGGAACGGTTGCCACATGCACCTCATTACAACACCAACACGTGCCCCTTATCGGCCAGCCCAGTAGTGCAGACCTGATTCCTCGATAACCACTGGGCTGTCAGGTTCACTGGGGCTGGTGACCACATCCCCAGGAAACACGGCCGCCTGCAAGAGCGCACAGTCCCGGGGAGGCCGCCACCTTGCTCGGATCTGCACGTCTTTGCGCCCAGCCAGGCTGAATCCCTGGAGGGCTGCGTGAGGAGCCCACCCAGTCCTCCTTCCCCACCACCAGGGTAGGAGGCAGCCCTGTTCCTTCTCTTCACTCAGGAGCATTTATGAGCGCCTGCCGTATGCCTGACTGCCACAGAGAAAACAGTGTTGGGGCCGCAGCAATGGCCCCTGGCTTCCTGGCTGAGGCCGACCTTGACCCAGAGGTGGCTGGGGGATCTGAGCCCCTTCCCAGGCAGTCTCTTTCCACTTCATCAGGCAGAAACTTCTTCCTCACTAGAGCTGGCCTGACTCTGGTAATATGTTATTTGTCATCATAATTCATAATGCAATAGGTATTTGTCCTTTTTATGGGTATTTTAAAACTAGAACTTCTCTGCAAGACAACTGTGCCTTTCCAGTGCCCTACACTGAGACAGTAACTACCGGGTCGGAAGAAGCAGGTCTCCTTCTGTAGGGCAGAGGTCACCATGGAAAAGTGGAGCACAGGCCCTGGGGCCAAAGATCAGGGATCAAAGTTGGCCTCCCCCACTAGCTTGTGGTGTGATCTTGGACAGGTTACTCAGGCTCTTTGTTCCTCACCTGTAAAAGGGGCTTAATAATAGTCCCTGGGCCTGGCACAGTGGCTCACGCCTGTAATCCCAGCACTTTAGGAGGCCGAGGCGGGTGGATTACCTGAGGTCAGGAGTTCGAGACCAGCCTGACCAACATGGTGAAACCCCATCTCTACTAAAAATATGAAAAATTAGCTGGGCATGGTGGAGGGTGGGGGGGCACCTGTAATCCCAGCTACTTGGGAGGCTGAGGCAGGAGAACTGCTTGAACCCGGGAGGTGGAGGTTGCAGTGAGCTGAGACTGCTCCATTGCACTTCAGCCTGGGTGACAGAGTGAGACTCTATCTCAAAAAAAAAAACACAAAACAAAAGCCTGGGCGCAGTGGCTCACGCCTATAATCTCAGCACTTTGGGAGGCTGAGGCAGGTAGATCATGAGGTCAGGAGATCAAGACCATCCTGGCTAACACAGTGAAAACCCATCTCTACTAAAAATACAAAAAAAAAAAAAAAAAAAAAAAAATTAGCCGGGCGTGGTGGCACACGCCTGTAGTCCCAGCTACTCGGGAGGCTGAGGCAGGAGAATTGCTTGAACCTGGGATGCGGAGGTTGCAGTGAGCCGAGATCGTGCCACTGCACTCCAGCCTGGGCAACAGAGCGAGACTCCATCTCAATAAATAAATTAATTAAATAAATAAAAATTTAAAAATAAATAAATAAAATAATGGTCCCTTTACTCAGAGGGTTGCTCTAAGAATTAAACCGATCTTACCTGTCATTTAATTATAGACATGCGCAGGGCCCACACCAGAGGCTGGCACGTGGTCAGGCCTCGGGAAACGTCAACCGGGGCTGTCCATTGGCTCTCCCCACAGAACTGTGCTCCACAGGGGCTGGGCCCTTCCTCCATCACTGCCTCCCCAGGGCCCAGAACAGCATCTGGCACACAGTAGGTGCATCATAAATGTTTGCTGACAAAACCAATTTCCTAACATTTTTATTACCCACCAAAGAAACTCAGTACCCATCTGCAGTCACTCCTCCCTGCTTTCTCCCCCACGGTCCTGGAAGCTCATTGCCCCATCTCTGTGGACTAGCCTGTTCTTGACATTTTGCACAAATGGAATCACACAGCATGTGGCTCTCTGACTTCTGTCACTGAACACCATGTTTTCAAGACCTATCGATTCTGTCATATGTCCCTGCGCTTCATTTTAAAAATTACTGAATACTATTCCCTTGTATGGCTAGACTGCACACCACACTTTATTTATCCGTGTAGGAGTTGGTGGACATTTGGATTCTTTTCCACTTTGGGGAGAACGTGAGATTGTAATTTGCCTTTCTTGATACATGACTGAATAAGTAAATAAAAAGATATTCAAATAGAAAACTGAAAATTATTATTCATTTAAATTTATTCATAAGATCATATGCTTATTTATGATTCTATTTCCTACATAATTGCTGTTTATAGGCATGAACATAATTGCCGTGTACACAATACCATTTGCCATGATAAATGGCAAATTTCTTTAAGGATTTAAATTTAAAAAGAAAACAACATAAAAACAAGTCAAAGATAGGAAATTTTTTGAAAACCCAAATAAAGAAAAGCCTTTTAAACTCTTATTCCAAAAAAAAAAAAAAGTTTGCTAAACAAATGAATGGGCTGAAAGAGGAGTGATCTGACAGGCAGGTGCAGGGTGAGGGGGTGCGCGTAATGGGTGTACGCATCACACACACATGCGCATGCACACAAGCATACACACAGTGTGTCCTCAGGCAGGCAGGGTGAGAAGAGTGTGTAATGGGTGTACACATCACACGCACTTGCATGCGTACGCGCGTGCGCACACTCACAGTGTGTCCTCAGGCAGGGAGGGTGAGAAGAGTGTGTAATGGGTGTACATATCACACGCACTTGCATGCGTACGCGGGCACACACACCCAGTGTGTCCTCAGGTAGGCAGGGTGAGAAGAGTGTGTAATGGGTGTACATATCACGCACTTGTGCACTTGCGTGTGCACACACAGTATCCTCAGGCAGGGTGAGAAGAGTGTAATGGGTGTACGTACCACATGCACTTGCATGCATACAAGTGCAAGCACGCGCACACACACACAGTGTGTCCTCAGGCAGGGAGGGTGAGAAGAGTGTAATGGGTGTATATATCACACGCACTTACATGCGTACATGGGTGTGTGCACACATACAAAGTGTGTCCTCAGGCGGGTAGGGTGAGAAGAGTGTAATGGGTGTACATGTCACACGCACATGCACACACACATATGCTGTATGTCCTCTGGCAGGCAGGGAGAGGGGCGCGTGCAATAAGCGCATACACCACACACATGCATGCACACTCTCAAGCCTGGGACAGAAAGTGCAGCGCCAGCACCCTGGGGATCTCTCTCCATTCAAAATCATGGACTTCATAAAAGCATAGGCTGTGGGCAGAGCCTCTGAGGTTTAAGCAGGAAACAGCGACTGTGAGGCTGGGATGGAAAAGGGAGCAACTGACACAGCCCCGGGTGTGTCCCGGTAAGGGGCCAGGCAGCGGACGCATGCCATGTGGGGCCTGACTTAGTCTAGACACTGGCTCAATGCCACTGGGTGGTGGGGACTCAGGGCCCCTCCTCCTCCCCTTCCACCCCCTGCATCCAATCCACAGGTGAGCGCTCTCAGCTTCACCTCCAAACTCACCCTCCAGCCCCCCTCTCCCACGGCCAAGCCTACCAGTCAACCCCCATAGTAGCCTCCTCACTGTCCTCCCCACGGCCACCTCCGTCCACTCACCCCGCAAAGCCAAGCCCCAGCTGGGCCACGCACTCCCCAGCTCCCAGAAACCACTTAGTGTCTCATGGAGACCTGGCTGTGTGGCCCACTCCTCTCTTACCCACCACACCCCATCCACCATGTCTCTCTCCACGTGGCAAGTGCCGGAGATCCTCATCCCTCTCGGCCTCAGCTCAAGGGTCACCCCATTTTCCTGGACAACATTTTATCACTATGTGTAATCCTCCCACTTGTCTGTCTCCTACTTTGGGATGTTGGCTGTGTGTCCAGCCTGAGGCCAGCCCAGCCCTTCAGAAAGCTGGAGGTCACCACAATGAAGTGCAATGTACGCTCCAGGACCAACGCCAAGGTTCAAATCCTGCCTCCGCCTTTAGCCCACAGTGTGATGCTGGGTGGGTTACTCAGCCTCCTCAATGGTCCCATACACAGAGGGTTGCTTCGAGGATTAAACGGATCTTGTCCCTCATTTAACTACACACATGCAGAGGGCCCAGACCAGAGGCTGACACATGGTCAGGGCTCAGGAAATGTCCACTGGGCTGCCCGCTGCCTCGCTGCTGAATCAGCGTGTATGAACCAACAGATAAGGAACCAGGCCTGGTTTCTCCAGAGACCAAATGCACTATTTTAATCAGCTCAACAGTGTTCCCCCAAATTCATACATCAAAGCCCCAATTTACAGTGCCTCAGAATGTGACTATTTGGAGACGGTGCTTTAAATAGATGATTAGGCTAAACTGATGACATTAGGGCAGGCCTAATCCACTCTGACTGTTGTCCTGATATGAGGACATCTGAGCACATGAGAGAGACCCCAGGGATGCGTGCACACAGAGGAAAGGCCGCATGAGGACATGGCAAGAAGGCGGCAAGCCCAGGAGAGAGGCCTCAGAGAGTAGCAGCCCTGCCGATGCCTTGATCTTGGACTTCCAGCAGCCAGAAGGGTGAGAAAACACATTTCTGTTGCTTAGGCCACCAAGGCTGTGGTCTTTGGTGGGGCAGCACTAGCACACTCACACAGGCACCTTCAGACCAGAGGGTGGAAGAAAGGACCCCAGATCCACCAGTGAGTGTGTGAACCACCAGGGCCTGCATTGCCCATGACCTGAGCTCTGAACTCGAGTCCCACCAGGCTTAAAGCCAGGACCTCAGAGGACATCAGACACGTGTGATGAGTCCCTTCCCCCAAGCCAGCTCTGGCCACAGCCTGCTGCCCACCAGGAGCGGCCTGAATTATTCCCCGTGGCAGAAGAGAGAAATCCACGACCTCTAGCCTGCCTGCCCCTGCCCCCACCACCAAGGAAGGGCCGCCCGTCCAAACCACCCGGACCCTGCAGCCTGTTGGGGATTCATTTCTTTCCTCTTCAAAGCATTACAGATTGATTGCCAAGTCTTGCCGTAAATCAAAAGACAGTCACTACTCATTACCTACTTAGAATTCCCTGAGTTCTTCCTGGGAAGCCATTTCTCATCTGTTTGATCTGGGAGCCACCAGCACTATCTCCAGGCACGCCACCCATCACGGCAGCCGCCAGACACTTTTTTCTTCTGGGCTCCTTTCTCAGCACCTAGATGAATTTCTACCTTTCTCCAGCTTTAAGAAGCGCTGCCAAGATAAATGATTCAAAGACACCAGCTCATGCTGAAAATATATGGACTGCTTAAAGCCTATTCTGAATCAGCCAACACTGGGGAGAGACGCACTGGCCGCATCCTCACCGGACGGGTCACTCTGGCTGCTAAGACCTAGACCCACCCAGGCACGTGGACACTCTCTGGAGTCTTTTCACCCGTGGGATCATGACACTTGTCCAGCTTCAACCAGCACCAGGTGCCCATGCCATCCCCAAGCCTCTGCGACCTCTCAGCACAGGGTGGCCGAGAGCCCCACAGTCACATGCTGGCCTAGCAGGAGTGAGGGGTCCCCTGTTTGCACAGTGCATCCAGGAGGAACTTCAGTCCCCAGCCTTGAAGCTGGGACCCCTTTTGCAAAAGCGGCATGCTCTCAGCCACGGCTGCTCACCACCCAAAGGGGAGGGACCAGAGGGCATCAGGACCCCGCACTGAGGGTGGTGAGGCCTTTCTGCCACCTCTGCTGATAGGGTCCCAGGACCACAGCTTTCCGATGTGCCTCCCTCTGTCCAGCCCATGCGCCGGTCTCCATAGCCATCAGCAGGCCCCACAAAGGGCATCTAGCCCCTCTTGCTTGGATGGACAGTAAGACAGCACCAGCAAAGCCCAGCCAGGCTCCGACTCAACCAGCCACCCAGGCATTGGCTGTGCGGGGGACTAGAACACCAGGGCTCTCCAGCAATGAACTGTGGTCACCTTGGGCTGGAGAAGTAGCTATGGTGCACTTCGCCCTAGCTGGGATGCCCAGGAGGGCCACCTGTGCCACCGTGCTGCTTCTGAAGGTTGTGACATGGGAAGAGCTCTATCCCCAGGTGCAGACATGGAGGTCAGCAATCACCACTTGCCAATGAGGGGACCCCAAGTGCTGTCACAGGTGCATCCACAAGGCTTGTGGCACACTTATGGAGGGTGGCCCCAGGGGAACACTGCTGCACCAGTGCCGGATGACTGTGGGTGAGGAGGGACACAGACTCATGGACCCTGGGGCTCTGCCTCCACAAAACGGGCTTTTCTAACAAGAGGGTGGAATTCACATGAAGGAAGCTGGCTGGTTCTGTGGGCAGTGGTGACAACGACCCCAGATGCATTTCCCGCTGTCCCCCTGCCAAGTTCCTGCAGGTGCAGGAGCCTGGGATGCTTGGCAGTGACAATAGCATTTGTGCAGGCAGTGCAGAGGCGTGCTAGCCCAGGCCAAGTCTGAGGCCTGTCACTGACATGGGATGGAGCCTGTGCCCACCAGCAGCCTGGCTCCTGGGCATCCAGGCCTGTTCAAAACCTGTAACACGGCAGCCAACAGAAATCCACAGCCAGAGGGAGCTGTGAGAGGACAGTGGCTGAGTGGGTGGGGCCAGGCCAGTTTCCCTCCTGCTCAGCCACCCCCAAGATGCTTCCTCACCCTACTCTGGGGCAGCTGAAGGAGAAGGCAGCTGTGGCCAGGCCCATGGCTCGCTCCTGGACAGCTGCCAGAGGAAGCACGAAGACCCACACTGCCCATCCTCCATGCCACATACAGAGGGTCCAAACCCTCAGCCTGAACCACAAAGGCAGAGGATGGCCTGGTGCGGGAGGTTCCTGAGGACGCAAACTCAGCTTCACAGCCCCGGGACACAGAGCCTGCTGTTGGAGTATCTAACAGGGATGGGGAGGAGCCTCAACTTTGGTTTTATCATAAATTACCTCCAGGCTTCAAGACCAGACGTGCCTGCCGGCAGGTATGGACACACCCCTTCCTGGATGAAACCATTCATGTCATCCATAGAATTCAGAGCTAGGAGGAGAAAAACTCACCGCCTGGAATAATTACTCCCGCAGGAAGCATCTTTCACACCAGCAGGTGATAGGTCTGGATGAGGATTTTCTAAAAACCGGCACCAAACCTCACAGCATCATCACTACTGTCTGCCTGCTCCGGGAGCCAAACCTAAATAACTGCTTCTGCGGGGCCGCTCCTCACTAGATGCGCCCAGGACTTGGAGCCACACCTTCTCACGGGCATAACCAGACAGGACACAGCCACTCCGAGGTGGGCGTCTGGTCCGCCTGCCCAGCTCCACACCCTCCCATCTACCATGGGCTCCTTCCGGCATGGAAGAACAGCAAAGGCTCCTTTAGAGTGGGGGACCAGCTACAGAGGCCTGGAGGCACCCACAGGAGTGAAGCTGGCCAGGTAGTGGCATGCAAAACAGAAAAAAAACCAGTCTTTTTTCCCCACAGCTCTCCTATTTTTCTTGAAATACATGACCCTTTCGACTATCTTTTTTTTCTCTTTTGATAGAGATGCTGGTATGAGAAGCCTTTCTTATTTATGAAAGAACCGACAGCATAAAAGCCATGAAAAGAGTCGGCTTCAGTGCTCGGGGAGGTGACGGGGAGGGGTGGGGCCTACGGCGTGCACCCTGAACGAAAGCTATGTAGCAACCACCACGCTGCTGCTCTGTGGAAATTCTAGCCCACGGTTACCAGCTACTCTGATTTTGCAGGAAAAAGCCAAAAAAATCTGATTTTTCAAATTTGGTTGACTTCAATGAACCAAAATAAAGTGTTAAAATACCTATTGCCTGGGCCAAACAGAAACTGCGTGTGTACTGGATGTGGCCCAGAGGCCACCAGTATATAAACTCTGGCCTTTGTCTTGCTAGAAAATTCTTCCTGGAGAATGAGAGGTGGGGACCCAGGGTTTCCCCACACTCCCCAACCAAGACCCTGACGGGACAGAGGCCCCCAGAGGCTGCAGTCCACTCTCACAGGGGCTTCGGGGGAAGGCAGGCAGCAAGTGGGGGTGTGGCCAAAGCCAACTCCAGGCAGCCAGCCCACTGTAGAGAAGACATCTTCCATGTCCACCGAGGTGACTCGGTACTGTCTGGACCACCCGGTGCAACTCATAGCCCCCTCCTCAGCTCCTCTGGGGTCGCTCATCTTGCACAGTGAACCTACAAACAACCTAAACCATTCCTCCCCCTTTCTTCTGGGCCTGAGCAATTTCAGCAGAGCCCCACATGGTGGGGTCAATCAGACAGCTCTTGGCCAGCTGTGCAGAAGGAGCCAGGGAGGTCTCCTGGGTGAAAAATGAGACGAAACCTAAAAAGAGCCACCAGCCCATGTTTTCTCAGGATCCATGAGGACAGCTCACCGGAGGAACCTGCACCAAAACAGGAAGGGACCAAGCCACAAAATGCACACAAGAAAACAGCAGCAGAACGAGTGTGCAGGGTCACAGCAGGAGGATGGCAGACAGGCTTGAGTTCCTCACTGGTGCGCAAGTGGACATCATGAGAGGAAGCTAACAGCCCCGGATCACATCCAGGAGACCTAGTACGTGAGGAGGAGGAATTTCAAGGATGACCCTGAGATGCAGAAAGCTTTCACTGCTCAGATGAAAGAAGTCAGTCCATAGACTATGGCAGGTGCTCACAGGGACCACCCCAGGCCAACGTGCATGGCTCCGATCCCAGCGGGTACCACGTTACCTTCTGAAACTGATAAGGAAGCCACAGAGAAACCGGGGAATGAAATCTGTCCGGGGTGACATGATCAATAATTATATCACAGGTCTCAGGTAGCATGACCCAAGGGGATGAATGCTTGCCTCTGGGAGTGACCAGGGAGGTTAACAGACAGGAAGCAGAGCATGTGATGCCCCCGCTTGGGTGCAGGAGTGGCCACTGCCACTGGCCTGTCCACTGTGTGCAGACCAGCCTTGCTGGTGGCGAAGCTGCCTCTGTCTCCACAGACCTGTCACGTGCACCCCTGGTCTCTGTGTTAGGTGTGACTGCTTCTTCTTGACTTTTCATCAGTCTAGGTCAGAACACACCCGATGTGAACTTTATGGCCTGAGTTGCTCGGCCCTCCAGACCCCCTGTGCCGCCTACTGGCTGAAGAACTTGGAGGCTAAGCAAGCCCCGGCTTGTGCCCCTTCCCAAGGAGCCTGCCTTCTCCTGGTCCTCCCAGACAGCTGGCAGGATTCTGAGCCCTGAAGTGCAGCCCCTGCCCCGAAAGCAGTGAGACAGATCCTCAGGAAATACTGTCACTTCCAAGAATCAAGAATCCTATAAGCATCCAGGGCAAGAAAATGAAAAGTTCCCTGGAAAGAAGGAGGAATATGATTTGCTAAAGATCTCTGGCAACAAAGGAGAGAATGGTTTTATGGAACAAAGAGTCAATACCCATTGAAGCCACCATTCACACAGGAGACAACAAAAGAACCCTCTAACAAGCAAGGCACTGAAAGTACTGAATCAAAACTTAAAGCACTCACACGAGGAAAGGGAAAACACGGTACAAAACTGGGGTCCACACTGGATTGAGTGAGACAGTGCTCACTAAATAACTGTTGGTAAAATGATGGTAAAACAATGCAAATGTTGAAAATAAAGGAAAAAGAAGTTATATACTAAAAAACTAGAAGGTAGGGGAAAGGGAAATTATAAAGTAAAACTGAGGCAGGAGGCGGGACTCAACTCTGGAGGCGGGGTTCGGACACCAGACCAAATGGAGAACTAGCTAAAACAGGTCCCAGGTAAAAGCAGCTTTCCATCAGACACGCCCACCAGTGTGCTATGTCCGTTTACCATTGTCATGGCAACACCAGGGAGTTACCGCCCCTTTCCATAGCAACGACTTGATGAACCAAAAGTTACTACCCCTTCCCTAGAAATGTCTGCATAAACTGCTCCTTACTCTGCATGTAATTAAAAGCGGGTATAAATATGGCTGCAAAACTGCCCTGAGCTGCGGCTCTCAGCACACTGCCTGCAGGTAGCCCTGCTCTGCAGGGGTAGTCACGGAGCTGTCACAATGCCTGAACGGTAACACCACTGCTTTAATAAAGCTGTTTCTTCCTACCCTACTACTGGGTCACCTGTGAATTCTTTCCTGGGTGAAGCCAAGAACCCTCACAGGATAAGCCCCACTTTAGGGCTTGCCTGCCTTGCATCAAAACTATGCTAAGTTTCTAATTTTTTAAGGAAAATTTTCTAATTTTTTAAGGAAAATTAGAAACTTAAAATTGTTAAATTGTTTAAATTAGAAAATTAAAATTGTTTAACTTTTGAACATAAGCAGAAAACAGAAATACAGGTCTTTTTTTCTTGATTTAAAGGTGATTCTACATTTAACATGGCATACATATAAAAGTGAGCAAAGGAAATTTCACCAACCTTCCAAAGATAGAAAAAATTTTTTAAAGCCACAAAGGAAAAAACAGAAACCAGAAAACACAAAGTAAGGCTGTAGAAAAGAGAACAGATGCTGATTATCACTGTGAATTCAAACAGCTCTCCTAACATGGGGAGGCTCTCCATTTGAACAACGAGTATGCTGCACCTTATAAACAACCTATTTTAAAAAGTTAAAAATACAGGGATAAGCAAAGATATGCCAGGAAAATGTAACAACAACAACAACAAACATAGCAACACCAATGTCAGGTAAAGTCAGATTCAAGACATAGATTAAATAGGTTAAAAGGGGTTTCTTGAAAGCTATAAAAAAGCAAAATATATAATAAAGACCTAACAATCATCAACTTTTATGCCTCAAACAATTTATCATGGAAATGAATAAGACAAAATCTATCATGAATCACAAAGAATTATAAAGCCATCTCTCTAAATCTTAGAGCAAATATACAAAAATAGGGGAGGGGGCAGAGGACTGGAATTAGATAATAAACCTGATTCACGTACACCAAAGTATGTATTCTAAAGATAAAAACTAAACACTTTCCAGTATTCCATAAAATACTGACGGAAATATTTTTAAATAGGCCATGAAGAAAAACTTCAAAATTAAAAATCAAAAAGATTCACACCAGCTGCATTCTCTAGCTCCAATGGTGACAGAACTAGTAGCTAAAAACCAAAAGGTCACCAAGAAAAATTCAACCACATCTACTGGGAAATGAAAAGAAACACACTAGGTCAGTTCTTAGGTTCAAAAACAAATCACTCTAGACATATCAGGATATAGCTAAGGCAGTATTCAAAAATAAACTAGCCAAAATCTATTCATTACTAAAGAGGAAAAAATAAAAAATAAACTAAGATTCAATTAAACAAGTTAAAAGACAGATGTGTCAAAACAAGGTTCAGGAAGAGAGGAGAAAGGAATTAATAATAAAACTGGAAATCAATGAGTTTGACCAACAGTAGAAATGAAAAATAAATTTAAGAGCTGATTTTATGAAAAGGCCAATAAAGAAGATAAAACTCTAGCGATTATAATCCATAGAGAAAAAACACAAGTTACATTAGGAATGAGAAAGAAAAAACAGCTACAGATATAGACGGGATATTTTAAAAACATAAGATTTTAAAAATATATGAGAATAAAATTGGTTACTTGGTTACAATTTAAAATCTTTGATGAAAACAAAGACTTTATAGGAAAACATACTTACTGACTCTAAAAGTGATGAATTTGGACTAAAACAATCCCATAGGAAAATCTGAAAAGTTACCAAAGAAATCTTCCCCAGAGAAACAACAGGGTCTGAGAGATTCAAAGGACTTCATGCCTTCAACAAACAGCCAAGCCCTATGCTTTCCAAGTTGTTTCAGAAAACAGAAAAACATGGGGGTGCTTCCCAAAACATGATCTCAAAAACCTTGGTCTCAAAACATGGCTAAGAGAGTTAAAGGAAAAAAAATATATAGCTCAATTTCCTATTTTGAGCCTGTATAAAATGCTAGTGAAAAAATAACAACAATGGCCAGGCATGGTGGCTCACGCCTATAATCCCGGCGCTTTGGGAGGCCGTGGCAGGAGGACCGCTTGAGTCCGGGAGTTGGAGAGGCAACATAATGAGATCCCAAGTCCACAGAAAAATAAAAAATTAGCCAGGCATGGTGGCACGTGCTTCTAGTCCCAGCTACTCCAGAGGCTGAGGGGAGAGGGTCACTTAAGACTGGGAGGTTGAGGCTGCAGTGAACTGTGATTGCACCACTGCCTTCCAGCCTAGGCAATAGAGCAAAACACTGTCAAAAAAAAAAAAAAAAAAGCAACAACAAGCACCATAAGGATGCTTAGTGGATGTCCATCTGCTCCATGTGTTATGCATATAGGCATGCCTCATCTTACCGTGCTTTTTTTTTTTTTTTTAAGAAATTGAAGGTTTGTGACAACCCTGCATTGAGCAAGTCTACTGGTGCCATTTTTCCAACAGCATGTGTTCACTTTGTGTGTGTCAGCATCTTTTAGCAATAAAGTCTTTTTCAATTATGGCACGTACATTGATTTTTTGAGACATAATGTTATTGCACCCTTAAGAGACTAAGTATACTACAGTATACTACAAACATAATTTTTATATGCACTAGGAAACACGAAAATTTCCAATATTTGCTTGATTGCAGTAGTCTGGAACTGAAGCCGCAATATCTCTGAGGTATACCTGTGTATCAATTCGTTGGATCCTCCTAATCCTCCTATGAAGTGCTATTATTTTTCTTCCAGATGAGGAAACTGAGGTAGTGTTATCAATGTGCCCAAGCTGGTAATCAGCAGAGTAATCAGCAGAGCTGGGACCCAAACTAAGAACATTAGTCTCTGGGGACCATGCTCTACCCACTCTACTATACTGCCTCCTAAGTCGGCTTCTTAAAGTCCTGATAAACCACAATAAAGTAGTGTGTGTGCTGGGATGCCTCACTGGCTCTGCGCCAGGACGTCTGGTCATAAAATTCATCTAAGGTGCACCCAGCACCCAATCTTGGTTTCTAATACCATCCTCCAATAAAAGGAACCGGGCTCCTTAGTGAAATGCCTAACTCTGAGGTTGGAGCAGGGAACAGACAAGATGAGCCCGGCGCAACCTGCGATACCAGAAAGTAAGGGAGTGCTCCAAAAGTAAAATGATGGGGTGCATCAGAAAGACACAGGAGTCAAACGAAAGAGCCCTTGATGCCCAAAGCTGGAAGGATTTGAGCATCGCAGAATACTGGATTATAAAGTATAAAATAAATATCCATGGGTCTATACAAATATAAGTTTTAAAAAAGAGGCCAGGCACAGTGGCTCACACCTGTAATCCCAGCACTTTGGGAGGCTGAGGCAGGAGGATCACTTGAGGGCAAGAGTTTGAGACCAGCCTGGCCAACATGGCAAAACCCTGTCTCTACTAAAAATACAAAAATTAGCTGCATAAATGTCTTCTTTTGAGAAGTGTCTGTTCATGTCCTTCGCCCACTTTTTGATGGGGTTGTTTGTTTTTTTCTTGTAAATTTGTTGGAGTTCATTGTAGATTCTGGATATTAGCCCTTTGTCAGATGAGTAGGTTGCAAAAATTTTCTCCCATTTTGTAGGTTGCCTGTTCACTCTGATGGTAGTTTCTTTTGCTGTGCAGAAGCTCTTGAGTTTAATTAGATCCCATTTGTCAATTTTGGCTTTTGTTGCCATTGCTTTTGGTGTTTTAGACATGAAGTCCTTGCCCATGCCTATGTCCTGAATGGTAATGCCTAGGTTTTCTTCTAGGGTTTTTACGGTTTTAGGTCTAACATTTAAGTCTTTAATCCATCTTGAATTGATTTTTGTATAAGGTGTAAGGAAGGGATCCAGTTTCAGCTTTCTACATATGGCTAGCCAGTTTTCCCAGCACCATTTATTAAATAGGGAATCCTTTCCCCATTTCTTGTTTTTGTCAGGTTTGTCAAAGATCAGATACTTGTAGATATGTGGCATTATTTCTGACGGCTCTGTTCTGTTCCATTGATCTATATCTCTGTTTTGGTACCAGTACCATGCTGTTTTGGTTACTGTAGCCTTGTAGTATAGTTTGAAGTCAGGTAGCGTGATGCCTCCAGCTTTGTTCTTTTGGCTTAGGATTGACTTGGCGATGCGGGCTCTTTTTTGGTTCCATATGAACTTTAGAGTAGTTTTTTCCAATTCTGTGAAGAAAGTCATTGGTAGCTTGATGGGGATGGCATTGAATCTGTAAATTACCTTGGGAAGGATGGCCATTTTCATGATATTGATTCTTCCTACCCATGAGCATGGAATGTTCTTCCATTTGTTTGTATCCTCTTTTATTTCCTTGAGCAGTGGTTTGTAGTTCTCCTTGAAGAGGTCTTTCACATCCCTTGTAAGTTGGATTCCTAGGTATTTTATTCTCTTTGAAGCAATTGTGAATGGGAGTTCACTCATGATTTGGCTCTCTGTTTGTCTGTTATTGATGTATAAGAATGCTTGTGATTTTTGCACACTGATTTTGTATCCTGAGACTTTGCTGAAGTTGCTTATCAGCTTAAGGAGATTTTGGGCTGAGACAATGGGGCTTTCTAGATATACTATCATGTCATCTGCAAACAGGGACAATTTGACTTCCTCTTTTCCTAATTGAATACCCTTGATTTCCTTCTCCTGCCTAATTGCCCTGGCCAGAACTTCCAACACTATGTTGAATAGAAGTGGTGAGAGAGGGCATCCCTGTCTTGTGCCAGTTTTCAAAGGGAATGCTTCCAGTTTTTCCCCATTCAGTATGATATTGGCTGTGGGTTTGTCATAAATAGCTCTTATTATTTTGAGATACGTCCCATCAATTCCTAATTTATTGAGAGTTTTTAGCATGAAGGGTTGTTGAATTTTGTCAAAGGCCTTTTCTGCATCTATTGAGATAATCATGTGGTTTTTGTCTTTGGTTCTGTTTATATGCTGGATTACATTTATTGATTTGCGTATATTGAACCAGCCTTGGCCATCAGAGAAATGCAAATCAAAACCACAATGAGATACCATCTCACACCAGTTAGAATGGCAATCATTAAAAAGTCAGGAAACAACAGGTGCTGGAGAGGATGTGGAGAAATAGGAACACTTTTACACTGTTGGTGGGACTGTAAACTAGTTCAACCCTTGTGGAAGTCAGTGTGGCGATTCCTCAGGGATCTAGAACTAGAAATTCCATTCGACCCAGCCATCCCATTACTGGGTATATACCCAAAGGACTATAAATCATGCTGCTATAAAGACACTTGCACACGTATGTTTATTGCGGCATTATTCACAATAGCAAAGACTTGGAACCAACCCAAATGTCCAACAATGACAGACTGGATTAAGAAAATGTGGCACATATACACCATGGAATACTATGCAGCCATAAAAAATGATGAGTTCACGTCCTTTGTAGGGACATGGATGAAATTGGAAATCATCATTCTCAGTAAACTATCGCAAGAACAAAAAACCAAACACCACATATTCTCACTCATAGGTGGGAATTGAACAATGAGAACACATGGACACAGGAAGGGGAACATCACACTCTGGGGACTGTTGTGGGGTGGGGGAAGGGGGGAGGGATAGCATTGGGAGATATACCTAATGCTAGATGACGAGTTGGTGGGTGCAGCGCACCAGCATGGCACATGTATACATATGTAACTTACCTGCACATTGCGCACATGTACCATAAAACCTAAAGTATAATAATAATAATAATAAAAGAAAAAAAAAAGAAAAAACTAATGGAACTTACAGATATTTCTCCAAAAATATAAAGTTTTTGCATTCATGTACACGTCTAAGCCCATATAGAGGTACCCAGGTGCCTCTGTTTGTCCCTTCCATAGACCTAGGTTTAGAGCTCTGATCTAATAACCTGGCAAACTTCTCCCCCTTTCTTGTTGCTCATATCTAATATTTAATAAACCGATAAAGTAAAAAAAAAAAAAAAAAAATACAAAAATTAGCCGGGCATGGTGGCGGGCACCTGTAACCCCAGCTACTCGAGTGGCTGAAGCAGGAGAATCACTTGAGCCCAGGAGGTGGAGGTCGCAGTGAGCCAAGATTGTACCACTGCACTCCAGCCTGGGTGATGGAGCGAGACTCTGTCTCGAAAAAAGAAAAAAAAAGAAAGAAAGCACAATTTCAAGTTTTAAAAAAAGGTTGAACAAATAAATAAATGAGGGAGAAGAGACAAATGCGTACAGAAGGATCACAAATAGCATAATTCCCATGCCTTAAGTGTGGGTGGCACACAGTGACTGCTTTCCAACAGTGCAGAAGAGTGGGTAGGGGAGTGACTTTACGGTGGAGAAAGCTGACAAGCACTACCTTAGCCAGGTGATCAAGGTCAACATCATCAGTGATAAGTCATGCTGATGTGATGTGATAACAATGGCACTTCTGTGCTCTCCTTCCCAGTAACCCACAACTCCTGTCTCGCTGAAAGAAAAACTAAAATTGAAAGGCATTCTTCCAAGTACCTAGCCATACTCCTCGAAAGTGTCAAGGTCATCAAAACCAAGGCAATTCTAAGAAACTGTCACAGCCCAGAGGAGGCTAAGGAGATGTGACAATGGAATGTGATGTGGTCTCCCAGATGGGATCCTGGAACAGGAGGAGGGCATTAGGTAAAAGCTAGGGCCGCTGGAATAAAGCATGGACTTAACATAATTACATACCAATAACGTGCATCCATGGTAACTAATGTTCCAAAGTAATGTTAATAACTTTACTAATAAATAATAGGGAAATGGGTGCCAGGTACATGGAACTCTCTAATGTTCCTGTGACTTTTCCATAATCCAAAACTATCCTAAAATAAAAAGTTTACTGATTAAACACACACGTGGAAAAGGCCACGGGAGATGCTGAAAAGGCAGCTGATAAAATTCGACATCCTTTCCTGATAAAACCTAGTAAGCCAGGAAGACAATGCTACTTCCTTAAACTTGTGATAAATATTTATCTGAAATCAACAGTCAGCATCAGGTTTTTGGCTTTTTTTTTCTCTTTTTTTTTAAGAGATGGAGTCTCACTCTGTCACCCAGATGGGAGTGCAGTGGTGTGATCATAGCTCACTGCCGCCTTGATCTCCTGGGCTCAAGCGATCCTCCTGCCTCAGCCTTCCAAGGAGCTGGGACTACAGGGGTGCGTCACCACACCCAGCTAATTAAAAACTTTTTTTTTTTTTTTTTTTTTTTTTGTAGAGGCAGAGGTCTCCTATGTTGCCCAGGCTGGTCTTGAACTCCTGGCCTCAAGCAATCCTCCTGCCTTGGACTCCCAAAGTGCTGGGACTACAGGCATGAGTGTGTAATTACCATGCCTGGCAATATCAGGTTTAATGGTGAAACACTAGAAGAAAATCCATAAAGATGTCCACAGGCAGCACGGTTCCTTATGATTCCTAATATGATTCTCCAGGAGCAATGCGCCCAGCATTTGAAAAGACAATGCCTATTTATGTTAGTTTTGCCCCAAAATCTCTAGTCCTTCATCAACCAGGTTACACATTTGCAGAAAGCTCTTCTCTCTGGTTCTCTGTCCAGCTTTCTGGCTGGACACCAAGTTGGTTTTCTCCATATGCCCATTCCTCAGTTCCTCTTAGAGGCAAAATGAGCCATCCCTGCTTTAAGCCACAGGGTCCTACAGCCTCACCCCGCTGAGAGCCCCAGTTTCATTCTTGGATCCCTGGCTCTGTCAAATCTCTGGTGGAGAGACTCTCCACACTCGCCTGCTCCCCAGCTCCCTCCCTCATGCCAAGTGGTGTAGACAGAGCAGGATGGGCGAGCACACAGGACCTGCCCTGCCAGCACGGGGTAGCTCTGGACTAAGGAATTCTCCACCCAAGACAGCCCTGGCTCTCAAGAAGGGCTCAGCTCAAATCCCCCTAGGCATGGCCAGCCAGGGTGCAGGACTCAGGGACTGCCCTCCCAGGGCGTGGACACGCAGATGTTGTTTCCTGACTGCTCTCATGATAGGCTGGGACCCGTCTCCAACAGCTAAGCAAGTGCTAGCAGCAAACCTACTCCAAGCCACCTGAGGCAAAGAGGGCTTTTCTCCAGCCCAGACCTGTGTCTGAAGGGGCCCTCTTCTCTGAATGGGCTGTGCCAATGCCCTCACCCATCAACACAGCCACCAGAGAATGGATGTGTCTGCTCAGTGGGTGCAGGGTCCTGCCCACGGACACACAGCTGGCCCCCAGGGCCCATCACATCTATTCTTACCTGGGGGCTCCGGTCTCAGAGGCCGCCTGGACCCAGACTTGTTCCAAACAGTCCTCAAAACTGCAGCACCTTTTGTGGGAGTGGCTAAATGGATGGCAGTCTCATTGATGCCCACATTTGTCCAGGCTGAGAGCAGATTAGGTCAGACTGTGCCTCGATGACGGAGACTACATCTCCAGGACCTCCTGGAGGAAAACGGGGACCTCCTAGTGACTTCCCTCTCCTGTGAAACCTGGGTCCTCTGCATGCCCCGTGAGGGGCTCCAGCCCTGGTCAGAGACACACAAGGTGTCTCACCATCCACCCAGAGTGCCTGGCAACACAGCCTCGTGTAGCCCCACATGGGAGGAGGACCATGTGGGCACAGGCATCCGAGATACAGTTCTTCAGGAGTCACTGCACAGGAGGGACTCGGATGAAAAGCAGAGGGTGCCAGGCTGGGCATAGTGGCTTATGCCTATAATCCCAGCACTGTGGGAGACCAAGGCAGGAGGAACGCTAGAGCTCTGGAGTTCTAGACCAGCCTGGGCAACAAGGCAAAACTCTGTCTCTACAAAAAATAAAAAATTAGCTGGGTATGGTAGTGAGCACCTGTGGTGCCAGCTATTTGGGGGGCTGAGGAGGGAGGATCACTTGAGCTTTGGAGGCAGAGATTGCAGCAAGCAGAGATCGCCCCAGAGGGGCGTCCTCTCTGCGGCCCCACGCCCCCCGCAGCCCTGAGCACCGGGGGCTGGCAGGGATGAGGGGGGCTGCCCACAGACTCTCCCACCTCCTGGCTGTCCTTACTGGAGTGAAAGTTTCTGTCTTTTTTATTTACTTATTTTGAGATGGAGTCTCGCTCTGTCGCCCAGGCTGGAATGCAGTGGTGTGATCTCGGCTCACTGCAACCTCCACCTCCCAGGTTCAAGCGATTCTCCTGCCTCAGCCTCCCAAGTAGCTGGGACTACAGGCGCCTGACACCTAGCCCAGCTAATTTTTTGTATTTTTAGTAGAAATGCGGTTTCACCATGTTAGCCAAGATGGTCTCGATCTCCTGACCTTGTGATCTGCCTGTCTTGGCCTCCCAAAGTGCTGGGATTACAGGCATGAGCCACCACACCCAACCAGTTTCTAGTCTTAAAACAAGAAAAAAAAAAAAAAAGAGAAAAAAATCTGTCCTGTTTAACAAGAATGCAGCAAGGGTTTTGCAACCTGCTCCCAGGCTGGATTCACGGAGAGCTCCATCCCCGCCCCAGCACCCTCGGCTCGAGTGGCTCTGTGTGGGTGGGGGGGCGGGTGTGTATGTGGTATGTCAATGGGTGTGGTACACACCGTGTATGTGAGGCATGTGGTGGGTGGTGTGTGTATGGTGTGTAGTGTATGTATGGGGATGGTGGGTACATGTTGTGTGTGGTGTGTAGTATATGTGGTACGTATGATGTGGTGTGTGCGTATGGCTGTGGTGCATGTGTGTGGTGTGTATGTGTATGGCTGTGGTGTGTGCAGGGTATTGGTGTGTGTGGTGTGTAGGTGAATGTGGCATGCGATGTGTGGTGTGTAGGTGTGTGTGGCAAGTGATGTATGGTGTGTGTGGTGTGTATGGCATGTCATATGTATGCAGTATGTGGTACATGTGTGGTGTGTGTATGGTATGTGGTATGTGGGGGTTGTGTGTGGAGGTTTGTATGTGTGGCGTATATGGCGCATGATGTGTATGTGTGGTGTGTGTGTGGTGTGGGGTGTGTGTGTGGTATGTGGAACGAGTGTGGTGTGTGTGTGGTGAGTATGGTATGGGCGGTGTGTATGTGTTATGTGTGTGGCGTGTGCGTTGTGCTGTGTGTGGTATGTGGCATGTGTGGTGTGTATGGTGGGGGTGTGTGGTGTGTGGTGTGTGGCATGTGTATGTGCTATGCAGCATGTGTGTTGTGTGAGGTGTATGTAGTGTGTATGGTATGTGTGGGGGGTGTGGGAGGTGTGTGTGGTATATGGCATGTGTAGTGTGAGGGGTGTGTATGTGGTGTGCGGGAGTGTGTGTGGTGTGTATGGCATGTGTGGCGTGTATGTGGTGTGTGAGGTGTGTGTGGTGTGGATGGTGTGTGTGTGGTGTGGATGGCATGTATGAGGTGTGTGGTGTAGTGTGTGTGTGTGTGGCATGGGGGGCGTGTGCATGGAGTGAATGTGGTGTATGTGGCATGTATGGGGTGTGTGGTGTGCTGTGTGTGTGTGTGGTGTAGGGGTATATGTGGTGTGTGTGTGTGGTGTAGGTGGTGTGTGGGGCATGTGTGTGGTGTATGTGGCTTGTACAGGATGTATGGTTGTGTGTGTGGTGTGTATGGTGTGGTGTGTGTGGTGTATGTGGTGTGTGGTGTGGGGCCATGTGTGTGGTGTATGTGGCATGCACGGGATGTGTGGTGTTGTGTGTGTGGTGTGTATGGTGTGGTGTATGTTGTGTGTGTGGTGTGTATGGTGTAGTGTGTGGTGTGTGTGTGGTGTGTGGTGTGTATGGTGTGATATGTGTGTCATGTATGTGGTGTGTGGTGTGTGTGGTGTGGGAGGCATGTGTGTGGCATATGTGGCATGCACAGGATATGTGGTGGTGTGTGTGTGGTATGTATGGTGTGTGTGTTGTGTATGTGGTGTGTGTGGTGCGGGGGGCATGTGTGTGGTGTATGTGGCGTGCACGGGATGTGTGGTGTTGTGTGTGTGGTGTGTATTGTGTGGTGTGTGTCATGTATGTGATGTGTGGTGAGGGGGCGTGTGTGGTGTATGTGGCATGCATGGGATGTGTGGTGTTGTGTATGTGGTGTGTATGGTGTGGTGTGTGTGTCGTGTATGTGATGTGTGTGGTGTATGTGGTGTGCACAGATTGTGTGGTGTGGTGTGTGTGGTGTGTATGGTGTTGTGTGTGTCATGTATGTGGTGTGTATGGTGTGGTGTGTGTCGTGTATGCACTGTGGGGGGCATGTGTGTGGTGTATATGGAGTGCACAGGATGTGTGGTGTTGTGTATGTGGTGTGTATGGTGTGGCATGTGTATCGTGTGTGTGGTGTGTGTGTGGCATCTGGGGCATGTGTCTGGTTGGGGGAGACCCTCAGGCCGTGTCCCCTCTCCCCAGCCCATCTGTACTCGAGGGGCGCTGGGCACACAGAATCACAGCTCGCTCGATCTGGCCAAAGAGTAAGAAAAACACCAAGGCCTTGAATGAGAAGGAGCACAGCTGGGCAAGTCCCTCACTCACAAGGGACTGACGGGGACAGGAGCTGCGATTGAGGGCTGTCGCCTGTGGCAGGAGCGCCCAGAAAAGCCCAGACCTGTGGAGAAGGGTCTCCAGTGGGTCCTGGCCTGGGAGGGGATGCCACCACACGGTCCCCGTCACACTACACAGATCCTCTCCCTTTCCCATGATTCTCATGACCCCCCAGAAACAAAAGGGCCCCAAATGCCCCATTCACAGCTCAGAGAGAAAGAGCATAATTTCAATCAAGGTCCCAGGCTGTCAGACACATCACGTTATTAATCTCCTTGTGGCAAATGTGAGCTGGGACTCGCTTACACAGCCAATGGAGCATGCTCTAAATTAGCGTTTGCAGGTAATGGATCCGGCCGCCAGCCCCACGCCAGCTGGCTACAAGCTGGTTAGGCCACTAACATGGAATAATAGGAGGTGGAAAAATGGATGGCCTGATTGGGCCTGCTGTTAGCGCCCGATTTACCCAACACAGACGTCTTATTGGTTTAACACAATTTACTACACCTCAATTGCGGAAAATGATTTTCATTCCTCTGAACCCTCAACTCCCAGGCGCCGCATGAGGGAGGAGTCTTCATAAATGCCATCCGCTGGCTCACTTTTTTTTTTTTTTAACATGCCTTCAAGATTTTATAACAAATCATAGATAATAAAACAAAAAGAGACGAGGCTTAGAACTGGGGGTCCAGGCCAGCATCTCTCGAGTCCTGGGGTGGGTGGTGTCTCCACCTCGAGAAAACCAGCCCTGACTCCCGCCCCGAATCCTGAACTGCAGAGCTCCCTGCCTTCATGCCCGGTGTCCCTGTGCAAGGCTGAAGCCAGCCAGGCCCCCAGCAGAAAGTCCAGCAGGTCTTAAGGATGCCCACCTTGCTCACAGGGTGCTGTCAACACATATAGAAGAGCGGCTGGTTTCCTTTGAACCCAGTGAGTCAGCGATTCACACAGCAGTGCAGCCGCCCCCCAGCCTTCCCTGGTAGCAGTTGAGCCTGTGTTCAAAGAGGCACACCCCCGGGTAACCAAAAACATGGGCTTTAGAAGAGATTTTTATTCCCCGACTAGTTAAGAAAAGAATTCTCAAGTTCCCAGTGACACAGAAGATGGCAGAAAAATCACTTAAAACCTTTTCTTCTCTTTTCCATCCATCTATCAAACCCACCCACACATGTTTCCCGACACCTACCTACAGTGGGTCAGACACTGCGCAGATAAATCAGACATGGTCCCCAAGAAGGCGCCTCCAGGCTCTCCAGGACAAGGACCACAAAACTGCATCACACAGTGATCCTGCCCTAGAGAGGGAGCTCGAGGCGGAAGAAGTGTCAGCCCACCTCCCTGGCTGCAGATGTCCTCAGGGGCTTCAACCTGGACACCGGCAATCGGGGCGCCTCCTCAAATCTGGCCAGGGATACTCCATGATGTGACACTTTCCCCAGACACCCATCTTCCCACCATCTTCAGAGGGGGTGACCCCTCTCTCCCAACTCGGTCCCCTCAGGAACAGCCTCCATCTCTCGTTCTTCCTGTCTCAGTCCCCATACCCACCCCCCTGCTCTAAGCTCTCAGGGGCCCACAGATCAGATAGCTTCCCTGGTGGGCACGGTTTCCCCTCTGTATGTCCTGTGGCCTGCAGCAGGTGGGTGCGCATGGCAGGTGCACAGCATGGGCAGCAGGTACAAACGCTGACCCGATGCCACTCAGCACCCTGTGGGAGGCTGCTCCTGGCTGAGAGCTTCCCTGTGCACTCGGCTGTGGCCTCTGGCTTCGAGCTCATCTCTCCAAGAGCCACTCTGGTCCACACAGGAGGCAGCAGCAAGGCCAACCCAGGGTCTTGGGATGGGGGTAGAGGGAAGGTGGAGCAGTTTGTAGACAGGGGTGACATCTCCCCAGAGCTCAGGTTCACGACACCCTGCTTCCAACAGCAGCCAAGTACAACATGTGGACTCTGTGTGGATCCTGACTTGAACAAACCAATGCTAAAAAGAGTTTAGGATCAATATGGACTAGATATTCATGACATGAAGGAGTTATGGTTCATTTGTGATAATGAATGTGATATTGGCATGGTGGTTATGTAAAAGTAGAAAAAAGTTCTCACCAACTGAAATACCTACTGAGGGATTTACAGGTGCCATGACATGATGTCTAGGATTTGGCTTTAAAATGCTCTAGCAAACAAAACTAAACACAAAAACCTGATGGGGACTTCGGGGTTCATTATACTTTTCTATTATTTTGGATATTGAAATTTCCTGTTTAAAAAAAAAAAAAAAAAAAAAAGACCTCCATTACCTGGAAGGCATGACGGCTAAGGAACGGGGCATATTCCAGGACCCCTGGTCCCTGACCCATAGCCTGTACAGCCCTGTCCCCAGGCTGGGCAGGGTGGGGCTCTGGGACGCTGTGGGGAGGGAGGCTCAGGGCCCCTCCCAGGAGCCACCTTGGGAGCAGGACTGCCTGCAGCACGGGGCTCAAGCAGCCAGCATGTGGAGGATGGCAGGGTTCCACATTGGGCTCAGCTATTCCTGCCCCAATTTCTTGGTTATTTTTATTTGAAGCATCAGCTATGGGTCACTATGATTCAACTCAAGCTGGGACAGGTTTCCAGGGCAGTGCCAATCTGAGGGACCCACTGTCCAGCCCACTTTGCTGGAGGAGCCCCACAGCACACTTCCCATCCTAGATCCTCAGAGCGGGCAGGGGGTCCTGGGAATGCCAGGCCACAGACACTGCACTGCAGAAGGAGACCACGCAGACGCAAGTGCTGGGATAGCTCTGCGAGCCCTTCCCAGCCTCCCCGGCTGACAGAGCTGGGCTTCTGATTAATGTGTGTTACATGCCCCCTCCCAGGATGCCAAGCACCCGGGCAAGGCCATGTTAACCTCCTCCTGGGCGGGGTAAGGAGAGAAGCACAGGAGCTGACTGCTCAGAACTCCTTCCAGGGAGAGACCTTAAAAAGACACCCATCCCCCAAGCACAGCCACAGCGAACAGAAGCGTCCAAGCAGCCCACTGCGGGCCCCATCCGACCTCGGCCCTGCACCCCACTGATGGCAGGCAGGCCAGCAGGGCTGGGAGGGTGATATGGAGCCAGCACCCCCAGGGCCGGGGCTCTGAACAGAGATGCCCTGAGGACATCTGGGGTGGACTTGGGCCCCGCAAGGGGAGTAAGGGATACCAGAAACCAAGCTCTCACAAGGACAGGCAGGAAAGGAAAGCCCAGAGTGAGGACAGGGGGATGGCAGCCTCTTCAGTGTCACCTCCCCAGAGCTTCCAGGTGGTACCAACACTGGTGGGAGGTCTCGGAATGGGGGCCTCCTGCCCCAGAACATGGGTGGGAAGGGAGCCACTGAGGCAGTTTGGGTCTGACCCAAAGGTTTCCTTGTACCATGGGTGGCAGCACACTGACTTCTGGATCCTGGAGCGGTGCTGAGCTGGCCAGGCCACACCCGCCATGGCTGGGCAGCCGCAGGACGCTCCCCAGGTGGCACCGGCTCGCTGCAGGCCTAATAGGAGCGGAAGGCCAATGGAGCTCTCCAGAGCTCTTTATGGGCCGTTTAACCACCCCTCGACCCAGTCGCCCAAGCACAGCAGACATAATGGCAGTGTTTACACATAAAAATGGCAAGCTGTTTTACTGGCGGCTTTCAGAGTCATAAGAGCAGCAATTTGGTAAAGTTTCCTGCAAATGGCAGAAACAAAGTCCGAGAGTAGAATGGTGGGGCACTAAACCACCCTGAAAAGTCATCGAAGACCATTACATCAAACACTCTGCCAAGAGCCAGGGAGGCGGGCGCACTCTGAAGAAAAATAATCTTTGCCTGTGATCCTGAAGCCCTGTTCATAATCTCCACCACGGTGTGTGTGCCACTGCGGCGTCTCATCTGTTACTCACTCAGGGAACATAAATTACTGTTTTTTACCTTTTAATTTTACCCAGAGAAACATGGTGGCTTACCTTTCCAACTCATATTCTTTCATTCCCACTTTTACAGCCTTCATTACCTGGAGGACGGATATTAAGCAAAGACATTTGTATTAAGCAGATCAGTAACACAGTGTGATAAATAACATACAGCACTTCTTCAAAAGCACCTCTTCTTTAAAAAGGAAAAAAAGAATGATATGTGCATGCAGTGGTACAGACATGTGACAAATTAGAACTTTTTAAAAGCTCCAAAATCCATACAGTTTATTTAAACTGCTATGAAGCACTTCCATTTGGAAGCCGATAAATGCCGAGCCTCAAGTTACAGCTCAGAGGCCACCAGCAGCCCGAAGACAGTGAGGATTTAACCACGAGGTGCTTGGTGAATACTTAATGCCACGAAAGCTATGACGATCACTAAAAGGCCTCCTTTGTTTAACTTTCACAAAACACGTGGTCATTAACTCGTACAAGAGAGTACGCTGCCCATCAATTACCCTTGTCTATTTCCTAACACAAAACTGCAATGTTCCTGAGCAGATGCTGGGCCATCCTCATCTCTCAAGACATGTGTTTCCTTATTTGGTCTCATTCCTCCAGTAAAGTGGGAAGGTTTGGAAGAGAACTACATGAAGAAATGTTCAGAAAATGGATGATGGTAATAAGTGTGTTTGAACCACAGTTAAGGACAAAAGATTCTTTAAAATGAGCTGAGAACTGCTGGGATATTAAGAAGGAGCACTCTACCCTCCCAGAATTGGGACTTTTTGTTGGAGAATTTCCTGAGGATTAGTGTCCATGACTGCCATGATGGGCAGGTGCCCTAAGCTGAGGAATTGGGGCAGAGCCTCTTCTGTCCCTGCCCTGTGCCCACCAGGGAACAGAAAAGAGAGCCATTACTGTGTAAAACTTCCTACCTCTCGCTTGGCCCTCGGGGATTAGAGCCCACCTGGAAACCCTTCATCCTCACGCAGTTCTCTCGCCACACAGCAACACCGCTTTCCCCACTCAACCAGAGCCGGCGCCTGACTCACCTCACGGTGGGCCTCGCTGGAGATTTTATTGGTGTAGCGCAGAACCTCCAGCTCCATATCCGTCTTAAACACTCGGCTTCAGAGACAGAAGAACAAAGCAGCAAATCAGTGACTTTCAGGAGGCACTGGCTGGACCCCTCCAGGGAGAGCTCAGGGCCCGCCACACCCTGCACAGCCCAGAAGGGGTGTTGTACAAGGCCAGAGTGGGGCCACCAAGGCCCAGGAGTGACAAGCTCCATGGAACAGTCTAGAAGAAAACCTCTAGCGGGGAGCAGAGCTGCTGCCCACCTTCCCTAACACCAGCCAGCGGACAGGCTGTTTTCCGGGATAAGATCTGGAAGCCGCTGCCGGGGGGAGGAAGAAGCCTGGTTGCTGCAGCTTGTCACAGGCTGCCTCCCTCAGCCTCAGTTTCCCCATGCATGGAAGGGGGATGAAATCTACATGGCATGGCTGTTGGGCCATAATCCTAAGCCTGCTGCCTCCCAGGGCTCTGTCCTGTTGGCTGAAGAGGCCTTGTTTCCTCCCCACCCCCACCCACCTGCCCACGGGTGGGTGACAGGGTCAGGTGAGGGGACCAAAGCCATTCCAGCTTCGTGTGTGCTGGTACAAATGTGGAAACAGCTGGACAGCAGACATAGCAGGAGACCAGGAGCAGAGGAGAAGAGGGAGGCAGCCACAGATGAGAGGGTGGTCTACGTGGGCAGGGGAGTCACAATCGAGGGACCCTGCTGTCCCTTCCCGGCTGGGCTGTGCCTCCTGCAACTGGACTCCTGGGGCTCCCGGGTCCTCCCAACAAACTTGTGTTAATTTGCCCAAATGTGGTTAGGTTTCTGGTGGTTGCAATCAACCTCACCCGCAAGTAAGACCCACAGAGAGGAGCCAAATAAGTATTCGTTTTCTACGTCTGCGCATTTAAAAAAACCCTGGGTCTGCGGGCACAGAAAGGGCAGCCATGCTGAGGCATTCAGAGCACTGGCCTGGGAGAAAGGCCCTGGGCTCCCGTTCAGCTCCACCCCTTTCCAGCGGTGTGGCCGAGAGCCCTACTCTGTGCCTTGGTTTCCCCATCTGAAAAACGGAGATATGAACACTGTTTACATCGTAGGTTTGCAGTGAGAACGGAGTTGGCATTTTTAAAGCACTAAGGACAGTGCCCGGCACACAGTAAGTGCTGTGTATGCTTGTTCCAGAAACCAAGTGAAATGAAAAGCCTGCAAGACACCACGTCATCCACACTTCCCACCCCAAAGCCAGGCGGAATGCTCTGATGTCCTTAGGTAGGACATCTTGATTCTCATCAAAACATTACTCCCCAGTATTCATGACAGGCCCATGAAGCTAGAGAAATCTCAGCAGGGAAACGCAGCCTCCCTTCATTTCAAATTGCCATTTACTGGGGACCCGCCCCATGGTGGGTCCTGTAAGTTGCAGTGGATGCTGGGTGCACTCCCCAACTCATCCCGAGGCCACACCCCTCTACTGGTCTCCTTGATTCGATGGATGGAGCCAAGACTCAGCTCCCTCGCTTCAACTGGGGACATCTCTGGGGACCACTCCAGCACCAAAGCTCCCCATAGGAGCAGCCGAGATGCCCTTGTGACAGCATCGCAGCCCAAGGCTGCTCCCTTACTCTGACACACACGCTGATCCCGAGAGCACTCCTCAATACGCTTTCTGCCCACTTGGCTCAGAGACTCAGCTTCCCATGGAACCCAACCTAGAACAGGTACTACCTTCCCATTTTACAGATAGCGACACTGAGACTTAACTGAGGCGATGTCAAAGGGCGCGTGACCCACTCTGTTACACTCATCCCCTTTTTGTTGCACTCCATGCAAAAATAATGGAACCCTACACCCAGACAAACTACTAATCAAATACAGAAGGACACTAGTCCTTTTTAGACATTCAAAAACTCAGAAATGGGGGAAGTACTTAAGGATGTACTCCAGCAGAGAGAGAAGGGTAGAAGGGTGGGGAGAGGGAGAAAGCACAAGCCAATAAAGAGAAGGAGGTGATATAATGGGATATTTTAAAAAACTGGAGTCAATCCAAAAGTATAATTAGATGCTGGACAGCAAGCCTAGAAAGCAATCAGTAGAAATTAGAACTCCAAGTATGTGGCTCTGAGAAAAACATCCACAAAAAGAATGGCATGGATTCCTTTCTGCAGATAAAATCAATAGGAAGCTTAAAGCTCTTAGTGATATGGTGAAGAAGGTATGTTTCTTCTCTCAATAAGAAAGAAGAAAGGCAAATTAAAACTCTAGGAACAACAAAACAAAACAGATATATGTATGAAGGCTGCATTTATTCACATGGTACCAAAGTAACACCAGGCAGATTACTCTCCAGGTCAAGGGGGAAAATGTAACCCAGCGATCAGTCTTAGCATCACTGATTGTGGGTCAACTAAGTATAATTTGTGTCTGAATGTAGTGCAATAAGAAATACACATCACCTGGGATGTATTCCAGCAAATGTTTTAAACTTCTATGGCTTTAGATCTAACTTCCAGTTTGCAAGAAATATGGGGATAGAGGAACAAGCTAACCGCCACCACAAGCGAACAACCATACAAATCCAGAATTGGGATGCTGTGGTACAACTGGCCCAGCCTTTCAGTATCTGGGGGAAAAACCATCACAATACCCAGGTAAGAGATAGAACTATACTGGCCACGTCCAGGATATCTTATGGACAACTGGAGGAACTCCTGTTTATGTGAACTTTCTAACTTTCAGCAATGCATGTACATATGTTGCTTTTGTTCTAATGAAAAAAAAAAAGAAATAAAAATATTTTTTCTAATAAAAAAACCATTCTTTAAACAGAGAATAAACTAAAATATGGAGTGATTTTGTACAACTGATGGTTATATAAGAAAAACAGTCTAGGCCGGGCGCAGTGGCTCACGCCTGTAATCCCAACACTTTGGGAGGCCAAGGTGGGTGGATCACGAGGTCAGGAGATCAAGACCATCCTGGCTAACACGGTGAAACCCCATCTCTACTAAAAATACAAAAAATTAGCTGGGCATGGTGGCAGGCGCCTGTAGTCCCAGATACTCGGGAGGCTGAGGCAGGAGAATGGCGTGAACCCAGGAGGCGGAGCTTGCAGTGAGCCGAGATCGCGCCACTGCACTCCAGCCTGGGTGACAGAGCGAGACTCCGTCTCAAAAAAAAAAAAAAAAAAAAAAAGAAAGGAAGAAAAAGAAAAACAGTCTATATGCTCTTGATGCTAGGAGCCTCCTCTTGAGGGAAGCCCTGGGCTTGTGACATCCGACCCAAAGAGAAGGCACTCCCGCCCTGATACATTCCTTAGTTCTGCACAGACCATGGTCACAGTCATCATAAAAACACAGTTCTATGGCTTTTTTTTTTTTAACCTTTTAAAGTTAATGCCTCCTCCAAACAGGTAAGACTTACTGCTCACATAAATGCAATGGAAATATTACAAACCCTAACAAGGAAACAGCAACAGAAGTCGGGAGGTAAAGACGGGTTGGAGAAAATATGTGTAGAGTGAGCAGGGCCCCATCTGTGCAGCCTCAGCTCACCCAGGGCAAAGGCAAGATGGGGTGGAAAGTTCACAGAGCAAGAACTAAAGGAGGCTCATATGTATGACAAGAAGGCAAATGGAACCCGTGGAAGAACCAGCAATAAACATACGATGAAAAGATGGGTGGGGGTGACAGAAATGGCCCAAAGAATTCGCTTTGGGGAGGGGTGGTGTGGAGAGAGATGAGCTGGCAGGAGTCGCTGGTTTCATGATAACCTAGCTTTCCCGTACTGATTTTGTACTAGTGGCTTTCTAAACCAAGGGTACATATTGCTTTGATAGCACTTTAAAAACCTTAATGAGGTGCTGTCCATAATGGTAAATGTCCATTCATTCATTTCACATCACTAATAAGTAAGTGTCAGCTGGATGTACCAGGCACCGGTGATGGAGTGGAGTGAAAGGGCCATGTCCTCCCCTAATGGAGTGCAGAGACCATGGAGAGATGGATATAGTAAGAGTAAACACACAATGATGGAGTGGAAGGAGGGCTCCTAAGAGCAGCAGCCAGAGTGCTATGTGAGGGCATGATGGAGAGGCATGAGCCCTTTCGGTTTGGGGCTGGCCACCCGGTGAGGGAGGTCTGTAATACTGAGACCTGGAGAATGGAGGTGGGCAACCCAGCTGAGTCTCTCTGCACAAGGCAGAGAGTTCCCGGTGCACCCCCGGCTAGCTCCTTTCCCTTTACTAAAGATGAGCTACCTGCACCAAAGCTCCTAAAGGCTCACCTATGACTCTCACAGAGGTATCAATGCAAACACTCTCAAGATCAGCAAAGCTGGAGTGTCTGAGGACGCAGACCAGCACCCACGCCTCTGCTAGAAGCAAAGCTGGGGTGTCTGAGGATGCAGACCAGCACCCACCCCTCTGTTGGGAGCAAAGCTGGGGTGTCTGAGGACGCAGACCAGCACTCGCTCCTCTGTCAAAGGGCACCTCTCCTGCATCTCCTCTTCCTCCTCCTGGGCCTGGCCAGGAGCCCACCTGAGCTGGCCTCCATCGAGGCAGCCCAGACAAAGGCCCCGAGGCAGGCGAGGATGGCGGGAATGCGAGGGGCCTGGTGGCTCCCCCACTCCCATCAGAGGCAGCAAGCCCTTGTGAACTTCACAGGAGCAGCCCACGCCAGCCAGCCGCTGACTCACACGGTCTCCGTGACGCCACACAGCTGGGACAGCCAGCCATTTGTCACTGGGAAATGAGGCGGGCACCCTGCAGCGCAGCGACACCTTCCCGAGACCACAGAACCTTCTGGGGAATGTGGAAAAAACAAACCCACAAGCCCAGGGAGACTTTCTTGAATGAACACCCTTTCTCTCGGCGGAGGCAGCCCTAAAGCCTGACAGCGTGCTGTTAATCATCATGAAGGTGCCTCTGATGTTGCCGTATGGCGGGTGCAGTCCCATTATCTGGGACCAGGCATTTGCTCCTGTCCCCAGAGGGTGACAGTTCAGAGCCACGGGCAGGACAAGGGCCAGCAGCTCAGGCTCCCGAGGTCCGAACCCACTTGCGGTCCCTCAGGTGTCATTCCCACTGCCACCCTCTATGATGCCAGCCTGGGGAACCCGCTGTCAGGGAGCAGGTCTCTCTTCTCCCAAATGCAGCGATGATCACTGGGTGACAGCATGGGTGAGGGCCAGGACCTCCCGCCCTCCAACCCCTTACTTTCTCCTGGAGCCGCCCTCTGCCTTCATTCGGCTTAAATCCCTGGCCCTTCTCTATGGCTGCTGTTGCCAGTGCTGTAGACTCCTCAGCCCTGTGCCCACCCATCCCCACAGGCTCGGCCTGTGCCTGCTCCAGGAGCACTGAGCACTGCCAGGGGAAGTCATGCACTGGCAATGGCCAAGCAAGCCCCAGTCACCTCGGCGAGGCCCCAGCTCTGCTGTGAGCTGCATGGGAACCCGCAGGAGGGCTATTCTCAACTCCCCGCACCTTCCGAAGATTTCTACCCCCTACTTCTGCCCCCAACGGGAGCCGCCGCAGATGAATGAATTCCACTCCTACTTCTTGGAGCGCGCAGCAGCCAGCAGATGGGTCCACTCTCACCTCTCCTCCTCCAAACTCCCAGGACTCCCCATCCGTCCTCTCCTGCCTCCCTTTTAAGGGAAGGTGCATCCTCTTCCCAAGCTCACACGCCCACCTGGGGATCCCAGCTCCAACCTCCACTAGCTCCTGCTAGAAACTCCATGGCCACCGAAACAGCTTCCTCTACAAGTGAAGAATCCTCCCCTCACTTGCCTCCTTCTCCTCTTCCAGCCAAGCCTCCCCTACGCTGCCTGCCAGGCCCTAACAGTCCTTGCCTTGCGGGAGGAGGGAAAGCAGCTTTTGTGTCCTATTTTGAACTTCCTCCCCATCTCCTCCCCTCTCCTCTCCCCTCTTTGCTTCTCTCTTCACCCCCATCATGCTGCCAGCCCTCCCCTCCCCTCCTCGCAGAAGACTTGGTTCCCTCTGCCTCTCCCTGCTTTCCCTCTGCACCCACCTGTGGGTCCTGGGTGCCCTGGAGCTCAGTGTGCGAGAACCCCCACCATGCCCCCATCTCAATGTGGCTCTGCCATCTTCCTGGTGCTTCAGGAGAGACCCGGGTGTCATCCTAGACGCCCTCTCCCATCACATCCACCCGCTGCTTCCCACATCCAACCCATGGCCAAGGGCTGCCACTCCCCCTCCACGACCTCCCTCAGGCCCCCCCATTTCTCTCTATCCGGCCCCAGCCTCTCTGGCCTGGACAAGCCCTCCAGCCTCCAGGCCTCCAGCCCTGCCCTGATAGCAGCTGGGGATCTTTAGGAAATGCAAACCTTATCAGGTTTCCCCTCATTTCCAGTGGCCTTTAGGTAGCCTCAGGATGAAGATAAACCTCTAGCAGAGCACTACTCAATGTTGGTGCAGGCCATCTCCACCACTCACCCCACGTGTTCTCCCAACCTCCTCCCTCCTCTGCCTGGAACTTGTTCCTGCCCACCTCTAGCTCCCACCCGAAACACACTTTTCTCAGGGTTGGAGACGACCCCCTTCTACCCTCCCACCCTGGTCTAAATCCCTTCTCTGTGTTCCCTGGGTAGTCTAGATGAATCCTCAGAAACCTCTAACACTTAGAATTCTTTTAATTTAAGTCTCTTCTGAAAGGCCATATATAGTCCTGGAAGACAGGGTCCCAGCACCGGCACAGACACGCAGTAACTATGTGTCATCAAAGCTACCTGTCCTTCCACTGAAACCAGACAACAGCTCATTTCCAACAAGGAGAGCTGATGACCTCATTTCAAAGAGAAAAGGAGGCCTCTCCACCCAACCCTCCCCACCCCATGGCAGCATGGGATGTTGCCAAACCGGGCACAGCAGGGGCAAAGCCTCCTTAGGCTCCAGCAGCCCAAACTCCCTCTGCCACTGCCTCGTCCCAGTCCCACAAGTAGGAAAAGCAGCCCGGGGTGGACGACAGGAGCCCACACTCCCAGGCTCTCCGCTCTGCCTCCCACTGCAGCTGGGGCATCCTCCTATGGTGATGAGCGGGAAGAGGCCGTAATCTGCTAAAGGAGAAAGGACCACATCCTCCTCCCAGCAGAGGTGATAATCATCTCTGCCATCGAGGCCCAGGGACCTACTTGCTTTTCTAATCCTACTTTGGGGGAAGTGGAAAAAAAAAATCAAACTGAACCAGGGCAAATTATTCTACAAAGGCAGTTCTCTGATGAAACCAGCCTGGCTGGGCTTTGGCCTGGCCCAATTGAATCTATGCTTAAATAGACGTCTGCTGTGTGCTGGCTTAACCAATTATCCATACGACACTCTGGGCCTGAAGTCTCGCCCAGGCGCCAGGCATAGAGGGATGCATCCCAGCCTGGCCTGGTTATCTCACAGCACAAACACCGGAAACTGTTTTTAAGATGACTGCAGAAAAGAACGGGATTTTCCAGCATTCTGCACAGTTTCTCCCTGTCTTCAGGAGGAATGCACCACCCTGAATATGATGAGCCCATTTCCAGTGTTCTTGAGCATGAACAGACGAGGACAAAAGGGTGCCCCAGCCTCCATGGGTCCACCGGCCCCTGGAGCGAGAGATGCATGGTCACACTCAGTCCCAGCCTTGTCTGCCCCAGGGGATGTGTGGAGTGGTTGTTAGAAGTATGATCTACAAGGCTGACAGCCCCATGAGAGGACAAAGGCCACCTCCTCCAGGAAGCAACAGAGAATCATGGCTCAGGACAGGATGACAAAGATGCCACCTAAGAAGTCTGAGCAGGCCAGGCATGGTGGCTCTCACTTGTAATCCCGGCACTTTGGGAGGCCAAGGCTAGAGGATCTCAGGCCAAGGCTGAGTGCAGGAATTCAAGGCCAGCCTGGGCAACACAGTGATAACCTGTGTCTACAAAACATTAAAAAATCAGCCAGATGGCCAGACACAATGGCTCATGCCTGTAATCCCGGCACTTTGGGAGGCTGAGGCAGGCGGATCACCTGAGGTCGGAAGTTGAAGACCAGCCTGACCAACATGGAGGAACCCTATCTCTACTAAAAATACAAAATTAGCCGGGCGTGGTGGCACATGCCTGTAATCCCAGCTACTCGGGAGGCTGAGGCAGAAGAGTCGCTTGAACCTGGGAGGCGGAAGTTGCAGTGAGCCAAGATCGCGCCATTGCACTCCAGCCTGGGCAATAAGAGCGAAACTCCATCTCAAAAAAAAAAAAAAAAAAAATCAGCTAGGCATGGTGGTGTGCACCTGTAGTCTCAGCTACTCAGGAGGCTGAGGTGGGAGGATGACTTGAGCCTGGGAGTCCGAGGTTGCAGTGAGCCATGATTACAACACAGCATTGTGGCCTGGGCAAGAGCATAAGACCCTGTCTCTAAAAAGAGGACTTTGGGCAGAAGTCAGCTCAGGCTCTTTGGCCAGGAAAAAACGTGCCAGGAGATGTGGGCACTGCACAGCCTCACAGAGAGTCCCCAGCTCATGGCCATGCTGTGGGCATCAGCATGCCTGGAGGCTGCTCAAACAGACAGGGAGGCTGGGAGGCAAAGTCTCCTACCCCATGTAGGCCTGCTCTCCTGCTACAGACCTAAAATCACAAAAACTAGACGAGGCAAAGATGTACTTGTGCAATCTTATTTTTTTCCTTAAACATTCATAAGTCACAGCACTGCCTCTGAGCATTAAACCCTGAATTAAGACATCAATTAACTGAGGTCTAAACACTCCACTGATTAAAATAGTAGTGAGACAAGGATGAAGGATTTCCAAAATCAGCCTCTAAGCATCAAAGTGCCACTGTGTTGAAGGAAACTCATTTAAAGGGCCAGGAATTCCATCTCTCCTGGAGATGGATGTGCAGGGAATGATTGGAGCCAGGTGGGCGGGAATTCAACACGGCTGAACCCCCAACAACTATCCCTCCCACACTCTGTGACCCAGTGATGCAAAGGATAAGGGAAGGACAGAAAGAAAAGAGCTGGTTGGAATTACATATCCTCCGGGGGATCAATCAATAAGTCCTCTCCAAGAAACCAGAGCCATGAAGAAAATGATGGTTTAGCTCAGCTGTGAGATGAGTGTGCCTGAAACCTAGCCAGGGACGGGCAGACGTGGGGCAGAGGTCCACCTCCATGCTGGACCAGGGCCTGGCCACGCCTTTCCTTCTGTCTGATGCTCCCACATCCGTCTCCCGCCTCCTGGCGCGCAGTGACTCAAGTTCTCACTCTCCCCTAGGAGTCCCACTTCCCATGTGGCTTTCTTGCTGGCGTGGGGTTAAATGCCTATTCATGAGGACACAAAGATGAGCAACGCTACTGGAATGCTTTTCACAGACACACCGAGAATTTAGGTCATCATCTACGTATCTTTTCTAATTTGGGACATGTTACCCAGGATGTAGAATCCTGGGGCACGTCTACCTGTGAACCAACCACAGCTTCCCATCTCCTGTGCACACAGAGAGGCCGGGGAGCAGAAATAGACACGTTACCCACCGCCTGATTAATGCATGCAGGACACTTTTCGTTCTGTGTAATTAACAGCTCTAAAACCGGCGGATGACTCAATTTAACACAGTCTCGCTTAAAACCCAAGAAGGCACACGGCAATTGCTGACACGCCTGCTCTCCCCTGACGCTTCCAGAGGTACTTAACCGAAACCCAAGGCACTGAGCTATCAGGTGGTATGAAAGCATCTCCTTTTATTTCCCACCTTGCCTTCAGATCAATTTAATCATCTGCAAAACAGTAAAGCAGAACCACAGCCTAAATTATGGAAGTAAGATGCCTGCTCTTTTGAAGTTTCAACTTTTGACCTTCACATTCAAACTGCACTACCCAGCACAAGAAAAGAAATTATCCAGTTATGATCTCATGTTTGTGGGGAAGAGTATGATTAGAGAGGAATTTACAGGAAATCAAAAATGCGCTCCTTGAGAGAATGGAAAACAATAAAACAGTCACAGGAAGGAAATGAATGACAGCCAAACAAAAATGAGAAAGCGAGTTTGCCGGTGCTAGGAGAGGCTGCTTGCTGCCTTCCAATCAGACAGGCTCCGGAGGAACCCTGTGTCCCCAGCCAAGCTGCTAGCAGGAGCTGGGGTGCACATGGGTGCCAAGGAAGCCAAGCATCTGCCCCCTGGTCCTCGACCCTACTATACCCTGGCCCCAGCACAAGACCATTCCAAGGGCGCTGGACCGCATGTTCAGTGGGACCAGCAGTGAGCTGGGAGGATGACTGACACTCAGGGAGCCCCACCCCACGGGTGCCCCCTCAGAGTTGCAAGGAGCAGTGCAAGAGCCTGGGATCAACAGTCTAGGCTCAACTGGCATTTTCTTGGGCAAGTCACTAACTTCCCTGTGCCACAGTTTCTTCATCTGTAGCATGGAAATAACTAGAACACTTACCCAATACACGACAAATAAAATATCTTTAAATACAGTGACATGTGTTAAGTGCTTAGCACAACACCTTGTACACGTGGAGTCTCAACAGGTGACAGTCAGTGTTATCAAGATGTGCCAGGCTGCAGCCTGGCTAACATGGTGAAACCCCATCTCTACTAAAAATGCAAAAAGTAGCTGGGCATGGTGGTGCGTACCTGTAGTGGGGAGGCGGGGACTGAGGCACAAGAATCACGTGAACCCGGGAGGTGGAGGTTGCAGTGAGCCAAGATCATGCCACTGTACTCCAGCCTGGGCGACAGAGCAAGACTCCATCTCAAAAAAAAAAAAAAAAAAAAAAAAAAAGTGCCAGGCTGGGTGCGGTGGCTCACGCCTATAATCCCAACACTTTGGGAGGCTGAGGTAGGAGGATCTCTTAAGGCCAGGAGTTTGAGGCCAGCCTGGGCAACACAGGATACCCCATCTCTACAAAATACAGAAAAATTAGCTGGGTGTGGTGGCGTGTACCTGGAGTCACAGCTACTTGGAATGCTGAGGTGGGAGGATCGCCTGAGCCCAGGAGGTCAAGGCTGCAGCAAGCTACAATCATGCCACTGTACTCCAGCCTGAGAGACAAAGTGAGATCCTGTCTCTTAAAAAAAAAAAAAAAAAAGACATGCCAGCCCTTGACTTATACTCTCATTCAATCTTTGAGCCTACTTTGCAGGTGAGGAAACTGAGGCTGGGTGAATCTTCACATTCGTACCATGAGTTAGGTTTCACCACATCTCCGTTTTACAGATCAAGAAGCTGAGGCTCAGAAAAGTCAAGTGATTTCCTGAGCGGGGAGGAGATGGGGCTAGAATTCACATGTGCCCGAGCTGATGGTTTCCTGTTGTCCCCATGACCCTCCCACAGAGAGAGGGCGGTGAAGGCATTCAAGATCTAAGGGCAAAAGATGCGTCCCTGAGTTGTAATCTAACATCATGGAAAGCCCACCCATTCCTGTTAATAAAGGACTGCCCGCTGCCCCACACAGCATCCTTTCTTCAGTGACCCAGGGAGTGTGATGATCATGACTACAGTGGACCCACCGAGAGCGACTGGGACCCGGGCTATTAAAACATACCCCTGAGCAGCAGGGACGATGTGACATTTCTAAAATGGTTCTACTGCCATCAACTTTCTGCTGCTTGCTTTAATAAAGTTGGGAGGTATGCTTACGAACGCGGGCTCGACCTCAAAGCCTCGAAAATGTCACTTGAATTAAAGCATGCTTCTTTGAAAGTGATGAATTAATGACTTATCCCTTAGGAGATGGCAGGAGTACAGGACCCAGCCGTGGTCTCCAAGGCACCCAAGCTGTAAGTGACCACAAGGGAATGTCCCATGTGAGGCAGTGTAAGTGGACATGGCCCATTCTAAGTACCCAGGATTTATTCTTCTGCCAAATGGGGGCTACAGATAGGACAGGCTCTCTGGTTTCTCTTCAGATCCTATGAATCTTTTGCCTTTTACAGACAAGTCAGGCATTTGTTACTTTATTTTTCTGAGACAAGGTCTCACTCTGTCACTCGGGCTGGAGTATGGTAGCATAATCATGGCTCACTGCAGCCTCAACCTCCTGGGCTCAAGCGATCCTCCTGCCTCAGCCTCCCAAGAAGCTAGGACTATAGGAGTCCAACGCCGTGTTCGGCTAATTTTTTAAAATTTTGTTTTTGTAGAGACGGGATCTCTCTACGTTGCTCAGGCTGGTCTCAAACTCCTGGCCTCAAGTGATTCTCTTGTGTTGGTCTCCCAAAGTGCTGGGATTACAGGCGTGAGCCACCAGCTTGGCTTTGTTACTTTATAAAAACAAGAGGTGGCTGTGAACTTGAAGAACACCAGCCCTGTCTTCACAGAGTGTGGCTGTGAGGGGCGTCGGACCCACTGGCCTCTAACCCTGAGGGTCAGTATTAGCGCCTGTCATCAGCCCTCAGTTCTCCACCCCCAGCTCAGCCCTCTCTCCCACTGGCACCTACCTCAGACTCAACACACCCCAAGTCCCAGGTCTGCCCCGGTATCTGGCCCTCCCAGTTGTCCCCATCTCAGTGACACACCACCTAGCTGTGGGACAAAAACCTGGAGTCACCTTCAACTCTGCCCTTCACTCACGCATCATAACCAGTCCCTCCCAGGAGCTTTCCCTCTTGACTGCGGCTTCACCACTCAGATCTGTCCTGCCACGGCCCTCCACTGCCAGCTGGACCCCTGCAACGGCCTCCTAACTTGCCACCTGTTCCCACACTTGCCCTACAGCTGGGTCTCTAGTCTGAGGCCAAAATGATTTCTTATTCTTTATTTTTTTTGAGACGGAGTCTTGCTCTGTCGCCCAGGCTGGAGTGCAGTGGCGCGATCTTGGCTCACTGCAACCTCCGCCTCCCGGGTTCACGTCATTCTCCTGCCTCAGTCTCCCTAAGAGCTGGGACTACAGGCGCCTGCCACCATGCCCTGCTAATTTTTGGTATTTTTAGTAGAGATGGGGTTTCACTGTGTTAGCCAGGATGGTCTCGATCTCCTGACCTCGTGACCACCCACCTTGGCCTCCCAAAGTGTTGGGATTATAGGCGTGAGCCACCGCGCCCGGCCCAAAATGATTTTTTAAATGCAAACCCAATTCTACCATTCTCCCGCTTAAACCCTTCAGGGGTTTCCTGTGTTTCCCATTCCTCCCAAGAAAAAGTCAAAACAGACACCAAGGCCCACCCAGCCACTGCCTGTCTCTCCAACTGTTCTCGGGCTCTGCTCCCTGGCTCCGCACTGGCCACACAAAACCACCACCCTTTCTCTTGTTTCTGTGAATGAGTGGTCCCTTCGCCTAGGTCACTCTCTCCTACTCCTTTTTCCACAGCCGATGCCCATTCATCTTTCAGGACACCTCCTTGGTCCCAAGCTCTAAGATGAGGCAAGTCAGAGCTCCCAGCTAGATGGGAAAGAAAATGTGATCATACAGACTTAGGGTCATATGTGAGAAGGCTACACATCTCCTAGGCAAGTGATGACGTGGCAAAGGCCTGGCCTTGCCTCTCTTCTACATTCTCAGTAAGTGCAGCCATCCATCAACGAAAAAATGCCTTGTGGCTGTCAAAGAGCAATGCGATGGCTTAGGAAGAAAACTGGTGGCACATTGGGATGGGAGGGCCACCTCCAGGGCCCACAGAGGTGGCGCCCAGCATAAGACAGCTCACTTTATAGGCAGCTAGTAGAAGCCAGTTGTGCAGCAGGTAAGGGCTAACAGTATCACCATGGGAAGGAAGAAGGTAACAGAAGAATGTGTAGAACAGAATGCCACCTTTGTCGAGACATATGCGTGACATGTTTACCTTTCTGGCAATGGGATTATGTGTTATGTTTATTTCTGCCCTTTTCACTATCTACCTCGTGCTGGAGCTATCTAAGTTTGGTTTACTTATAGTAGGAGTTTTTGTAAGATTGCAAATAAGCGAAATAAGTTTAATTGATGTTTAAGTGACTCATGCCCTTTCAAAAAAAGTACAGCCAGTCAACCAACAACAAAGAACAAGCAAAACAGAAAAGGCTATGAGAGAAGGTTCTGGGAATCTGCTTTCTGAGGGGCTCTCTGAGATGGTGTGGGCAGGAACAACAGGGCATTCCATTCCCAAGAGACGAGCCCAACAAACAGGCAAGGTGACCACAGGCCATACTCACCACTCAACGATCTCTGGGTGAAGAATGGTGTTGTTGACTTCGAACCTGTAGGGCAAAAAGAAATCAAGCCCATTAATCCAATGGTCTATCATGTCCCAGCAAGAACTACCTTATTCAAGACATGCACACATGATGAAGAGAGGGTCCCACACTTTAATTTCATGACTTCCTGACCTACAAAAGGCCTGTTGATCCCTTCCTGCAGCAGACCTGGCAGCCTGGGCCATGTCCTTCAAATGCAGTCAGTTGGAGAGCAAGCTTTACGACTACAAAACACCAGCCCCGATCCCCACTAGGCAGACAGCATAGTCTCTTGTGTCAAGTATATCAAAATACACACAATAGGAGTACCAGAAGGAAAGAATGCAGAGAAAGCAAAACCCTCACCAATTTGATGAAAAACATTAATCTACATATCCATAAAGCTCCATGAACTCCAAGCAGGATAAATTCAAAGATATCCACACCTAGACACACCATAATCAAACTGTCAAAAAAAGTATCTTGAAAGCAGCAAGAGAAAAGTATTAACAATTCATCACTTACAAGGGATCCTCAATTAGATTAATAGCTGATTTCTCATCAAAACCTATGGTGAACAGAAGGCAGTGGGATGACATTTAAAGCGCTGAAAGATTAAAAAAAAAGTCCACCAAGAATTCTATATCCAGCAAAGCCATTATTAAAAAATGAGGGAGAACTAAAACATCCTGGATAAGCAAAACCCAAGAGAATTTATCACTAGCAGACCTACCCTGAAAGAAAAACCAAAGGGAATTGTTTCAACTAAATTGAAAAGGTACTGCAGAGTAACTTGAATCCACATGAAGAGAAAGAGAGCACTGGCAATGGTAACCATATAGATAAATATAAAGACAGTATAAATGTATTTTTTGTTTGTAACTCCTTTTCTCTCCTGACTTAAAAGACAACTGAATAAAGCAATAATTGTAAATCTGTACTGATAAGTACAAAATGAATAAAGACGCAATCCACATGCAATAACAGCACAAAAGAGAAAGAGGAAAAGGAGACATATGGGGGCAAGCTTTTGCATGCTATTTAAATTAAGTTGACATTAATGCAAACTAGATTTTCAAGTTTAAGTAGTCAATTGTAATCCCCACAATCATTAAGAAAATAGCTAAAACACACAGAAAAGGAAATAAGAAAAAAACCAAAATGTTACAATAAAAAAAAATCAAACACAAAAAAAATGTAATGGAGAAAGTGAGGAACAAAAATGTTATAAGACATATAGAAAACTAATTTTAAAATGGTAGAGTTTTTCCTTATCATAATTACTTTAGATGTAAATGGATTAAATTATCCGATTACAAGGCAAGGATTGGCAGAATGAATTTTTTTTTTTTAATTTTAAGTTCAGGGGTACAGGTGCAGGTTTCTCATACAGGTAAACTTGTGTCATGGGGCTTTGCTGTACAGATTATTCTGCCACCTAGGTATTACGTCTAGTGCCCATTAGTTATTTTGTTTTTTTTCCTGATCCTCTTCCTCCTCCTACCCTCCACTTTCCAATAGGCCACAGTGTACGTTGTTCCCCTCTTTGTGTCCATGTGTTCTCATCATTTTAGCTCCCACTTGTGAGAACATGTGACATTTGGTTTTCTGTTCCTGCATTAGTTTGCTGAGGACAACAGCCTCCAGCTCCATCCATGTTCTTGCAAAGGACATGATCTCATTCATTTTTATGGTTGCATAGTATTCCATGGTGTATACCATACCACATTTTCTTTATCCAGTCTACCATTGATGGACATTTAGGTTGATTCCATGTGCTTGCTATTGTGAATAGTGCTGCAGCGAACATACACATGCATGTGTTGTTATAACAGAACAATTTATATTCCTTTGGGTGTATACTCAGTTATGGGATTGCTGGGTCGAATGATATTTCTGTTTTTAGGTCTTTGCGGAATTGCCACGCTGTCTTCCACAATGGTTTAACTAATTTACACTCCCACCACCAGTGTGTAAGTGTTCCTTTTTCTCTGCAACCTTGCCAGCATCTGTTATTTTTTGACTTTTTAATAAAAGCCAGACAGAATGATTTTTTAAAATATGATCCAACTATATGCTCTAAAGAGACACACTTTAGATTCAAAGACACAAATAGGTTGAAAGTAAAAGGATGAGAAACAATATGCTACACAAACAGAAACGAAAATGGAACTAGAATGGCTATACTAACATCAGACAAAATAAGCCCTAAGATACAAAGTTTTACTAAAGACAAAAAAGGACATTTTATGATAATTAGGTCAATCCACAAAGAAGATAAAACAATTACAAATATATGCACATAATAGAGCCCTAAGATATATGTATCAAAAACTAACAAAATTGGAGAGAGAAACTGACAATAGTTGGAGACGTCAATAATCTACTTTCGGTAATGAATAAAACAATTAGAAGATTAAAAAGGAAACAGAAGACCTGAACAAAAACACGGTGGCTCACGCCTGTAATTGCAGCACTTTGGGAGGCCGAGGTGGGTGGATCACAAGGTCAGGAGATCGAGACCATCCTGGCCAATATGGTGAAAACCCGTCTCTACTAAAAACACAAAAATTAGTGGAGTATGGTGGTGGGCGCCTGTAATCCCAGCTACTCAGTAGGCTGAGGCAAGAGAATTGCTTGAACCGAGGAGGTGGAGATTGCAGTGAGCCAAGATCGCGCCACTGCACTCCAGCCTGATGACAGAGCAAAACTCCGTTTCAAAAAAATATATATATATATATAGCGTGTGTGTGTGTGTATATATATCAAATAGACCTAACAGGTACCTCTAACATACTCAGCCAATAGCAGTAGAATAGACATTTTCTCAAGTGCACATGGATCATTCTCCAGGATACACTTTATGTTAGGTCACAAAACAAGTTCCAATACATTTCAAAAGACCGAAATCACACTAAGCATGCCCTCTGACCACAATGGAATGAAATAAGAAATCAGTAACATAAGGAAAATAGAAAATTGACAAATATGTAGAAATTAAACAGTAGACTCCTAAGTAACCAATGGATCACATATCAAACCTTACAAAGGAATGAAAAAGGGGGAAATTACTACTGACTTTACAGAAATAGAAAAGTTTATAAGGGAATATTATAAATAACATATAGTAACAAATTGGATAACTGATTTGAAACAAATCCGTAAAGACACAAACTATTACATTGATATAAGAAATAGAAAATCTAGGCTGGGCGCAGTGGCTCATGCCTGTAATCCCAGCACTTTGGGAGGCTAAGGCAGGCAGATCACCTGAGGTCATGAGTTCAAGACCAGCCTGGCCAACATGGCAAAACCCCATCTCTACTGAAAATACAAAAATTAGCTGGGCGTGGTGGCTTGTGCCTGTAGTCCCAGCTACTCGGGAGGCTGAGGCAGGAGAATTGCTTGAACCCAGGAGGCTGAGCATGCAGTGAGCCGAGATCGTGCCATTGCACTCCAGCCTGGGTGACAAGAGTGAAACTCCATCTCAAAAAAAAAAAAAAAAAAAAAGAAATAGAAAATCTAAACAGACCTTAACAAGAGATCAAATTTGTAATAAAAAACTTCTCATAAAGAAAAGCCCAGGACCAAATGTCTTCTATGAAATGAATAGAAATTCTATCAAATGTTTAAACAATTAACACTAATCTTCATAAACTCTTACCAGAAAAGGGCCAGGTGCAGTGGCTCACGCCTGTAATCCCAGCATTCTGGGAGGCACAGGTGGGAGGATGGCTTGAGGTCAGGAGTTCAAGACCAGCCTGGCCAACACGGCAAAACCCCATCTCTACTAAAAACAAAAAAAATTAGCCCAGCATGATGGTGCGCACCTGTAATCCCAGCTACTTGGGAGGCTGAGGCATGAGAATCACATGGACCCAGGAGGCGGAGGTGCAGTGAGCTGAGATCACACCACTGCACTCCAGCCTGGGAGACAGAGAGAGACCCCATCTCAAAACCAACAAACAAATAAACAACAACAACAAACAAAAACAGAAAAGGAGGCAATACTTTTCAACCATTCTACAAGGTCAGTATTACCTTGATGCTAAGTTAGACAAAGACACCTTAAGAAAAAAAAACTACACACCCAAATTCCTTGCGAATAGAGACAGAAAAATTTTTCAACAAAACACTAGCAAACAGAATCCAGCAACATATAAAAAGGATATGTATACATCATGACCAAGTGGGATTTTTTCCCAGGAATACGAGATTCCTTCAACATACAAAAATAAATCAATGTAACACATCAATCATATTCATAGAACACATAACAAAACCATATGCTTATATAAATAGATGGAGAAAAATAAACTGATAAAATCAAACACCTTTTCATAATAAACACTCAATGAACTAGGGAGGGAAGGGAACTTCTTCAACTTGATAAAGAGCATCTACAAAAAACCCCCTCAACTAACATCATAGCATACTGAATGGTAAAAGACTAAAAGCTTTCCCCTAAGATGAGGAACAATGCAAGCATGTCTGCTGTCTCCAACTCTATTCAACCCTGTACTGGAGGTTCTAGCCAAGGCAAACAGGCAAGAAAAGACATGAAAGACATCCAGATGACCCTGCAATTCCACTTCTAGGTATATACCCAAGGGAACTGAAAGCATATGTTCACCAAGAAGTGTGACATCTATGCTCATAGCAGCATTACTCAGAACAGCCAAAAGTTGGAAGCAACCCAGGTGTCCACCAACTGATGAATGGACAAACGAAATGTGGTATGTATCCATAGAAAAAAATATTTTTCAGCCATAAAATAAAGTAGTAGTGACAGAATAAGCAAGCAGGGAAATCAGGAAAGATATAGAAGATATAAACAATAAATTAACCAACTTGACGTAATTGACATATATAGAACACTATGGCCCATAACTGCAGAATACATGCTTTCTTTAAGTGTATGCGAAAACATTTATCATAATGGTCACGTGCTGGAAGTTTCAACATATTTTAAAGGGCTGAGATGCAGAGAACATTCATTAATCACAGTAGAATTAAATGAGAAATCAAAAAGTATCCATGGTTCAAAGATAAAAATACAATGAAATTAGAAAATAACAATATGAAATATCATAACCTGTGAGAAATGCAGCTAAAGCAGTGCTTACAGGAAAACTCACAGCTCTAAACATACACAGCAGAAAAGAACACTGAAAATCAGTGATCTAAACTTCCATCCTAAGAATGCCCCTTGAAGAAAGCAATGAAATAAAAAGGAAACATATAAGAAAAATCTACAAAGCCAAAAGCTGCTCTTCGATAAGATGAACATCATTGAAAAGGTGACCCCAGGAGACAAAAGGATCAGGTCAGAGCACATTTCTGACACAAGAGAACTATGTGTGACCCAGAGCTCAAGCTGGAGAACAAGGTAGCCTAGCACAAGCTATAGGCCTCAGCAGAGAAGCCTCGGCAAGACTTCAACTCTCTGGATTCCGAGACCTGCTCCTCAGCCAGGTGTGGTGGCTCACACCTGTAATCCCAACAGTTTGGGAGGCCAAGGCAGAAAGATCACTTGAGCCGAGGTGTTCAAGACCAGCCTGGGCAATGCGGCGAGACTTTGTCTCTACAAAAAATTTAAAAATTATCTGGGTGTGTTGGCGCACACCTATAGTCCCAGCTGTTCAGAAGGCTGAGGTGGGAAGATCACTTGAGCCCAGGAGGTTGAGGCTATAGTGATTCATGATTGCGCCACTGTACTCCAGCAGCCTGGGCAAGAGTGACACCCTGTCTCTTTAAAAAAGAAAAAAGACCTGCCCCATCTTAGGGAAGGATAGCACACACAAGCACATGCAGGGTCGCGACCTCCTGTCCTCCTGAAAGCCAGGGACCCTCCATGGCTTCGTTAATGGTGTTGAAAACACCTATGTAATGCCATGGTTGTGAGGCCAGCAGCCCTTCTAGCTGAACCAACTGAAGAGGGGCAGGGACAGGGGATAGAAGAGAGAAGTGGGTAACAGCAGACTGAGAGGATTCCAGATCTCTGAAGCTTTCAGGATCCTTAACTATACAAACAGAACTATATGATTCAAAGTCAACCTAAATGTTGTGGAATCAAAGGCTTACTTATGAAATATCAAAGAGACTACGGGCAGCCAGTGTGGTTCAGAGTGAAGAACAGGGCAGCAGGTGACATAAATCAAAACTACAAAGTAGACTCTGGCTCCCACTGCACCAAATGCCACTTTGACCCTAGGAAAAGCAGTGGCCAATCTACTCAGCAGCCAAACACACCACCACCATTTCATTTTACTCAACGTACATACGCAGACACACCTGCACATGCACACAAGCAGCAAAGTGACCCAGCACAGAGTGACTCAGCACACAGACACAGATGCACACACGCAGACACACACAGACAGGCATATGCTTGGAAAAGAGGCACACACGGACCCACACAGCCATGTGCACAACAGGGGCATGCTCAGACACACATAGATAGACCCCACTGTATATGCACACACACAGATGTAGGCAGGCATGAACAGGAACACATACACACAAACACACACTAAGGCACAAGCTTAGGGGAATGCAGACACACAGACATACACATACTCAGACAGGCAAATACTTAAGACACACAAAAAGATCCACACCCTGATATACACACATACAGGTACACACAGACACAGATCAATGTATATACACAGACACACACAGACACACACACTCAGACACAAAAATATACTCAGAGAAACACAATCAGACACACACACGGAAGAATCCAAAAGACAAGGTTAACAGGTTGAACCCTGGATAACAAAATTCATATAGTTCTCGTTTTTGCCTCCATGCTGGTTAGCATTTTCTACAATGAGCATGTATTAATCGTGTAAAAGTATCAATGAAATCCCACTGGGCCTGTGAGGGTAGGCGTGCCCTGGAAGCAGAGTGTAATTTCCTGATGAGCTCTAAATGTGGGCTGGGAGATGAGAGGGCCAAAGCCCCTGTCCCAGGCCACTGGCTTCTTCCCTGGCATATCTCACCCAAAGATGAGGCAGCCCCTCCACTCTGCTCCCTGCCAAAGGGTTGGGTCAGGTTCTCACCTCTTGAGGGTCCCTCCCCTCACCGAGAACTCCATGGGTCACAATTAGAAAGCCAATCCTGGCCGGGCGTGGTGGCTCGCACCTGTAATCCCAGCACTTTGGGAGGCCGAGGCAGGTGAATCACCTGAGGTCAGGAGCTCGAGACCAGCCTGGCCAACATGGTGAACGCTGTCTCTACTAAAAATAAAAAAATTAGCCACGTGTGGTGGTGCGTGCCTGTAATCCCAGCTACTTGGGAGGCTGAGGCAGGAGAATCATTGGAACCTGGGAGGTGGAGGTTGCAAAGAGCCGAGATCCTGCCACTGCACTCCAGCCTGGGTCACAGAGCAAGACTCTGTTTAAAAAAAAAAAAAGAAGCCAATCCTAAATATTAACTTGATATCCAAGTTAACAGTAACCAGAAAACCATGGTCCTCAAACCACAGATTGGTATTTTGCTGTAATCGTCAAGTTTTAATAATGTCCCTCTACTTCCTGGGTTTTAAAATTCACATCTTCGGATATTAATATTTCTGCATTAACAACCCCCAAATTCAGAATTTCATCTTTAACTGCTTGCTTAAACAGAATCAATTCGTTACCATTGTTTTCAAATATGCAAGGTGATCTAAGTAAATGCTGATAAGAAACACACTTAGCCTGAATAAGTGTATTTCTTACACTGATGTAAGAAATGTAAAATACCGACCATATTTCTTTCTCAGACAATGGCAGGAAACGGAGCCCCTGTCACTCGCTGCCCTGGCCCAGGGCTCCTGGGTACAGCTTCTGTCTGTCTGGGAGGCGACTGCCTTGTGCCAAGAAGACACCCCCGTTAAGGCATGGAAACTTGATGGACAGGCAGCCCTCAGCTCAGGCCACCTGGCCCCTGCCAACAATCCCCCCACAGACCATCTCTCCTTCATGGTCAGTCTCCCCCTCTCAGGAAAACCTGCCCTAATGTCTACCTCCTTAGATGTTTTCAGAGATCTACCATGTCTGTCTTTGCTCCCAGCCTTCAGGAGCCAAGTGTTCCGGGGAGCCTATCTTGCCATCCACAGGAAGAAGTCTCAAGTCTCTTGCTGCAGAGTTCCCCTCCCCACCTCAGCCCCCACTAGCCCCCAAACCAACCCCCCATCATGCCCCCCCCAGGACTTGGCAATGAGCACCCGACCCCATGCCCACACTCACCCCTCCTGCCAGAGCCCACAGCAAGGCCTGCTCTTCCCAAATCTTCCTCGGGACTGCTCCAATCAAGCCACACATGGAAATGCCGCCTAGGCCAGACCCCAAACTCACAAGGCCCTACAGACCATCCCGGCCTACGCCCTTCACGCTACTGTCATCACGCCGAGCCACACCACTAGGTGAGCCCAGGGGCCTCAGTCCACAGAGGGCTCCCTCTGGTCTCTCTGGCCGTGTGCATGCCCACCACCCTCAACCCACCTCTGCCCTGTCCCCTCTGCTCCTTGTCCTCTGCTGTCCCCATACCTCGAGACCCCACACACTCCTACTGCAGGCAGCAGGCGGCCTGGCCCTGATCTGGGGAGGTAGAGGGAGGTCTGAGACCAAGGCTGAGCCCAAATGGGACAGACCCCAGGCCAGGCACCCCGAGTAGCCACACCTGGAGGGGTCTTGGCCCAATCATCCAGCTGGACCAGGGCCCCAAGGGTATAGGCTGGGTGGACAGGTGGGGACCACTGTCTACCACAAGCTCCTCTTCCCTGCAGGCCAGGGGATAAGGGGAGCTGGGGGGGCCCATCAGGTAAAACCAAGAGGCCAAACCTGAACTTCTGTTAGAGGAGGAGGTCAATCGAAGCCCAAGGTGCAAGGTGCTGCAGAGACATTTAAAAGGGTCAAAAAGGACAATTCCAGGAAGAAGGAGCTTCATTAGAGCAGTGAGAGGCAACTGGGGCGGAAGCAGCTGCGTATTGGAGAGGAGGACGACAGCAAGATTCATCTTGCTTGGGAAACAGGCTATTAATATCCCAGCTAGCAGCTGGAGGTGCACCCGGCAGGCAGGGGAACGCGGTTGCTGAGCGGCTGCAGCTCTTGGGGACATGGTCTCTGCCCCGCCCGGCACAAAAGTGCCGGCAGCCTGGTTGAGTGGAATGCAGGGGGATGAGCTGCACCTGGACCCCAGGAATGCAGACAAGACTGTCCGCAGGGAAGCGGCTGGGAGCAGCTGGAAGCAGAGGCTGGGGCCCCATGTCAAGGCCCACGGCATGCAGGGTAGGGGGCACCAGCCAGAGCTCCTGCCTCAGTGAAGCAGCCCTGGTGGCAGTGAGGTGGAAGGCCCCGAGGGGAGAGACATGGGTGGATGGCCCCCGGCACGGGACAAGGAAGGGAGAGAGTAGAACAAGCAGGCCAGAGATGGCCACGAGGGTTCTCACCCGCTGCGCATTGCATCAGCCAAGTCAGAGACGTGGCCAGCAGCCCGATGCGTGGGTGCAGAAACTGACGCACCAGCACCCAGGGCGGGGGGCAGTGTCTCAGCACAGCCCCCAGCTGAGGGGCCGGGTGAGCACCCCCCAGTCAACCCCAGCCTGGCCTGGATCAGAGATTGGAGAGGTACCAGCCCGGTGCCTGGGGAGATGGTGCAAAAGTAACGCAGTCCCTGGCTCTCCAAAAAGTGTCCCAGTGGTGACAGCGTGGGGTGGGGAGTTTGCAGAGCACAGGCTCCTCTGGGCTCTTGGCAGGGGCCACAGGGACTGGGGGGCAACAGGGGACAGAGACTGGGATGAGAGGTCACACCTAGGAATCCTCCTGGGGGGTAGAACGAGGCCTTTGCTTCCTGACACTCACTGACAGTGATGACAGCCCTGGGGAAGCCCGGGACCCCACCTGCCTCCCTCGGGGAACCTCAAGGAGCAGCTGGCAGAGCTCTGCTTCAGGGGCCACATCTTGAGCTCCTGGATGGGAACCACACCCACCACACAGCTGCCAGACGTGGTCCAGGGGGGCTCAGCATTCTCTCTAGAGGAGGAGCAAGCAAAGCTCTCACCGCTGAGAAGGCCCTCGACTCACTGACATCTGGGAAACTGGGAATTGGTGATCCTGGAGCCCACCTGGCCCACCACACAGATGGGGAGACTGAGGCACAGAGGAGCAATGGGATTTGCTGGGGTTTGCATGGGGGCAACTGTCACTGAGCACCAGCTCTGTGCCAGGCTCCAGGTGAGCATGATCTCCTCCAGTGCCCACCACAAGCCCAGGCAGCACCAGGTTACACGTGGAGGAGCTGAGGGTCCCCCTGCTGCAGAGACCCAAACAGACGCCATAGAGAGGTTCCATGGCATGGTCGAGGAAAGGTGTGCAGGACACTGGAGACCCGGCACCAGGTAGTGCTGGGGGGATTCAGGGAGCCCCGGGCCTGGGACAGGCAGCAGCTGGCTGTGCCCATAGCCCCTCCGAGGGCCTGGGGGGCCTGGGGAGAGAGAGCAGCTCCATGGCCAGCATTTCAACAAGCTGGGCTAATTGCTGCCAGGCGTGGGAGGCGGGGCCACTTTGGGGAAACTCCCAGGAGGACATGGAGATCTGTGCAGTGAAAAAGCAAACCTACTACCCGCCCCTCCGCCTGCCCCACTGCTCTTAGCACACGGGGAGGTGGGAGGTGATACATATTCATGAGCTTATAATCCCTCCTTATCACCCCTACATCACACACAGAGATTCCAGCAGCTTGGGCTCATACATAATTATAAGGCGGTTCCTCCATCATTGCCTTGGTCCACCAGAGGACAACAGAAGACATGGGGGCTGCAGAGGATGCATGATAGGGGAGGGGCTGGGGATTCAGGTCCCGAAGTTGGGGCTGGGAGCTGCCCACTGTCCATGCGCAGCAGCCTCAAGCACAGGGGCCTTGTCTGCTATAGTATCAGCCAGCAATGCAGGCCACAGACCCCCAGGGCCAGTCACCAGCCAGTCCAGGGACCCAAGCATATCCAGCGGGCAGGGCTCTCCTGCCCTCTCCAGGCTCTCCTGGGGGCCGTGGGTGGGGGGTGACAAGCAGGGGAGGGGCTTCTTTCTCTGTGCCCAAGGTCTGTCCTCCTGCCTGGAGAGAAAAGGGGAACCGCTTCCCAAGCAGGGTTTGGAGGCTCAGCCTGGCGCTTTGTTAAGAGTGAGAAGAGGTTAAGGGGATCCTGCCTGGGATTAGGACAGCAGGGGACACAGGGGAGCTGCTGAGAGCCAGGTTAGAAGGGGTTAATGGCTGGGACTAAGAGAGGGGGCTTGGGACAGGCGCGATGTCTCACATCTGTAATCCCAGCAGTCTGGGAAGCCGAGGTGGGTGGATGACCTGAGGTCACGAGTTCGAGACAAGCCTGGCCAACATGGCAAAATCCCATCTCTACTGAAAATACAAAAATTAGCTGGGTATAGTGGCGGGTGCCTGTAATCCCAGCTACTCAGGAGGCTGAGGCAGGAGAATCACTTGAATCCGGGAGATGGAGGTTGCAGTGAGCCAAGATCGGGCGATTGCACTCCAGCCTGGGTGACGGAGCAAGACTCCATCTCAAAAAAAATAAAAAAATTTAAAAAAAGGAGGTGGTGGCTTGATGCACAGACCACAGGGGCTCACAGCAGATGTTTAGAGGGAAAACAGCCCCGCCTGTGCCTGCCCCTGCCCTTGCCCCTGCCCCTGCCCCTGCCCAGTGGCCAGGGCTGCCTGAGCACTTTCCTTATGGAGCAAACAGATACGGGGCACCTTTCCTTCAAGAAAAATCAAGGTGATTTTTGGCAAATTATGCTTCTACACATTTCCTCAAAATGCCCAAACTCCTTAAAAAGAAGTTTGCATAGTTCATGTCTTATTTGTAGACCGGGAAAGACCTGCTAGTGAAGGTGGGAGTGGGGGAGGGTAGGGAAAGAGTCCCTGGGGGCCCAGGACTCACTTGCTGATGCCGTCAAAGGAGGCCTCCCTGCAGACGCTGCCGCTGTCCGTGTTGACGCCACGCTGGGGAGAGAGAACACAGATGTGCCACATGGGGCCGCACGGCGCCCCAACAGCCTGCACCCCTGAGGCCTCCAGCCAGGCTCAGGACAGGTAAGAACAGGATCTCCTCCTGCCTTCCCCTGACAGATGAGCCACCCATCTGTCGGTGGCTCCAGGCCCGGCCCCAACACAAGGACAGCCCTGTTTGCTACCACTTGCCAAGTGGAGGAAGTGGGGGCCCCCCAAACTCTGCAGCATCCCAGCTGCACAGCAAGGCCTTCTCCATGGAGGTCAGAGCACCCTGCTGAAACCAGCCAGGCTGCCCAGGCACAGGCAAGGACCCGGGACCACTCCCACTACAAATCTCCTCTCCCCAGCCTGGTCCATCTTCCTTCTCCTGCACACACTCCCCACTAACTGTGTAACATCCGAAAGAGTCCTGTTGAACCCAGCCCTTCTGGGGAGGTGTGCAGGACCTGACTCTGGCAGGACTGCTGTGAAGCAGGGTGATAGCCCTCTCTTAACTCCAAGGAGATTCCAAATGGGGCTTGGACAGGAGTGGAGATAAAACAAGGGACTTGGAGAAAAATGGGCCCTCTCCAGAGAGGCAAGGCATTTTATTTTATTTATTTTACTTATTTTTTTTGAGACAGTGTCTTGCTCTGTCGCCCAGGCTGGAGTGTGGTGGCACCATCTTGGCTCACCTCAGCCTCCACCTCCCAAGTTCAAGTGATTCTCCTGCTTCAGCCTCTCGAGCAGCTGGGATTACAGGTGCGCACCACCATGCCCAGCTAATTTTATATTTTTGGTAGAGACACGGTTTCGCCATGTTGGCCAGGCTTGTCTCGAACTCTTGACCTCACGTGATCCGCCCACCTCGGCCTTCCAAGTGCTGGGATTACAGGCATGAGCCACTATGCCCAGCCTGGACAAGGCACTTTAAATCACCACTTCTTTACCCAGAACTTCAGCTTGATGTCTAATCGTATATCTAAATTAAACACACTGGATCATCTATAACCATAATCATCTCACATAAGCTTCCCTTGTAGCCACCAAGACAGTAAAGCAAAAAAAAGGGGCCAAGTGCTAAAGGAAATAACAAAAAAAAAAAAACTATTTCGGTAAAAATCAATTAAGAAAAGAGAAAGGCTGGGCACGGTGGCTCACGCCTGTAATCCCAGCACTTTGGGAGGCCGAGGCGGGCAGATCACCTGAGGTTGGGAGTTTGAGACTGACCAAAATGGCGAAACCCCGTCTCTAACCAAAAACACAATATTAGCCGGGTGTGGTGGTGCATGCCTGTAATCCCAGCTACTCGGGAGGCTGAGGCAGGAGAATTGCTTGAACCTGGGAGGGGGAGGTTGCGGTGAGCTGAGATCGCTCCACTGCACTCTAGCCTGGGCAATAAGAGCAAAACTCCATGTTTGAAATGCTTGTTCTTCAGGGCCATAAAGAAATAGCACTTGAACATAACTTTAATTTATTTAGTAAGGCCATTTTCACTTCCTGCAGAAAGGGTACACTCTCCAGCAGTTTTGCCACGAGAGTTCACCGAACAAAGGAGACAGGGTCATTTATAACCTGGCGTGTCCACCCTACTGCTGTGTCCAGTTTCCACTGGCTGGAACGGGACCTCACATTCCGTATTTGTCCCGATTGGCTAGCAACTTAGAACTTTTTAAAAGAGGCAAAGGTAGAGGGGGAGAAAGGAAGGAGGAAGTAATTTGTGGAATGCTGAGAAAGGTAAAAACACTTTTAAATTAGGAAGAGGAACAGGCTATGACCTAATGCTTGCTTGGACCAGTATAAGCACGTCAGGGCAAATATTTAGGTTAAATTGTGGGAGCTAAAAACATAAAGTATATTGATTTCTTTGTTACAGCTAGCAGATATTTAAGAATGTTAGCACAGGTCTTTGAATAAATTTTGCTTCTAAGAGAAGTTACTGTTTATTTCTAATTAGACGTGGAGGAAAGTCTTTGAAGAGAAACCTCTACTTTACTTTTTATATTCCATCTCAAAAAAAAAAGACAAGACGGAAGGGTCACTTTGGGGGGAAGAAGGCTTGTGGACATGCCTCTTATATGAAACTCCCAAGCTCAAAGAAGTGTAAGCACACTTCTCTGAGAAATTCCAGAGAATTCTTTGGGGGCCGCCACAGCTCAAGTGCCCCCAAAACCCTGCCGGCGTACCCAGAGCCCACCTCGCACCCCCCACCCTAGCCCAGGCCTTCGGTCAGTCACTGCGCCCCACACCCCTGCTACCTTGAGGGCAGATGCCCGGGGGTGTGGTTTTCAGATCCCATTAACAGGGGAGACAGAGGGTGGGAATAAACTTTCTTTTCTCCTTTTTATATTTTTTATTTTTAGTTTTCATGGGTAGATATTAGCTGTATACATTTATGGGGTACATGAGATATTCTGATACAGGTATGCAATGTGGAATAATCACATCAGGATACATGAGCTATCCATCACCTCAAGCATTTATCCTTTCTGTTACAATCCAATTGCACTCTTCTGGTTATTTTTAAATGTACAATAAATTATTGTTGACTGTAGTCACCCTGTTGTGCTATCAAATACTAGATCTGATTCGTTCTACCTAGCTATATTTTGGTACCCATTAAACTGACTTTCTACATCCACAAATTCCATGAGCTCAGCCTGACACAAATACATCTTCTAGCCAGGTTTAACCTTAGGAGTGGGTGTAGTGCCAGGTCCACATCCTCATGACAGGACACAGCAGGTCCCAGGGAGACTCAAAGATGGGGTCCCATAAACAGCTATTCAGACTGAGCAGGTGTCGCTACTTATCACCGACGACCATTCCTCTTGGTTTATTTTTTTCTTTTTTGAGACAGGGTCCTATCTGCGGCCCAGACTGGAGCACAGTGGCACGATCATACCTCACTGCGGCCTCAAACTCCTGGGCTCAAGCACGCCTCCTACCTCAGCCTCCCAAGCAGCTGGGACCACAAGCACATGCCACCAGGCCTGGCTAACTTTTTAATTTGTTGTAAAGACAGGGTCTTGCCCATGTTGCCCAGGCTGGCCTGGAACTCCTGGCTCCAAGCGATCCTCCCACTTTGGCCTCCCAAGGCACTTGGATAACAGGTGTGAGCCCCTGGACCCAACCCCTCTCAGTTTTTTAATCCTCCCCTATGGTCCCGACCTCTGCAGGAGAGGTGGCCCCCTAAAAACCCTCCCCAGAGCCAAGCACTGCCCCACCCCTGGACACCAGACACTTACCAAAGTGAGGAGGACAGAGGGCTTCTGTGACGTCAGGACACTGTCAATCTAGAAGGTTGGAAAGAAAAACCCACTTTAGAGGCACCACTAAGCCTAATGAAGATGACATGCCACCATTCCTTCATAATGACAGTGCACATTTATCAAGCAGATCCTTAGAACAGGCGACGCGGGTGCTGCCCTCACCCTGCAGGTGAAGAAACCCAGCTTCCCCCAGTTGAAGGACTTCTGAAAGCCACACAGCCATCGAGGGGCAGAGAGGATAAACCTACACCTGGCTCGCTTCCCACCGCACCGCGCTGCTTCCAGGCACCACACCGATTCCTGGCTCCAAGCAGCCAGCCCTACCCATCCTCCAAGGCCAGCCCCTCTGCCCATCTGCAAAGTCCCTGCTTAAAGACCTGTCCCCCAGGAACCCTTTAGGCTCCAGGCCTACCAGCCTCTGGTTCCTAGGGCAGAAGACTCCCTCCCTGCTCCCCATTCAACCCCTAGACCCAGGGGAGTTGGCCTTCCCCAGTCCCACACTCTGGCCCCCACCCCACAGCCCACTCTCTGTCCCTCTACCATGACCCACTTGGACCTCCTGCCACTGCAGGCCAGTTACTTCCCAGCCCAAGCCCTTGCATCTGCATGCCGGGCCAGCTCATCTCTCCACGCCTCTGCTCTAGCTCTTACCTCTCCCTGAGTGCCTTCTTCCCATCTTAGTGCCTCATCAATTTGCACTCAGGATGGAAGCCCCAGCCCCCTGGGCAGGTTCGTTCACTCCCTCCTCTACTGCCCCACTGACAGTCACCACTCCCCCAGCAAAGCGCCATGTGCCAACCAGCCTGCCGGGAGCAATTTCTTCCTCTCTCAGCCCCTCCTCCTCAGTCTGCCCTGCATCTTGGCTACTGCAGACCCTCTTGTTGCTGAGCACCCCCTGGGCAGAGAACAGTCTCATCTCCACAGCCCTCGCCTCTCCCCACACCCCTATCCTAACTCTTTACACCCGAAACGCAGGGGGACAGTAAGGAGAACGTGTTGTTGTTTTAACAGCTTGATTGAGTGATCACTGACATACTCTATGCTGCCTGTATTTAACATAGACATTTTGATAAGTTTTGACATATGTATACATATACCTTTTTTAATACTGAGACGCCTCCCAAGAAAACCTGGAACGTACTGAAAACTATAAAAAGATAAAATGCACGTACAATCCTATCTCCAGAGACGTTTTAGCTTTGCACATAAAAACAGAGATCTGTAATGACATTTGGATCATATGAAATTACATGCTTCACTTATTTCCTGTCATTATATATTCTTCAAACATGCAATTTTTAGCAGTCACTACCGCTGGGGACAGTAAACGTCCAGTAAGTCGCTGATGACAGCCTGTGCCAGTCATCTTACACACAGCATCTCATTTAACCACACGGGGAGACAGTGCGGCAAACATACAGGTTTCGCAAATGAGAATGGCTTACAGGTTAGAGAACTTGCCTGAGTCTGGTTAAAAAATAACAGCACAGCCCAGATTTGAACCTATGGCTGTAGAATGAATACTCTCTTAATGGACGCTACTCATTCCTCTACGGGACACTTAAATTACATCTAATACACTTTGGGAGGACAGGGCAGGCAGATCACGAGGTCAGGAGATTGAGACCATCCTGGCTAACATGGTGAAACCCCGTCTCTATTAAAAATACAAAAAAAATTAGCCGGGTGTGGTGGCGGGTGCCTGTAGTCCCAGCTACTCAGGAGGCTGGGGCAGGAGAATGGCGTGAACCCGGGAGGCGGAGCTTGCAGTGAGCCAAGATCGTACCACTGCACTCCAGCCTGGGCAACAGAGCAAGACTCTGTCTCAAAAAAAAAAAAAAATTACATCTAATAATTAGCTATTATAAATAATGCTGTGATGAACATCCTCACATACAAGTATTTCCTTAAAATTAAATGCCAGCCAGCCACAGTGGATCATGCTTGTAATCGCAGCACTTTTGGAAGCTGAGGCAGGTGGATCACGAGGTCAGGAGTTCGGGACTAGCCTGGCCAAATGGTGAAAACCCCATCTCTACTAAAAAATTAGCCAGGTGTGGTGGCACGTGCCTGTAGTCCCAGCTACTCGGGAGGCTGAGGCAGAAGAATCGCTTGAACCCGGGAGGCGGCAGTTGCAGTGAGCTGAGATCATGCCATTGCACTCCAGCCTGCTGGGCGACAGAGCGAGACTCTGTCTCAAAAAAAAAAAAAAAAAAAATTAAATGCCTTTAAAACTGTTGGGTCAAAAGCCACAGACTTTGTCAAGGTTTACCATGTTCCCGGCCCAATGATCCTCCAGACATGTATCAACAATCTCCCGGGATCCTCCCTCATGTTACTGAGTGACTGCTTGGAGAATGGCTGTGTCCTTTGGCCTCAGTGTTGCAAAAAAACAAAAGGCTTGGCCAGGTGTGGTGGCTCATGCCTGTAATCCCAGCACTTTGGGAAGGCTGAGGCGGGTGGATCACTTGAGGTCAGGAGTTCAAGACCATCCTGGCCAACATGGTGAAACCCCGTCTCTATTAAAAATACAAAAAAATTAGCCGGGCTTGGTGACTGTAATCCCAGCTACTCGGGAGGCTGAGGCAGGAGAATCGCTTGAACCTGGGAGGCAGAGGTTTCAGTGAGTCGTGACCACGCCACTGCACCCCAGCCGGGGGGGCAAGAACAAAACTCAGTATCAAAAAAAAAAAAAAAAACCCAAAAGGCTCGGCTGTGTCCCTACACACCCTCACCCCCTCCCAAAGGAAGGGGAGGCTTATTAAAAGGAGCAGGGGTAGACGTGCCGGCCCTGGGTGTGTTGTTATGTTGATGTGAAGGTTCTGCATTCAACCGCACAGAAGGAGTCCGTCAATTACAGCAGCTGAATCAGAAAGCCAGGAGGCACTTGGGGATTGTATCTGCTATCGTCTTGGGAGGGAGGAGCAGGATAACAAATGTGTGGGCTGATGGTTTTTCTCTGGGCGACGACTCTCAGGACATGCTGGTTAGGAATAATGGAGGAGGGGAGAGCAGCCGTCTCCTTGCAGCCCAGCGCTCAGACAATCCAGGCCCGACTCAGGGCAGGCTGTGCATCTCCTAGTCCTGGCAGGGCAACATCTTTTATTGATCACAACTGCTTGAGTGGGCCCTGGTTACTTCTGCGGCTGCAAAAACCTCTCCCAACCTGGCAGCTCCACCCGCCCTTCCCCACGGAGACTCATTAGTGCTATGCTCTCATCAGCACACCCTGACTCCGTGCCTCAAATATTAAGGGAACATGATGCGCTGTGTGTTGCTGGCTGCCGATGTATCCCCAGCACACACGACAGCACAGCTCTGTCAACTCAGGGCCTCGTTTCCACGGAGTGGTGGACACTGGGGACCTCTCACACCCTGCGCTGTTAAATGGCCCTGCCTTGCTTCGTGCCAGAGCCAGCATCGATTTCTCGGGCAGCCCCCGGCCTCTCTGGCAGATGGAGCTGGATGGTCATGGGCAGAATTCATCGGAGCCCTGTGGGTGTACATCCTCCCCTGGGGACAATCAGAGGCTTCCCACGGACACCTCCTGCACTTTCCTAACCAGGGCCCAGACCAGGCCCGAGGGCCGCTTTTCGCAGGGTGATAAAAAAAAGCTGGATATGCCTTTGCCAGCGCTGGGAAAGCCTGCAAGGCTCCAGACAGCTGGCTCTGCCCTGCAAGCACCGAAGCTTTTGAAAATAAACCTTCTTTCGTGGCATTCTCCTCCAACAGTACTGCACGCTGGTGGCCTGCAGTGCTTTTACAATTTCAAATTTGTTTCTCAAATGTAAACATCAGGAAACATCACCAACAGTCTGGATGTGTGGCTACTCCTTAACAATCAGGTTCCTAGAGCCATGGGCTGGTGGTTCCACAGCGCGGTGGCCCCTGCTGACCCCATCGCTCCCGATGCCTATCCCTGTGCTGCTGCGGTTGTCCTCTTACATCTGTCCTGCCTGTAGCAGACTTGGTGACCCTCGGACCTTCTCACATATGCCTGGCGCCATAAAGGGAAGCAAGTGCATGGAACACATGCTTCACCTGCCAGCTCTCAGCCGGTGATCCCGCCAGCCTTTGCATGGGGCCTTCGCGGCAGAGCCTCGGGGCCCCACTCAAGGTTCTGTTGAATGCCTCCTTCCCAGGGGAACTGCCTTCTCAATATTCTCAATAAACTCAGGATCCTCTGTGGGGAGGAGGGAACCTCGGAGCCAGCTGTGCCCCATCAGACATCTGCATGGCATACATGCAATCACGTGACCGGCCATGGCACTGGAGGCCTTCCTGCCTTTTTTCAGAGGAGACAAGCGTTGGCTGTGATTTGTCACTGACAGCTAAGGCCACCCCAAGTGAGATGGGGCTGAGCACTGCAGAACCAGCCTGGGGACCCCTTCCCTGCATAAAGGGCTTCCTGTCACCTCCCATGATGCAACAGGCCCCGGGTACCTCGAGCAACCTGGGATACCTCCCAGCTCAGGGGGCTCAGTCCAGCAGGTCACACTTTTTGGCAGGCTCCCTTCAGAGCCACAGAAAATCAAAGGCACAGGGAGTCCATGTCGCCTCTGCAGGAGTGTCCTACAGCAGCCCTCCTTTCTGAGGGGAAATGGAGGCCTGGAGGGGAGGCCCCTGGGGTCACATCCCAGTACCACTCCCCTCCAGCTGTGGGACTGTGGACGAGGCCTTTCTCTCTGAGCCTCAGCCTCATATCTATGAACGGGGTGGGGGCTATGGCCCAGCACAGTCCCCGCCCCGCTGGGTCCCTCCCACAGCGGGAGGGACAAGGGGCTCCAAGAGAGCTCCAGTGTTACTGGAGCCCACGTGGGCTGCCCCGGCATGAAGCACTTGCTCTGCTGTCAACATGAGCCTTGTTCCCAGTAAAAACAGCGGCAGTAACAGTAACATCAATAACAATCTGCAATGGCAGTGGCGGTGATGGGGTGCAGTGGGGTGCTCCCAAACCCTAAAGAGATTCCAGCCTTTGAACTTACTGAAGCCTCAACATTCTGCTTTGTATACAAAGACGAAGAATGAGCCGGTCTCCGTGCTGTCATTCTGCGCAATCATTGACAACTTCCCTGCCCTAACACTCAAGGCAGCCTGTCTCTTACTTTGCTTAGAGACCAGTTCTCCTTCCTCGCCCCCAGAAATCACAGTAGACACGGAGCTGAATTTTCCCCCAGTTATAAAGACAAAAATGTCAGACAGTGGCTGCGGAGGCTGCGGTCCAGAGGTGGCTCGGACTCAGCAGCTGAGTCCAGGGCGGAGGCAGGTGCCAGTCCCGCCAGAGTCCTTGAGACAGGGTACTGGAGGCAGGTGCCCATCCCACCAGGGTCCTTGAGACAGGGTCCTGGAGGCAGGTGCCCATCCCACCAGGGTCCTTGAGACAGGGTCCTGGAGGCAGGTGCCCATCCCACCAGGGTCCTTGAGACAGGGTCCTGGAGGCAGGTGCCCATCCCGCCAGTCCTTGAGACAGGATCCTGGAGTCAGGTGCCCGTTCCACCAGGATCCCTGAGACAGGGTCCTGGAGGCAGGTGCCCATCCCACCAGGGTCCTTGAGACAGGGCCCACCCCAGGCTGCCCCTCCAGGTTTCACGTCGAGGAGACCTGAAGGGTCAAGGTTTCAAAGGACAACAGTGTTAAGAAGCAGTTTCGGGGGCAGGGAACATATCTGCCAAGGAGAGGGTTGGAAGGAAAATGAGAATGAATGAGTAGGTGCCTCCCGCTCCACTTCCAAGACATACAAGGCAATGGCAGATGGTCTCGTTGGGGGCATGCAAATAAACGTTCCGTCTATTTTAGATCCTGTACTCAACAGGATCAATATGATAGGTCACATGTGTATTGACAGAATCTTCAGATGTTAAGAGTCACCCACAAAAGCTTGGGATTGAAATAACATAATATAAAGATCCATCAAAAGCCTCCTCTCTCCACAGTCCAACCAGGCAGAAGATACTGTAGAGACAGGCCCCCGTGGCCCTGTAGAGGTGGGCAGTGCCCTTCACAGAGGCTCTTCCGGGGACCTCTGCCCAGGCACCACCACCCTGCGGTGACCGTTCACTCATGTGGTCACCTCCTGCACTGGACTGTGCCCTGGGCTGTTGAGGTCCGCCCTGGGTCTCAGCCACCTCTGATGCCCTACATGTCCCTGGGACTGGGCAGGGAGAGAGTGCAAGAGGAATGTCTGGGGAAAAAGAACTGGATGTTCAAGACAAATACAAGACAGTCAAGGGCAGGGTGCACATCAGAACACAGTCAGCGTCCATGGTGTCCACAACTTGTCCTGAGGGTTCAGGGAAGAGGCACCAGTGTGGGCCAGAGTCTACAGCAGATACAGCAGCTGGTGCAAGGCCTCAAAAGATGGATAGGAGAAAGACAGAGAAATGGAAAACATATTCCAGGACAGCAGTACTGGGGGCAGGGCTGGGCACATGGTACTGGCCCACCTGGAGTCAAAGAGAGCTGGCCATCCCCAAGCTGGATGGGCCGGGCTGGGCCCCCACATGCTGGGCAGAGACAAACTGGTCTCTCACAGCACTGTGTCTGGCTATGATCCCTGGGAACCTGACTCTCACCCAGTGCCGTCATCTTCAACCAGGCTGTGTCCTGCCCAGGGGAAGGGGGAAGCTGCTTGGCCGCCAGAGCTGGCTCCCCTGGCCACTTCCACACTGCAGCCCCGGCTCTTAGCATGGCCCACACGCGATCTCTGTCTGTGGAAATGTGGCTACAGGACCGCCCTGTCCAAAGCTGATGCTGCCAGGTCCAGGTTGGACTCCCAGTGGCAGGCATTGACTTCTGGGTGCTTCACATTCTACACGGCACTGACCTGCACAGGACGTGGGGTTGTGACAGCGCCCAGGGCCAGAGCACAGAGGCCTCCTGTGTGCCAGGCAGTGGTCAGGGCCTTTGGTCACGTAGACCACAGGGGCTCCCAGCTGTGCTCTCGCCTCTGTCCCAGCCCTGCCCCATTGGCAGAAAGTAGAGCTGGAGTCGAGGAGTCGGGGCAGCCCCTTTCACCTGCCTGGACTTGGTTGGCACAGATTCAAAACCCCAAGAGGACAGTCACATGCCTACCCAGGCCACATGACACCTGCTGGACAACCCCACTGAGAAGTGGATTGACGTCAGGGGACCTCCAACGCCACTCTATAAGCCTTTCACAGCCTTGGGCTTTTCCGACAGTGGCATCTGCAGTCAACCAGGGCTCGAGACACACGAAGACCTCAGCACAGCCTCGCGGTGACTTAGACCGTGTGCCACTGCTGCAGGCAGGCCCGCCTCTCAGAGACACCTCATGTATCTCAGCGGCCACAACCCAGGTCACCAGACACTTCTACCCACAGAGTCAGGGGCTTCCCAGGCAAGGCAATGGCTCCGTAGAGAAGCCTGACGCATGGGTTGCTGCCTACTCCTTCCAAATGGGAGCACCCGCAGCGCGGGGTCTGGTGGCCAGGTGGTAGTGTCCCTGACATCCAGCAAGGTTGTGGCAGTGGAAGGAGAGGAACTCTAGGAGTGGAAGGCGTGCTGGAAGCCCTGGGCTGCTCAGAGGAGGAGCCAGCTACCTACCTCATCTGTGTACTGGACGTCGTCCATGGCATACTTCTCCTTGAAGTGCTCCTTGGAATGGATCCTCAAAGAAAAGCACAAGGAATGTCAGGGTCAGGGCTTGGTAATGGCTCAGCGTGGCCACCTTCCTGCCTGCCAAGCCCAGGCCATGGAGCCCCAGTCTCATCCCTATCACGGTCAGCGGTCAGCACCCAGCACCCAGCACCCGGCACCGAACAGGTGGGCCCAACACACACTTGGAGGGCAAAGGGCATTGGGCCCCAGAGTGATGGCTGAACCACAGCTGCTTTCCTCAGCAATCCCTGCTCCTCCGTGACCCTAGCCACCTGCAGCCAGCCCCTGCAGACAAAACCCCTATCATCCCCTCCACTGCCAGAGACAGTCCACCAGGGCGGGCAGCCAGTGCACCCCTCCCTCTGTGGCATAAAACAATCTGCCTGCCAGGTCTTCATGGAGTATCTTTAAAGGAAAGTTTATTTTAAGGTCAGCCGCATAATCCCAGCACTTTGGGAGGCCAAGGCGGGCAAATCACGAGATCAGGAGATCGAGACCATCCTGGCTAACACAGTGAAACCCCATCTCTACTAAAAATACAAAAAATTAGTGCGTGGTGGTGGATGCCTGTACTCCCAGCTACTCGGGAGGCTGAGGCAGGAGAATCACTTGAACCCAGGAGGCAGAGGTTGCAGGGAGTCGAGATGGCACCACTGCACTCCAGCCTGAGTGACAGAGCGAGACTCCATCTCAAATAATAATAATAATAATTATTATTATTTTATGTTCTAGAGACAGCATCTCGTTCTGTCACCCAGGCTGGAGTGCAGTGGCACAATCATAGCTCACTGCAGCCTCAAACTCCTGGTCTCAAGCAATCTTCCTGCCTCAGCCTCCCAAAGTGCTGGGATTATAGGCATTAGGCACTGCGCCCAGCCAAAAATTAACATTTTTAGAAAGTCAATATCAGTATTACTCAATGTGATGAGAAAAACTCAAGCTCACTCATTACCCCTGAAAAATCTGCCAGTGAGAAGACACAGAATGGACGAGGTTGGGCAACCCTCGTCCACCTCCTGACGGGCCCTTTGGTCACAGCTGTGCTAGGCAGACCTCCAGCCTGGGTCCAGCAAGCCGCCACACCCAGGCTCTTGGTCAGCAGATAAGTCAATGTCTCTGTTGGTGACAGAGCTTACGCAAGGGGAAAGGAACACAAACTGCACAGGGGAGACACTGAGAGCCAAGTCCAATGACACACGCACACTCGGTCCTACGTCATCCCACACCTGGGCCCCACCTCATCATAGGGGCTCTATCCCCAGCCGTGCTCCAGCCCTCCAGCTGTCTGTGACCTCACAGCGTTACAGTCACCAGGTGGTAGGTCCCAAATAGGCCTCAGACAAAAAACAGCAGATGGTTTCTGGATGGTGTTTCCTGGGCTCTCAAGGGGTGGTGGTGAGGCAGGAGAAGAGGGTCAGGAGGCGTTAGGGCTTTTTCATGCAGACTTCCTAGAACTAAATTGAAAGGAAAACCCTAACTTTCCACACCTAAGTAACAAAGGACCAGAGGCTGCTCCCTTTGCAAACTCTTTTTTTTCTGTGGCAGATGGGAAATTGAAAGTACCTCTGATTGCAAGTGGAGTCTTGGTTTACACAGAAATGCAACTTTGTAACTTCATTTTAGCCTCTGATTGGTCGCAGAAGTGAAGTTACAGAGGTTGCTTTCCACGACCAATCAGACTGATGGCAGGCCACCACTTCATTTACACGAGGTGAGCACCAAGTGGCCAATGGGAAACCTCCTGGGGGTATCTGGACCCGAGAAGATTCTGTCACTAGGCCCTTGAGTCTCTGCTCAGCCAGCTCCCACACTGTGGAGTGTACTCTCATTTTCAATAAATCTCTGCTTTCATTCTTTGGTTGCTTCATTCTTTCCTTTCTTTGTGTGTTTTGTCCAATTCTTTGTTCAAAATGGCAACAACCTGGACAACTTGCAGTCAAGACCCTCTATGGATAACAGGGGCGGGGGGGGGGGGGGGGGGCGGTGTTGTGGGTGCAGGGGATAATGTGCCTGGAGAACCCCACAGAACACGGTGGAGGGAGAGAACCTTGGGACTTGGAGGTGATGAACTTCACGAGTGAGCTCCTGAACTGGTGTCCTATGTGCCATTCTCAGCCTTTGAGCCACTAAGGACCAGCATCACCTGCAGGAAACACAATCTGCTCCTCTCTCTGAGTCCTCCACCACTTCCCTCCCCACCCAAACCAGAAAGTACTGGCCACAGGGCCCAGGGACGGCTGCAGGGAGCAATAACAAGGAGCACCGAGGGCCCGGGACACGCTGGTCTCACCGCGATCAATCGACTGCTCAGTGCAGCCCACGATGCCCTTTGCTTTCTCTCCCTTTTGGCTTCTCTGAAATGATCACGGGGTATCAAGCTCCTGCTGTTAATTAAATTTGCATGATTCAGTCACATTCACTTGTGCATTTGAGACAGGACTCAAAAGTTAAATGGCCAAGGTCTGACACCTCCATTAGCACGGCCTCGAGCAGTTATGGGGCAGGAATTGATGACGAGCGCCTCGCCTGGACTCCGGAGGCCCCAGACGCAGGGCTTATTGTGCAGCTGGCTCAAGGGAAGCCTGCAGACCCTTTGCTACTGAGCAACCACACTCTCAGCACCAAGTTGACCCCACAGCCCGGCACAAAAGCACGTGTCAGAAATACAAAAGGCAGGGCCATCAGCGAAACGCGTGGCTGGGATCAACACACCAACTAGGACTTTCTGGCTCCATAACAGACACCCTGCGTCCTCAGTTGTTCCCAGCTCTGCCTCTAGCCCCCCTCCCTTCATCGCCTCCAGCTGTGACAGGAGTGGAAGGCAACCTCACGGCAGACTGGGGAAGTACAAAGGACCTGATTTTGAGGCCAGCGCCCTACAGAGGGGCATCTCAGCCATCAGCGTGGCACCTGACCTTGTCACCTCCACTCCCGTTAGGGGCCTGAAACCTCCCAACTCACCCCAACTGTGCAGAGGGAAGCCACTAGGAAATGGGTTCCCGCCCCTCCCGCCAAAAAGCGCCTCCCGAGCCGGAGGTCTGGTTCTCAACAGAAGAGCCATTCGACAGATAAAACCTGAAAAGCTGCAAGCAGCTTTTCTGGCAACTGTGCATTTCATTCTCTTTTAAAGGGCAGAGATAATTAAGTTTAGATAGTACTTATTTTTCATGTTTGGGGGCTAATTATAGTAAAAACCATTTAAACGTCATCCTAAGGGATATGTGTGCCAGACTCCCACGTCAAACCAGCCACCGAAGGCTTGGCAGCCATGATTTGGTGGGGTTGATGAGAAAAGAAGAGGTGTGGCCACACAAGCCCTGCAAAGCTGGCTGGAGAGTCCCCTGGGGGACTCTGGACTCCCCGAGGCCAGGCTGGCCAGGGCAGGAGGCAGCCACTCAGAGGGAGGGCCTGCACCCTGCCCCGTGGGGAGTCTGGGGTCCAGTAACGGTACTTCATGTCAGGCCCTGTCGCATGGGAAGTCTGGATGGAAACAACCAGACTGAAGGCCGGGCACAGTGGCTCACGCCTGTAATCCCAGCACTTTGGAAGGCCAAGGTAGGCGGATCACCTGAGGTCAGGAGTTCAAGACCAGCCTGGCCAACATGGTGAAACCCCATCTCTACTAAAAATACAAAAAAATTAGCTGGGTGTGGTGGCTGTAATCCCAGCTGCTCAGGAGGCTGAGGCAGGAGAATCGCTTGAACTAGGGAGGTGGAGGTTGCAGTGAGCCGAGATCGCGCCATTGTACTCCAGCCTGGGTGATGAGATCAAAACTGTTGTCTCAAAAAAAAAAAAAAAAAGAAAGAAAGAAATTACTGGACTGGAGAGGATGGGTCAGCAGAGAAGCTGCTGTCACCCCACACACAGTCCCCTCAAGTGCCAAGGATAGCTTTGGGAGGAGAGAGGCGAAGTCCTCCTACCCAAAGAGGCTCTCGTCCTCCACAGGGGTCAGCATCCAGGGACCCCAGCTGGACCCTGGCATGAATGAGAGAGGCCTTTCCCAGTCCCCGGAGTCAGAGCCCATGACTGCACACTCTGCAGTGACCGCCAGCACCTGTGGGGGCCACGGGTGGGAAGGAGACATTAAATTAATGCCACACAGTGCAGACATGAGGAGCCCTCTAGAAAATGAAATTTCAAAAAGCAGGTCTTGCTGGCTGGCTGACCACCTACATGTGGTTAATGAATAAGTAACAGGGCCAAATTACAGCCGTCACCATCCATTTCCCACAGCCCGGCCTGCCTTCAGCTACAAACAATGCTGCCTCGCCGACTCTCACTCTACTCTCCACAGAAGGCAGAGACACTTGCTCTGCAGTGGAAGCCGGCAGCCATCTGAGGATGTTATCAGCTGGTCAGAGACAAAAACAGAACTCGCCACAGTGACGCAGGTGCCTACGCCCAAAGACCACTCCCAGAGCAAGCTTCCTCGCAGGGGCCGCAGAGGGGACAGCGCTGCCTGGGAGGCTGGAGACCAGGTCTAGTGACCAGGCCTGCCCAGGGTCGGTGCCTCAAATCGCCCGGGCAGCAGCCGAAGGAGCTCCTCAGCCCCTTCTCAGAGGCCTGCACGGCAAAGAGGGCCCCCCACACCCTGCCAATCACAGGGAGCGTGGGAGGGAGGCACCAGAGAGGCTGGGGAAGCCTCGATCCTCGGGACACTTAGTGGGGCAAAGCTGGGAAAAACACACAACACACAACACACCCTCATCACAAACACCCTACACAACACACACACCTGTACACAACACAGCACACTCACACCCACCACACCCCATCACAAACACCCTACACATTACTTACTCACACACCCACACACCCACATACACCCTCATCACAAACACCCTACACACTACACACACACCCACACACAACACAGCACACTCACACCCACCACACCCCATCACAAACACCCTACACACTACTTACACACCCACACACACCCACACATACCCTCATCACAAACACCCTACACACTACACACACACCCACACACAATACAGCACAGTTGCACCCACCACACCCCATCACAAACACCTTACACACCACTCACACACCCTCATCATACCCTACCTGCTATACAAACACACAACACAGCACACTCACACCCACCAGACCCCCATCACAAACACCTTACATACCCCTCAGACACCCAAACACACACACCCTCATTACACCCTACACACACATCCACACACAACACAGCACATTCACACCCACACCATCACACCCTACACAACACTCACACACCCACACACGCTCATCACACCCTACACACTACACACACACGCAAGACAGCACACTCACACCCACCACACCCCATCACAAACACCCTACACACTACTCACACCCACACACACTCTCATCACACCCTACACACTACACACACACCCACACACAACACAGCATACTCACAACCACCACACCCCATCACAAACACCTTACACACCACTCACACACACAAACACCCTCATCACACCCTGCACACTACACACACCCATACACAACACACTCACACCCACCACACCCCATCACAAACACCCTACACAACACACACACCCACACACACCCATACACACCCTCACATGCACCCTACACACCACACACACAACACAGCACACACACACACTTCCATCACAACCTACACACCACACACACTCCCATCACAAACACCCTACACACCGCACACGCCCACTCACAACACAGCACACACCCACTCCCACCACAACCTACATACCACACACCACACACACACCCATCACAAAAAACTTACACACCACACACACCCCATCACAAACACCCTACACACCACACACAAACACAGCACACGCACACCCACATGCACCCCTCCTTATAAACACCCTACACACCACACACCCCCATCACAAACACCCTACACACCACAAACACAGCAGATGCCCCCCCCACACACCACATACTTTACATGCATCACACACCTCACACACACCCCCAACATACGTCCTCTCCACATCACATCCATACGTACCCACCCCTCCGCATGCACCACACCACACACAGGTATGCACTCCATATGCACCCACAGCCCCCCACACATATACCATGCATATGCAAACCCTCCCACCATACCCGCATCCATCTCTCACACAAGATGTGGGTATGGCCCTGGGAAGGCTGAGCGCCCTTCCCTGCATACCCAGAGCCGGGGACGGAACGTGTTACAAAGGTTCCAGGAGGGTCCCCCGACCTGGTCAAACTGGCTACCCAACTCTGGGCTCCGAAGCTGCCTGGGGCGCTGACTCACAGAGGCCCACAGCCAAAGCCACCCTCCACTAAGCCCAACTCCGATGAAAAATGATGGGAAATGCTCTCACATCAAAAAGACACCACACACTACTGTGAGCAGAGACTCTGAATAAAAATGCATTCAAAGCTACCACCCTCCCCATCCCAGAACAGGCCTGGGGTGAGGAGTGGGCCGGCCTCAGGCTGCCCACGGCCCCTGGCGTCTGCAACCCTGACAACAGCAAGACCGTTTCCGCAGGAAGCGGCAGATCCTGCAGACGGGGGTGTCGTTTCCCTGGGCGACTTTGGATTGCAGTATCTGCCAGATGGATTTTCAAAAACCATCAGATAAGGACTCAAAAAGAAGCTGAGGAGCTGAAGGTCAAATGTGAAGTCTGGTGGGTTTTGCTTGCAAAGGCCAGGTACTCCCATCAGCCTCGCTCCTGGTGCCCTATTGATTCCAGGAGCGGCTGGAAGCAGCTGTATGCAATCAGATCTGGCCAC